>NC_136003.1:21033339-21633339 GCF_048128805.1 Centroberyx gerrardi
GCGTGCTCCTCCTTTTTCAGATGGACAGGTTGAGCGGGGAGAGCTATTCCAATTAACTAAGAAAGAAAGCTTAACTAACTTGGCCTAATGGACCTCCTTTCCATCTTTCTCCTGATGTGTCTGAGCCTCTCTTTTTCTCTCCGCCTCTCTTCCACTCTTCAGCGTTTGCTCCGTTTTTGAAGTGTTGCACTGAATGTTTCAGTGAACTTGATAAACCAATTTGTGTCAAAAGGCATCGTAATTCCAAAGAAACCAAGCTGTCTATGTTTGTTTGTTAGCGTTTCTGAATGTGTGTGTGTGTGTGTGTGTGTGTATGGGCACACGTGAGTGTTTATGCATCTCTGTGTATGCGTATGAGTGATTTTCATAGGTTCGAAAGGATCAGAATCGCTCTCATTGTGTAAGAGTCACAGCTTTCACAGGTCCAGGTCAGCCAAAGAGAAGCTGCAATGACAGAATTCCTCAAATACCACTTGTTGTTAAGGCAACCAGCAGGAGTAAGGGCAGGATTATATTGATTTGTGTATCATTATTCTCAAGTGTCTTCAAAATTGTATCTTAGCACAGGGCTTTGAATGCCCATTAAATACATGTTAGGAAATGAGAAATGACAAACACAGGGTGAGCTGATAACTGATATTGAAAGTTGACTTTTTCAATATGAATAGGAAAATCAGGCAGGCTGAAAAGGGCAATCAAAGCTGGCCATTACTGGCAGTTGTTAGTATTTAGTTGTTGCGACTGGAGTGACTTACCCTCAAAACACCAATTCAGAGCCCCCTTCACCCTCACAAATCTGGGCAAAACCAAATGAATTGCTGGTGAGGCTGATTGGTCACATTGATTGAGCATCGTTGAGTCTTTTCACTGCTGTAAACCAAGTCGTCGCTCAGTCGATAGACACAACCCAAATACACCAGGCACTCAATCCAATGTGTTGCTACATGGGCCCATCCAGCTAATTTAACACCCACTCCATTTATGAAAAAGAGTCCTCATCGATTTTTTCTGTTCATGTGCTCTTGTTGCTGCCGTTCATTTTCACCGTGCCGGCGCCTACACGTGCTCAAAGCTGGCGGCATTTGAATTAAATTAGTGTGTGCAATGGGGTTACTGTAAGATTAGCTCCCCAAACCCCACACCTCCAGCCGGATCCCTGCCCCAGATGTAGCAGTGTTTGTAACTGGGATGCAGACAAAGGCCAGGGAGCTGGGAGCCTGCAGTTAGAGGCTGCTGCATTCATGGCCACATTCACAGAACACTGCACAACACAAAGGCCACGACTGAGCTTCCGCACCGAAAAGGGACGCACACTGCCCGTTGCCTTTGTGCTTCTGCACAACAACTAAGACAATTTCTGCTTGCTGCCCATTATGAACCTCTCCCCTCTGCTCTCCTCTTCCATTTTCCTTGCCTCTCTTGTCCTCCCCTTTCCCTCTCTTTCCAATCCATCATTGCATGTCCATGCCCAAAAATGTAATCTAGCATAAAAAGGGATACAGCCAACACATTACAAATAGTCTAAGGGAACATAATAGGGTATGTTTGATTGCAATAATTAGTCCAACAACAGCTGTTTAAACCCATTTTCGGTGTGTTTTGTCGAGAGTGGTAAAACATAAAACCACAATAACTGCCATTAAAATCATAATGGCTTTCCTGTCAGGACAAGTCTTATCAGCCTGGTGACAACCACAGAGCTGCCATTGCCAGGTAAACAGCTTTGCCTGTGGGGGGAAAGAGGTGTGGGATAGGAGTGGGGAAACGTTACCTTGCACTACACAATAAACAGTTTCTAGGTCAGAGCAGTGAAAAAACTGGCCCTCAGAGACATACCGTTCTGACATAATTCAAAATGGTATAAAAGATTACCCTGTTCCTATGCACATGAGAGGTAGATGCATGGCAGCACCTCACAACACACTATGAAAAATGCATGCATCCCAGCCCCGCCACAACCATCAGTGGACACCTCCACCCTGATGTGATGGAATAGACTGAGGAGAGCTCACTGATCAGCCACCACAGCAAAGCTAATAGACATTTAAAGCCTTAATTTACGGCAATCTTGTCCTCATGTTGATAACGTACGTATCTGTATCTACATATCCATTTTGTTGCAAATGTCCCTTTTTAACAAATATGTAACAATGAGCCAGCAAATGCTGTTCAAAAAATGTTACGATAAAGGTCGCAACCAGTAGTCCAGTTATCAAAGATGATTTCAAGTGCCCCATCAAACATGACATTTTGAGAAAAAAATAGGCCAAAAATTGACATCCAGAGACAGGTTACAGGTTACAATGTTACAAGAGGTTGTTTTTGATGGATTGCAATTGCATGTAATCTTCAAAATTATGATAAAAATCTATATGGACCATGAACATGATTATATACAATTGGCCCTGTTCAACGGGCCATGATAAGGCATCGCGGGACCAGGGATTGCCAGACAACCTTACAAGGTTTGTGATTCTGATGGAATATTACCTAGAAAGGCAATCCATCATCAAAAGGCAATAATGAAATTCAGTAGATCATTACAATATAGTGCCATTGTAGAAGTCCCCTGCCCGGCTTTAGCACTAAAGATTCTCCAACCATTCCCTCTTGCAGGTGGCTGCAGCAGCAGGGCAGAGTTCATGTAAAAGGAGACTTTTTCTATCAGTACATATCTGGATATGCCAAATATGCCATATTATAGTATATAATACGGTGTGTATATATGTATATCAATCTTTTGGATGACAGATTTCTTACCCCAGAGCGCACAGCAACTGTAAAATAATTTGCTGCTCCTAAAAGCCATGCTCATTTTCATTTCACACCATTCTCTCTGTGCACGGAGTGTCATTGTCCCTCATAGGTTAAGGACAAATCTCCATGCAGTGTCAAAATCAAGAATCTTTTATTGACATGTAGCATTCAATATGTGTCCCATGCTGTAATTAATAGCCATGCTGGGGTAAAATGGTAACATTGTGAAATGTCACTTCACCAGACCTTAAGCAGCTTTCAGCATCTCTTTTTGAAATCTGGTGAATGGAAGCCTCACATTATTCTTTGAACCAGCTTGGATGCAATACATTTAGCTGTCCTAAGGGTGTTGTGAAACATCCTAGGTCATTTTCTGAAATTCATATCATTGCTCTATCTTCCTACTTATTTTGTATTAACATATCCATTTAGTCAGCCCTCTCAAAGAGCTGCAGGGGATATACACATCTTGCACGCTGAACAGAGTGAAAAAAAATCAAAGGAAACATAGAAAGAGCACCCAATTTGGGAAAAATAGCCCTATTATTCTTACTCACAAACAAAAGTGTGTGTGTGTGTGTGTGTGTGTGTGTGTGTGTGGGTGTGTGTGGGTGTGTGTGTGTGTGTGTGTGTGTATGTGTGTGAGTGTGTATGTGTGTGTGTGTACGCGCACACACACACATGAGTGTGAGCCTGCGTGTGCCTTTGCCGTGTGTGCACATACATGCACACATGAATGCACTGTATTTAAACAAGATATGAATGCATTTTTATAAGTCACAATAACTCAGTTAATGTTATTTGTGTAAAGAATGTCGAATAAGTTCCGTATATCTTATGGGTCCTTCACAGTCAATACCATCAACAGAATAATATGGTAATAGAAACCTGACCACAGCATCGCAATAATAATTTTGCAAAACCCAAAATGCTGAAATGACACTGAAATAAATCTAATTATGAGTAGTGAGTTATTAAAAGTGTGACGATCATTAATACCATGCTAATGTATGACTATTCTTCATCCATTGAAAGCCAAGAATAATTTTTCTGATGGTGATGTGACACACAGACAGGGGGGATATAAATCCTTCTGTCTTCCCGGGGAGAGTGTTTGGCAGTAAACCAATTCCAAGTCTGGCTTCTTGAATGCCCAGATAACGCAATCAGACAGTTGCAATATTGCTGTTTTACCACCTGAAGAATTTGAATTTCATTCAGCCCCTTCAGAATAGTAGACATGCCAATTTTTCCCAAGAATTGGCAGGACAAACACAATGCACCCAAGTGAAATGAGGGAAAGGCTTACCAGCAGAAAATAACAACTTTCAATGTCTTTCTTGTACGCCTCCGCAGGTCTTATTTTATCATAATAATAGGCAAAGACTAGACAAAATTGTCTAATTTCTTCCATCAAGACCACAATGTAAGCTACTGATCCCTCTTATCATAGGTGTTAATATTAATATGGGATATTGGGAAATAACTCAGCATGGTAGGATTATAACAGGGGTTCTTATGCACCCCCAGATAGACACACATTAGACCACGGGCCCACATTTGATTTGGGAAGCTATCGAGATACGGGAAGATTTTTGTTTTTATTATTGCTTCAGTCATGAATTTTGTCACTGTTTATGCTGTAGTAGGGAGATAATACTGGTGTGGACAGTGAAACCTATGATCAGAATAGTCATTCTTATACAGTCTCTAATTGGGATAATTTCTGCTGAATTACATTTGAGGGAAATTAAACTATACTTCATTTTGCTGGCGACTGCCTGGAACACTCCTCAAGGACCCCTGGGGGTCCCAGGACCCCTCTGAGAGCAACTGGCCTATAGGTAATGATTTGACGAGGTGGAGGATTAATGGTTTAGTCTGACACACGGAGGATTGGAGAGAGTGGTTCACTTTGGAGCTCTACATTGCTCTCTGATGCAGATATCCCTGTACTGTGTAGCACTCTGTGAGCCACTTAATGTTAAAAAAGCTCTCTTTCTCTCCATGAGGGAACTTGTGCAGTGATGAAAAAGGGAAACAGATGGAGGGATGTTTGCTAAATCACATACAGCCAACATCCCTTGGTGCCTCTTCTCCTTGTCCCATGTTTCTTTTCCCTCTGTGTGGTGGAACTGGTGCAAAACAATCCGTCCAGGCAGGAATTATCTTGTCAGTTCATCACTCACTCATTTACAAGCTTTACATACTGTTGGCTATTTAACAGCCTCATAAACTGCCTCAGTCTTTTTCCAATGTCACCTGCCCACATTTAGCCCAATGGAAAACTGCATATGTCCTCTTCGGTGTGGCTTTACAGGACGTGCAAACATTTATAGGCATCACCACAAAAAATATGTAACAATATAGTTTATTGTTTTCATTTGCACTGTTGTCAGAATATATTTATGAATTAACATTGCCAAAATATAGGCCACGGTGCAATGTATAGGCCCACAAACGGGAACACTCTCAAATCCGCGGGTTAAATCGCCAAATGTAGAGCATCCTGCACGCATTTTAAATATGAAGCGACTGCTGTTGACGCACCATAAACATGAACTCTGTATCTGTCAAAGCATAAAATATCAATAAATAAATCGGCTTACACGCCTCTACACCTCACGCAGCCTGGACACAGGAAGCCTGGGTGGTGCACATTACATGGGATCATTGTCGCACTGATACCACATATGCATTAAGAACATATAACATGTAAACTGTGCTTCGGTCCTACCTTGATTCCTCCAATCTCCTTTTCCTTCGGTGCTCAGTGCATCTCATTCATTCTCGCTTCCCTCCTCACTTGTCTCCTTCTCCTTCTTCCCCCCTCTGGTTATCACTCGTTTTCTCCTCTCTTGTCCCGTCTTCGTGCGGATGCATAAGAATTAAAAATTAATAACCTGCTATCTTGAAGACAAACCCACGAGAAACGGGAGAGGAAAATTCTCCCGACTAAAAAATGATAAAGGCAGTGGGGAAAAATCCTCACGGATAGAGCAGATTCTCACGAAAATGCGCCCGTATGGGCATCAAAATAAATAACAGCGACGCCACCATTGCCTTGCTTAAAATTAATAATAATATGCGAGTTACTCTAACGTCAGACGATGACGGGAAGGAAACTGTGTGGTGGAATACCAACAAATTTAACTTGTAATCGTGTTGTCCGTCCGTCGGTGGGTAGATGGTGATTGTGAGCAATGTGCCACCGCCGCAAAACGTCTGCGTAAGGCAAATCTGACTCTTGGATGAATATCTGTTCACGGGACGTTTCTTTTTTGCAAGCTAGAGTCCCCTTCACCTGCCCGCAGTCTACCAGCCAAAAAAAATGCTCTACAATTTTAAATCACCCGTCCGAGTTGGGATAGTCTAAGCAGGCCATCTGCGGTTATCCTGTGCGTCCTGACGCACCGAGCGGATCACTCGTCTCTAGTTTCCCTCTTCGTCGGCAGGCAGCGCACACTCTCATCAGGACCATTCAGGAGGTATTTTCAACCATTGCAGTTCAGTATCAGGCCTGTAACAACCTAACGCATTCATCATTACCTTTCGTGGACGGCGTGGTAGCCTACTATTGAAAGACAGTTTCAAGGCTGTTTTTTAACCAACCCTGACTTAAGGCAGTAAGCAAATATGCTCCTGCCCGCCCACTAGTAAAACTGCTTCTCCTATATAACACATTTTTTTTCAGTTCAAATACGTTGCCTAACCCATGTGGTTTCCAAAGGTGCGGTCCGGGGACCAGCAGAGGTCCTTGAAATGGCCCTAGGAGGTCGCCCAGCAAAATTAGGTAACCTAGCCTAGTTTAATTTCACTGTTATTTAATTCTCCAGAAGTTGGCACAATGAGAGAATAAGGATGACTGTTTTGTTCTTAGGTTCACTGTCCCCGCTGTTATCTGCCCACTTACAGTAGACACAGTTATGTAATTGTGTATAGTCATATTTAATAAAATAAAATATATATATAAATAAAACTCTTCTTAGATGAGGTTGTTCTATCAAATGAAAACTTCTGGAACTTCTGGTCTAACTCACTGAGTAACACATCTGCGCCTTCACTGCGTTCACTTTAAAGGGACGCTTCACTGAAAAAATAAAAAAATAAAAACATCAACAAAGACCCCCCCCCCCCCCCCCCCAAAAAAAAGAAGAAAAAAAAAACCTTATCCATCATCTCGAACACTTCCCAGAATTGTAGATAATGTTGCATTAGATGTTTCGGTTTGAGAATTGGTGATTGTAAGAGTTGAGTTTGTCCTCCATGTGATGACCTGTCTTCAGCATATGAGTGAACCTTGTTGTGTAGGAAACTCAAAAAGAAAAGTTAGAGCCAAAGCCTCAGTGTAGCATTGTGCAGCATTTGGGATAATGATTTTAAGCAAGTAAAATATTGTATAGAAAAGACCAAAAAAGTTTCATGAGCTCTATGAATACAAGACAAAGCATTACAATTAAATATCTTTATAACTAATCTTTGTGGGGGAATCATTATAATGTTTTGTTTTTTTGTTTTGTTTTTTTCAAATATGTGTGTGTGTATGTAGGTAGGTAATGAATATGCAATGACTACATAGGTACACTCTTTATATAGTGTACATACATCTTTCTCAATAGTTCCTTTCAAAACATTTATGGGCTACCTGATTGATTAATCAATTATACTAGGCTACTATAGCATTAACCTGTACTGCCACTGTGTTTTAGCATGGAACTGGTCTTTTTGGAGTGCAGTCTCCTCTGGCTATTATTCCATTTACCTCCAGGGGAAAATTGCAACTGGGAAACTAACTATTAAGCATCCATCTGTGGGGCAAGCTGGCATCACAGCAGGCCGAGGAGCATCATGTACTTGTAATGCCTTGGGTTTGAATTCGACTCACAACCTTTGTTGTGTGCCGTCCCCTCACTCTCTCTCCCCATATCTTGTCTCTCAGCAGAAAGGCCGGAAAAAAATCTTTAATTAAAAAAATCAATCTGTGTCTTTGTGCACAAAGGAAGCGGAATGGTAGTTTCTGGGGATTTTGTTCCTTCTGAATTTCAGTACTTTGACATTAGTCAGACATGTAGTCCTCTCTCTACTGAAAGAAATGAAAAAATATGAAAAGCCCATTGAGATGCATTCAAATGTAAGAGGGTGAGGTAAGGACTTAAAATTGCACCTCAAGTGAAGAAACCACAAGTCTCATAATACAGATGAGTTTTTCTTATAGCAGATTTATTGAATAGAAATGTGGAAATTTAGCACAAAAGGAGGCTTGGAGAACCGTTGTGAGCTTTCCAACAAAGAGTCCTGACGATCTTCTGCAGAATATAAATTAGCACATGTTTGAAATAAAATATATTTTTTTAACCAGATAACCCAAAATATCTGAACTCAGAATATAGCTCATTAGTTTTTGTTGTTTTTTCAGCTCATGTTTACCAGGAGTGCTAATAATTCTGGATTAATCCCAAGCAGTCTTTTGGTTTCCTAGAGAACATACAGCTCACTGCCAGAATAACATGCAATAATTGCACCAAAAGATGCTGCATGTTGTAATTTTTCTCTTCCTCCTGAAAATACTTTTGTCAGTTTCCATCATGGTAGCTAATATTGGGCTGTATTGAATGGGCTCTCCACGCCTTCACCACTTAGCCTTCTGTCACACGGTACGTACCCGGTTATGCTGCTCTCAAATCCATTCAATTGACCTTCATGGGCCGTCTGACTCACTGGGCCAATAAACAGCCAGCATAATGTAGTTTGTGCTGCATGGCAGTAGCACGCTCCATCAGGATTTCTTTTTTTTTTTTCAAGATCAGATGTCATTTATGCAAAGTCACAGCGCTCTGCGTAATCAGAAGGGATTATATGTAAACTTTGTCACCTACTGTACAGAACGGTTCTGTAATACGCTGGGAAACCGATCTTTTGAGATTCACAGCAGGTCATGCTTTGCACAGTTTGAGCAGTCATACAACCTACCCCAGTCTCTTAGCAACTACAATGGTGACTACAGATGATTAGGCACTGATTGGCCTACTAGGCTCCCGCAGTGTTCCTCTATTACAAACACTGCAGCCTTTACTGCTAGATTACTTTACTCATAAATAATATAACCTTATGAAGTCAAACAGTGTCAAAACTATTGAAAAAGTCTTTAAATTGTGAATAGATTTTCTATAGCTGGTTAATAAGAGGTGGATATTAATAGATGGTTGTGGGATTTGTAGGTCAAAAAGTATTTTCTATTAATGCAGGCTGAACATGGACAATCTGTGTTCAGGTCAGTGCATTGCTCTTAAAATGCAGTACACACACAATAAGAGCTCACCCAAAACTACTGTCCATGCAGTATGCATTAGCATAATACATTAAAATGTTTCCATTAATAAGATTCCAATTATATAAATTGTTCAGAACCAGTATTTACACAGTCACTTATAAAACATTCATAATGCAAAGTTCAATGTCCTAAAACCATAAAAGCACTTGCATGATGATTTCTAAGAAGATGATCGCTGTGATTGTCATTTTGCAGGTTGGCCAAAATAGATTCATATATTCAGTGTGAATGTTCTTATGAATGATTTTAAGGTACACTGCACTCCAATAGGTAATAGGGTTGTATCATAAAAAAAGCTCACTCAAATAAATACAGTAGATACATCCCAGAGATTTCCACAAGAAACTGTTAGATGAATTTGATTGTTGTCATGGATCACAGGTCTAGTTAAACCCCAAAAACCGTCTTCATCTTCAAGACACCAAATCATGACTACTTCCCTATTTTTGTCCAAATAAAATGATATAGCAGGGAAGGTAAGATAGACACAGTGGTTGAAATACACAGGGGATGGTCAAAATAGAAGAAACTCTAAGATGAAGTCCTGCCATAGCATTCTAGTGGTTTTCTTCTGGTACGTTTTCTATCTTAGAATAAATCTGGTCAGGACTACGAGGGCTAGGAAAGTCTCTATCATTGCTAATAATGATTCTTTGTGATCTTGTATCCCTTTTTGCATTTCCTTAGTGAGTATAGTGTCTTCCAGGATGACAAAGGCATTATTAACAAAGCACAAGCAGTCCTATTCGCCTGAACATTACTTGTATTCTTGGAAAAAGTAAAAAAAATATGGGAATCGTACAACAAGCATATTCTAATTTGTTCAGGCTCACGCTTGATTAATGCCAATTCTTCTTAGTTAGAACTCATGTTCATGTGGCTCCTCTATTTACATAACACCTTACCCAGATTTACAGAGTTTGCAAATAGCTTCCATTTCACAGTAATACAGCTTCTTGCTTTGCAATGATTGACAAATTATCTCCTTTACCACAAAACAAAATAGCATCTTTCTTGTCACATCACTTATTATGGCAATATCAAATTTTACAATGCACCATGTGAAATAATCAGGAGCATAGGTTAAAAATTGCATGTCTTGTTTGCAATAAAAGGAGGAGATGATTCTTTATGAATTAAAGGAGTAAATGGGACATGTGAAACAAATCTTATACAGGTCATTCCTTATAAAAAATGATGTTTCTGTCTGTAGACTGAAGACGTGAACAGCTTAGTGCTAATGACACTGAATATATATTAAAATCAATATTTCTTTACTTCAAACAGCATCTGTGTCATATAAATCGGCAATGTATTACGCAATGTTTATGTATTGTAATGTGTATTGTGAAACATTCATCAACAAAACTTGTGTGTTTCAGAAAATTGTTTGGAAACATGCATAAATATAGATTTTCATTATTCAAAATCGTAATGCTACTTGTGATGAATGTTGATATTTCACTTCTGGAGAAAAACCGTGGCAGAAAAAAACTCCCCATATCATTACAGAACCGGTTTCTTTCATCATAAACTTTATATATATGCTGTAGTAGAGTAGTAGGCCTGTAGGCGCAGATATGAATTTTGTGGCTGGAAGGAAAAGCACATGGCATTTTAGTGAAAGGGATGGAGACCAGTGAAAAGAGTTTAAGAGTCTAACAAAGCCAAACAGGCATCAGGGTTTCATGCTGGCAAAGCGTTGGTGTAACACCTCAGCTTTTATATAGCAACCCTGTGACCGCCGGAGCGCTCTTCCCATCATGCTCTGTCCATTGGATAGATGTTCACAGCAAACGCAGCATTTCAACATTTTCAGAGGCCACATCCATAAAGACACCTCCACTGCCTCCCTCTCTCTCTCTCTCTCTCCCTCCGTCTCTCTCTCTCACACTCTCACTGTTGCTCTCTTTTTCTCTTTCTCGCTGACTGTGTCTGTGCGTCCCTCTTTCCCTTTTGCAATATGAAATAGTCCATTATCTGCTCTCAGGGCTAATTGGTGTATTAACGCCTTGCTGTGGGTGACACAGGGAGAGTGAAATAGAGAGAGAGAGGAGAGAGAGAGAGAGAGAGGGAGAGAGAGAGACGCTGGATGAATATGGATGAGGCAGGAGCAGGGAGGGAGCGAGGCTCTGGGGGAGGCAAGTACAGAGTGATTCTGCGGGATTGAGAGAGAACGGGAGGCCAAGGTAAATCTTTTCAGCTACACAAGTGGTTGAGAGCAGCATGGCAAAATGACGAGTGGAGGGGAAAAAAGAAAACCATCCTGTAATGGCTTGTTTTTTTTCAGTTGGCCTTCTCTGTATCCCTCTCTATCCTGCTCTCACCGTCACCACATTCAACCCAATTATCCACTCTCCCTGGCGCCACTGGCAGCATATGGAAATGTAAATTGCAGACTGAGATGTTTGGTTTTTTTTTCCAAAGCTGTGGAAGGTAAGCAGCTCTTGAGGATGGAGAGAGTAGGAGGAAGAAAGTGGAGAGATGACAAACAACTGAAATTGAGGGACCGTCTTTAGTCCCAATAGCTTGTCAGTATTGCCATTCTATCGGATACAAATTTAAAACACCCACTGTTGAAAATTTAGCAGACATATGTTGATTTATGCTGCTATCCACACACCCACAATGAAGCCCACACAAACTCTGTGTATAACACGCATACATTAGCAATAATCTACAGTTACAGATACAACTGGATGTTGGATAGCAGATAAATATTATTAAAATTACTATTATTATTATTTATTTATAGACACCCCTTACAATAAAAGTCACGTGAAAACCCACATGTGAATTCCGAGCACATGTGCTTTTTGGACACATGTTGGTTTTCATATGGGAACATGTGAGATTTCCCATGTGAAAATTGCATTTTCACCTGTGAGTTGTCTTTTTGAATGTGAAATCAAATTTTCACATGTGAAACGAATATTGTCATTTTGTAATGGCTGGTGAGAATGTGAAAACAAATGTTCGCATTTGGGGGAAAAAAAAACAATCTGCACCAACAAATTGAAATGTTCCCCCTTTGAAATAAAAACTGTCACGTGTGATGTCAGAATGTGAAAACAAATTGTCCACATATGAAAACTAATGCGTCCAAAAAAGCACATGTGCTTTGAATTCACGTGTGCGGTTTAACATGTGACTATTTTGTAAGGGACACCAAATCAGATCGGTGTGTAAAAATGTTTCACCGACGTGGACACGCATACACCCTCTCTCATTCTCCGGCTCGTACATGCCCAGCACAGAATCCACACTGTTAATTATATGCACAGGCTCAAACACAGTTGCCCACAGAGGTACACTTCCGCTGCGCTTGAGGGGCCTTAAAGACCGGGGCCAGGATGTAAGCCCTCAGGCTGCTGAATAGCTGCTGAAGCTCAGGGTGCAGAGATCAAAGGTGCTCATCTTCTCCCATGCATGTGACATAGAGACATGCGCGGGCTGATTATTCAGATGAGCAGGAGATCTATCCTCGAGGGCGGAGGCAAAATGGAGGCGAGTGTTTTGTTCATTATCATTAAGATCTAGCTTTTCCTCTGTTCACCTTTCTTCTCTCCACATGCTCATATTCCACCCCCGGAGTGCTGATGAAGCCAACTTCTTGAATCCGCAATTTGCTCAATTATTTTCAATTATCCCACCACCCTTGCTTGTATCATCCCCCTTAGTTCTATTGTGAACAAAAACGACTTGTTGATTGACAGCAAGGGCCAATTAGAGGCAGGAGGAAAACTCAAGCCCCTACGGTAATTACCGCTGATTGGTGTCATACAGACATTTCACAGGCCCAATCCCCAGAATTGAAACCCTTGTATTGATAACTATCCTTTTCACCGTGCCGGAACTCTTCCCTTATCATAAACTTACTGTACATTTAAAACAAATTCTCGCTCTTGTAGAATTACAGAGCGGTATGCCCAATGATTTCTTTACATGCCCAAGGAAAATGATGTACTACGGGGGTTTTCAAAAGGAATGTTGAGATAGTATTAACTTCTATCTGCCAAGAGCGCCATGTCTGTGTGCTTTTGGTACATTAGCTTCAAGGTAGTCTGGTCTCAAGGCTTTGGTAAAAGTCTTCAGCAGTGGGCATAAGAATCAATGATGAACTGCTTCTAAGCACGATGGAGAGCTCCACAAATTCAATATTCCTTCAGCAGGTGTACTGTCTGGGTTTGTTCAACGTTACCTCAGTATGGTTTCATGTAGGCTAGGTGAGGCAAAATTGAGAAACAGTCACTTCATAAATTTTAATTTTGTTTTGTTTTGATGGTTATTTTATGTTTGATCAAGGTTTTTACAATGTAACCCGTTTATTTTTTCTCCAATAAATAATAAAACTGTAACATTTGACTTTGCCTCTGCGTTGCTTCGAGATGCCCCGTGTCTTACTGATATATTTGTTCTGGCACTGTGAGCAGATTTAATATAGAGACAAATACATACCACATTCATGTTAAAATATAACAATTGCTTACATTTTGGACCATTTAGGATACTTATCTGATTGGCTCTTTCTACACATCTTTTCTAATTTTATCATCGCAATCTACAGCCATTTACAGTTTGCTGACTGTAAGGTGAAAAAGATGCACAGTAAAATATTTAAAAGGCCTAACACCATGCTATATTGTGTGTGTGTGTGTGTGTGTGTGTGTGTAGGTGTGTGTGTGTGTGTGTGTGTGTGTGTGTGTGTGTGTGTGTGTAAAAGGGGTTATACCGTTCAATTTAATTATTATGTTATAAATATTACTTAAGCTAGTCCGATACATATTAGCAAACACAAGCAGAAAACCGTGATTATTCTGTGATGTCACTACAACAGTAAGTCCTGGAGCTTCTCCCTTTGCAATAGATGACAGGATGACTTTGTGGACGCTCACAACGTTTGAACTATTCCATATAAATGAGCTTAGTAGTGTAGTAGCACTATCAGTTACAAAGGAAACAATTGTACACTTCCACCTAGAAATTCATCCTGGCTCCTGCCATAGCCAACATTTCCATGCTTTCTAAATTTATTCTCTATGGGCTGGAGCTGGGCTTCAGAGATTCAGAGACAGGACATTCACTTCTCTCTATTTTTGGTTACACAGAAAGGAAGAGATTTGCTCACTCATTCTGACTGAACAGGATAAAAATATTTCAAACCTGAGACTCCCCTCCTCAGTAGGCTACTACTCTATAAGACACAGTCCACATGGGTAGCTATTGACTTGTGCTGCTGTTGGTGACGAGTGGGCCGCCTATGCAAACGGTGGTTACCCAAGACTCCCCTAATGATATTATGGGCCTAATGAGTTTTAATTGGGAGGAGATCTTAACTTGCAGTCCTAATTGCATCTGATTAAAGACAATATTAGTTTTACTGCTGGCAAATTGGTTGGGGAGGGTGGGTGAGAGGGTTTTAGAGGGATCGATGGTGTCCTTGTGGAAATATCCTAAATGTCCTCCAAATGGTGATGAAGAGATAGAACAAAAACATAAGAGGAGGCAGAGGCAGGTGAAGGAACACTCGAGATGCAGTGGTGGAGCGTTCAGGGAATGCCATGGAGGGGAAGGGAGTAGAAAGGATAAGTTGAGCAAGACTGGAGGTAAGAATTCACTGTGAATTTTTCATACCAACTATTTGTCTCACCTCCACATCTTTTGAAGGCATGCTCTGTGTGTGATAGTGTGAACTATACACCCTAGATGGAAGACAAAGGCAAAATATAGATGACTGTATTACACATATCTCCCCCTATGATTGCTCCATCTGCTTCCTAACAGTGCCTACTTTCCCTTCCAATAGCTGAACTCTTATATAGCCTCATCGTTCTGTATGTATTTTTGGATATTACTTGGCTCACAGTTTTCTCAGGAGTGGAACGCTCCGGTGCGGTGAAAATCTACCCTTAAACAGAATTCACTGTGTTATTTGCGTGATCTTCGACAGTTAAATCAATATTTGAGGAAATGAACAGCTACCTCTCAAAGCTAGAAAACCTCATCTACTGTATGCTGCCATTGAAAGTGTGGACTTTTATGTCCAAATTAGCTTTATTTCCTATAGTGTTACCTGGCATGAACTTAAAAATGTGGCCATATCACCAGTAAATTACCTTGGTCAGTGTAACTGTGTCAACAACTGTTCCTTCCCTCCTCAAATCCTCCAAGATTTGGTCCTTGATGACATCGAGCTCTTAGCTCCTGGAGGGAAATATCCATATTCACAGAATCAGGCCTGAACTGTTCAAAATCATAACATTAACACATATGAATTCTGTTCAGGGAAGACTTCTTCTGGTTTCGCTGAGTGAACAGACCTACTGTTTATAGATCTCACAGTGACATGAATAAGGAATTCACTCATTTGCATTTCAATAATTTATTAACACTAGCAGTGCAACCAGATCAAGCAGTCATATGCATACATGCACATATAAACACGCATATGAGCACAGTAAATCACATAGGCACACACAAACATACACAAATGCTGTGTACATATAAATACGCATGCAAGCAAAACACATACAGCTCTCATTCCCTCTCTGTGCCGCCATAAATATGTGCCCTGGATCGGTGGTGATTTAAAGCCAGACACCAGAGAGTATAGTAAATTATGCGTGTATGAGGCTTCATTTCCTCCTCTTCTTAAGCACTCGCTTAATTGCCATTCTCACCTGAGCAATTGTATAATTTCCTTTATTTTTCTCCTCCTCTGCCCAGAATATGAGTCTATAATGAGCTGTGGGTGTCCCCCAAAGCTAAGCCTGGCGCCTTGAAATAGGTTTCACTAATTTACCAATTAGTCATAAGATACAATTAGCGTGCAAGTTCCCTAAGTCCATGAGTGCCCCCACCACCGGCCTCCCCACTTTGATTGTTCAATCTCTGCAGTGATCATCACTCCATTACTTGGCTCATCCTCTCGCCCCGCTTTGTTCAGCCTCTGTGAGAAAGTGAGGTCCCACCTGCACTTTGGATATTACTCTAACCCTGCGTGCCTCAGAGGGAATCCGTGAGGGAGTGGGAGGGTGTGTGAATGTGTCTACGTCCGCAGCTCTGGGTTTGTGTTTAAGTGCAGCTGGGACCGGTTTCACTGACCAGGAGGATGAGAGTTGGGGAGGGGAGGGAGGGCGTCTGGAGACCAGAAAACTTATGAGAACTGAGACAAGTTACCAAGTAGCAAAGTGAAAGTTTGCTGGAGGTGCAAATCTAATTTATGGTTGGAGAGTACTGTGTTGTGTTTCTCTCCTTGATTCGCTCAGCCATTAAAACTAAACCTGAGGACAAATAGGAAATATAAAAAAAAAAAAAACATCAACGCTACTGCGCTCACTGTTGGTTGTTATTATGCTGTGTGTGAGGCTCTGGGTGAACACCAATCAATATGTGAGAGGTCGTTTGTCAATGTCTTTTTCTCGGTGAGGATATTTCATATATTTTGTTATGGGAATGCAGCTCTCTTATATGGGATTTCTTGCAATTTCCTTGTTAGTGTAGGGTCTGTGTATCTGCATGTGTGCATGTCTGTCAGCAGATTGGCTTAAGATAAGATAAAGCTAACTGATCCCCGAGGGAAAACCGGGTCATTGCAGCAGCAAAGAATAGTATATAGACAGCAATGCAATGAATAAAACAATACTGACGATTAAAGATACAATGTCCTCATTATGCTAATACCAAATTCCTATGGGCTAAAAAGCATTCTCACAATGTGGTCATTTGATTTACATTTACTGTCCATTGCAAGACCACTTAGACAGAATTTGTATTATTGTATATTCACATTGGAAGATTTATGGCTATTCACATTATCAGATTTAGCGATGGTAGTGACATACGGACATAAATGTTTCCAGAAGTGCAAATGTGATATATTAGCCATTCATATTATCAGCTATATAGCTAATAGTACGAAAACAGGAAGAGACACCAAAATGCACAGTTTTATGGGTATAAAGAGATGGATGTTGACGTCTGATAGGCAGCGGTTACTCATGCTTGGAAAGCTTACCATAACAAAATGCAACTATTTCTCCATGTGTTCTGAACAGGTATGAACACCAGAGAAGGTAAATTACAGCAGAGCGCGCACAAGATTATCATAGTTAGCTAAAGTTACAGGGACTGGAATCTGATTTGTTTTCTGACCAATTTTTTTATTGATTCATCTATATGACTTTGGCTGCTGTCGTTCCCTTTCCCCATTCCCCCTCTCAGACTTTTAGAATTTTAGATGTACAAGTTTTGTGTATGTGAGTGTCAAACTATCAATAGTGCAACATTGTTTGGCCTGTTATCTACAAAACATCTATAATACGTTAATGAGAACATTTACATAGTTAGGCTGTCCATGGGAATCAATATCAGAAACATATTGAGATCGTCTTAGGTATTACTTATTGACAGAACACGGTAAAGTACAACAATAATAAAGGCAAAGAAAATAAAAAATAAAAAATAAAGAACAACTTCTTCGTCCTACTGATGTCGATCTGCAGGTGACTGTCCTTGCACCACACAATGAAGCTCTCTTATACTCCCCTTCCTTGCCCTCACTGATGCATCCTAACTAAGAACTTCTGAAGAATCCAGAGTTGAACCTGCAAACTGAGGCGTAGAAAGTGAACAAGAAAGGTCACAGCACTGTCCCTGTGTTGCTCTTTACCATGTCCCACACAATGCTCTGGAGACAAAGAAACTGTGGCCTGCAGGTGAGCTAATCTGTAAGTATACCATGGCATTGTACGCCTGCACCGTTCTGAGCATTTCTCCGAGCAGGAGGGGCTGGATGGTGTTAAAAGCACTGGAGAGATCAAAGAACCTGATTTTCACTGTGTTTCCAGGCCTTTCCTGGAGCAAAGCCTGGCTTGTGTTTACTGCATCTTGAGTGCATCTCAAGGTTTGAAAATGTTCCCTCCTTTATCAGTGAATACCTTGAACCCACGGGTAATAGCGACTAATTAAAGCAAATAATTTAGTCAATTAAGCTGCAAAGCAGTTTGAATTAAAAAAAAATTGTTCTATCCCACTGGTGCATATCAAATATGCATATGCATTTATTTCCTTGTCATTCGCTTCACTGTGTCTTTGACAATTCTTTAGCTCTTTATCTTCTCTCTTTCTCCCTCTCTCATTTCTCTCTCTCCTTCACTGTACCTTTCTCTCTCACTCACTTCCTCTTAGAGGTTCATTCCCCTCATGCTAATGGACAATCCCCCCCCTCCTCATGTCTATCTAATCAAAAATCAATTAAAAACACCTCGCCGCCAAGTCTCCAGAGCCAAGCCTAGGTTGAGGGTGGAACAGAAACGCTTCCCGCACTCTCTCTCTTTCTCGTTCCCTCTCTCTCCCTCTCCCTCTCTCTTTCGCTCTCCCTCTCTCGCTCACTTTCTCTCTCCCTCCCTTGCTCTCTGCCTTTCCCTCCCTCTCCCTCCTATGGTCTCCCTTTCTCTCCGAAGCTCCGCCCTCCTGTCTACTGGAAGTTGGCAACATGATTTACGAGAACGGAGAACTTAATTTATATATTTTTTTCCTCTTGCATCCTCTCATTTATTTATTAGATTTTTCTCCCAGCCGCCTCTTCCTGTCTCTGGCGTGGAGGAGAGGCGGAGGATAGAGGGAGAGAGAGGATAGGATTAGATGGAGAGTGGTCTCGGGGCAGACCAGTAGACTGGCAGGCCTGCAGACATGGAACAGGTCTGTCCCACAGTTAATGGCATTAGTGCCGTCCCTGAAAGGGGGAGGGGAGGCCAGCAGGGAGACAGGCTAACATATTAAAACTGCTTCTATACCAGCCGCTTGTCTACTTCACTCCAACTCCAACTCCAATCTCTCTCTCTCTCTCTCTCTCTCTCTCTCTCTCTCTCTCTCTCTCTCATTCTTTCTGTGTGTTGTTCGATTGAGAATGTGTCAATCGTTCCATTGAAAGTACGGCTGTTAGTACACACTCTCCAATAGCGTGAACAGTACAGACAGAGAAAGACACATACTATTCTTCTCTCTACAAATGTGGCGAAGGTTCGGAACACATCAGACCTAATCTTCCTAAAAAACAAATATGTACGTTTTCGCGCATACACACACACACAGAGGACACACATACACACACACAGCACACAGCACAAAAAATATACCCTTCAAGCAGCACACGTGTGGATTCAGGCAGAAAACTCTTCCTCTCCCACCGTGTCAGGTGCAAATGGACTTCAGCTCAAAAGCAAACATGGCCCGCGGTGGAAAGTGACATCTTAGTCGACTCTGTCTGTGTGGATAAAGCTACAATCACTCCTTTCCCCCGCGCTCTCTCCTTGACTCATTTACACTTCCCCTCTCCCTAACAAGGTGTTACCGATCTGTGTAACTTTGGTGTGATCAGTGCCGGATTACTGACTCTTAGCACACCTTCCAGAACTAGCCGCCCCCCTTCCATCCAAGCCCCACGGCGCCCTCACAGGCTCAAATTACCTTCTCCAACCTGCTAGGACTGCACACACACATACCACCGCCACCACCATCACAGGAGAATGGGGCAAAGCATCCAGGAGGAGGAGAAGAAGAAAGGGAGGGATACAGAGGAGGGAGAAGACAGTGAAAGAGGGGAGATTGGAGTCAGCAACAAAAGACCGGGGACAGAAAGGAGCGGTGGGGGGGGGGGGGGGGGGAGACAAAGAGGAGAGAGTTTTCCTTAAACATGCACATATCAAGTGTTGGAGACCGTGCCGTGGCCGGGGGAGAGGAAGTGGCCGGGGAATGTGAGAGGACACTGACAGACAGGTGGAGCCAACACGCTGTGTCTTTTGATGGATGGAGAGGAGAGTTAGTAAATATACATGGGCCCCGCCCTCCAGCTCTTTCAGCTGCCTCAGCACAGCCCGGCGTGGGTGGATCGGGGGATTTTTCCTTCCCTTTAAGAAAAGGTTAAGTCACGACAATATTGTTGTGGATCCTGAAAATATTAGCAATTCTTCCCCTCCCTGCCACGCGAGTTTGATTTATCCATCTTCCTCTGTGGGGGCTGAGGAGGAGGAGGGCTGGGGGGGACAGGAGGAGATGGCCAGACACTAACAGCCTGGGGAGTGTTTTCTCTTTATCTCTGTGTCACAAAGGCCACCCTGGGCACTGCAGGTGTGTCTGGGAGCAGCTTTAGAGAGAGCTATTGATCCCGCTGAGTGCTCCTACTGTATATAGCCGAGCTCTGCCCACGTCCCCTCGCCCTGAGGAAAGCTATACAGGAACAGGCCATGCTAAAGGTCACCCTCTGATGGAGCTAGGGAGCCGGGGCTGGCTCCGAATACCTATTTACCTTCAGGATTAGGAAGGAGTGCCTTAACTGATTGGAAACCTTATCGCCAAGTCGGTCCGCGTCCTCACGCTCCGGCTTCATTTCAACACGACAGTGGTGGACTTGTGATTGTTGGTGTCTCAACGACTTAGCTCCCAAGTGGTTTATATTAGTATAGAGATAGAAACAACAAACAAAAGCATATTAAGAGTAAAATTAGAAATACATTGACTCACTACACACGTACATGCCGACCCCAATAATTATCAGTCCAGTTGCTTGGTTCAGCTATTAATTCAATTTGTTGCATTACCAAGGCGTTTCTGACACTTACTACTCCTGTGTACCTCACTCATATTTTTCCTTTTTTCAAGATGCTCCTGTAATACATCCTTCCGCAGGAAAAGATTCAGCACCCGTTTCATTAAAAATAAACAATTTTTATTGACAAAATAGTCAAATTAATTATATATTTATGCGTTTTTTATATTTACACATTTTTACCTTTCCCAGTGTCTCACAGCATTACAGTAAAAAGCTCCTCTTTAAAGCACAAATTAAAGTTGGAGTGCATTTGCTGAACTACAGTTCAAGAAAAGGTCACTACATGGAAATACCAAAATAGTTTGAATTGGTGATTCAATTTCCTCTGAACAAAAACAAGGTCTGTCTGATTCACTGATGCCCCACATACTGTATTTAGCATTTTCCACTTACTTCAAAAACTGCATGAAAATTTTAGTTGAAAATACCTCGTTGAAGAATCGATAGTGTATGTAATGAAACACTTCCGTTATACGATTCCATGGAACCTGACTCAAATATAATTTTCCATCTCTTAT
Source organism: Centroberyx gerrardi (assembly GCF_048128805.1). Classification (NCBI taxonomy): domain Eukaryota; kingdom Metazoa; phylum Chordata; class Actinopteri; order Beryciformes; family Berycidae; genus Centroberyx; species Centroberyx gerrardi. The sequence goes on from NC_136003.1 coordinate 21,054,557, forward strand.
AGAATCCTATGCGGGATATTTACTAATGACTTTACTGTTAAGTAAAAATTCAAAGTTATTTTATTAATCTTAGTGTTTCTTAAATATTTCAAGTTCTTTAAACATTGAACACTGAGTTTGTTTTCTGGAAGTCAGGTTACGCTCAGCTGTATGCGTTCAGCCCACAGTTAATTCTGGATGAGAGTGAATGTCCATTAAATGTAATCTTGTTCTTCAGTCCAATGCTCAAACCACAGCTTCACAGAATTGGCCACCGATAAAGACATCATCAATCATCCCACTGATGCTCTGCCAAAAACACTGGGAGATGAATATGGAGGCCTTTCAAGTTCTACCTGTCTTTGAAATAACACACAAACATAAACACATATACAGTACCCATACACACACACTCATAATTCCCATCTATTTCTGCAAATCAAACTCTCAAAATCTCCCTTTGCTGCCTATTCATCAATCGACACTCACTCTGTCAATGGCGGATTCATTGCCTTTTATACAGCATCATTATTTCACATCTTGATGGCTCCCACTGTGTGTGTGTGTGTGTGTGTGTGTGTGTAAGAATATAGGGTTCACCACCCTCTCCCTGTCTCTTCTCCTCCAAAAGAAAAATCTAAAGAAACAAAATGATCCACTCAGAAATCTGAGTTCTTGGTCTAATGAAATAGAGCTTTTAGTGTTGATCTGAGGAGCCCACTAGAACACTTATCTGAGCATCAACAGTGCAGGAGAAAGAGGGCTGGCTTAATCGGATTGCTGGAGCTCTAAAAGGTTTTCTGCACATGGGGTCTTCTGCAGGCCACCGGGCTCCAGAGCCAGGCTGGGCGCTGAGGCCCGACTGCCGACCCGCCGCCGCGGCTCGACTGCCTGATAGAGTCCAGTGACTCACTGCGCTAGTGTCTTTGTTAGCCGCTACGAGCCCACGAGTAAGAAGATACTAATTAGAGGCTTTCAATATGTGATTTGATCAGTGAATGCTACTCCCCCACACACACCGACAGATACGGGAGCTCATACATACGCAACACCCACATTTATTCAGAGAAGGAAGACGCATATATGTTTATGGCATTTACACACACACACACACAAATACATTTTCACACCCACTGGAACACTGGCATGCACACACACATGCATGAGCACTCTTAGACATGTGCACACATACACACACACGCACACATTTAGACTCTCTGATTCGCTTTTGTTCTCTTTTTCTCACTGCACACCTACACATCAGTCCATGGGCTCACACAGAGGAATTCATCTATCAGTGGTTCACTATGCCCTGAAGCAAGTGAGAGCTGCAGCAGACATTGATCAAACTGACTTCTAACATGAAGAAGTTCAAAATCTGGCTTTTCAAATCCCTTTACTGCCAGCACCCTTCCACTGCTGAAATAAAAGATACACACATGCCCACAGACACAGTCATTTTCAGCATACGCACATTTGTAGACACACACAACACACATACGCACACACATGCTCGGACACACACACACGTGCGTGCACATGCATGCGCTCACACACACACACACACACACACACACACATACATGCAAATAAACAAATGCGACATCACATTCCTTGTTTGAAAAAATGAGAAAATATTTAAAGCAAGAGTAAGATATTTCCAGAATGACTGTGAAAACAATTAGATGACTGGAGGCGCTCGTTCCTCTCCATGCTCACTGAAATCATAAAATTTAAACCAATCCGATGGAGGCATGTGTGAGCACCAGGGTTTTGGCACCAGCCTGCAGGATGAAGCTCCGAGGAGCATACCACCACACAAAATGTTGATTTGAATAGAGAGAAAGAGAAGCGTTTATAGCCGAGGTTTGCAGCCTATCTAATGGAAATCGTCGCAGTAAGTTAAAGCAGACAAGGACATGGGCAAGGACAAATTTTGCCTCCATTGCTCTATTGACAATTCAAGGAAAAAACAGAAAGAGATGCTAGAAGTCCAACTGACATTCCTGATGAACATTCGGCCAGTACAATTGTACATTGTACAGTACACTGATATCGCCATAGAGAGTCACAATGGACTGAGGTCAGCGTGAACTACAGCACAAACAAATGCAGTATTCTGCAACTCTTACAGCTGTTCTCTATACAGCTAATATCAACAGCGTGTCCTTCTCTTCCTCCCCCTGAGCGATCTGAAAAGGTCTCGTTGAGGTGAGCTCTGCTGAAAGAGAAGAAATTGTGTGGAGGCTAAGTTGTTTTGGATTCACCCTTGTCAGTTTGCCATTGAGACTGAAAAACACTCCCCATGGTTTAGACAAGCTATCTAAACTACTCAAAATATAAAAGAAACCTGTGTTCCTCCTCCAAACAATACAAAAGCCTGTTTGGCTCCCACAAAAGTCAAGGAAAGGTACCATCTTTTGCACGGCAGCTCCAGAGTTATTAGCCTTTGTTCCAACTGTTTTGCATATTCAGCCTCCCTTCCAGCCCACATAGATGTTAATGCACTCCCACACAAACAGATCGGTGTGAACAGGGCAAACATATTTTCCATCCCTCTCTCTCTTTATCTCTCTCTCTCTCTCTCTCTCTCTCTCACACACACACACACACACACACACACGCTCCCTCTCTCCCCTCCCTCTCTCTGCTTTCTCTTTCTTGTTTTCTCTGTCAACTGTCTTTCACTGCTGTCTTTCTCTAAAACCCACACATATCACACACAAGTAGGCACACCCATGCGCCCGCACACGCACACGCACACGCACACGCACACACACACACTCACACACACACTCACACACACACACACACACACACACACACACACACACAGAGAAAGAGGTGTACAAAGTAAGGTTTTTTTTTGTGAGTCTTTGGCAGCCACCTCTCAGTGTGCTGGATCAGCTGAAATAGGATCCATCCCTCAGATCCCGCTGTACCTCTCACACATACTGATGTAGCCTGATCTCCTGTCGGTGAGAGAGCCTGCAGGGAGTGAGTTGGGGGCTTACAGCGGGGCCCCAGGAGACCATCTCAGCCAGACGCTCGAAGGAGCTGGGCCTAGAAACAATAGCCACCACAGGCAGCCGGGGATATTACACAGTAGGCCTCTGCCTGGATAAGCACAGGCTGCTTTAGGCTGCTTTATATGACATCACTACACAGCTCACGTCTGGCAAGTCACCAATGTTTTGACGTGAGAGGAGTGCGGTAGTAGTGATACACACAGAGACGTGCGCACACACTCTCACACACACACACACACACACATGCACACGCACACTATGGCAAACACGCACGCTAACTTCCCTGTGGCAACGGTGTCACAACAGCGGGCATGAAAACAGGCGGTGTCAAACCGAATCTACAAAGGCTGTGTGTCGCTGCATGATAGGGTTCAAACGAAACCGCCTGCAAGGTGCTTAAAGTAAGGCTACACATTACTATGGAGTCATTACTGGGTTGTAGTAAGTCATCTATGAATATTAATTAATCTGAGCCCTCTACCCATGTTTCATGCAACAGCACCGGCTGCTCTACACAGAAAGGCATGTCATTAATATACAACAGCACAGACTCGTCTTGCAATCTTGCGTTCATTTCGTACCGCCATACTTTTTTTCTCTGAGGAGATGCAGATACCTCCCACTCTGCAGTAAATCGTCATGCTTTCCTCCTCCTCTTCTTCTCTTTCTTCATCCCTCTCTTCACATGAGAATGTGTAAATATGGAATTATTGAGGAATTGATCGCTGCTCTCTTCTGTCCAGTGTGGCCTTCCTCCCATTAATCTCTAATGCCTGCAGAAGAAGCTGAAAATCCATCAGGGGCCGCAGACAATTGTCTGAAGGGCCCGCTCCATCCAAATTCAATTAGAATCAATGGGGAACATACACAAATAAGAGCGTCGTTAGCTAAAGACACATAAATAAAGAGAGGGCCAGTGAAGGAGGAGGAGCCTAACAGAGAGGGATAAGCAGCTGATTGATCTCCCATTTTCAGGCCGTCTTATCAAGGCTTCAGCTGAGATCAGCATGAATGATTCCCTCGTCTTTTATTTCTCTGTTCCTTGAGTGTTCATCTGTCTCTTTCTCTCTGTCTGCTGCTTTCTCTCTCGCTTTCTTTCTCTCTCTCTCGCTCTCTTTCTCTCTCTCACACGCACACACACACTCACACACACAAACTCAGAAAGTCGCTGGCCTTTCTTTCTGCTGACCACTTTTCTGAGCGACTGTTGAGCCCAGCCTTGAGCCTCCATGTCTGGATGTAAGCACCTCTTTCTCTCTGCAGAGAAGAGGAGGAGGGGAGTGGGGACTTAGAGGAGGAGGAGGAGGAAGAAAAGGAGGGGGGGGGGGGGAGGGAAAGGAGCGAAGAAACGAAGAAGCGACGGTGAGTCATGTGCAAAGAGAAGACACAGCTGGTGTGACTGGGTTGCATGAGCGAGAGGGAGACGGGTGACAGTTAGAGACAGAGAGGGATGAAAGGCTATGTGAGGGTGCAGCGCGAGAGGAAGACGCATATTATAGTGAAGCTGGAAGCAGGTCAGTGAGAAATGGAAATACAAGGTGATTGATATGCCTGTCACATTTGTAAAGGCTAGAGATATGAGTTAGGGAAATATGGTAAAGAACCTTGAAAGGAGTCAGTGGGAGATTAGTGAGTGTTAGATAGCGAGATTTGGTAGAAAGGAGATGAAGAGATACTTGGGAGAGAGCGAGGCTAAAAAGCAAAGGAGGATAGGGTGGGTGGGCGATTTAAGTAATTTTGAAATTGATACAGTTTGTAGGCAGTGGAGAGTTGTGTGAGGGGGTTGAGACAGCGAGGTAGGAGATATGGCGTGAAAAAAGAAAGATACTGCGAGAGCAAGATATGAGAGGGGGTGAGATAGAGATAGATAGGCCGGCCTGGAGTGAGACAGAGTTATCGGCCATGATCGATCTGGCCGGCTGATGCCAAATGGGGGGTGTAATGATGGGTAATGATATGAGCCTGGAGAGGGAGCGCAGCGTGTGTGTGTGTGTGTGTGTGTGTGTGTGTGTGTGTGTGCCCTGGGTCCATGACCACACAGCAGCTCACACTTTCATTAATAGAGCCAATTCATCGCACCTCGCAGAGACGGCTTAATACACGCCTCCATAACAATCTATATATATACTGTACATACACATCACAACTACTATCTCTCTCTCTATCTCTCTCTCTCTATCCATTTATCTATCTTCCCCTCTCTCTCTCTCTCTTTCTCTCTGTCTCACTCCCTTGTCACATCCAAACGCCTTCTTCCCTCCTTCCCTCCCTCTCTCCCTATCGCTTTCCTCTCTCTCTCTGTGTGTCCTTCTACCACCACCCCCCCCCACCCCCCACCCCCCCACCGATCACATGTCTGTTTCTTTTCCCATCACCATTACTTTTTCATTTCTTTCTCACCCACCATGAATCTCTCTGAATCTGTTCATCTGTTTTTCAAATTAACCCGTCAAACACGTATAGCTCCGGGGTAGTGCCACATTTGGATTGATAAAACACATACGCTTATCCACACATACACTCACACACACACAGGAAAAGCACACACACACACACATAATAAACACGTTTATCTGCACACCCTTGGCAGACCTACTGACTCTTAAACAGTTTCCACAGCAACATGAAGTGGCTAAGAATAATGTATTCCGTTATGGCTCGGCATGATTTGCATTACCCTGTTCTTTTTCAACATCAGTGTTAGACTACTCATCCCACACTGCCATTTTAACAAAAGCATGGAAGCATTTTAACCTGTTCAATGAAGTAATGGCAGAGCAGTCACTAGGTTAGCTGCACTTAGAGAGCAACAGTTATGCTTGGGTAGTGTGCGAGAGGGAGGGGATGCAAGACTACAGAGATTTGGTGAATTATCATGGATGCATGTCCTCTGGCAGCGTTCAACGGATGCACTAGTCTGCGGCCATTACTATGGAAACCAAAGTCTATCCAATTCAGAAATTTTGGCCAACCAGATCACATCTTTTCTGAACTGGCTATTTTCCAACAGCAACATTTTGAGCATATTGATAATCACTTACAGGCAGGTTGAATCTGTGACACGTAGAATAAAAAAAAAAAAAAAATGTTCTTTCACTTTACAATCACAGGTAAACCAGGAGCTTTTACATAATTTCACACCATTAAAAAGTCACATTGTGTTATTTTTTTTCTGATTCACCTCAATTTCACTGAAACTAAATGTCATTAATGCACTTCATGTGTTTTCACTGGAAAATTAAACCATTTAAGGGTCATTCTAGCATCATATTTACTAACAGATTTCAATCCTGCAGTGACTGGTTGCAATTTTCCACAGCAATGTATAAATAGTACAAGCTCTCCCAATTAGAGAATGCAAACATGTTTCAGGCGAGGAGTTCAAACTAAAAGCAATTAAATTCAAATAATTATAACTTCAGCTGAGTGGAGGTCAGAAGGTGCTTGCACCAGCACATCCTGCTAAACTCTGGCCATCAAACACCAGTGATCAATTCTGAGGAAATTTGGGGGATTTAATGATATTGATATTAGGAATATAACAAGCTTCCATGTACTGCCACAATGTATAATGTCTAGGGCATCAAACAATAAAAAGCATGCATTTGATAAGATTGTTATTTAATTCAATTCAATTCAGTTCAATTCAGTGGTGTTAAAGCTGCAGAGATTAAGCACTGAAATACCTTTAAAATGTCGTCATGTATTGAGAATGATAGATAAATTATGTAAGTAAATCCACAAAACCTCCGTCAACACAGAATATGTCTTCGCCCTAACACAGCACTCTCAAACTGTGATGTGCAAACTGTGAGTGCAGTCCACATCAAAAAAAACAGGCAGACTGAAGCTCATAACTTTCTCTCCCAGAGGCACAAAGCTCATAATGATCATGTGACTTAAATGTAGCTTGGCTGGTTCAAGCACATGCATCATGGTGCTGTCACAAAACTATGAATACAGATATTCTCTTCCAAGCGTTCAGAGGACAGAGAAGCTCGTCGCATTGTATGAGACAACATGCTCAAACATTTTCCAGAGGCTGCAGTTTCCTGGGAAGTTACACACTGCAGCTTTACATCAAAAGACACTTCACTGAGACTGAAATCTCCCACCAATCTACCACCGCATGGGGTGATGCGCCACAATTCATTGTTTATGAACATAATGTAATGCCAATGAATCCAACACAGCAGAGACAAGAGTGCCGTGTGCCAGTCAGGCTAAATCAATTGTCATTGTGTAATGAATCAGTGACTAAGTAGGAACTAATTACTTTGAACTAATTTAAATACATCAGTGTGGCTGCTGTGAAAATTGCATTACACTTTGCTTCGCTAACTAGGTATTTTCACACTTAATCTTGACTGAATTTTCCATCAAATGAATGGTATAGGCCTATAAAGCTCTATGTGTTTATGTTAAGTCGCTCTTATTGAATGTCATCAATCTTTTTAGAAAGCTGGAACTCAGGCCTAAATGCACAGAGAGTGGACAAAATTAAAATAAATATCAGTGGTGGACATTATTTTATTTTCTTAAAAAAACTGTCCACGTTGTCAACTGACATACTGAAATGTGTTTGTAAGAGTCTGTCTTTTGAGTTTATCGAAATAGAGAGAAAAACTGATTTATATTAACTGTAAGTTGTTTCAATTAATTTATTTATGTCAAAATCACCAGCAGTTTATTTAATTTAATCTGTAATTGTCCACGTTGAGTAAAATGCTGTTTTCAGTTGTTTCATTATTTAAAAAAAAAAGACACTTCAATGGTTGGTGTCCTACTCCAACCCTTTGCTCCTCACCTGCATGTGCACCCACACACACACACACGCACACGCACACACCCACACACACACACACACAAACACACACACACTTTGTTATGCTTGTTTTTGTTGGCATTTGCTCATATTGTTTTTATTTATTGCTTACATTTTTATTTATCTTGTAAAATATTTTGTAACACTGTTTTGAAAAGTGCTTTTTAAATAAAGGTTGTTGTTTTTGTTGTTGTTGTTGTATGTAAATGCATAACTAGTTTGAATATATTTAATCTCTCAGTTTTTACAACTCTCTTTTAAAAATCAAGTAGATAACAACCCACCGAAGTTAACCGCAGTGGAAATGAAGCTGTGTAAAAGTTAGCGCTTCATGAAAATTAGACTTCACTAATTACTGTAAGCTACTTAACCCGATCTAAAGCTATTTCAATCTGAATCACGATTTATGCCGAGCTTGGAACGGTGAGTTCAAACAATTAAAACGGTTGGTCCAAACACATTATGCAAGTTGCCTTGACAAACACTTTTTACAGTTTACAGATAGTTTACATGGCGGTGAAATCTGCAGCCGAAACGAAAGCCTGTTGAGGACTAACCATATGAAGCAGTGAATGTACCCCGAGCAGCAGCCCATTATCTTTCCTCCACCGACTGCTCCTCACAACTTCACAAGAAGCGCCTAAAAAAACACTCATGTGGACAAACTGGCAAGTGAGGCCGGGGAAAATAAATGAGAGGGAAAGGCTGGTTAATGAGAAATGCTATTTTTACTGCTTTGATGTCCCCCGTCCACATAAGCACACAGCTTAGACAAAAACAAATTAGAGATGTCGACCGCATCCGAAAGACATTAAAAACATATTAGCACCACAACCATTTGAGACTGTGTCCAGACACATGCACATGTGGTGTGAGTGTGTGTGTGTGTGTGTGCGTTTCAAATTTAGCAAAAGTATGTATTTCTCAACATTTGTCCATACATGCTGGCATTATGCGTATTGCTGTGAGCCGTGGTTCCTTGTGGCTGACGGTAGAGGAAAATGTCAACAGAACAACACTGCAGTCTCTGCCACAGCTAGACTTCTCAGATGCATCGTACAGTACAATGACTCAGTTCCCCGCCGAGTCCTGGAGAGAATACTAATCAACATCACCCATGTGGTGATAATCAAATCTAGAAAGATCTGAAGGCAGTCTGTCTACCTTTTGAAATTGGCACTGATCGTCATTTTCAGTGTCTACTCCTCAGGTAGCGTCCATCATCAAACGAAGCTAAGGTTGGCGTGAGGGAGGGAGGGAGGGAGGGAGGGAGGGAGAGAGAGAGGAGGTCAGGCAGTGGAAAAGGCAAAACTGGAAAAAAGGCAGCTTTGTGGGGGGGAGGGGAGATCAACAACTGTGGAAAGCAAGAGGTTTTAAGAGATCCCCATTACGATGTTCATACAGTATATATCATTTGCATACAAATCCATAGGATCCTGACATACATGAAACATGGGGAGAAAAGTATGCAGACACATCAAAGGGAGAGGAACAGCAACACAACAAAGGAAGGAGGGGTGAGAACCTGATTCACGCAGGTAAAGGGAAATGGTAATGAGTGACTCTGGGAATTCACACTGTATCTCAGGGAAAACAGAGGAGACGGCAGAGAGGAGGGAAGATTGGTTAAAATGGGGAAAATAGAAATGGCTGCAATAACTGACCACTGACTCTAGAGCACAGTCAATATATCTAAGTGGATTTTAGCTGTGCCACGATGGGAGAAATGCCCGAGCACGCCCACAACACACACACACAGGCGCACACACACACCAAAACAAACAAACTCAGAATTGGTTTAATTCTGCCGGCCGGGTTTGAATGTGGGAATGGAAAGTGACATTATACACACACAGTGCTGCGGTTTCGTGCCTGCCTGCAGCTTCATTGGGTAGGTGGGGGCAGCAAGGTTGCAGGCTGCAATATTAAACCATCAATCACCCCCTAAATTAGGCATTTTACATCACACAAGCACTTACAGCTCTCTCTCTCTCCTTCTCCCACAGGTGGGGTCCAAGCCAGGGGAAAAGAGATTACATCACAAAAGCAATGATGGTGCAGCAAGCCACATGAATATATTACACCATCACATACGCAGGACATGGGACGAATGTGGCGAGGAAATAATCAATCATAATGAAAAATAACAAATCAAGTAGAATAACTTAGGCTGTTTTCACCGAGGTGCGTGAAGTATACATCCATGCAGGAGCTCTCAGTACGTCTTCATTACCCGGTGACTTATAATATAGGCTAATCATAGAAAACAGCAAGGAGTGGAACGCAGTGGTTTGTAATAACAGGTGTTCACACAATATCACAGTTGACTCACTGTATAATACAGTCTTTTGTGTTCTGCCCATGTTAAACACAACAAGCAGCTCGTTCCAGTCACCCGTGGCGGGAGAGACGGCATCGTGTCCACTTTGCCGTTTCTCATGTTTTGATTATGAAAAACAAAACAAAAAAACACATCTGGGCTATCAATGAGCCGAGAAGCCATTAATAAGCATGGAGGAGAACAAGCAAAGAGAGAGAGCGACAGAAGGAGGGGAGAGAGGAGGAGAGGAAGAGAGAGACAAGGATAAGTGGAGGCGGAGGAGGAGGAGGAAGAAAGAGAAAGGGAGGGAAACGGGCAGAAAGGAAGAGAGCGGGTGAGAGCTAAATGAAGCATGGAGTTGCATTCATCCCAATTAGCCACTGCAGGGGTCTTGGGTGAGAATGGAGACAGCGTCCACCCCCATTAACAGTGTTTACTGACATGCTTGCTGATTATAAACTGGGGAGGGAAGATGATCGCACATGCAGCTCGCCTCGCCTCTCAAACGCATCCAAAGAAGAAGGCTCACACACACACACACACATACAGAAAAACAACCACGGATATTGTCGATGAAAACTATTTTCTCTTCTTATTCCTTCCCTCACCCTCCTTCCTCCTCACCGCCCAGCCTCCCTCCCTCCCTCCCTCCCTCCCTCCCTCCCCCTCCCTCTCTCTCTCTCTCGTTCTGCCAGCGTGTGACTGTAACTGTGAGCGAGCTGGGTGACGAGTTAAAGGCAGATTTCATATCTCCCATTGTGAGTCCCCTCCATTCTTGTCTTCCGCCCGTCCCTGTCGCTCTGTGTTGTGTGGCAGTGATAATGAAAGTAATTACACTGGCTCCATGTCTGTACCGCAGCACAGCGTCAACACAGGCAGGCTGTGGCACCATGACGCCCGCTGCCCCGCCGCCAGCCTTACACGTTCCAGAGAACCGCTGTGGAAGGGCCTGCACGCTGTCCCACGGAGATGCGCCGGGGAATAAAACGCTTTTTGTCTGTGTTTTTTTGCTCTGATATAATAGTGCAGCGGACGAGGAGAGGGGAACAGAAAGCCTATGGATACTTCCCTGCTGTAGTTTCCACTCCCCGTTCATTCGGCATGTATTTCACGGAGGTCGAATATGTTATGCGGTTTCAGTGGGATTTGCTGGAATCTAGTCCTATGGCGTCGCTGAGATAAGCCGCCCGTGGGCGATCGTACCGCTGCACTTCTGACCCCCCCCAATACAAAACGGCATAACCTCTGTATCACAGGATTGCGTTTTATTCAAAGGAAAAGAAGAGCAGAGAATAAAGAGAATGAGGGGAAATGTGTGAGTTCCTGTTGGGGGAGGAGGAGGAGGAGGATGGGCGGAGGGGTGGAAACACGGAGCAGCACATCTCAACAGAGAGTCAACGGAACTGAGAGGAAGAGAAAGGGAAAACGTGCATTGGCAGAACGGAAGTACTAAGGAGGTTAGAGAAAGAGAAAGATGAATAACGAATACAAAGTTCTTGTTGGGTAAATAAATGCATGAAAAAGGAGACATTCCATTCACTGGATTGAGCAGTTAGAAAACAGCTTATCTCTAAAGAATTTGTAAGAATGTGTATACAAATTCTGCATACTGCATTTAACCACACCACAAATGTGTTGTGGCCGAATAGGTGGGTAGAATGCACCTTGGGCAAAAGGATTGTTCTGAAAATGCAAACAGCAAAACACAGTTCGGCAGCGAGGGCACCAAGCCTTTATGGTTCTCCAGGCATCCGAGAAAACAGTCAGGGCCTGTGTACAAACAAGGGCACAAAGAGAAGCAGAGGACCTGCTAGAGCCGCCCTCGCTCCTTCCTCTCCTCCCCTCCACCCCCCCACCCCCCTCCTCTCTGGGTCTGACCTCTCTCAGCCCCTCAGCCCTCTGTCAGCTCCCAGCTCCCGAGTCTAGCCTGTCTGAAGAGAGACACCTAGTGGTGCAGCACAAGCCAACCAGCTCCCCTGGACACGGACTGGAGCTCTCCATCGCAAACTGACTTCGACTGCACATCACCGCTGCACGTTTTCCTCTCTTAAAGGACCCTTAATGAAGCCGCATTAATCAAATTGAACCACTAACTACAGCAATTATTGGTGTGATTCGCACATCTCCTGCTATCAGCCTCAAACGCATTCCCGGAGAATGAGTTTCTTTTCTTTTTTTCTTTTTTTTTGGGGTGGGGGGTGGGGGGGTTGCGGTGGTGGAGGTGGGGGTTGTTCTGTGGAAAAGGACAAAATGGAGAACAGTTGGTTATGGATGAGGTGCCAGTTTCCCTATATGTGGCTGATCAGCTTGGTGTGTGGTATATAGGAGGAATGACACTCATGTTACTGACCAAGGTTGATTAAAAGCCATCCTTCAGGTAGGCGGTGTAATTAGAAATCGATTAAATTCAGAATGCAAAAAATGATTGCTTTTGGAGTAGCCAGCCTGATAGTGGTTGTACTTTTATAATAAACTACTGTAAGAAACAACCATCATAGCAAAATGTTAACTTATTTCTTCTCAAAACATTATTAGTTATGTAATTAATGTCATCTGAAAAAAAAAAAAACAGATTATTATTATTTTAGGAAAGCTACAGTTAATTAAATTATGTATTGTATTTCTGACTTTGAACATCATCTTACCTTAGGAAGAGCAGTATTTAGGGTCGTCGACAGCACATGAGGAAATCTGTGTCTGCTGCATCTGTGTTGTCTCCTTCAAAATGACTGACAGAGTGCCCCTACCCCCCCGATAGTGTGTGATACTTTAAATTAGGACCCATGGCAAACACGAACTCAATAAATAGTTCCATCTATTAAAACTGCATAGGCGGAATTGGGTGCTTTTGACTGGGGTCCCCCAGGACCCCAATACATTGGTATTTTTAAAAAGCACTAATTAAAACAGAAACAGAAAACAATGATATGAAGTCATTAGGAACAAATTGAGTGAACAAAAGTCATGAAAAATTGGAATGATAGAATAAAGCACCTGTGAGTTATGACGAAAAGTATACCTTTGGGGTCTGCGGGTACCCCAGTCGGTAGGATGAGGGTTAAAGCTATCATCTAGTCCAACATATTCCTAGAAGTAAATTGTCTTCCAGTTATAACAGCAACAGCACTAAAACATTTTTTTTTTTTTGCCCTTTATGTACTTTTGTAACGAAACGGTCAGCAAGGGGTTTCTGGTATCAGTTATTGGCTTAGAAGAATCCCAGGTTGAGTGTTGTGGTGTTTACATGAATGTCCATCCAGAATGAAAAATCATCAGCTTGATATGAACTGTAGGGAAGCATATGAGTGAATCATTCACCCTTCTCAGTGGCTAGACGGTCCTTTGAGAGGTTAATATCAATGTTGAAATTAAAGGAATGTTACAGGTTACATACAGGATGCAGCTCTTCCTCTATGTGGGGGGGAGAGACAAGAAAATATCAATCTCACCTAAGAGATCTGATACTAAATCAGCTGTCCCGACGTTTTGCATCGACATCAAAACGCCTCCTTCCACCACGGGCCGTCAAAAATCAGCTCAGTCATTAAGCTCTTGAAAAGTTGATCTGCCACGACTGCTCAATGGGTTCCTCTGATAAAGCCAGACAAGGTGGTATTACACTGGCGAACCCCAATCAGAGAGACTGCAGTCGATCTATCACGGTGTTATCTGCGGAAGAGGTATATTACCTGGAGCCCAGACAGCCCTGGGCATGCGTGGATGTACGGGGCCGATAGCAGAGCTGGCTGTCATCCCTCTGGGCTGATTAATGAGGAGCCTGGCCCAGTGTTTAATGTGTTTAATATGGGCCGCTGACGAGGCCGTCACACTGACGGAACCCACCCGTCTCTCTGACTGATGAAGTCACCTGCGGCTCTCTCTCTCTCTCACACACACACACACACACACATACTCAAGCATACACACGCCTTCTCTCCCTGGCACTGTATCACCTCCGCCTTGTTTTCTAAGACATGCAAGGAACATTTGAGGAGCACTTACCTTTCAGGGAAATGTGGGTCCTTTTTCAGTCTCACTGCACCTAGGACATTAGTTGACTGGAAAAACAACACATCTTTATAAAAATAGACTGATGTAAACATGTATTAAGCATCTAGACAGCTGAACACACACAGGCAGGACTGCTCAGCGCTGTACTGTGACCCCGGCTTTCATGGTGAATGGGAGGGAAAATTAGGGGCAATCGGAGAGCGCTGGTCTGGGCGAGCGGGCACGGATGAGGGGCATGATGGGTGTATTTTGGGAGCCAGAGTGCTGTAATGGGAGACACTTACACCTTTCTATGTAGAAAGATTCACTCTCTCTTGCTCTGTGTAATGAAAATGTCAACTGCTAACATTCTTGTACCTTCTCTGCCCGGCAATCAGACTCCTCTCCTCCTTTCCTCCTCCTCCTCCTGCTCCATGTTCTGTCTATCACTTTCAGCCCGCCTCACTCTCCTTTCCATTCTTTCAGCTCTCCCACTCCCACCTGCTAATTTTCACTTCTTTCTGCCTTTCTGTCTCCCTCACTATCTGCAGCCTTCCCACTCCCTCCCAGCACATTTCTATCTCTCTCTCTTTTTTCATCTATCACCTCCTCTGCAATGTTCTCATTTAATCATCCCCTCAAGAAATATATTCACTACCAAACAACTGGGCTCCTATTAGATCACATACTGCTGTTGTTACAGCTGTTATCATGGCTGTCATTACCTGTACTCTCGGAGTGGCCATGTAAACAGTCCACTTCAACAGACGCACAAAGAAGAGCAAAGGTACCCATGCATGCGGCAGGCAGCAACCTTTTATCAGGAAATGCAACAGCTTGCAGAAGAGTGTCAAAGCCGTGTGAGAGTGACGGTGGGCTAGCTGACAGCAGCACATGTTAGACAGGCACAGATGTGGCGACGTCTCCATGTTATCAACATACTGTACATTCCCTGTTGCTTTACACTTCCACTATGTCAGCTTTCACACTTTTTTCACAGCTTGCAACTCTGTCGCTCTCTTGTGAATTTGAGGCTAAAATTAATAAAATCTACCTAGTAGAGATTTGGTCTGTCAGTGCTCATAGCAGCTGGTCTGGGGAAGAAATAAGCCATTTCAAATCTTTTATTTTTCTGGCAACAGTAACATTTAATATTGCATTTTCCAAGAGGTGGCAACCACAGGTGTGGAGTCAAGTGCTAAGTGCTAGTTGAGTCACCCTTACATGTGTGGGTTGGACTGAAAATGTCATTTTCAGTCAGAGCCCAATGTTGAGATGCATAGTGGGGACTAAGCTCCCACAGGGAGTCTCCAACACTCCAGAAGGCAGGTACAGATCAAGCCAGGGAGCTGGGGAGGAGATGCAGAGGGGGGAGAGGAGGAAGGTGTGTGTGTGTGTGTGTGTGTGTGTGTGTGTGTGTGTGTGTGTGTGTGTGTGTGTGTGGGAAGGGGGAGGGTGGACTCCAGTAATGAAATATCAGTTCTCTGAGAGGCTTGTTCTGCCTTAAGGGTGGTTAGCTAAGCCCAGGCTAAGTTCTAAGTTTACATTATGGACAGAATCCTAATGATCCCTGGCCCAGTCCTCCCACCGTGGGCTTCGCTATTTTTTAATATATATGGATCTGCTTTTTTAATTATCTTCATGTCATGTTACACTTCCTCTGCACCGCCTGTGAGAGGAAGGAGAGGCAATGCGTGGCTGCTACTCCCACTGCTGCCTTCCCTGCTCCAGCCACCCAAATCCCATCTGTGCATTTACTCACACATGCACATTCGCACACAAACAAACGCACACTCGCACGTGAGCATACAACCACGTGCACATGCGTATGCACATATGCACTGAGAGGGGAGGAACGTATGTAAATCAAATGAATATACGCTGTAGTTTGCGCATAGAAAACCAAACAAGGGCTGATAAACATAAGATAGGTACTTGTATGGATGTGTAGTGAATGAACAAGGACATTCTCAGAGTAAAGAAAAGTAGAGTCGCACTTCTCAATTTAAACACAGCTGCACACCTGCTCACGAGCAGTGGCAATTATAGATTTAAAAAGCTTGTGCACTGTGTATTACATGTATAATGTATGGGTATTTAGCCTAATCCAAGCATACAGTTGTACACATGCACACAGCATGTAGATACGGTATGGTACAATGTAGAGAATGTTTTCAGCTCTCCGCTCCCAGGTGATGTATCATAACAATAATTACTGTCAGGCCCAGAATGAAGGTGTTTCTTTCAGAGAGAGGGATGAAGGCAGTACCGTGGTAATTATGCAGCCGTAATGGAGTCGGTGCCTAGTGAGAGCCTAATGAGCTTACTGAAGTCTACCATTGAGAATTGATTCCTGGGAAAAAAAAAAAAAAGAAAAAAAAAAGATTGTGTTCGCAGGAGAGGGCCAATGGAGGTGAGCTTGTCTCCATTGATGTGCACTTAATTGACAGGGAACCAACATGCATGGAAAATCCCCAAGAGCAATTATTAATAATGAAAGATGCGGAAATATTTATACATGGAATATCCTGATCCGGTGCCTTTCTTTCTACTGTCACCTGTCGGGAGGAAGGCGTCTGATCACGTTTGTGGTTTTTTTTGGGGGGGGGGGCTGCATTCTGAGTTTGTGTGTCAGCGCATCTCCCTCTCTTTCTCTTTCTGCGGCTCTGCCTTAATGTATAAAATAAGATAAAACTGTTCATATCAGCAAGGGAAATGGAGATGTCTTTCCTGGGTTGGCAGCGCTGTCATAGACCCACCACAGTAGAGAATAGAAAGAGAAGCACTTAACCCTGAAAGCCCGGAAAATTAATCTGACCTCTTTGTACTGACCTCTCTGTACTGAGAACTGGCAAGCAGGCATTCTTCTCAATGTGCTGTGTGTGTGTGTGTGTGTGTGTGTGTGTGTGTGTGTGTGTGTGTGTGCATGCACGTTTGTAGTCACGTGTGTGCTTGCAGTGAGTTGGTGCAAAGGATTACAATATCTGATAGCAGTATTACAAACGTCCCTTATCATTCTAGCCACAGGAAAAGAAGTTAAATACAACACAATCCATCCTAGAATACCCACACTTTACTTGTTTGAGATGTGGCATGATCCTATTGTGGCACTTAAAAGTTTTTAAGGCTACTCTCTTGCCTTCCCTCTTTTCCAACCTCCCAAAACAGATTAGCCTATTAGTATGGCAAACAAGCTTCTTTTCAACACATCTGCCAGCCACAGACAAAGCTTAAACTCTATTTTTACCCATACTCCACCCAATAAGCGCTCTCTCAGCTTGTTCCACTTTTCCTTCATTACTAGGCTTCTCTTTTTGCCTCTCCCTGTCCTGTCTCGCCACCTCTCCCACTACTATCATTTATCCAATTCACTTACAATTACAGTAAGTGAAGCTTAAATATTCCTTTTAATTAACAAAAACTAAGTTATGGAGGGACTGACTCTGGGTGGCAGTGACCATATGGACAATGGTGACAAAATTCTGCCAAGTAGGCTGGTAACAGATGCTGTAACCGGTTTATTTTCCCTGGAAGCAGGGATTCAAAGTAAACAGCATACTCTACTCTTGTGAGAGATTTGCCTAATTTTGAGAGACAACATTTTAGTGGAAGAATTATTTCAATGTGGGAAGAGGAACAGGTGTTGAATGCCTAAATGGGACAGGCTCCTTATGAGTCCCTTCACAGTTGTTTACTGTATCAACTAACTTTGTTTCTCCACTGGAACAGATATGGGCATTAAATAGTGGGAGTTATATTGAGCCTAGTAATAGTTTTTCAGCTACCGAGGCTTATAAGTTAATCCTACATGACATGTTTTTGAGTAAAAAGTGAGGCTTAGGAAGCATTTTAGTGGCTTTATTAGAAGCTTTGCTGCACAAAGTTACATCCACTCAACCAGCTCCCCCCCAACTGCTCCTTGCCTGAAGCTCTGAAATCTCAAATATGCGCAGTCACAAAAATAACCCAATGAATTTGTGTGTGAGTGAGAGAGAGAGAGAGAGAGAAAGAGAGAGAGAGAGAGAGAGAGACAGAGAAAATGTGTGTAGAATGTGTGTCTCTCTGCCTTGAACATAAAAAGAATTTCTTAAAATTTTGCCATATTCCATGTTCAAGGTGCAGTATTGACCATGCAATCGTAATGTCATCAGTCACAAGCGGGAGTGTATTTGGCATTAAAGGGTCAGTGGTGGTGTGGTGGCATTTTTCGCAGTAGCGGAAATGTAGGCTCTCTTCTGCATGAACCTCAGGAAAGTCATTTGACAGCTGCATTGCAAAAAATATCCTCCACTGCGGGAGTCTGTTAAAGCATACAGCAAGGTGAGGTACAGTCAGTCACAGTGTAGCGCAGCGTGCTGCAGCACCGGCTGGGAGGGCTTCTAAACTTTCTATAGGAGACACTGAGGCGTGGTGCATCTTTAAAAAGGGACAATAAGCAGGATGTTACTGCCCCAGACCACAACATGACCATAATGTATCCGCAGGGGTTTGATTGGGTTGTTGATCAATACCTTCGACTCACCGATTACTTCACCAGGTGCTGAGAATCTGGCTTTCACAACTTACTGTCTGGCCCCTGTTTTCTAACAAAAACTCCCCACCCATTGGAAGAGACTGTCCTAATCTCTCCGACGCCTACTCGCATTTTCAGCGGCTCAACAATGAAGGACGGAGCTACAAGCAAGCGACCGGCATCGCAAGACATTTCAGCTACGAAAGCTAAAAAGTTTTCTTCTCAAGCCAAAAATGACAAAGCGGTATTATTGTTACAATAGTTTGCACATATTCACTTTTTCCTAGACATTTCTGTTGGATCTCTGCTGTAAGTAGTTAGTGTAAAAATGTGACTTTATTGTTTGTATCACTTACCGTAACCGTCCACCATAACTCAAGGGGACAGGAGGCTGTACCAGAGACTTGTGTAGGAGGAGATAAGCTTTTAAATATCTTTTACTGTTGTTGCAATTCCTGCTGGTCTCCAATAGAGGTCGACAACGGTCATAGATCACTTACTGCCCCTTTAAATCAGCCTACTACTGCCTGCAGGTGCAAGAAATTCATCATCATACTGTAACTTTACTGAGTACTGAGATTGTTTGCTTTTTTGTAATCAGAGCAACTGTAAATGCACAGGTGTGACTGCGCAAAAAAAGGTGGAGAGCAAGAAAAGACAAATTTCTTGGAGAGCAAGAAAAGACAAATGGAGAGCAAGAAAAGACAAAATTTTCAGTGTCACTACATAGCGAAGACAGTGCAACAACAACGGCACAAACACAACAGAGCAGACTGTTGTTATTGCTGTAAGTGAAGCGGTGTGGGAACACGCGAGGATGGTGGCCGTCGGAAAGCAGAGCTGAGTTTACACACTGGTCCGCTGAGCCACAGAGGCGTGTTGCTATAGAAGCAAGGGCAGGCTTTACAAAGGGACATTACACACCTACACACTAAAGAACTGTTCACTTAATGTGCTCCCGAGGGACCGGCTCACTGCAGCACACTCTGTTCATCCCTTCCCCCTCTGCCTTTCAATCACCATCTCTCTCTCTCTCTCTCTCTCTCTCCCTTCCTTTCCGCCCTCTTTTCAGGGTGCAGGTGTCTAATTCTGTGTATTAAAAAGTGCCTGCGGTTCTTAACTGTTGAATATTTCATGCCTTTTAATTTTGCTGGGCATTTAAAGCAACTTTAACAATGTCTTTCCCTCCCTCTCTCCTTGTCGCTCCCTCTTTATTTATAAGTCACTCACGCATATCTGCCATTACTGTGGCAACAAACACACTCAGTAAAGATGTGCTGTGCATTATCATTATGAAATGAACTGACCTAAACATCTTACATTTGTTGGTCGCTTGTAGGTCAACGCAATTATAGGTCAACAAAACAATTTCTCCCAAATGCTTTCCAAAAGAATGCTTTCCTCATCCTGTAAAACGAACCAAACCCATCGTAAAACTGAGAACAACATAACTGCCGATGCATGCACAGCATTTAAATTGACATACTTTATTATATTGTTTCTAATCTATATTGAGGTTATTGAGTAGTCAAATGGAAATCCCACAATGGCTTGACAGGACTGTGGAGGCTTGCTACGTGTGGGTGTGCCAAGGCCAAACATTCATAATCACCATAATGATTAAAAGCGGAGGAGAGCTAGCATTGAATATTAATCATACATAAGGAATGACACAGGATGGAAGCGTATTTGCAGTCTCCTCCTATATTGCTTCAAGAAAAGGAAAATTTACCAATCAAATGAAAAGGCTTTTGAAAATTTAATTAAATAGTGTCCCTGAGTTAATTAAGTCACCTATAGATACCCAAGGTTTTCATTAAGGATTACATTGAATCGCTCCTCCATTCTGAATTTGACCCTGCCCATTTGAAAGTGGGCCCCTTTTAACCTGCAGACCAAGTCCAGCGCTATTCATGAGTCGTTTCATTTCTCCATTTATAGAACCACTTTGCCCCCTCAGGTATACTACAGTCCAGCTCTTGACTTCAATTCCATCAGGCGGCGGAGGAGGGGTAGAAAAGGGACGGGAGGAGGAGGAGGAGGAGGAGGAGAAAAGAGAAAGAGGGATGGGGTGTGAGAGCGCTCCCTCTCTTTGAGCCAAAGGGGAGGGAGGCAAAGAGGCCCAAACATCTCCAGGCGGGCAACAGAGGCTCCTGTGGGGCCGCTGTGATTAGGACCTGAATGAGATACAGGGGTCGAGGGCTGCAGTCAATCTCTTACAGGTCTCTGGGTCTCTCATTACTCATTGATTGATCACCTGCAGCGGCGGCACCACTCCACAAAGTGTGCTATATAATTACAGTGCAAACAAAAAAAACAAAAAAAAGAAAAATTAATAATCATTTCAACAAACACTAATTCAAAGACATTCTCAGACACCCAAAGGCGACACCTGGACTCTGGAGATTTCCTGAGAGAGAGCAGAGGAGGAAAAATTTGCAGGAAAGTGTTGAATAAATTCTATCTGAATAGAAAACAATGTACTAATCTGTCACGGTGGATGCCGTTACAACGCTTCTCCTTGGAGCCCCCTTTTTTTTTTTTTGGTGACTGTGTGCTGTGTTGTCTTATCTGTTTTGTTGTCTCTTGTCAGCTTTGATGGCGGAGATAGATTGTCATGTTTGTGCTTTTTCAGATTGTTACAACCGACTAGGAGATTATAATTGGGGAACCCTGTGCTCTTACTGTATATTGTGTTTTTGAGAAGCACTAATTATTCTCTCATTAGAAGATAATCAAGGATAAATCGGGTGTTTAGCTTAAATCAAAGACTGTCGGGGATACATTTTCCACTTAAAACATATTATTACCATAATTAATATTGTTAACAGTAGCCCTCTGAGTCAGGGTGCCTTTTTCTTTAAAATGGGATAAAGTCACACAAGATTTTAATCATTACATAAGGGGGATTACAGTAAGGACGAATGACACTGATACCGATTTTTATGGGATGAATTGGATAATTTACATGTAATTTCAGTTTAATGCATCTAAACCTCTGGTGGATTTTCCCAGTTTGCAATTCATGAGCGAGATCTTTAGAAAAGGTGACACATATCCATTATTAATGATTGGCCCGTACAGGGACGATACATCACCTGTGCCCTTAACATGGCTAATTATGCATTCATAAGCCATAGTAAGCAGCACAAATGAACTGTCTGTGCATTGCTGTATGCAAATACTAATTACTTTATGAAGCCAGATGCCAATTAGTTTTATTGCCATCCATATGGTTCAAGCTAGTTTTGAACACAAAACCAGCAAGTTTTACTATCACCTCCAGTATATGATTACGACAAGTCTAAAAGGTTATTTCCAGCAACAGCCGTGAATATCGAGATGCACAAGAATACGAGCAGAAGCAAGAATTCGACTTTATTACAACGCAATTAGGCCGGGGTCATGACGGAGGCGCTCTTCAGCAGCTCCTGGTAGCGCAATAAACGTCCGGCATCTAACGCTCTCCAGACTGAGATCTCTGCACGCACACAGGCCAGTAGAGATAGAGGTCAGCCATGTTAACTGATCCTCAGAGAGCAGAACAGATCTATACCCTGCAGGCGAGCGGTGAGCCCACCAACTGTGATAGGAGCCCGAGTATTACAGCAGGCACCATGGGAACATGTACAATACAGTGCTACCACTGCAGGCAGGGACCGTGTACTGTAGATCGGCACATGGGCCTGCCTGTCAGGCCATGCGGGGGCGAGCATGGAGGAGGACTGAGGCAAATACAGGCAGTATTTTAATGTTTGGAATACTTGTTGAATGTTTAATTACTTTTATCAAGAGAGATCAGGAAATAGTACGCACAACACAAACAAGTTCAAATGCTGAGGAATATATCTTAGAATGGGTGCAAGGTCCAGCGGATACTGAATTTAGAAATAAACGACCAGCACTCGAGTAATATGTCTTCATTTGTCTTCATTCAAACATGGCAGTAGAAACAGACAAACTTGTTTCAGCCCTCGGCCGTCATCAGCGCCTGACTGCACTGGGAGGTTGTGCCTAGTGGTGTATAGAGAAACTCAGTGAAAGAAGGCTGGATAGCTTTCTCTGTAAGCTGTGGTAGACAATATATGGATTTGGGTAAATTGCCATGTGTTTTTTACATGGGGCTTCTCAGAATACATGGTACTTTTCTTCATTAAATGAATTATGTATGTTTGATTTTGTTTTTTGTATATGGTGTAATAATGTTCTGTTATGAATTTCTATTCTGAATAATGATAATGACAATTTCTTTCTAAAAAATGAATTACTTAAATCACCCATTTTAGTTTTGTAATTTGTAAGATTTTATTTTTATCAAGATACTTTTGGAAGCGGTGTTTTTGTATTTGAAAATACTCAAACTCAAGTACTTTGTAGAATTGATCAGGTTTCTATAAACTAAAATAGGCATTATCATATTTAGTCTTTGTCCTCTTATCACTGACAAGCTCACTGACAAGCTCATGTGTCACATGACCAGCACTGATGGATGTGGAGGCACAGACATGTTTAGATAGCTATGATCCGCCCCAACCCACCAATCTGTTCATAGACGCACTGCTCAATTAACTCCTTGAAACAAGTCTGTCTACCTGCCTATGAGGTAAAAAACTATGCAAATGTCACTGTACGTTGCATTTCAAGTAGGCCCATTAGGCTAAGACCAGATGAGCAATATTAATATGGGGAAAACAACAAGGAATTTAAAAAATGGTGCGTTCAACTCCAACATCTGAGCCCGATAAGGTAGAAGGTTCACGACAAGAAAAAAACAGCACTCGCTAATTCAGTCTTCAGTCTCGGCTTGTTTATTCAAGCAGCAGCATGTCGTGTGGACGTTTCGGCATCAGCCTTCATTAGCCATGCTGCTGCTTGAAAACAATGAGCAAACACTGCCTGGCTGGCACTAGCCTGAACGGCCTCAATATGTTGCTGCAATTCATTTGCATTCACTTGCAACCAATGTAAAAAAAAAACCTTGGAGGAAACCTTGACCACATACAAGAAGCACAGCAAGAAGCAGCCGGTTAAAAACATGTTCTGATGCAATGCCTTCCTCTGTGAGTATGTACAAAAATGCATCATTTGATGATGCATAGACCGAACGCGCACATTCTAATATACAAGCTCATAATGATGGATCATACAAGGCTTTTTATGGGGTTCGTTGGGGCTAGTTATAACAAAATTGGACTTTTGAGTGTCTAATTTTTACATATATCTGTTACTCAAGAAGGAAGGCATCATACCTGGTTTTGACCAGCCGCTTTTGGACACACAAAATGTCATCAAGATGTCCTCTAAGGTGTTGCATTGGTCGTGTTCGGACTTCAGATGCAAGTGATTGCAAATACTGAGTGAATGTAGTGACATCTTAAGGTTGTTCAGGCTAGGCTGGCACTAGCTGGAGGCATCATCTGGCTAGCTAGCATGTGAAATGAAAACAGAACGTTGACATTTAGCATGCTGAGGAAGGGCTCTGCCTCAAACGCCTGTGCAATAAATGAAATAGTTATTTATCAAAAGTCACAGTGTGCAGACCATTTTTTCTACATTTTATCTAGCATGTGTAGCCACACAATTTGGTTTAGTCAGCAACTGCTGGAGACAAGAGCAGCATCTCATAACAGGGACAGTTCATCTTTCCAGTATAGCATTATCAATTAACAGCTTCCTCAGGAAAATTCATGTTCCTTCTAACAAGAATCGCACACACACCTCATAGACAACTAGCCAATTAGTTAATAAGCCAACTTTGACAATGAAAAGATAATCACTAGGGCCATCACCTGTATTGGCTTGTTCCTTATTGATCGGCTACACTTTACCTAAGCCAATTGGTGTCCATATTAAACACAGACTCATCTGTTATGAATTGAATTGAAGTAATCACTGAGGGAAAGCCATTATAGTAGTGTTTGAACTGAAAATAGTAATCTTACATTAGACAAATTTTCCATAAAAATGTTGCTTTAATTGTTGCTTTGATTTACAGTTTTCATTGTATTTTTTTTGTATTTTGAACAAATATTTTAATTTGAATACATTACTTGTCACAAGTATTTTGTAATTTATTGTGGTACATTTGTATTTGTAATGTGTAACAAGATACAATTTGATGTGTAGAGAGGTATAGAGAGGTGTGAGGGACAGCAGAAGGACCAATACGGGAGCCTTAGGGTTAAGGAAGGATGGGGATGGAGGTAGACCCTGGGCTTGAGGGACAAAGCGTAGCCCCGGGTGAATCAGCCCAAATTAGGCGTCTAATGGTGGAATAGAGGTGACTCTGATGGAGGCTGATCCCTGCAGGGCCCCCGGTCCCCCGGACCAGGCCTTCTCCCACTGACTGAGCTTCAGCGCCCAACATAAGCAGTCTAATTAAAGGTTAAGCTGATTCCCCCACATCCAGAGAGCAAGGTGAGGACAAGAGGGATACATAAGTAAAGAGCCACAGTAATTACTGGGTTTCAGTATGCAGTCATGTGGAGAAGATGATATGGAAGAGGTAGAGGAGGAGGAAGAGGTAGAGGAGGGGGGAGAGTAGCGCGTGTGGTAGTGTATGATGGAGAAAATAAGGAAGAAAGGAGATTCTTATCTTATTTGCGTGGTTGTGTTCAGCGTTTTGGAGTTTTTTTCATCTGCGTGTTTCCTCTAATTGCCGAGTGTGATAGCAACCAACACCAGAATCAGTTTCCCTTCGAATTCCAGTTAACCTGAAAGAAACCTAATGTATAGCATTCAAAGTCCCTGCAGTGTCACTATGGATGTGTATTTTTTTTATTGTTTTTTCTGAGGCCACAGAGCTGTAAAGGTAGCTGGTTTTTCGGAGTTTAGGATGCTCGTTAATCCCCTGCCTGTGTGGTTATGGAGGTAAAACACATATCCGTGCTCATGCTCTGTAGCACGCTGTATTGGTATGTGGCTTAAGCTCCGAGCAGCAGGGAAGGAAAGATTCAGCCATTTTTTTCCTCGGGAGAGATTTTTCTTTTTCTTTTTCTTTTTTTTCTTTTTTCAGTGTCGTGCTGTTGGACGCGTGTATTTTGGGGATTAGTGGCTTAATCGACCTTGTAATGGGGAGATCAGAGTGGCATGCAGGCATGGAGAGAAGTACACACACACATGCTGATACACACATACAGTATTCTCATATGCACACCCAGTCACATTTAAGCAAACACACTTAAACGCGCACATCTGCGCACGCTTACTTTATTAAAAACACACACAATCCGCCGTCGGACTCGATCCTCCATTTCATAAGCCGGGGTGTTAACTGAAACCAACTACAACCTCTCCTTTTACAGAGAAATATGTACACACCACACATACACACACACACACACACATACACACACACTAATAACCTCATACCTCTCCCCAATAGCTAGAAAATGTACACTCGCACCACCAAGTGTAGAGTACATTGGACACCTTATCGCTGCTTCCACCCACCGCTCCCTTTGTAATATGCTGCGGCTGTGCGGGTACATAGCGCTGCAGACCGAGGGCTCTCCGGGGGGTCAGTGTATTGTCTCAGTGAACAATGAGCACTCCGGCTAATGCTTCTGTGGACTCGAGAGGTCAGCAGTGTGAGTCACCCTCTCCGTCTGTGAGTTTGCTACAGTACATGTCCACCTGTCCTGCTTTCTCTCTCTCTCTCTCGTTCTCTCTCTCTTTTTCCCTGGGGCTCTGTTTGCCCACTCCGCCCTGGTCGCTTCTCTCCGATCGGTGGCGTGGTGGGGCGGTTGGAGGTGGGGGTGGGGGTGGGGGTGGGGGAGGGTGGGTAGGGAGGGGGTGTATGGGGGGGTAATCCCTGTGTTATCTCATATCAGCGGCAGTCGTGGAATCCGGTGCAGCAGGGCTGATAAGATGAACAAACAGTTGGGATCATTAGAGCGAAGACATTGTGTAATCACCGCTCTAATCTCCCCCTAATCCCCACATCTCCAACCGGCCAGGGGCTCCAAAGCACGGGCCCATACACCACTCCACCAGCCAGGCCTGTGCACACACACACACTCACACACACTCACACTCACACACACACACACACACACACACACACACAGACGTACAGAAACCCACACATACACGCATATAGTACACCTACACATACATGTGATTCCGTTCAGGCAATATAAACTCTCATACAGTACACAAACACACAAACAAGCAGCACACACACACGCACACACATACATATACCCCCCCACACACACACACACACACACACACACACACACATCCACTCTCTCCACATCCCACTTTTTTTGTTTCTAAACTAATAACAGACTGTGCGCACATGGGCAACCCAGAGGAAAAAATCAATACTCTCTCAGACAAAATCAAGATTTCTTTTATCCTTCCATTCTTTTTTCTCTCTCGCTTTCCCTCCTCCAACCCCCCATTGCTCTGCTTCCTCTCTTTCTCTCTCTCTCTCTCTCTCTCTCCCTCTCTCTCCCTCCCTCTTTCTTCCATCGACATCGGCGGCTTCTTGATCTCAGTGGAAGTCCTTGGAGCACCAGGCACTAGTCACTCCACTCATGGATCTTTGGCGGTACTCACCCTCTGAAGGTTGATCGATTAAAATAATAAGATATTTTCCCAGGGTGCTCATCTTGTTTCCGTGACCCGGACCTCTGCCCTGGCCCAGTCCCTTCCCAGTTCATCTGTGTGTAACAAAGCCGTCTCTAGCAGCGGCAGGTCATGCCTCCCTATCCTAGTCTCTACATGTGTTTTAAAGGAAGTCCTGGATCAGTCTCAGCCCCTCTCTCTCTCTCTCTCTCTCTCTCTCTCTCTCTCTCTCTCTCTCTCTCTCTCTCGTCACCCCGGGACAAAGAACCCCAGCCGCAGACGAGGAGCTGGGACTGGAGCCCAGAGAGGATGGAAAAACAACCCCAACCTGCTACTGTGCATACGCTCTGGACAATCAGAGAGAGAGAGAAAGGGAGAGAGGCCACTGGGGGAAACAGAGGAAAGGATGGCGGAGAGGACAGAAACACAAACAGAGATGGAGACACCAGAGCATCCGGTCCGCCCAGACTGGCAGTCATTCCAGCGCTAATGGGAAAGACAGATAGAACATCACTGTTGCAGGGCTCCTACAGATGGACCATAGTGAAAAAAAATAAGGGGCTGCAAGCAGGAAGGAGAGGGGTTGCGTAGTCCTGCTGGCTGCAGTGATTGCGCGCTGGCAGGGAGAAAGTGAGGAGACGTCAAGGCTGGGAAGGGAGGAAGACATGGAGAGGCAGATATAATGCGGCATGTTTTTTTTTTCTTTTCGAAAAGCTTTGGCACCATCATAATGCTTCAGTCATGCCAATAAAGCCTGTCTGAAATTAATTGAATTGACAGAGGCAGCCAGTGAGACAAAGACGGAAAGAGAGCGAAGGGGTGAGAGGGAGAAAAGGTGCCAGAACAGGGAAACGGAAAGCTCATTACAACCCAGGTTTTTTTTTTATATAGATCTCTCATTTTGTCGCTGCAGTTTGTTTTATTTATTTGAAGTTAGTGGCTTAATGAGATCCCAGAGGTACTACGATAGCGGAGAATGAGGAAAAGAGAGAGAGAGAGAGAGAGAGAGAGAGATAGGAGAGACGGGAGAGAAACAGTCTCAGGAAAAGAGGGAGGGAGGGACGCAGGCAAGCAAAGAACAGGGGTATATGGAGAGAAGAAGAAACGGGCTGTGGATCAGAATAACAGAGGAAATGGGAGAGTGAAGTGTTGGCAAAAGGGGACAGGAGAAACTATACAATGATGCACCAGCTCCCTCTAAAGTGCATTACAGTTCTCCTGTAAAGCTCAACAGTTGCCTTCTCTCTTTGTTCTGCCCCCTATTCTCATTCTGATAGATATACATCCAAACTGCAGGGAACAGACAAAGACGTGCTCAGCCAGGCTGTTGTGAGCGAGTGTTTGACGAAGCCCAATGCAGATTGCATACCTCAACCCTGGCTGAAAGAGATTGGCCACAATGCCGCGGCACCCGGCCAGCTCTTTGTGCCGAGCAAAGGAATGGAAAACAGATGCCACATAAAATGCCCTGGCATGGGGGTTGTGTATTGATTCATTTGCTGTATTTTCTCTCTTTAAACAATGCTGCTTTATTACTCGGTTAAATATGCTGTATGGTTGCATGAGCATGCGTGCACATACTGTAGCGTGTGTGTGTGTGTCTGTGTCTGTGTGTGTGTGTGTGTGTGTGTGTGTGTGTGTGTGTGTGTGTGTGCGTGTGCGTGCTCCGGCGTGCATCCAAGCCCGTTTGCGTATGTAAAAAGAGACCCGTTCCAAAATACACTCTGGAGAGTGGAGCAAGTGCTAAAGTTTAAAAAACGAGCGGAATAACAAGTTTTAAGTGCCATTGATTAAGTTGCACACAGTTCCTTCTGAAGATCTGCAGGCAGATATTCTCCTAGTGTAATCTCTAACAGTGATAATGGTTGTCTACTGCTTGACAGCCTCTTGTGGTCTGAAGTGCAGGAAACAGGTGAGATGCCCTCCAGAGAAATAAGATCAACAGGCTCCTGAGCTCCAGGTCAGGCCTGGAGTGACTCGTAAACATAATCTGCCTGTTTTTACTATTGCACCAATTTCACATAATAGAGAGCCATTTTCTCCTCAAGTTACACTTGACGAAGTAGACCAGAACTGTGTGATTTTTTCCCTGTTTCAGGAGAGTCTGTATCCCCTCTTAGCGTGCTTTTTTCTCATCCTGAGTAATTGCCTTCCACTTGGCTCTTAGATGACGTCCCCCTCTCTCTTATCGGCAGCTTCCACTCCAACAGTCTACTCCATCCCCACTGCATACGCCGGTTCCCTGCGCCATCACCAAGGTTCATAGCTGTCTCATAAATGTCAAGCTCTCACTTTTCCAGAGTAGGCTATTGCTTGATGCCCACTACCTCATGTTGTTTGCAACTCTCTGCGGGGGGGAAGCCAGGGGCCGGAGGGGGTAATGGAAAGGCATGTGTGACGAATTGAGGCAAAGGGCGAGGAACCAAGCTGTGTGGCGATGAAGAGAGGAGAGGAGAGGAGGGGTGCGGAGCTGAGGGCACAGCAGAGGGGGAAAGTCTGTGGAAAAAATGCAGAGTTGAAGGGATTGGAAGAGCAGAATCAGCACTTATGCAAACATTCTGTGGAGCTAGCCACACACACACACGCACACACGCACACACTGACACGCACACACACCTGTAAACAGCCACCCAGCATGTTTTGCTGTTGCGCCGTTGCGAGTATCTTCCGTATCAGGATGTCATACTGGGTAGAGTCGGCTCTTGGAACAGCGACTCCCTGTTGCGCTGTGAGGCTATTACATGGTCTAACAGAGCTCGACTAATAACATGGACCAGATCAGCCACTTCCCACTTCCTCTTCAGATCATCACGTATCACAGGAGTTGGGGCATTTTTACCACCCACTCTGCTGCCAGTGACCTCTCCGAACCCTAATCCTACACACACAGACACACGCGCGCAGACACACACACCACGTACCGGTGCTCCACTACTCTTGCTCACCTCCTAACCTCCCATATACTGTATATATCCCATAACGCATAAATCATTTGTTGCCATCGGTCAGTTGGCGACCATCCACCGTTTGTGTTGTATTGTACTCTGGCTGTTTGTTGCCGTTAATCTGTTTGAATAGCTGCAGGGTTTTCCAATAGCACTTCCCTCCAAATTTACCGTCTTGGTGGTTGAGCACACATCTGTCTTTTTCACAAACAGAATTCACACCCAAATTCACAGTCATATGCCAAAGCCTACGTACATAAACACCTCCAAACCCCCAATCCCCAAATCCCTGTTTAGTAATTGCATGTGTGTGCGTGTATGAGTGTGTGTTTGTGTGCACTGCTCATTTAAATATCTTGCTCATTCACTTGTGCATGTGTGGTTTTGTGTGTGTGTGTGTGTGTGTAGGGCGGGGTGTTTGCAGTGTGAGAGTGTGTACTGTGTGCTGTTGTCAGAGTGCACTGTGTTTGCCTCTGAACGGTTTACTTTTTTCCAGTTTGTGTTTTTGTGCTGTGCTGCTGGTGATTGAATCAATTCTATTGACTGACCTGAGCGATAAAGTGAGATGACACGTGGAAATCATTGTATTAAACAGTAAGGTCTTATTGACTCTCATAATGTTGCAATTGCACAGAGGCGAAATGTCTCCCTGATTAGGTTTTAGATCACATACACCGCTACCATAGCTTTTAAGAGGGATCCTTAAGGTTTGCTTCGGCGCCTTCTCTGGTGCACAATGAACCCAAAACAACAGGGCCAAGAAAAAAATCCAACATTGCTCTCGCTCCTTCTTCAAATAGCACTCAGGACTCAGGCTCTACTTGCGCAGCCGGATAGAGGTTGTGATTTGGTCGACTTCTGCAAGCTGAACATGAGATGCAGTGTAATCATAAAAAGTGTAATCAATAGACGATGGACAAAACAACAAAATGCCACGCGAACTAACATTCTTCCACGCGTGTATCTTAATGCTAGATAATGCATTTGGCTTCAGGTGACACAGGATTGCATAATAAAAGGCTGGAAACTGACTACAGTCTGTGTGTGTAGAGCGAGAGGTCCTTTGGGAGACTGTAATGGAACACCATTAGAGGAGTCACAAGCACCAGTCTGCACGGCTTTATTGTAGGGGGAGGTGTGCTAACTGCCAAGTGTGTTTTCACCAGGCTGGAGCATTTTACACAAGCATCACACCCGCAGGCACAATGTCTCTCTCTCTCTCTCTCTCTCTCTCTCTCTCCCTTACACACACACACACACACACACGTACACACACACACACACACACACACTCCTGTCAAGCCCCTCCCTCGCCTCAGTCCTCCATTTTTTCCCTCGATCAACTCAGTGACACCCAGCAGTGGGCCGTGACATTACAGAAAAACAGAGAGAGGGAAGGAGAGGGGGAGAGAAGGGAGGGGGGGGAGTTGAGGAGAAGTGTCAGGGAAAGAGTGGGAGCAACATTGCAGAAAAAGAGGAAGAGGGATTGAGAAAGTGAGAGAGAGAAAGAGAGAGAGAGTGAGAGAAGGGGTTACGAGGGTGGGGGCTTGAAAAAAGATTGAGAGAAAGCAAGTGCCGGAGTGAGTGAGAAGTAAGTGAGGGACATGTGAGTGATTTCCTCAATGTCATGAGGCGACATGGGGGCGGCTGTAGCTGGGGGTGAAGGAGCGGTGAAGCAAACTTGATGGCCTACACATCTGATGAGAGGGACCGGTCCCCTTGAAAGAAAGAGCTCAATAATTCAAAGGGAGGTGGAAAAAGAGCGAGGGAGTGTGGAAGAGGGAGGCGACAGAACGGGAGCTGCTGGCTGACAGGCATTCGCAATATATGTGGGGGGTTTAGGTGGCGTGGGTGTTGATCGCCCACAGGTCAGAAAATTATCAATCACCACCAGCTCCACCCCGACTGCATGCGGATGTCGGATGTGCCAGAAAACACCTTGCGGGCGTGCCAGCGCTTTGCGGTCCAGAGGCAGAATTCCTGGCGCAGGTGCAGCGCCATGAAATCTGTGGCGCTTTGTTCTCAGGTATAAGCTCCGTGTGCAGGACATCACTTTGGAACAATTCATTCACACTGGCAGCCGCACAGTATGGCCACAATCAGAGCCGCCACCAGCCTGCAGCGCAGACACAAGCAGAGGAATTATACCCTTATGAAAACCGCAGGGAGTCCATTCAGGGACCCGGTGCTCCATGCACAACTCCATTCTGTGTGGTGCACACTGTGTCATCTGTCTCAGCCGGCGGAGAGTTCAGAATGAAAGGGAAGAGAATTTGCGGCAGATACAGTATAGTGAACTCTCATTTGCCTTGTGAGAGGTAAGACACCCGGCACTTACATAGCATGTAATGAGGGTGACATGGTAAGAAAAAGGAATAAAGCGGCATTAATTCAGAGATTTTGCTCTTAGCTAAATTAATGTTGAGGAGGATGAGAATTAAAAAGGGGTCACAGTGGGTGAAGCTGTGACAAGAGGACAGAGATTAAAATTCTTCATAATGCAGTAGCTTTAAATTCATTTCTAGGGGCCACATTCTATTCTCACCATTTTGAAAAGTTTTAGAAATCTGGAATTGTTCCTAAGTTGGATGATAATAGCCAAGCTAATTAGAAGCTGGCTTCAATTAAGCATTAAGCAACAAGATAATCTCAGCCATTTCTCCAACCTCTAATTTGAGCGCAGATATTCATTTATATGACAAATGGTATTCATTTTCCCACATACATAAATATTCATCACAGCCTCATAGAAATGGTGTTTTTCAGCGTGATGGTTTTCATGACATTAAGCTTGGTGTGTGATGGGGCTGCAGTGCATCCTGCTGGCTGAGGGACAGCACAACAAGCATTACAGCCTCTCGTCCTCCTTTATATGGCCATTTGACCAGCTGCTACTGTATGCCCTTTACAGCCTGAGCTTTCTGCAAATACTGCTCTGATTCAGCAACAATGTTGGAACAACTGTCGCTCTTTTACTTTTTCCCAGCTCAACCAGTGAATTGCATCTTTGATCCCTCCTGTTAATAGCCTTTGAATTATTTTATTGTCACCCTGCATGGTTATCCCATGATTAAGCTACTACTGTACAGTGAACTGCTGTCACTAAGAGCTGAGCTGCCTACTTAGATAAAACATACTGATCGCAGTTACAACAGTGCTGTTGTTGTTTGTATGGCTAGACAAAGAAGAGTCTTCAGGCAACACCTCCAGCAAGTCTTCTGACTAGCGTTGATGTCCGAATGAATTATTCTCTGTTAATACTCTACAGACAAGTGCTTATACAGTGCTTATACAGTGCTTGCACATCGGCTGTTGTGATGATAGAGACAAAGCCGATTTTGTCCTCAATAAGAACATCAACAAATCTTCATGTCTCAATTTTAAAGTGCTTACACTAGCACATTTCACACACGGCTCCCAAACCGGGGCCAGGGATTTTTGAGTGCAACTAATGTAATCCCTTCACATTTTAGTAGTACATTTCTGGTCAGAATGGTTGGCACTCCTTTAAATTGTGTTAGTAATTCACATAAGCTTAAAAACTAAGTCTTAAAAGTCAGGTTTTGTAGTGCAACTATAATGGAAAAGATTCACATACACCTAAAACTTTATCTAGCTTCAATAACTGTATAAACAAATCGATCCGATATTATGAGTGGGTGTACGTTTTTGACATTGCTACAAGTTCTGGACCATTCCACCTTGTAGCGTTGTTTTGGCTTCGACTTGTACTTCAAAAGTACCTCAAGTTTTCATGCCGTAAGCAGAATCTAAGCCAAAGCGCTCTAGTGGCTCTGAGGTCTTTTGGCTAATGACCCCTGAAAAATGATGGGTGCAGCTTTGTGATTTCCCCATGCATACATGCACACACAAGATTCACTTTCGGAGCTGATGATATGAAGCTATAAACGTTATTGAGGATACTGCAACTCAAGTATCGTACTGTTAACATGTAAAAGGGTTTGATCGTTTGCCCCAGAGCGGCCCTGCAGCTTTTTGTGCATGTTTACCCTGTATCTCCTTTGAAAAAAGCTAATGCACACACACACACACACACAATATTCTACAGTCTTTTACAATAATACTGTAGTCTTGTGATAAAATGCTGAAATAATCCAATTCATATTTGTTTCATACAACACCAAGTACATCTCTCTTAACATCTCATTAACTTAGTGATGTTGAATGGCTCTGGAGAGGCTCACTTTAAGACAAATGGGCTATCTTAGGTTTGTTGCTGACAATACTGAACACTTAAATCCACATTAGCCACAGACATCAGCGCTCTGCAGTGTGCAACTGCTGCGCTGCTGGTGGATCACTTCAGCTGCAAATAGAGTGCTTCTTTGCAAGCCTCCCTAGTAATATAATCATATTAGTATATTAATTATATTAATAAAATTAATTTGATATAATTTATTTCAATAGTAGAGGTTTTTATACTTAATAGAGAAACAATAATAACCCTTAACAATAATTTCGCAGCCCCCTGTGTGGTCTCTGCAGCTCTAGCACAGTGTGGTCTATCTGCTCGGCTCAGTTAGGGCATAAACACCCACATTAAAAAGCCTTAAACTGCCATCCTTCAACCCCTGTGCTTGAGATGGACTTTGAATAGCCCACATTTCACAGAGTTCATCTGGCTAATCGGCCAAAAGACGGTCGTAAACAATATCTTACAAAAAATATTTCCGCAGAGTAACTCACTATAGTAATACAGTACAATAAGTTGTGCATTATGCATAACTTTGGGTGCAGCAGTAGGAAGGTGACAGTTTTAATGGGGGTGTTTTAATGACTGAGAATGTGGCCATTAACGTGATTATTGATATATCCAAGTATACCACAGTAGACTAGCGTACTCTGGCTTAGAATTTGCCAAGCATATTAAAACTGATTGATATTCATTAACTTAACACGAACACCATATGCCAAAAGGTTCTGTGAGGACTCGTCCAGAATTTCTTCCCTCAGTGCCAAACAAATCTTACAGGCGATGTTTACTCAGTTAGTTTGTTTAGGAGGTTTTAGGTCAAGGACATAGATTTTTTCTACTTCTCAGGTTGTAATGCTAGGAGATTAATGTGTTTTTTTGCTATAAAACATTTTGATCTACAAGTCTATAGTTTCAGGTAGGTATCATCCCATTTTTGAATAGCTTCCCTTCCCCAATACCACTAGAGATTTGTACACGTCTGCTTCCTGCTATGGTGTGGTCTGATGTAACTACAGCTGCAGCATGCGTTCTGCAGGGGGAATAAGGTGAGGCTGACTCTGCGGTTCCTCTTCCAGTTGAAGAACTTGTTGCACATGGTCTCATCCCTGTCCAAGCAGAGGAAGTGTTTGGCCAGAGCCTGAGGCGAGGAGAAGAGAAGTCGCCCACATGGATGAAGGCATCACCAGGGATGAACTAGTTTTCTCTGGAAGGCCCGAGCACCACAGGGACAGAGCCGAACCTCAGAGGCTTATAGACTTTCTCTGTGATATAGTCCTAGTGGATGGAGTTCTCAAAGGCCAGGTAGAATTTGCAGCCGGCCACTATATCGTTCTGTACTCGCGTTCGCTGACTTGGGAGTAGAAAGGACTCCTGTAGGTGTGAATGTGGATGAACTCGCGCAGATCCTTGTAGTACCTCATTCTCTTATGTTCCACGCTCCAGTTGCTCACAATCCAGCAGACCAGTTTGTGTTTGTGAGGGACAAAAAGCGCTTTCTCCTTGGTCATCCTGATGATGGCACCGTATGGCAGGCTGATATCTGCATGTTGTCTGTAATTCATGGTCAAATTGGACTGATTATTCAGACCAGAGATTCTCTTTGCGTTGGAGGGTGACACAAAATTCATCCACCCCCATTTCTGAGAGGGTGGCCGTGGGCCTTGGGGCAAATTAGACAAGTCCGGTTCAATCTCTCTGTGGTGGATGAGGAGGGCATCTGCCACATTAAACAGCTCCCTGTTAGCAGTCACGTGACAGGCTTTGATGTTGAGTCTTGACTCACAGGAGTTCAGGTCAAAGGGTTGTCCAAAGAGCAGTGCCATATCAGCACTGTGACCTCTTCTTGGTCAGTCTTCAGTTGGACGGTGAGGACTCGGAGCCAATTCGATGCTGATATGTAGAGCAAGAGTAATGAGGTAAGGAAGGCCAGCAGGAGAAGCCAAGTGAACCAGCGATGCAAAATCCTCAGGCTGCACCTGGATGTGGCCCACATCATCCACCCTGGGCAAGAAAGAAATATTGCACAAGTTTAGGTGTTTGGTTTAGTTGATGATTCCAACGTCTACAGTAGAACCCTAACTGATACATAACAAGTCCTTTATGGTATTAAAATTACCATAAAAAATGATGGTAACACTTTAGATTAGGGAACACATATTAACTATTAATAGGTTGATGATTAACATGCATATTAGTGGTGTATTGGTTCATTATTAGTCATTACAAAGTTATTTGTAAGGTGCTGAATAAGGTGCTAATACAGTTATTAGCACCTTATTCTCCACTATTGTATTCTACAAGTATACCCCATACACTATGGGTTTTCCCTCAATAGCATCCTAATTAGTGCTTATAGCAGTCAGTAAGGAAGTTGTTGTAAATTAATTGGGCTTTTAGTATGCTTTGCTCAGTATGGGGCTTATGAGGTGCTAGTATCACATAATTATTGAGAGAAATTATTAAACTATTGAGCGAAAACCTATAGTTAATAGTTCAAATGTGTTCTCTAATCTAAGGGGTTACCAAGCTGACTATTGAACTGCTGGTGTTAGGGGAGTAGGTGAGTGGGTTCTCGGTGCATTCAAATTGTTCGCTTTACAGAAAAGAGCCGTATCATGACCTTTACTCATACTTTAGCTACCGCTGAATCTCTCCCTTGCAAGTCAACAAAGCACAGGAAGAGTGCAAAAGGAAGCAGTGTAAAGTGAGGTTTGCTTACGATCATAACAAATGATTAGCAGTTTACAAAGATTTTCACAATAGCCTAATTCAAGTGATAAAACAAAAACATTGTGGATCCTTGTATTTAAGATGTTTGTCTACCATTAATCATACTTGTGATGCAGATTTCACAGTCTGTTATCAAGGGAGAATGATTATAATTACAGCAGTATTTTGCATGGAGGTGCATTGGTTCTACAAATATCTTACTGAAAAGAGAGAGCACATGAACACCCTCCTCAGTTCCTTTATATTAAAGGTGTAGAATGAAAGCACTTTTCTATCACGTCAGAACATCTAAAGCATGTTAATTCCCTCGCGATAAGTGAAATAAACATGTTATGGTGTTGCATCTGCTGTACACTTAGAGCAAAACAAATTGAATGATGTCTTAATGTTTATCTCACGCAATTCCCAAGACAATCCCAGACCTTCTTACCTTGATCCCAGATCTTCTTCCGCTGATGTAGAGTTTTGAGGAATAGAGAGGGAAATTATCTAACCTTGCCAAGAACGCTGACTTTTTTTTCTTTCGATTCCCACCTGTCCACTCTTTGATGGAAGAGCAGCACAGTATGACTGCAGAGGGACTTGCATGTCTTTAACCTTCGTCCCTCCGTGAGACACACTGTCCTCTCACATAAGGAGTCATCCACTTGTCCACTGGGCTACACTGAGGTGCTGTTAAGTGAGATATATATTGGTAAAAAAAAAAAATATCCATAGAAAATTGTATTTGTGCCATGTACTGTGTGAGAATTTCATTGGATACTATCTAATAATCCAGATTAACACTATCCAAATGTATAAGATTCACTTCTGGACCCTAAGCTAGGATGCTAAGCTTTAGAGAGTATTGCAGTTCAAGTATCTTTCTGTTGACATTAAAACAGGGTTTGATCATTTGGCCTGGAGCGGCCCTCTGGCTTTGGAAACATGTAAACCAGCATCTTGCTCGAAAGGCTGCAGTCAGCATCTTTCAAAGTTTGCCTTAAACTGGTTGAATTTGCTGAGTTAGCTGATCCATGTTAATTTCCAACCCAGTAACATGAGGTAAATTGTTGTTCCACATTATTCTACCTGATGGTAATAATTCTTAATGGTGACACTCATCCTACACACTGTCTACAGAGAAAATGGCTGCCGTAATGCTCACGCCAAATAGAATTTTTGCAAATGCAAATGAGTATTGCTATGAGGCAAACAAGCAGAGATGAATATATTATCAGTAAAGATTTAGGACCATTAGATTATAAGAGTTGAAAAACAATGTGGTACAGAGAGAGAACATACAGTAGGGAGTAACATGCAACGACTGATGCAATATTATCCACTGGACAATCAATGTCATTTGTTCCAGTTTAGTGTTTAGGAGGCTGCCATTGGTTAATGGTGTAATACCCCGTTTCCTCCACTAGATGTTAATATTTCACTTTGACAAAACCTTCATATTAAGTCAGCTGCACTTTTTAATTTGACACCAACTCAAGCCAAATCTGTATTGCTTTGAGACATTTAGATTTTTTTTTGCCAAATGTTACTTGATAAAATATTTTAAAAAATGATCATTCTTTTTTACAATGTGTTTAAATTACAGTTTAGCGTAAAGCTATGATGATGATAATACTTTATTGTCAGATCCAGTCTGAAATTTTTCTTGCATCACAGCAGCTCCATTTGCAACATCACAGAAAAGACAAAAATTAAGACAGGACACAAAGATACATACATTCAACATATCATTACAATCACAAAAGACAATATTCAAGGCCCTTCAACGTACATTTGATCTGGGATTAAGCTCTATATTTAATTTTAGGATTGACTGGTGTACAAAAGAGTGCTTCAGTCTATCCCTATTAAATTGTGGAACCCTATATCTCCGATTTGATGGTAACAGTTTGTATTCACTGTTCAGGACGTGGTTGGGGTCAGAGACAATGTTATTGGCCAACCTTAATATGTTATTATGGTAGGCTGATTCATAGAGTTTCTCATGTGGTTGGCCTACGATCTTTGAGCAGATTTTTATTTGGTGGAGCAGTTTTGACTTTAAAGTAGTGGACAAACACTTGTACCATGTATTATTACAATACTGTAGAACACTCATAATCACAGAAGTAAAAAACAAAAGAAGAATTTGTCAACTTGCCCCAAAAGACCTAAGGCGGCGAAGAAACCAAATTCTTTGTTTTGTCCTTTTACAGACAGCTTCAATGTGGTCTTTCCAAGATAACAGATGGTCTATCATTACACGCAAATATTTATATGAAAATACCTGATTTTTTCATTATGGAT
Organism: Centroberyx gerrardi; assembly: GCF_048128805.1. Lineage (NCBI taxonomy): Eukaryota > Metazoa > Chordata > Actinopteri > Beryciformes > Berycidae > Centroberyx > Centroberyx gerrardi. Next base: position 21,093,967 of record NC_136003.1, read on the forward strand.
AACAATAGAAACTTTATGAGAGTCAGATGGTGAGCCAAATACAATTTCTTCCGTTTTCTTTGTGTTAATCTCAAGAGCATTATTATCACTCCACTCGACCACTTTGTTCACGCCAAGTTGGTGCAGCCCAGGGTCGCCTGAGTTAACAGAGATATTAGAACTGTATCATCAGAATACTTTAAAATATATTGATTTGGTGTATCTGTACGGCAATCGTCGGTATAAAAAGTGAAAAGCATGGCTGAACTCACACAACCTATGTAGGTCTTTTAACATTTGATGTCAGTACTGTGTGTCCTCTACTGTGCTACACTTGCACGACAGAAAGAACTCAAGAGCTGAAACATGAAACATGAAAAAAACAAATCAAGAATGAAGGCAACAGATGTACAAATTGGGTACACTGGCCATAGTAAATTACTTTTATTTAGGACATCACAGCTACAATCGTCCTCCACCGTTTACAGAAATGATAAAACTGTTTTTGCCTTTATTGTCTTAGAATTATCCTATTTTGCTAGAAATAAACAACAACATTAGCAAAACATAAACTTCACTCTGATGGATTGCTGAGACTGAGAATATGGAGAAATTGTCTCCAAATGTAGCCAGACACTAAAAATCTGTCATGACATTGTTAAAAATTCTCAATATGTTTCAAGCTAAGCAATGGAAAGTCCTGAGCAAGTGTGAAAAATGTAGGCCTGCTGTACTTGTGAAAGGATTTCTTTCCATTAACACTTAAAGAAAACACTTGTCATCACTTCCTCCATAACCAATTCAGCACCCTATAAAGGTTCAACTTCCCCTAATTAAATAAGAAACTTGCATGTAACAAAATGTCCTCAGACTGTATGAGCACAGTTCCTCTATATGCTTGTGAGCAATATTTTCTCATGGTTTTGGTAGGGAAATGTCCTTTTGCACATATTGTGACCAAATTTAACACATGGGGCAGAGTACAATGCATTCAAATGGATTTTTTTTTTTTTTGGTTAGTGGTGTAATTTTGACTGCATTCATTCATGAAAACATTCCAACTGTTTGTAATGTAAGCAAGATAGCTACACTACACTAGTACAACATTTTAAAGGTCACCTGTGAACTCTATCACGTAAACTGTATTGTATATATTTTTGACATTTTTCTTATTCTTATTAGATTTTATGTTGACACCTAGCCTGGTATCGCAGTCTTCAGCACTCTTTGAATTTGCATGGCAATTCATTATGAATAGGGGCTGGATACCAGGCTAGTTGACACCTGCACCAAGAGAAATTCCTTGTATATTTGATTCTGATTCTGATTCTGATTCTAAACCAGTGTTGTTTCTACAGTAATAGGCCCTTTTCACGTTTTCACAACTTCCTGTTGCCAGCTCTGTCCTTCACTAAATCGCTCCACAACCTGCCCCAAATTTTTAATTTGTTGCATTATGTATCTAGTGCTAGTAACCATTACAATTTTGTTGTTTTTGTTGGATTGGTTTGTCAGTAAGTCGCAAAAAGAAACTTGCCACAGGAAGTTGTAATGCACCGGTTTAGCTGTTACCATGACGATGTGAAAAGGGATATTGTGCCATACCTCAGCTAACATGTTCTGAGTTTACCTCTAATTCACTCCACAGTCTATCAACAGATTCTCATTGACTGACAAGCACTGTACAATGAATGGCAATTGATATTATGAACTCTTGTCCCCCCACCCAAAGGAATATAATAATCCTGTCTGGGCTGAGATGCCAGGAGGAGGTGTGGTTATATAAATTAGGCTTGGAGTGGAGATTACAGATAAAAAGATAAACACTTTATTTCCAATCTGGGCTCGGAAATGAAAACGAGGAAACAGAGGGGATGAACGGGAAACGGAAAAGATGCTCACAGCAGCGCTTCAGTAAAACAAAAAGGAAAATGAGCTCAGAAACATGTAGGAGAGATGTAAGAAATGGACATTTGAAATTTGACATTTCATTTTTACTTTACATTATGATTTAGTCCATCTCTCTCCCATGTCCAGCAAAATAAGAGCCTAAAAGGTACAACACACTTTTTCCTGTTAACAGTGCTGCAACAGCAAACGTCTCACGTGGGTTCATAAGCTTCAAAGGCCAGCAGCTTTTTAACAGCTAAGCACCCACACTAAGAGTTTCACACATGGTGCAGTAAAATGTAAAAAGACACTTTCCGGTGTGCGCAGTCCTGGTTGTTTTAGAAGTTTTTCAAACAGATACAGCATGTTAAATATCGCTGGTGGATATTGTAAGCTCATATTAATTCAGTTATTTCATTAGAAAACATAAAGCCTAAACTTCTGCTTATATGCTTATTATGCAGTTCTTCTTTTGTTGTGAAGCAACAATGTGGGTTACCATTTTCAGAGGATGTGGTTATGAACATGGGTTGGGCTAAATTTATCTGCTTTATAAAGGCCGAGTAAGTAAGACTGGAGTAAGTAGGCGAAAGAGGTACAAGTGTGAGCAGTGGGAGCTTGTGACACAACAGATGTTTCTGTTGTGTCACAATAGAAATTAACGTTTGAGTTCATTCTGAGAGTTCCAGAATTTTAAGGGTTTCATTCAAATTCATGAGATTATCCACATCTGAAATAATGTTAGCCCTTCACATAGAATATGATTGCTGGCATAAAATAGAATAGAATAGAAAAGTCATTATACAATATTATGGAAGTTATCAGAATAAGTTTTATTGGCCAAGTAAGTCTGCATATGCAAGGACTTTGACTTGGTGGGTTGCTTCCGTAGGTCACATTAAACTTAACACAACACAAAATGAATAAAAAGTAGCATATAAAAAATGTAAAAGTAGAAATTTAGGGAGTAGGTCCCAGGTAACTAAGAGGGACTGTTGTAGGTCTTAGGTAATAAAAGAGCTTTGTTTACAAAGCAGCAACATTTTTGAGTATCATGCCTACTTTTGAAATATTTATTCATGAACTTCAGGCAACACCTTTCTTTGAAAATGGAAAGAGCATTTTCAATATTTGGATATAGCATTTTGAAATGACACCCTTCATATTAAGGTTGTCATTCTAAATGCGTGTCACCACAGGGGTAAATGAGAAGCACATGTTTTGCGCTCGCCACTGTAAACCTGACACTGATATTATTTTAGTCCTTTACCTCATGTCATGCATTAAGACCCGGTGCTTCTACCAGACTACTAAGTCTCCAGCCTGACCTCTCAGCTCAGGGTTTGTCAGGAAGTTGTTGAGACAGCTGGGCCACACTGAGGTCCCTCCTCATTGTTTGAGTATTCAGAAAGAAACCAAATGAAAACAAACATAGCCAACACAAAACATCCAAAACTATATACGTACATTATCTGTATGGGCAGGAAGAGGGCTGGGAGATAACAGGATAAGCCCTGGATGCCTGCCAGGATTCTGTCTATTGGCTGGAAATCACCCTAAAGAGCTGAGTAAAACTGAAACTGTGGCGAAACACTCGTTCTTTCAAAATAGTCATTCTTTGTTACTCACTCCCTTGTCAAAAATTCCTAATTCCAAATAGGTCTGGAGTGAAATGATGAATTATGAGAAAAAAGAGAGAAGTAACATTGTGCATTTCATTTGTGATACTGAACACCTGGCATACATTTGATTTGTTGATTGTCTTGGATTATTTCACTTCATGTACTGAGGGACTTTTGCTTCTATGTTTCACCACACATGTTGAGTTCAATCTGTTACCAATGTACAGCGCCTAATGACTCCAGAGCCCGTGCTGTATACGTGGCGTACTGTAGCTAAACCGTAGAAGGTTGTATAAAATGCTACACAGTGAAAAGACCCCATCATGTGTCAACCGCAGTTCCCCCTTTTTGCTCTTTGCGTGGTGCAAAATATTGTTAGATAGATAGATAGACCTTAGAGAGAGGTACAGCAGGTTTCATGTTATTATTCATCCCCACCTTTTACAATAACTCTGGTTTCCTTTCTACGAAATCTGCTTTCCAATACATTCCATGTTTCACGCCCTTGTTAGTCACAGGAAAGACTTTGTGTTATCTCCCAATTTCTGCCCTATATCTGAGCTGGACTGGAGGCTACAGTATGAAATGTTACAGGAGCCTTCGTCACCAACTGATGACCTTTACCTTACATTTTACAGTTCATTTGCATAGACCGTGCACCACCTCAAACTGTTGAAGAATACTTCCCTGGCACAACAAGGTGTTCTTCTTGTTAAAACAGCCACTCCTGGCATGTTTACTGCAGAGGGGAGTACAAGTGTGATAGTTAATCAGTTGGGTGCTCAGTCATCAAAAACTATCAAATCAAACAACCCCAGTAAAACAGTAATAAGACAGCACTCCATCCATGAAGAGAGACACTTCAAGTCTTCATTTCACTTGATTTTAATCCAGGGTGAGGTAAAAAAAAATAATAATCATTTAGCAAACATGCTGACAGGCTATTAACGGGCTATTAACTGAGAGCTTTCATCAGAGCAACTGGCAGGATTTTACTGCCAGGATTTTTACTGCCAGGAATTTGTTAGGTAATGCCTGTGTCAATACCACTCAAGGTCTAGTCTAGTCATGTTTATTTATATAGCCCTTTATCACAAGCATTTACATACTATTATATTTACATATTTACAGACTTTACATACCATCATGTGCATACTGTATATACTGAACAAAAATATAAATGCAACATGCAACAATTTCAAAGATTTTACTTCGTTGCAGTTAATTTAAGAAAATCATTCCATTGAAAGACTAACAGGGATGTAAACAGATTTGTGCACAAGATTTGGGAGAAATAAGCTTCTCGTGGATGGGATATTATATTTTAGCTGATGACACATGGGACCAAAACTTTGCATGTTGCATTTATATTTGCTACATCATATGCCATCCTGCACACACACTGCAAACACACTCACACCTATGTGCAAAATCTAACCCAACTTTTGGACTGTGGGAGGAAACCACAGCACCCAGTGAGGCAGCATTGCTAAACTACAGAGCCACTGTGCCACCCAGATCTGTAACACCAGTCCCAAATGCCTACTGTCTGTCACCATGTTCCCAGGCCCACACAGCACCAAGCCCACCTCATTGTTCAAAAGTGTGGAATACTTAAATAATAACTAACTCTACCCGTCTATGACGAGTCCGGCGCTGGACAAAAGCCGTGGGACATTTCATGGGCAGACCTGAAAATGACCTTGCAAGAAAAGTCGATGAAAACGCAACGATTGTTTTGTTCTGTGAGGTACTGTTGCAAACACGTACAGCATATCAATGCTTCATCACATTTTTAACTCTCCCACCACAACCGGGTCTATATATCAGTGTGGTCATGTGCATTGTGGGTTGCACACATGTGACCCAGGTACAGCGACAACTAAAAGGTGAGATGAAGAAAAGAACATTCTGTCTCTTTATGTACAGTAACAGTCAGCAGTTGTATTTCCTCTTTCTTCCCTCTGAGCACTATAGGCGTCATTTCAATGTTGCGTATATGCTTTAGCTCTCATAGCCCAGGATGCTTTTTGGCTATATATAGCCCAGCTGTAAGCAGTAAATACATTATTATATATTTAAACAATGCATAAACAAAGCTGTAAATGTCCAAAGTATGCACCAGTGCAGTCCATATGTACAAGATAATGCTTTATTTTTGTCATATTCCCCAGAAAACGTAGTCTAAGATGAAGACTTCTATTGAACATTAACTTTTAAACCCTATCTAGCCTCATTTTAGCCTAGACGTCTTTAACCATTTAATCTTTTAAACGGCTAATCAGTGTAAAATTGCTCAGTGTTCTAGTCATGGGATCCACTGTAGAATTTCTGAAGAAAAAAAAAGAAGATATTTACCACAATTGCTTCATTGTAAATGCACTATCTTCTGTAGTTCTCACTACTATGTCTGGTTTTTCAGCAAACTAACAGCAAGCCATGACCTAAAGGTTGCAGCAGTGTCTAATCTTGCTGTGGTTGTTCACATATTGCAGACACAAGTCTGTCTACAGTTTATGGGAAACTCACTTTTGAAAAACCAACTCACTCTCAGAAGACTTAATTCATACATCTATGTGAGAGTGGAGAAAATAGACCAATGGAGGTGTGTATATGTTTGTTCCTCTGGGCTTTCCAAATGAAGCTTAAAATTGTTACCATTGTTATATTGTTATGGGCAGATGCAGTCAAAGGCAAAAAGGACTAAGCCATATACATGTCATCATCATCAGCGCTCTCTAAAACAATGACCTGTGTGTGTGTGTGTGTGTGTGTGTGTGTGTGTGTGTGGGTGTGGGTGTGTGTGTGTGTGTGTGTGTGGGTGTGTGTGTGTGTGTGTGTGTGGAGCAGAGGAGAAACGCATAGAGAGATGAGGATAAGGCATATATATATACATATACATACATTGGTCATTATGGAACTATAGTAGAGAGTTTTGACACTTCCCCTCTCCCCCACCCAAGGGAGAGGGCAAGGGCAGCAGTTGCTGAAGGGCACCACCACCACCACCACCACCCACCCCTTTCTCAGAGGCGTGACTCAGAGAGAGTGAAACCCTGCCCACAAAATCCAGCATGTCAGTTCCCCAGACAGAGATTCAAAAAGCAAGAGAGTGAGGAAGAGGCAGAGAGTGTGGGAGAGGCCAAGGCATGAGATGAGACTGCCTGTTTTGGGTTTTTGTTTATTTTTTATTTGGTGATATCAGCACTTCTCCCACACAGCAGCCTCACTTGACCGGTGGATGCAGATGTCATTCCTTTGCGGGTTCTCACTTCAGTGAAACAACTGGGAAAACTTTTGGGGGAAAAACTCGAGAAGGAAAGAAGAGAGCGGGATCTACATCATTTGAAAGAAGAGAACGTTTTCCAGGGTTTCGCTCCGGTGGTTTTTTTTTTTTACTGATAGGGACAGCGGGTCTCTCTTCACCATGACGAGCAGAGGGAACCTCCTGATGCTGGGTGAGTCCCATCTGACATCCGTTAAACACAGTAGCCCCGACACTGTGGAAAATCTTCTGTGCTGAAAGAGGGGGAAAAAAATATTCAGTGGTTGGAGGAGGGAAGCCAACTGGCTGCAGCAGAACTTCGAGTACTAACTTTTAAGTGGGTAATGATCTGTTTCTCTTGGTCAACACGGGCCGGCACGCTTAAGAGATTTAGACGACTGAAATGTTACAAATTAGAACAAAATTGTATGGAACTTTTGGTATTCAATTCAATTATAAGTTCAGAAGCATACTGTATGATCATATTTGTCAGTGACACATAATCTGATCTGTCTCACTGAAGATGGAAAAAAGCCTGACGTATACTCAGGCTTCTCTCTTCCTCTATTTCTCTCTCAATCGCTGAATGTCTTTGATAACTTGTTTACTATCTGGTCATTAAATCTTTTAGCAGACTATATGAAAACCACAATTCACAAGCAGCTCACGTATGTACGGTTAGTTCTGTAAACAACTTTCCAGTGAGACCAAAATCCACCAGCAATCTTGGGAAAAGTTACACTGTTGAAATAATAAAAAAAAAAGAAGTGAGAAACACAAATTGTCACAATTCAGAATTCAGCTTTACTTTTACAGGCACTTGGAGCCTGAAGCCCGCGTGAGGGAAGGAAGACAAATAAATTGGGAGCAAAAAGAAAAAGAGTGATGCTGAACACAGCAGCTTTTCTTCAAAAAATAACCCACTGTCTGGGCCCCACTCCACAGAGGACCTCTGTTCCCCTGCCTTTAAAGAGATATTTTTACACGATGAGCTCATCTCACAGCACCCGCTTTGCCTGATGCCTGATAGTGTCCGCAATAACACACAGACACACATATACGCACACACACACACACACACACACACACACACACACACACACATCTGCCTTCAGACAAAGAAACATTGACTGTGCGTTGCCATGCAATCACAACAAGGTGACAACACTGAGAGATTCTCACTAGTGTGATGAGTAAAAACGCTCCACAATGCTAATGGTGATTTTACAGAGTGATTATACACATTTGAGGTCATTCTGTCACTGGTTCTGCATTTTGCCCAGTCTACACCATGATGCCAGCTGTCCACACAGGGACAGAAGTTATCCGAAAAGCCTTTGGAGAGGCCACTGGAAAGTTCCTGTCACACTCACAGATGCAGTGGAACTGAACAAATCACGAGTGCACAGTCAAATTTTATATTATGTAGGTTTTACATTTACTGAATGACATCATCAGAACCAGTTCAGCCTCAACAGTTTGTCCCTAATTCAAACATCTGAATTAATTAGCTATTTCTTTTAAGAATCAGACTGGATTCAACGTAAATACAGAAAAGCGGTGGGGGAAAAAAAATGTAACCTGAGTCCCTCTTCCTGTTATCGGCACATTACACCCATCTGGTGTCACTTAGAGAACTGACTCTGCAGCCTCACAGCCTGAGGATATAAAGGTATTTTCTGCTTGTGCCATGCCAGCTGATGCTTCCTCATACAGAGGAAGCAGAGTTCTCCGGACACCAGCGTACAGTTCGGGGGGGAATTGTGGGCGAAACCTGTGTGCAGATGCTGTAGGAACAATCTGAGGAAATGAGGAGAGAGAATGAGGGCATTTACCTTTTTCTGCAGGGCCTTGTTAAAACTTGGAACATTTCTGATGTAATTCATGTGGTCAAATTGACGCTTTAATTTGCCTGTATCTCCACTGAAATATCTTGAAATTGTAGAACTGTAGGCTGACAGGCTCCTGCTTGCCTTGCAGCTCTCCACCTGTCCCTGGCCATGGTGCTGTCATACCCATCCTGCCCTATAGGATATAACATCAAGGACCAAGAATGTGTTGGTATGAAAAAAAAAAGCTTTTATTCTAACCTGGGATATCTTACTCATGACCCAACATGACAAAGCAGGCATGTTGTGGGAGGTAGTTTTTTTTTGTTGTTGTTGTTGGTGGCTTTCATGAATTATTCATCTTTGCATTCAGAGGTTTAAAATGGTATGAATTGTTTTGAATTATTAATGATTGAATTGAAAGAGTACATTTTCACCAAACTTTTTCTGATGTGAAATGGGTCTGCTGTGAAATTTAAATGAGCTCGGGTTAATGGTGCTTGGTCACATTTAGATTTAGATTCATCTCTAAAGTATTTTCATTCAAGCGTTGATTTCTGTGATGCCCTTCTTTCTTTCCACATCCCTCTTTCTGTGCTTTTGGTCTTAGATTATGATGAATGTGCTACTGATGAGGACTATCCTGAGGCTAACCCATGTGGGGAGAATGCAGCCTGTTTAAACACGGAGGGCAGCTTCTACTGCAAGTGTGAAGACGGTTACATATCATCATCACAGAGTGTGACTTTTTCAGCCGGCACACCTGCAACATGTAAAGGTAACTGGCCTTGTCCTTTTGCATCACTGACTGCAGAGACTGTTCCATACGTTTGGTCTGTGTTTCCTCCAAATATGAAATGCCTGTCCTTATCTTTTGCATTAAGATATCAATGAGTGTGTGGAATCCGGAGACATCTGTGGACCTAATGCCAAGTGTCACAACGCAATCCCACTCTACTCCTGCATTTGTGATGCCGGCTTCATCTCCAGTAGTGGAGCAGAGAGTTTTCGCAGGAGTGAAAATGTTACATGTAGAGGTAAGATGCCAACGAACACCCTCACTATAAGCAGCGCATGTGGTAAGCTTGATTCACTAGTGAGTGTTCTTTCCAAGAGCAGCAGTGACACACTGTTTGTGATCTTGATATATGTGTTCAAAGATGAGATGACACCTTATGTGTCTGTGTGGTGGTTTCCTCTCTCAGCCGCTCTCATCTACACTAAATGTCTTCCTCCTCCTCATATAGATATCGATGAATGTCAAGAAGAAAACCCTTGTGGGCAGAATGCTGCGTGCTTCAACACCCCGGGCAGTTACTACTGTGTCTGCAACACCGGCTTTGGATTGAGATCTGGCAAATCTCATTTCTCAGGGAATGCGGAGCAATGTGAAGGTAAAGTGCTATGACATGCAGACATGACACTGCAAAAAAAAACAATTGAACAACTCATTTCATCTAGTATTGAGTCTTAAAATCTTTTTTTTTTTCTTAAGACATAAGAATTAATTTTCTTGGATCAAGTGACATGATCTTAATGTTAGTGGATAGTGGAGTGATCTGCCTTATTTCAAGATAATTCTAGAAACAAGTGAAAAAGTTAAATAATATCGTCCCACTGGCAGATTTTTTCCCCTTTTCGGGGGGTTTTGAGCTGATAATGAGATTTTAGGACTCAATACCAAGTAAAATGACTTACTAAGATGACTATTTTTGCAATGTAGTTTAGTGGCAATGCACTAACAGGATTTTTATGAGCAGTAAGAAATGTCAAGGACCATTTTGGATATGAACATTTGAGTGGACCAGGACATTTATTGTTCTCTTAGTAATGATTGAAACACACAGTGAAACCATTTTCCTCTCATTGATTCACTTCCATTTTAGACACATGTGTGATTGATAAGACAATCTGCGGAAATGGAACCTGCCACCGCGGAGACAATGGCCATTACTGTGCGTGCCATGCAGGGTTCACTAACTATGGCAACAAGGAGTCCCGCTGTACTGGTGAGAATTACAGTACAACTCAATTTTTTCAAACATTCATTATGTTACCAGTTTTGTTTCCAAGTACCACATTTTCATGAGTTATGTGCTGTAGCATCCTCATAATATGTCTCTGGTATGGCCAGTTCAATGAATCTCCCCTCCTGTTTCCTCAGTGTTGAACTGTGATGTATTCAAGCATGAGGACAGTCTGGAAGAGGTATACACTCACTATTCATATATTCAAAATATCCACTATACCAATAAAATCACTGCTTCATACTTCTCTCTCTCTATTTTATTCGCTGATTCCTAGAAACTTCCAGGTGTACAAGACGTTGTGAGCCAGTTGGCGTCCAGCTGTCTGGAGCTTACTGAGAGTGAAAGTCCCACAGAGCTGGATGGAGAGGGCCTTCTACAGGTATTTCTGCACAAAAATGAAGTGAAATGCAATTTGAATATACAAAAAGCTGCCAGTGCTCCACAGCCAGCACGGAAATAGGAGGTGCTACCCCCCCCCCCCCCCCCCCCCGGCTCTGTCACATGGTGTAGACATGCCTTTGCACAACACTGTGGTCTGTTTAGGCTGAACTGAGATGGTATGCAGCCTGAAAGTCTCTGTCAGTCTGACTCTGTCTCCCTTTTCTCCCCCCACATGCTGCTCCTCCCCCTCCTCCCTTGTGTAGAGACTGTTGTCTATGGTAGATGGGCTCTTGTCCAACGTAGCCTTCAATGATAACAGGAAAGTCTCCGCCTTTCTGGACGTGGTGGAGAACGCTCTGAGGCTGATAGGGCCGTTCATCAAGCCCCCCGGGACCAACAGATCCAACACTCACACAGGTTAACAACAAATCAACATACAGAAGCAGAAGAATTTATCTTCGCTTTCTTTGCTTTTTTGCTTTAGTATTTGCTTTCCTGTTCTCTGAGAGGCATGCAACTCAGTCATAACTGTTTGTTCCATTACAAAGACAATTTGTTCTTCCAAGAGGTCAGTTGTGTAACTTCACATCAAGGCACGGCTCGTAAATTTCTCATTTGTTGAAGTCATCTATGTGCTGCCAAGTAATGCATGTTTGTAAAGCCTGATCTGTGTGTCTGGGTCCAGATTTGGAGCTCTGGGTACGCAGGGGGGCGGTCTTACCCCAGGGAGCCGTGACTTTATCCTCTGAGCATGCCCAGCTGGATATCCAGTCAGAGACAGCCGCTGGAGAGGCCTCCTTCTACCCAGGTCATCATCATCAACATAATTATCACACTTGTAACCACTTTCATAACCTCATTTAATCCATAGATGTCCATTAAAGGGAATGAATGTCCACTTAACCCAGTGTGTCCCTGTGTGATTGTTACAGGCTTCACAACAGTGTCCCTGCTGAGCTATAAGAACCTGGAAGACTCCACCGATGGCTTCTTCGGTGGGATGAAGCCACCATACAACAAAACCTTCAAGATCAACTCCAAAGTGGTGACTGCGACCGTTAGTAACAGAGACACAAGCCACCTCAAAGAGCCAGTCATATTAACTTTCTACCACCTGCAACAGGTAGGGAAGAAAGCAAAGTCCCCATGTTTGCATGCAGGAGTCTACGATCAATCGGGATGAACGTTACATCTATAATGAGATAACTGTCGCAGTCTCTGTTCATACTGGTGCCTTAATCTGCTTCACAGACAAACGAAAGCAACCACACCTGTGTATACTGGGATTCCACGGAGGAGGGTGGAGCGTGGTCGCCTCGTGGCTGCAGCGTTGTGGAGTCCAACGCTGAATACACTGTGTGCTCCTGCAACCATCTGAGCAGCTTTGCGGTGCTCATGGCCCTCTATGAGATTGAGGTAAAAAAAATTCTCTGTTGCACTGGTTACACACCATAAAATGAGTCGGAGTCAGATTTGTCTCAAAAGTAAATAAATGCACAGAACAAGTTTCCCAAATGTATATCACAACTAACACATTTGTGGATCAGAGGACTGCTCTCTGCCAGAACCGTCTCAAAAATCCACAAATAAATGCAACCGAATCCACACATCAGGTGTCGGGTGATTTGTGAATACAGATTTGACAACCTGTTAATTTATGCAAAAAAAAAACTCGCATACTGTAAACACTTCAAATGCTATTTTTATAATATTAATATATAACTTTGGAAAAATAAACTTACAACTTGGAAATATACTATATATGTGGGCTTGTTTCACATTTATTCAAGTTGCATTGTATTTATTTGTAGAATAAATAGTTTGACATTTATTCAAGTTGGGTGGCATTTGTTTGTGGACAGGAAAATACATTTGTGATCATCCGTGTTTATTTACGAGTCATGAAACTTGTTTTGTGCATTTATTTATTTTTGAGACAAATCTGACTCCATACTGATAGCACTCACAAGCTCAAAGTTCAGTTCTTGTTTATGTATTGTTGTAACCCTTCTTTCTCTCTCTCTCTCTCTCTCTCTCTCTCTCTCTATCCCTCCCTCCCTCCCTCTCTCCCAATAGGACACGTTTGAGTTGCAGCTGATCACCTGGGTGGGCCTCTCCCTGTCTCTACTGTGCCTCTTCATCTGCATCCTCACGTTCTCGCTGGTCCGCTCCATCCAGAGTCCGCGGACCACCATTCACCTGCACCTCTGCATCAGCCTCTTCATCGCCAACCTCGTCTTCCTTGCAGGCATCTCCCGCACAGAGAACCGTGTAAATACAAACACAGCGGCAAAATCCTATTTCTGTCAAAGGGTGTGCAGACTGCTTCCAATGCAGAGTGCACTGAAAAAAATCTCCATCTTAACAAGTCATTTAGTCTATTATTGAGTCCTAAAATCGTAATTTTCTTAAAATATTTGAAAAAATCTGCCAGTGAGGTTAGATAATTTCACTTGTTTCCAATGCAAATCAACTTGTTTCAAGAATTTAGTAGAATCAAGTGTCATTTTCTTGATAGTAGTGCAGTGATCTGCCTTATTCTGACGATTTTCTGATGATATTGACAATCATTTCTAGAAAATTCCTGAAACAAATTAAACTGCATTGGAAACAAGTGGAGTTATCTCACCTAACTAGCAGAATCTTTCTCTTGGTTTAAGAAAAATAAGATCTGAAGGCTAAATATGAGACTAAATGACGTGTTAAGATGGATTTTTTTTTGCAGTGTGGGACTAGATGTTTGAAGTAACTGCAGAGCTACTGAATGATTTATGTGTGTGCTGTACAGTTGTAAACAACAGTACAGTAAGCAGTTTCTCCCTCTCTGTCACTTCTCAGCATCCTTTGTCTGTTATTTCCACTGCTGTGTTCCTGATCCTCTCCTCTCTCTCCCTGCTACATTAGACCGGCTGTGCAGTGGTAGCCGGTCTGCTGCATTATTTCTACCTGGCATCATTCTGCTGGATGTGTCTGGAGGGCGTACAGCTCTTCAGGATGGTAGTGCTGGTCTTCAACACTACCTTCAAAAGCCTCTACATGATGGCAGGCGGCTACGGAGTCCCAGCTGTAATTGTCGCTATCTCTGCCATAGTCAATGCCAAGGGATACGGCACCAAGAGACAGTGAGTTCCCATTACTGGCATTTGCCTTATTTCTAATTCATGCCTTAATAATATCTAACCTTTGAAAGACTCTGCCCTGCTCAATAAAGTCTTGATATGTATTCTAGTTGCTGGTTGAACTTGGAAGGTGCATTCATCTGGAGTTTCTTCGGTCCTGCCTGTCTCATCATCATTGTAAGTAATAAGAGTTGAGTGATACCTCTAAAATTGACTTCAGTTTTTGTTTTTAACACATAATCTCCATTGTCTTTCAGGTAAACATTTTCTTCTTTCTGATCACTGTGTGGAAGTTGGCACAGAAGTTCTCAAGTTTGAACCCCGACCTAAACAACTTGCGGAAAATTAAGTGAGTTCATCAAAATCAAACCAAACACATTTCACGCTGATACTTGCAGTACCTCAGATTTGACCCATGTGTGTCTTCGTTGCCTCCTGCAGGGCGTTCACCATCACGGCAGTGGCTCAGCTGTGTGTGCTGGGCACCATGTGGATCTTTGGTTGTTTCCAGTTCGAGGGGGGCACAGCAGCCATGTCGTACCTGTTCACCATCCTCAGCAGTCTGCAGGGGGTCCTGCTCTTTGTCATGCACTGTCTGCTTTCTAAGCAGGTTTGTCACACTCCTCCCAAACATCAGAAGAGCGCAGGCAAATGAGCAATAAGCTCTACAATTATGAATTCAGATCAATTAATATTCTCCTTTGCCCCCTGCAGGTGAGGGAAGAGTATGGAAGCTTCCTGTCCAGTTTCTGTGCACCTCAGAAGAAAAGGTACTCCGAGTTCAGTTCCTCCCAGTCGAGCAAAGCACAGGTGAGCAGTCTTACAAACTGAGTATTTCACTGTAGTGACTCTGATGCAGGCAGAATGACTGTAATGTTGAGCTGAATTCTCCAATAATTTAGCAGCACACAGTACCACCACCTTAACCAGTATCATCAAAATGCAACAGAATCTTAGAGATTTGCTGAATTCATGATGATATATAATATATAACTTATTGGGTTATCATTTCATTCTCATAAGTATTTAAGCTATACTGTAAACCTATTTTCATCATCTGCAGACAAATACAAAGAGGTTAGAAACTAAAGATCTCCAACCACAAAGCACAACAACAAAGTCAGAACATACACAGGCTACTTGAAGCAACATTTTTAATTTCTCATTGTTGAAAGATGCCTGCATTGTCCACCAAGCAACAGTATTTTTAAATCAGCCCATTAATTTAAGCAATTAATGTGGGTGTGAGCAGCACAGTGTGAGATATGATCCGTCTCACCATTTCCTCTGTAATTAGATTGCTTAAGAGACATTTAAGACACATAATGGATGCAGGACCTTGTGAAAGTCTAATTTTGGAGCCATTTCAAAAGCAAACTTATAATTCTTTTCCGGAGCTCGGAGATAAGGAGGGAAAGTAGGTGGTGTGAAGTGAAGCATGTTGTATCTTGGTGATTGAGCAGAGCCAATCTGCATAATGAAAGAGCGCTGAGTGAGTCTATCATGACTGATTGGGTTGCCTATATAATACCTTCTGTCATCCTCAGACATCCAAGAGCATCCAGAACACAGGAGAGTCTCATATCTGAAGAGCGAAGGAACGACCTGGGAACGATGAATTTGTGTTCCATCTCCTGGAAGATTTACAGTGAATGTCCTCATGTTTTAGCCAATACACACGTTTGGCTCGCTGCAACATATTGTGAATAGTAGGCTACTATTCTTTAGCATTAGTTGGCCTTTACATTTTAAGCTGGTCTAAGAGAACTGTAATATTTTGTAAATGAAGGACTTCATTCCAAAATGCTATATATCTATTTTTTTTGGGGGGGGGGATCTGAAATTCACCAGTCAATATTTCAAAAACACAGATCATTCTATCCTTTAAAACCTGCATATGCTAATATTTAAGCAAAGGTGTTAAGATGATCCATGACTTAAACAGTAACACATAGTGTGCTTTACTTTCATGCCAGACATTTTGTGAAAATTTGTTTGTTTGTTTGTTTGTTTTCAAATGGGGGATATTGCATTTTGGGACAAAACTCTCCAAATGTTTTCTATGTATTTTCATGTGTGGAAAAAATATGTATATGACTGATTTTGGACGCAAAAAATCCAGCAAACTGATATTATCAAGACCTGGTTTAATCAGGTTCACCTAATCATCCAGGTACTTTATCGGACCAAAGACAATCTGAAAGACAATCTGAAAGATTTTCTAACAAAGGCAAGCACTTTTTTCTTATCGTTTGTGTTTTTGTTTGTTTTTCCTTTACTTTTTTCCTCTTCTGTATATTTTTTCCACTGTATTTAAAATATTGTTTAAATAGACAAAGATGGATTTGAAATGTATATTTGTGCGTATATTGCTGTAAATTTCTGTATAAAGCTGAGCAGGTTACAGCATTCCTGCTCCAGGCATGTTAAATGTATTGGATTTAAATGTATGAATAGACATGGGGTGTATTATAGATAATCAGTGTCTTAAACTTTGAATGTTCAATATTGTTATTATTGTCTGTCAGAATATTGACTCTGTTGGAACCACTGGTATGTGGACAGAACAAATTATGTTTGTGTTAATTTTTCACATTCTTTGCTCAAAATAATGATCTTTTTGTTTTGTATTCCCTATTTACATTTTCTATATGTTTCATATTGTAAATTATTATAATAAATGTTTTAAGTGTTAATTGTTTTCAGCGTTGATTCCTCTCTAGGAAAAAAATATCACTCTGGCACCAAGGTCTCCCCACTATTGCCTTTGAAATAATTCATTTAATCTAGAAAATAAAAATCTAGAGTTTTTAACATCTGAGGGAGAAAGATATCCTGTTTTGCTCCCTGGATCTTCATGTCAGAGAGCCCAGTTTGTGAAATGGGAATTGATGGCTTTACTGAAATTCTACTCAGGCAGAGATTGGCAGAAACAGACAACAGGAAGGAATTAGAGTTCAGAGTTTTGTCGAAAGAGCAAACACAAGGTCATTACTAACCCCACGCTCCCGTATTGATTTTCTAACCCTTCTGCTGTCTTCTATCAGTAATCCATGTCTATCACGCTGTCCCATAGCTCTTTGCTTACTGCTACAACGCTCATCCGGCTTGTTAACTTGCAAATCAAAGGGCAGAGAGCAATACAGACAGAGGAAATGGAAGATCGCTCCATTGCTCCTCTCTTCTCTTCATTCCTATTTATTTCCTCCAGTGGCTCAGAGGCATGACGGTCTCAAAGGCAACTCTGAATCTCAAAACATGTACTTGACTTTTAAAACAGAGCAAAACAAACCTTAAGTAGCCCCAGCAACACATTAGATGTGTCAGGGAAGATGAGACAGAGTCAACTCAAACACTAGATTAGTGAGGTAGTCTGGATTGACATTTTCACTGAAACTCACAAAGTAACAAATAAAAACTCTTGGAGAGAGTTCCTGTGGAAAGTATAGTCAGCCATTTTTTTCAGAACTCCTCTTATAGTGAATAGGAAAGATCCAAATCAGACAAGTGCTTGGAGAGAGTGTCCTTAGATAACTTTTTGAAGAGTTTTTGATGTTACATTACCAAGAAACCCGATGATTGCCGTTCTAGGTGCTAGGCCAGAAGAAGTGAAAGACAGGAAAAAAAAAAAGTATTTACTACAAATTCTCTTAGTGATTGTGGAAAAAGCTCTAACGTTAAGGTGGCTCAAAACAGAACCTCCAACTTGCAAAGAATGGTTGACTGTTGTAAGAGGAATCTACTCAATGGAGAAAATAACACACACATTAAGATTACAGAACACACAATTTAATGAAAGGTGAACAATTTGGAGAGAAAAAATGGAAGAAAGCTGGGATTGAACATTGATAAACCTGTTGGTCTTCTATCCTGTCTAGACTATCTGAATTACACCCATGTAACAGTATGGATGGGATGATTACTCATGTAATGGTTGACAAGGTGGAATGTAACCCATTTATTTTTATTATTATTATTATTATTTATTTATTAATTTTTTTTCCTAGAGGGGTGGGGGGTTTATTACAGGGAAAAGGGGAAGAGACATGTTGGTGTATAATTGTACTCATGCATATTATTTTCAATAAAAATATAAGTTGCAAAAAAAGAAACAGAGTATTGCTTCTTTAGCCATTTGCAAAGCCTGTTCGACTCAAAGTTGATGCACCTCTAGGGTTTCTGTGCAGCTTCTGACCGCATCTCTTCAGAAGCACAGGAGCAGTTTCTCTTTGAAGCGAGCAACCATTCTGCACCTTTCATTCCTTGAGCCTCCTATATGAAAAGCTTCAGTAAAAACATCAGATTTACTAAAATATCCGCCAGGTTCAGTGTTGTGTTGGGGTGACTTTGTGTAAACGATTTGTAACCTTTCATCCAGGCAAGCAAAGAGCATCATGGTCCTTCGAGCTCCTCTGATGTCTGTCTCTGTGTCCTCTTTTATGCCCAGAGATCTTTATATGTGACAGTAGATGATGATATTTATCCAAACTGAATAACAGAAACAATTGTCTTATTGTTTTAGGAAGAATAAGACAATTAAATAAGAATATTTTAGCAGTTGCAGACTTTGAACTCATCTGTTCAACTGCTCGCAATATCGTCAATATACAGCAAAAAGAAGGTGAAGGCTGGCATCGTCTCTGTTTCAGAGTTTACTAAAAGAGGAGCAACAGAGGAGATGAATGGATGGAGGGAACACATCCAGAGAGGAAGGTCGAGCGTGTAGAGATAAGATAGCAGCCACAGAAGACAGAGAGAGTCAGACAGGGAGAAAGAGAGACTGGCAGAGAGACAGAGAAAGAGGAGAGGGGAGACAGAGAGCAGACGAGTGTGTGTGTGTGGACAATAGGGATGATTGACTGTGGCGAACCAGGCAGCTCTGCAGACAGGAGAGACACGCTGAGGCAGCAGGTGGGTAACACTCTTCTTCTCTCCTCTGTTCTGTGCCATTCCAAACAATTCATCAACAAGTCATCTAAAGGTAAGTTTCATTTACTATTGATAACCACGCTCATGTTCATTTACTTTTTGATAACATGCTTTACACATTTGTATCTGGTAGTAAATCAGTGAAAGCTGAAATATAGACTGACTATACAAAATAAGGAACACTTTATCTTTCCATGAAATAGACTAACGAGGTGAATCCCTAGGAAAGCTATGATCTCTTAATGATTTTGTCTATTAAATCCACTTTAGTCATGAATGGGAGGTGTATGAGAGGGAGAGGAGACAAGTTAAAGAGGGATTTTGAAGCCTTGACAATTGAGGCTATTGAAAAATGGATAGTGCAAAAGGAGCACTAACCCAATTTTAGCAGGGCATTTCTAATTTTCTGTACTTTCTGTGTAAGCCCTAATTATTATTAGCATCTTGATCACGCCGTAGTTGTTGAGGAATGAAACCCTTTGTTTGAAACATAAAGTAATAAGAAGTCAACAAGATTCAGAGTAACAGAGGCTTGTTGTGTGGGAAAAGATACAGTAGCCGGCATCACTCGTCCGTCTGAAGCATTTGCATGGCAAATGACATGATGGGTTTGACATGACAAGTTTCTTTCATCATTGGTCACATTCCGCCTGTCCTGAACGGAGCTCCTGAAATCCTTTTAATCAGGCAGAGCCCTTGTCATGTATTCACACTCCCCGGGGAAATTGCTGCTTGTTAGCTGTCACCTGCCTGTTCTCTCTGCTGGTACGCTGACTGTTGATAAGGCAAGAGGGGAGAGAACGCAAGTGGAAAAAAATACAAATTAAATGTATTAAAAGTATTGCTGTACAGTACTGGCATGGACATAAGGGGAGCAGTGGAGGTAATTAATTTTCACTGAAGCACCAAGCAGCCTTCTCCGCCCATCAGGGGGTCTGTGACTTTAAATTGCACATTTTAAGTATAAATTAGTGTGAAAGTCTAAAATAAAAAATGTATTTATTTATTTATTTACTCCCTTATTTTATTTGGGCTGAATTGCTTGAGGAGTGAAAACTTTCTCTTATGAAAATGACTCTCTTGGGGCGTTGAAAAGTATAGGTTGAACTTTCTGTTAGAATAATAAAGCCCACTGTGGTTCATTTTGGGATGGTAATGGGATGAGTTCATTTTCTAGTCACTGTCTAGTATTGGGAAAACACAGTTTAATATCACTATGGAATTCAATAGAGATATCGGACCGGAAAAACTCAATAAAAAGTGCAGCATCTTAAGTTTCACATAAAGCATCAAGAGGGTGATAAATAATTTATTTTTTCTTTGAAACCCCAGGAACTAGACTCAAATGCCAACTCTAAGGAAAATGTGTATAGAATCAGAAGCAAAGTCCACCAAAGAAAACACTTTTGTATCAATAGTACTATAAACTTATTTCAGACTAAAAATTTGCTTTTGTGGCAGGACTTTTACTTTTCTCTAGATTTGCATTAATGACTTTTTTAATTTACTTTCTTATCAATGTTAGTAGTTTAAAATCCTTCTCAGAAGTCATCAGAAGTTAGTTACATTAGTTATAAAAGCAGTGTGTTGAAAAATCTCTTCCCAGGAAAGCATGCCCCTGGAATCCCTGGGCTTTGTTAGAGAAAAGTGTCCTTTTTATGATTTTCACCCCGTCTCTAAGAGAGTCTGTGCACGTCACTGCTGTGCCCCTGTGGACGGGCTGAGATTCAAATCATTCTGGAGAGTGAGACTTCATTAACCTCTTGCAGACGTTTGGACATTGAGTAGAGAGGCAGAGGCAAGGCTGTTGTTGGCAGATTCCCTCAAACTGATAATTCTCATAATTCTCCACTAGTTTGGTTTCAATATCTTGCCCACAAAGCATCAGCGAGGGAAATGTGATGTACCCAACTCAAGAAAAGGATATTTATTGTGAGGTGTTTTTGTATCCCATATTTTATACCCATCTCTATCTCTCTCTCTCTCACACACACACACACACACACACACACACACACATATACACCACAAACTGACAAAAACTCATTGCATCATGACAGTTCAGCCAAAGCAAAAACACTGGCTGAAACCAAGTAATGAGTTAAGGAAACTGTCAAAGAGAGCAGCTGTGGAGCTGTTATGGTGAGGTTCCAGAAAGGGTAAAAGATAAATGAGCAAGGTGTGTTTGTGGCAGGTCGAAGATGTTAAACAGGTGCAAGAAATGTGCTGAAAAGGAGAACAATTTTCATGCAACGGGCATACACAATGTCTGGTCAGAGGATATGTTGTGCAAACAAACCACATGAAAGCAGCATGAAACAAAAATTACACAAGTTTCCTTCATTGCCACACTACAGGGCTGGTAGAAGTTGTTGAACAATTTGTTAAAAATCTTCCAGTGGGACGGTCCTGGTGGCTCAGCTGGCCAAGGCGCCTACCATTTAACCGCAACATCTTAGGTTTTGAATCTGGCCTGGGACCTTTGTCGCATGTCACCCCCCAGTCTCTCTCCAAATTTCTCTACTGTGACTGTCTAATAAAGGCAGAAATGCCAACAAAATCCTCTGATCCTTAAAACATCCTCCGAACAAGAGATACAGAAATGATCCCATTGTTGGATGCTCAGCTTTCACGGGTCATTCCCATGATTATTCATATTTCTGAGAGTTTGCTTGTGTGAGAGTGCATGCAGGCATTCAATCCAAGCAATCACATATGTGCCCGTGCTTGAATGATGGGTAAGGGAAAACAGTGGGTAGAGTTTCAGAAAAAGAAAGAGGCTCTGGCTCTGGCTCCTCTTCATTACTGCCTGTGCAACAGCAGCTCTCCTAATTATGGTCCAAATCCTCGAGAGCCATTGGCAGACCAAACGTACTTATAATAATCAATCATCGCGCTTCCCAGTGAAGCATGTGTCAAAGCATTCATTAGTGCATGATAGCGCATTTAAGATTTCTCTGTTGTACCGCAGTGTATGAATTACTTAAGATGCCTAGAAATTAGCAGAGCAGAATGAGGTAAAGATATTAGTTAGAAATTATGGCTCAATAGCTTTGAATCAATGCACAAAGACTTTAACAATTCAACCAGGCTCTGCACAGGTGCTGATCGGGAGAAATATTTATTGAAAGTAGTTTTAACTTTGCCTGTAATTCTCCGTAGATGACACTGAAGCTGAGGACACCTTCTCTGCTGCATCATGGCTTCTCCCTCCTCTGCACCTTCCATCCTCCACCACGAGTCAGAGATCAACTCCTCTGAATACCCAAATCCCCTGTTGCTAAATAGCAGCACCTCGCTACCCATCAGATCTTCAGGCTTAGGAATGTCCTGCTTCACCATGACCTTTGGCGCCATCTCCAACATCACTGCTCTGGGCATCCTGGCCAAATCCCGCGTCCGATTTCGCCGCCAAGCCAAAGCGCCGTTTCTGCTGTTGGCAGGGGCATTGCTATTGGCTGATCTCGGAGGTCACGTGATCCCCGGTGCCTTTGCCATGTATGTGCACATGGATCATAGTCAGAGGTACAAAGTGGCAATGCATGCCATAGAGCCTGCCAAGACTTTCTGCCAGATCTTTGGGGCAAGCATGGTGTTCTTTGGCTTGTGCCCTTTGCTGCTGGGCTGTGCCATGGCAGTGGAGCGCTGTGTGGGCATCACCCAGCCGCTGCTCCACGCCGCCACCATCACAGTGACTCTCGTCCGCCGAGTTGTGCTGCTTCTGTCCTCTCTCGCCCTCCTGCTAGCAGCGCTGCCTCTATTCGCTGTCGGCACTTACGCTCCCCAGTTTCCCGGCACCTGGTGTTTCTTGCCCCTCCACGGCCCGCGATCTACAGCGGACACCAACCTGGCCCTGGCCTTCTCATGTCTGGGCCTCACAGCGCTCACACTCTCCCTGCTCTGTAACATCATAAGTGGCCTGGCATTGCTGCAGGCCAGGGTGAGCTCCCACAATGTTAAGCCAAAGTCAGCGGCTCGGTGTCACCGTCATGCATCGTCCTCATCCTCATCCTCTTCCTCCTCTTTCTGCTCACTGGATGTGGAGATGATGGCACAGTTGGCTGTGATCACTGTGGTTTCCTGTGTGTGCTGGAGTCTCTTTCTTGTGAGTACTGTCACTTAACACCAGCTGTTTAAAGGTTTTTTCCACCCTTAGTAGCCACTTGATGTATATTTACAGTCCCTAATAGTTTCTGAATATTGTAAATGATACAGTACTACATTCATAAGTGATTATGTGTCTCTCTTATATTAACAGATCCACATTCTTGTGTCAGTGATGCAGTTTTACCAAAGCTCCAGTGCCTCAGTCCCTCAACCAGAGGGGTTAACTCTACTGGGTTTACGTATGGCCTCCTGGAATCAGATCCTGGACCCCTGGGTTTACATCTTACTAAGGAGAGCAGTGCTGTACAGAGTTTGCTGTGCCCTCCACACAGAGGGATCCACTACGGCAGCAGGCAGCTCCTGTGCAGACTCACGCAGGCAGATCCCCAGTCTGCATTGACACTCTTGAGCATTTGTCTTATGGATTACAAAAGATTAATATTTCCCTCTTACTTGTGTATAAGACTATAACACCTTTCTTAATTATTTCCAACAAGGGTAAGTGAGGGTCATGCTGTGCCAGCCAAAAGTCTGTAAGACTGCAGTATGAACAGAGCATAAAAAGGGGTTTAACCCATCTCACAACATTTATTTTGTAGTATCTACCGGTGTCCTGTAGCCTACTATCGATTCGACACAACGGGCACCTGAAAATTCTGGTGGTTGAAATAAACTGAAGCAATTGGACGGGGTGAATATTGTCCAATCAGATTTGAGAAAGGCATGACGAGCGTCCAGTTCATCAAATGGCTGAGCTCGCTGAGGAGACTCACACCCAATGTGGGCGGTGCTCCGGTTGCAATGACACCATTCAATATGGAGTACAGAAAATAGCCTGATTCACTCTACATTTTCCAATTCTCATTCAGATTTCGAACAAATCTTCCAGTCGTTCAGAAATTATCACCGCTCTCCCTTGAACGCCGGGCTCCGGGACTCGCTCACGTATGTTTGACACGTTCTCAAATGTCGTTTGGATGTGAAGCGTTTACTACTATAACAACCGCGTTGACAAGCAGTGAGCTATGAAACTATTGTAACACTTCGAAACTGATAGTTTACTGTTAAAACGCTACATTGTTTCCATCCAACGCTCTCGACATCCGGAGGTGGATTTGAATACAGCGACTACACTTTCCGTTTAATTAACTACAACTTTTGCAGACAGGGTTAGTGGGTGAAAGGTGACATCGCTCCAGTTCGCTGCTGATTGGTAGGTAAGTTGTTGTCTACATTGCATGCATTTAGATTTTGCGCAGTAGCGATGCTGTGCATACATACACTAACCAAGCACTTTATTAGGAACACCTTACTAATACTGAGTAGGTATCAGCTTTCAGCTCAATGTCAACCGGCTACTAAGTGCCATCCGCCTCAAGGTTCGCTGTGTTGCATTCTGAGATGCTTTTCTGCTCACCACAGTTGTAAAGAGGTTATCTGAGTTAGCCTTTCTAACCAGTCTGGCCATTCTCCTCTGACCTCTCTCATCAACAAGGCGTTTCCGTCCGCAGAACTGCAGCTCACTGGATGTTTTTTTGTTTTTCGTACCGTTCTGTGTAAACTCTAGAGACTGTTGTGCGTGAAAATCCCAAGAGATCAGCAGTTTCAGAAACACTCAAACCAGCCCGTCTGGCACCAACAACCATGCCACGGTCAAAGTCACTGAGATCACATTTTTTCCCCATTCTGCTGCTTGATGTGAACATTAACTGAAGCTGCTGACCTGTATCTGCATGATCTTAGGCATTGCACTGCTGCCACGTGATTGGCTGAATGGATAATTGCATGAATAAGCAGGTGTACAGGTGTTCCTAATAAAGTGCTCGGTGAGTGTAATTTGACCTGTTGTGACATCCATTCGTGTATGTTGCCCGGATGTGAGCTGGTAGACTCTGTTCCACATTGCCTGCATGTTGATATGTGTTTATTGACAACTTTAGCGGTTTTCCGGGTGTTTGATATCATTCTTTTAGATATTACATAAGCTAAGTTACTTGTCTATACAGTATACCATTCAACCTCCTGAGTTAAACCCATGTTTGTCTCAACTTATGTCCATCCCGTCCCAAAAACCCATCTTTCCCCATTTCCTCCATGACAAGAATGCACAATGTGGCGAGTGTCTCAGCCTCTCTGGGTTCCCTGGGTCTGCTCCGTCTCTTCGGGGTCTCCTGGCCCTGGAGTCTGGCAGCAGGCCTTGGGGTCTACCTGGGCACAAGCAGCTGGAAATACTTCTACATCGCAGCGCGCACTGCGAAGAGAGACCTCAAGTAAGTTAAATGTGACCAAATAAAGTTCTGATCATATTTATGGCTCTACAGCTTTACTGACCTAACCTCTCCCTGTTTTTCCTCTTGTAACCCTCTCTAGTGGCCTGTATGTGCTCTTGAGAGTGAAGCTGGCTTTGTGGCGTTACATGCGTCGTGGGAGCAACATTCCTTCCATCTTTGCCCAGACAGTAAAACTCCACCCAGACAAACCGGCTCTGATCTATGAGGCCACAGGGGAAACATGGACCTTCACCCAGCTGGACCAGCTGTCTAACTCTGTGGCCCAGTGGGCGCGGGGTCAGGGGTGGGTCTCCGGGGACGTGGTGGCCCTCTTCATGGAGAGCAGGCCGTTACAGGTGGCCCTTTGGCTGGGGTTCGCCAAGGTGGGGGTGGAAGCTGCACTCATTAACTTCAACCTCCGCCGTGATTCCCTCCTACATTGTATTGGAGTGTCAGCATCGCGGGGCATTGTGTTTGGAGCTGAGCTTGCTGATGGTAAGACTATGACAAACGTGGTGGGACAGGCTGCTTGGGGAGTTAATATCATGCCTATTATTCAGTAGTTGATTTTATAAAATGCAGATGATGATCATTGTAAGCAAAAGCAATCATGTTGTTAGAGGATCATTTTTCATTTTGAAAAAAAAAATTAACTGTGATCCTGTTCTGATCAACTGCTATATTCGCTACTTAAGTGTTGCTATGTGACAAACAGAATATACATACATACACAGATGCTTAACTCAGGACATTTATAACTTGATATCTATTTCACAATTCATATTCATTTATCTAGCAGTCATTACGACTGCTAAACATTCTGCCTAGGCTCTTCCATTTGGTTGGTTAGTGACATTTTTGTATTTCATTAACATTCTGTCTGTGACATCACTCTCTCTGGTCAACATTGTGTCCTGTGATGTCACACTGTTGGCATTCTGTCTGTCTGTGTAACGTTTCATTGTTTGTGACGTGTTCAGCACTATGACATCACGCTGTTGGAGATCAACATTCAGCCTGTTTGTGACATCATATCTCTGAGGTCAACATTCCATCTGTGCCCTCTCTCTGTCTCTAGAGTTAGTTATTATGCTCATTATGCTTGCTTGTGACATCAATCAACATTCTGTTTGTTTCTCTATGACATTACACTTTTCTCTTCGTGGTTTCTGTGAGGTCACACTTGCTTGTCTGTGACTTCACTGTATGAATGTTTTCATTTGTTTTGTAGGCAATATTGCTTCATAAAGTCAATGACATCATAATCGGTGTCTCGCTTTTTACAAAAAGGTTAATTAAACAAAATCTGTTTATGTTTGTTTTTTACGTATTTATTCCACCATCACTAATAGTTGTGTTTATATGTTATGCAAACTGTAGCACTTGAACTGGCTTGACTGATGTCTTCTCTCCCTTACTGTCTCTCTCTCCTTTTACTGGTTGTCAGCCATGTTGGAGGTGAGTTCCTCCCTGGGCCAGTCCATGGTACGGTTCTGTACAGGGGAGCTCAGTGCAGAACATCTGGCCTGTCTGGCTGCCCAACCTTTGGACCCCATCTTAGCCTCTGCATCTACACTCCCCCCTCCCCCCTGCCTTCTCCCCAAAGGCTTCAATGGTGAGTGCCCCATCTCCCACTGAGCTGAACTCTGACTCTCTTCAGGACTTCATCTGTAAACATGTTAAGGGGGAGTCCGCTTTTAAACAACTCTTACACAACTGTGTCCTTATACTATGTTTGACTGATCACCCTTTTTGCTTGTTCCATTGGATTGCTGTTTTTTAAATTCCCAAAGTGTAGAAAATGAATCTGTATGCACCACAGATAGATTCATTTCTCTCACTCACTTGTCTAGTTTATGAACTGAGTTTCACTCGTAATTATCTTACTCGTGCCTGGCGAAGTGATTAGTTGGCTGTGCAGAACTTATGAGAGTTATGAGTCATTTTGTATTCAGGACAGTTCTTGACATTTTTCTGTGCACAGCAAGAGCCGTCTAGGGTAGATATGACTGACTGGTTGAGGTGTGTGCTGTCTGAATCACAAATGGCCAGTTACCGTTTAGTTCTCCTGAACAGTAGTAAGTCTACGGTAGGTGTATGAAGGCATAGCTCAGCACGCCACAAAAAGTGTGTGCATCCCGTTTAAAATAACAAAATGTTCACCAGGAAAACAAAAGCTACATTTTCTGTTATGACTTTCTTTCACAAATCAGGAGATATGAGATGTTATTGCTAGCACTATTGAATGCATGCATGACTTCAGCAGTGATGGATGTCTTCAAAATCTGTTGATAGACAAGGGTAACGTATGGACTGTGGTAGAGTTCAGGTTCTTATGAGGATTGTAAAATACTGTGAAGACACAAGTATGTATCTTACCATTTCAGCTTGCAGTTTTAATGCCGTACTGTATTCTCTTCTACAGACCGCCTATTTTATATTTACACATCTGGCACCACAGGACTGCCCAAGGCTGCCATTGTGGTACAAAGTCGGTACGTTTTCTTGAACTACCACTAGGATCACTCTGTAGAGTTGTTACAGTTGCTGCACAGCTCATTTTAGATAGATTTAGATTTGGGTTTGTTCCATTTTTTTTATTTTGTTTCCCCAACAGTTACTACCGGATTGCTGCTTTTGGGTATTACGCCTTCCGCATGCGTCCTGATGACATCATCTATGACTGCCTGCCTCTCTATCACTCAGCAGGTATGTAAAGATATCCTTGAGCTCTTGATGAATGCTAATCTTTCTTGCTAGGCCTGTATATCCTAAGTATGAGCTCTCTCCTCCTTGTCAGGTAATATCATGGGAGTTGGCCAGTGTCTGATCCATGGCCTCACTGTGGTAGTGAAGAAGAAATTCTCTGCCAGCCGCTTCTGGGAAGACTGCATCAAGTACAACTGCACTGTAAGGGCTTAAATATCTGCAGAATATTGAGAGGTGATGTAGTTTGTCAAATTAATTAGTATGAACTGTACATTTTGAACTAGTAGTGGCATAATAACAAGACTGTTTTCTCCCTGTAGGTGGTGCAGTACATCGGGGAAATCTGCCGCTACCTCCTGTCCCAGCCGGTGCGGCCATCAGAGAAGGGTCACCGGGTTCGGCTGGCAGTGGGGAACGGGTTGCGCCCCAGCGTGTGGGAAGCCTTCACGGAGCGTTTTAGGGTGGCGCAGGTCGGCGAGTTCTACGGAGCGACTGAGTGTAACTGTAGCATTGCCAACATGGACGGCAAGGTCAGCAAACACAATGGCCAATGTTACTTGTGTCTCCACTGATGCAAAATGAATTGGATCGAAGTGTAGCTAATTTTCTGTCTCGCCAGGTGGGAGCCTGTGGATTCAACAGCCGCATTCTCCCCAATGTGTACCCGATCCGTCTGGTGAAGGTTGACGAGGAAACCATGGAGCTGGTTCGGGACAGCAAGGGTCTTTGTGTGCCTTGTCGTCCAGGTAACTCCTACACAGATATTGTTGTTTCTGATCATTAACCTTGTCTATGTCGCTCTTTTGGTCTCCTGAAACCACTCCATTAACCTCCTCTGTTTCTCGCAGGGGAGCCGGGGCTTCTGGTGGGTCGGATCAACCAACAGGACCCATTACGGCGCTTCGATGGCTACGCAAGCCAGGATGCTACAAGGAAGAAGATAGCCCACAATGTCTTCAAGAAAAATGACTCTGCATATTTATCAGGTTACCGGTCAAGTTTTGTCACAATAAATATTGCATTACATGATAACTCACAACACCGGTCGCAATAGTTCTTATCAAAACTATGCAAATGTAAACACACAGGCGTATAGGCGTTTAAAGCTGTTGTTTTTATATACTTAAAGAAGCGGCTTTATATAGTGCAAAAAGCTTGAAAATTGAGACATGACAAATATAGACAGTGTTAAAATAGCCAGGCTGCCTTTGTCAGTGTTCATTATGGGTAATTAGTTATGAATGTCTAGTCACCTCTTTGACTATACTTAACTCAAAGTCAAACTGAAGTTCATCACCACAGTTGGGTTTTTTTTTTTCCTCCACTTCTTAGCCATCATAAACCTTCAGCCGGTCTCTCTGCCAGTCAGAAAGGCAAAAACTTTTATGTTAGATGATCTATTACAAACTTAATGAGCTTTGATTCCTTGACAGCGTTTTATTTTTCCTTCAGCCTTTTGATCCAAGGTTGAAAATCAATCTCCTTTTCGTGTGTCGACCTCAGGTGACGTGCTGGTGATGGACGATCTGGGCTACATGTACTTCAGGGACCGCAGTGGGGACACATTCCGCTGGAGAGGGGAAAACGTTTCCACCACCGAGGTGGAGGGCACACTCAGCAGTCTCCTGGGTCAGACGGATGTGGCCGTCTATGGGGTGGCAGTGCCAGGTGACAGATAACTTAAGCACTGTGTCTACTTTTAGGAGCACGTTCGGACCACAGTTGCCTTTTCCCTTTGGAGCTTTTTGCTTTGCACTTGTTTCTGTCCTACTTGCCAAGCATTAATCTGAATGTCTCATCATACCCAGGTGTGGAAGGGAAAGCAGGCATGGCGGCCATCGCAGACACGACGGGGACTTTTGACTGCAACGTTTTCTTGCAGGAGGTTCAACGAGTCCTTCCTCCATATGCCAGACCTGTGTTTCTACGAATCTCCCCACATGTAGACACCACGGGTAAATTGGCACAGGGCTAATATCCCTAATATCCCTCCTAAGTTCATAAAAAAAATGTCAACCATCACCAATGATTTCACGTCAAGAAATCACAATCTATTCTATATTCTGTGTCTCCATTTCCCTTCAGGTACATTTAAAATCCAGAAGACCAGGCTGCAGAGGGAGGGATTTGACCCACGGCACGCAACTGACCAGATCTACTTTTTAAACTCCAGAGCTGGGCGTTACGAGGCAGTAGATGAGGAGCTATATAGTGCTATAGTGGAGGGAAGAATGTCTCTATGAGATGGAAGAGCTAGTGGGGCAGTCAGGGTGCCTCAGCTGGACAGATGCTGCAGAAAGAGAGCATACATTTGTATGCTGGTGTCGGCATCAGTCTGAGTCTTTCTGCACCTCCTCCCTGGATTTTAACCATTCAGGGACCCTAGATGAAAGGGCTACTTAAATAGGCAGCCGCAGCACTGTTGCAGGTAATGTTTTAACACTGTATGAATAACACACCAGGACATAGTGTGAGGGCATTTATTCCCTTGTACTTTAAACATGTCCTTCTCATAGTTTAGCCAAATGAACACCTCAAAAGCCTTTGAGCTTCACCGACATGAAGTGAGCATCCTGCGGATCCCACTTGAAATAGGATACATGTTACAATATGAAGATTTGTCTGCTGGTTACGACAGCATGGAGGGGTATCAAGGAAAGCTCTGTGTTACAGGGTATGCTCCCTTAATGAAATATTCTGAAAGAATAATCACGTCTGTGTGGGTTCAAGCAATACTTGAGCGTGAAGTTATGGAGTTACTGCTGTGTGTCAGGATGAGGCTGTAAAGAGTGGAATGCAACATGCAGTACATGTGGCCGCTAGATAGGACACTAACCTTAGAGGTTTTTAATGCAATGTTACATATTGATGGAAAAACTAAACCCACTTACTTATCATGTTTGAAGTAATGAACAGATTGCACTGGCACTGGTTTGCAAATACACACTCATTGTTCCTGTATGTGCCTTATATGAATTTTTACATCTGTGTTCCAAAATATTTGTGTTTAATGCTTTTCCTGGAAAAGAGCTCAAAAGAAAGTGGAAATCACAGTAATAAATCTTTAGATTCAAGTCTTACAAAGCTCAGTCACACACACAGCGATCGCCATCCTATGTAA
The DNA here is from genome assembly GCF_048128805.1 of Centroberyx gerrardi. Lineage (NCBI taxonomy): Eukaryota > Metazoa > Chordata > Actinopteri > Beryciformes > Berycidae > Centroberyx > Centroberyx gerrardi. Next base: position 21,125,218 of record NC_136003.1, read on the forward strand.
CTGATGTCTTATTAGTACATTAATGTAGGTATAAATAATTGTGAACCTAAGCATAATTTCAGATCTCCCGGCATACATTTGTTTGGTTGTAACCCAAATTAAATATTTTAAAACATGTTTGTGTTTGATTAATGTCATTCATAATAAAACTTTAGAGATCTTGCGCTCATTTTTCTTACTTTATTAGCTATCTAGTACTGTGGCTTGCCCTTTGTACGGACACAATCATCTCTCAGGGGAAACAGAAATGACCTATTCTTCACAAGCTTAATTAAATAGCAGCCCTTGATTTCTTCCATTAGATAATAGCTTTCTTCTGTATTGTGATGCAAACGCTGCTTGTCTGCATGGTGAATTAGGACTCCACTGATAAGGATATCCTTGTGGGGAGGATTTTCAGTGGATGCTCTTTGCAGGCAGTGCAGAAGTATGGAAAGGCTCTGGGTGTGATGATATCTGTGAAGGTGTAGAGGGGCGTTCTCTCTCCAGGGTCGAAGAAGGTCACCTTGCCTCGGTCCATGTCCAGCACCACTCTGACCACTTGTGGCTCCTTGGTCATGGTCAGCGGGGCCCACGGCGCGGTGCAGGCCTTATGCTCTCCGTTGCGAAACCTTATAGTCCAGAACCCCTCTGCCGGCGTCAGAACGTGCTTGCCCTTCCTGTTGATGGACTCGCTGGCTACACCCACCACCCAGTAGGTGTTGTCCTTCACCTCCACATCCCAACTGTGGCGCCCAGAGCGAAAGCCCTCAGAGGCCAGCATCTCGGCACTGATGTCGAAGCGTTCTGGATTGTCTGGCAGCTTGAAGATTTGAGTGCAGCTCTGCACAACTGTCAGATCCTCTGACAGGATGAAGCAGCTAGCTGCTGTGTTGGGATCCAGAACCACAGGAGCTTGGGGAGCAAAAGAGGCACAAGTGAATGAGCGTAAGGGAAAGAGCTGACCAATATGAGATGACCAATATTGCTGCTAAAAGAACTCACTGTATTTAATTATACTCTTCATCTTCTCCCACACTTGATATCTCAGAGAGCCCAAGTGCTTCGCCACATCAATCAGAGCACCGGAAATCATTTGTGGTTCCAAGGGACTTCGCCAGGTTCTGAAATGATACAGTGGAATTAGTTCTCTGAATTGTGTGAATTGTTTCATTAAAGCTATCTTAAAAAATAGGCCTGCTTGGGCCTTAGATGTGACTATAACGCACATACCTCTTTATTGTGTCCTTGTAGTTCTGAAAACCAAATGGGAGAGAACAACTTTCACCATGTGATGTGCATATGTATGTATAATGACTTTGGTTTAATTCGATTTGTATTTCCAAGCATCAGTCTTATTTACCTTTAGAAAAGGGATGTCTTGAGATCTCATCTCCTGCTCCGCTATTCTGATGGTGTTGGTGAGAGATGTGACTTCATTGCTCATCTCCTCAATCTTCTGGTTGATTGTCTGATTCTTCTGATCCTCCTCAGCCTTTAAAGCAGAAAGTCTGGCAGCCTCTTCTTCTTTCAGGAAGTTGTGAAGGGCTTCAAACCCCTCTTTGATCTGTCTCTCAGTATGCTCAGCTTGGGTCTGGAAAGAGACATGATTGAAAGGTAATCACTCCCCCCTCTCTCTCTAGTATGTTTAAAGTAGCATTTGGTGCTGATGGAACTGACAGTACCTTGACATGCTCTGCCGTTTGCTCGCAGACCATTTTCGCCTTCTTGTACAGCTGCAACTTCTCTTTCAAAGGCAGCAGTGCGCTCTTCAGTTCCTCCTAGAAGGTCAATGACAAGGCATCAACACTTAAACACAGGGTCAATCTGGCAGGCAGTCAAGCTGTCAGCACAATGTGGGCCTTTCAGCTGCCACACACTCTTCCACGGCAGCATTCCCCTACAAATGCAAAGCTGCACAATACAGCATTGAATTAAAGAGACAAATCTATAGAACTGGATAAATGCCCTGGCAACATTAGCAGAGCTGGATTCATGCAGCTGTGAGAATCCAGAGAGGGACACAAGGTGGCGGCCAATAAATTCATTTCACATTAGCCTCGATGCGCTCACGGCTTTCCCCGTCTTAAGAAGAAGTCAAGGAGGGCAGGTGGAGAGAGCAGAATGAATAGTGTCACACATTGGAGAAACCTTATGGGAGTCTAGTTTCAAACTCCTCAGGGGCCCAAGCACTGGCTGACCAAAAATATAAATCTATTATTAGAATGTTAATGAACTCTGCCAAACACCTTCACAGATAGCCATGTGTTAGAGTATATCAGGTTCAGAGAAGCACAAAGCTGCAATAAAAAACACAATAAGCAGTGCATTTTCTTAAAAGTTGATAAGTTGTAAATTAAACAAAATAATGTCTGGGTACAATGCTTGTGGAATGATGAATATACTAATATATATATACTAAGTAATCGTAATCTTTAGCATGCCACTCTATTTTAATTCCAAGGGCTGGCCAGTATTATTGTAGACCCCAGGTAGTATCACCATTTTTTTTTTTTTTTTTTTTTTCATTTTGAAAATCTGGTCTAAAAAGTCATACATCTAACACAAAAGACCAACTGCAACAATGCAAGATACACTTAAGTTTTCAATAGATATTTTTTTTCCAGTTGCAAATATCAGCAAGAAAGAGAGGGAAAAGCTTGAATTCCAATGGTAACCAAAGATTTCCAGAGCAGCTGATGTCAGAGGTTGACTCTTGATGAATCATATCAAGGGATACATTTCAAAGAATCGAAATGCTCTACCAAAGTGAAAAATCACTTAGAGGTGACTTCGACCATGTGTCTTTTTCTTGCCTACCTTACAGTCGTGAGCCCCTTCCCCAATGGGGTAGAGCCTGTGCCCGATGTGTGCAGCTGCTTTCTCACACACAGCACAGATAGGCTCCAAGTCTTGCAGACAGAAGAGGTTGAGTTTTTCTCCATGCTGCGCACAAGCCTCTGGGTCATTCTTGCTCCTGTCCTCCTTGAAGGATTCGCAGGCCTTCTCCAGCACACTGCTCACCACTATGTGCTCCATGGATGAACGGCGCCAGCACAGAGGACAACAGCGTGAATCCCCACTGCCTTGTGTGTCCCAACTGTCCTTAAGACAGGCTTTACAGAACCGGTGTTTGCAAGTGAGCACCACCGGCTGATTGAGAATATTTCCACAAATCGGACAAGAAAGGTTGTCTTCAGCACGTCTGGTGGCCATTCTTCTCTAGAGGGCTTTAAGGACAAGGCAGGATCAGATATGGTTACAACGCCCCTCCCACGCTTCAGGGAGGCTGCCTCATCTAAAGCTCAGTAATGCTTGGAAATAAGTGTCAATAACTCAGCTCCCACAGGAATATCCCGTGTTGTGCTGTGTTATGCTGAGCATGCACATTGCACATATTCAAATAAATACCGCCCTCAGAATAAAACGCATCAAGATATTGTATCTGACTAGACATGAGCCAGCAGTAGCTTGAATAACACAAGGATGATCGCAGAGAAGAGGGTGATGGTGAGATATTTGCACTCAAGATGACCCTCTGATACCAGTTATGCTATGGTCGCCTCTAAGTTATACGAGAAGTGTGTTGAAGCAACATGTCGCAGTGGAATTAGAGGGTTTATTAAAGACTTTCAGGTGAAACAATATCCAAAATAACTCAGTGAGGATATAAATAGAGTCCATTTGGGTTGAGGTTGGGTGAGTAAGGAAATACTCTGCTGACCATTGGAAGATTTTTTTTCATTTGACACTCTATTCAAAATCCCATATAGTCAAACCCATAGTAGTATAAAAACAGTATACACAGATCTCATATTATTCTAGGTTTCCAGTGGTTCTTGACTAACACTGAGATTTCTTTTTTCTCATTTGAGGTTAGCCAGTCTGCACAGTCTGTAGACTTTACTTATTAATTAACAGCTACCTCAAAGCAAGATGTGTGCTCAGTATCAACACATTAATTTGTTAACTTTAAGAGCAATTAACAGTTAGCTAATCTTGTTTGTACTGTAATCCAATATTTTGTAGTGGGAGTAAGTTCACAAGGATCAACGCTGCACCAAAAATAGAGCAAGAGAGAGAGAGGGGGTCGGGAAAGAAAAAGCTCTAGGAATACAACTCAAACATGAGCTAACTGTGCAGGCCAGTATTGCCTCAGCTGTAGAGTAAACTCTATATACAGGGAGGTTTGTTTTTGTGCCCTCGCCTCTCACACATTCTATGTTAAGGTTCAAAGTCTATTACAAATCAGGCAGGACAGTCTTTAGAGCCTATCTGCTCCCAGAACTACTTTCAGCTGTTGAGGACTCATCCACAACAACAGTAGATCAGAATCAGGCTTTAATGGCCAAGTATGCAACACATACAAGGAATTTGACTTTGGTTAAAAGCCCCAGCTTCCGTTCCTTAACATTCATACTGTGCATACATAACACTCACACCTACTCCACACATATATACTTTCATACCATGCTAAGACATATACTTACTTTCTTATATAGGCCTATACACATACAACGGCAATATATACACATACAGTATAATGACATTAGAGTCATTCATCTGGCATCAGTGCAGGATGTGGGATTATATAAACAGAGTGCAAATGTATGCAGTAGTGCAAAAATAGGTATTATTTATAGTTATAAACAAATCAAGTGTCCAGATTTATTTGTTCATGACTTCATGTGATGGCGTGTGGAAAGAAACTGTTACGGTGTCTAGTTGTTTTGGCCTTCAGTGACCTGAGGCGCCTGCCAGAGGGAAGGAGTTCGAATATGTGATATCCAGGGTGCGAGGGGTCGGCAGTGATTTCCCCTGCTCTCTTCCTGGCTCTGGAGATGAGCAGGTCATGGAGGGTGGGCAGGTCAGCTCCTATGATCCTATCCTATGACAGACTCTATGATTGCTGAGTGGCAGGTTGAACTTTTTTAGCTGGTGAAGTGCATCCTCTGTTGGGCCTTTTTTTTTTTACAATGGAGTCAATGTTGGCTGCCCATTTTCAGGTCCTGGTTAGATAGTGGTTCCCATCACTGTTTTGTCCAGTATGGGAAGAGGGGGCATTGGTGGGGGGATCCTCATGAAGGCCACCGTCATCTCCATTGTTTCGAACGTGTTGCGCTACAAGTTGTTGTGGCTACACCATCGGACCAGCTGTCCAACTTCCCATCTGTAAGCAGTCTCGTCACCATCTTGGATGAGACCAATGACTGCTGTATCGTCTGCGAACTTCAGGAGTAGATAGTAGATGTGAAAATGTCCATCATTCTCTCTGAGAGCTATGGATTAATGTGTGTATCTGGAGCAGGCCTGACTATGGTTACACACTCAGTGATCTGGTCAGAGGTTTTTCCCTATAGATGTTAATATGGAAGCTGGAAGAATTTAGAGATGTTCAATTCAATAGTACTGCAATTCAAAGTTGATACATCCAAATGCATGTCTACCTTCCCCCCCAAAACCCCTTAAATGATCATTATAAGGGATAACTGTATGTCAAGATGATATACTGAATCAAATAATGTCCTTCAGCTACAGACAGACACACTTAGTTGATCATGTCTGTTTCACTGAGATGATAGGTGAGTCCAATAACAATCATTTGGCCATGACTACAATCTATGTAGTTTAGAGAGTTACATTTGTGTCCTTGCATCACTTTCTGTTTGTTGTTATTTTCTACCACACCTCCTCCTCTCCACCTTGAGCGCTCCCTGACCAAATAAGTGATGGCCTCGTCGACATGCCGAGCAAAGATTTGATTTGTGTCCATGCCATTGTTGGCTCCAGACCAGAGCTACTGATAGTAACAGCCGGCTAAGACGAGTCAACAAGCCCCTCATGGACACTAAATCCTGCACACACTTTATGCTGTCAATTTAGCAGTTGCTCTGCATGCAGTCTCTGGGCAGATATAAACCTCCTTTTGATTACATGTTTCTTGGTTTCTGTATAACTTAAACATTAAAATATCTGACTTTAATGTTTTATATTACACTTATATGATATTCCACACTCCATAATAATAATTTTCCATGATGTAGTTTGAACTTTTTACAGTTGTTCTATTTGACCTAGTTGAATTAGACTATTAACAGCAGTTTTAATTTGACAAAAGTTTTTTTACAGTATTTCGGTTTTAAAATAACTTTCATTGTGAAGTAGTAGCAGTTTTTTGTAATAAAAATTACATCTAAATGATTGAGATTAAAAAGAATGGGGAAGGACAAATGGATTGCTTTGCTCTGTGTGTGTTTGTATGTGTACACACAACTACATATGTGTGTGCATGGGAGAGTGTATGTGCATGTATGCACACACACCCTCTATGCACACGCACAATGAGGAGATGGTAACAGCCATATTACAACATAGCCTAAGGAGCCCTTGAGGGAGAGCAGGCAGTCTCTGTGAAAGTGAAAGTTTTCCGCAGAATATCTTTACACATTTTCCATTTCAAAATGCTGGTTTTTCCAGATCTCATTTTCAGTGTTCAACGTTATGTATGCTCATAGTGGCTGGGCAACATGTCAATTACGCCTTAACACTGCAGCTGAAGATCATTCTTCACAACAAAAAATAAAAAGATAGAAAATGGCAGTTGGTCTACAACAACATAAAATCTGTCCTCATCTGTATCTGGATAGAGCAAGTTTTTTCCATACTTTAAGTGTAATTCCTAAACTTTAATCCCCACACTAAGCTTACCTTACAATCTTCGAATGCCTCCTTTATCAAATACACTCTGTGATTCTTATGCAGGCCTGACTTGCGGCACAGAGAGCACACGGGCTCCAAATCCACTACGCAGAACAGAGACAGTTTCTCTCCGTGGTCTTCACATGTTTTCTGTGGAGGTCCATGGTTCTCTTCAAAGCAGAGAGGACACTCTCTAGTACCATGTTGTACCCAGAACGCCTCTAAACAAGAGCTGCAGAAGCTGCAGCCACAGTAGATGCAGCTGAGCACCAGTGGAACCAGGAAGATTTCCCCACACACCGCGCAGGAGGACTCGTCCACACCCTTACATGAGTTGTCCTCCACATCGTCCTCCATCTGTGAAAGCTAATGCAAGACTGAAGGGTCTCTGCCAGGCAGCAAGATCTATGTCCCCTATGTGTGTACACTATGTACCATGGGTGTGCAACCACTTATAGTCATGGGGTCGGGGTCGGGGGGGTCTGTAAGGCACAACTCAGCCCAGCTCCTCTGGTTGCACCATAAATCAACATACACTTTAAAAGTACACTGACACAGGTTTTAAGTTCAAAGCATGCAAATGAAAAATTGGAGAGGGCACAGAAATGTTCAGAAAGTCATAATTTCTCCTCAGTGGAGTATGGTGGAAAGAATGAGTATTTTGTTGAGCTACAATAATGTTGGGCAAGTAGTTCTGCAGCACTCAATTCACTGATATAAAGGCTTGTCATATTATCAAATTATTCATATGTTGAAGATTGAGTTAAAATTCAGTTTCTTACTGTATAACCTTAAATACAAAATACACACAGTTTTAAACACTTTTACTATTGTAAATGGCATTTGGTAGAATCCCTAAAATGTTGTCCAAAACTCAGTGAGCTGAAAAAGTATTTGACATTTTGGCTCTGCACTCTTATCTCTCTGGATTTCAAATGATGAAGACTTTGAGATTAAAGGACAATTACTTTTCATTTACGGGTATTTTCTTCATTATCAGTACAATTAAAGATCTACAAAAAAAGACTACACAAAGATTATATTCGCAATTTTTTCTATTCATTAAAAATATCATATAACGTCATATTCCTGATAACAAAACATTACCAGCACTGTAGACGATGTTACTGTTCATTCACTACAATAAGGCGAACTGTCTGTACTTCAACCTCATGGTCATTGTATAAATCTAAAGGCAAAGTTAATAGAGTGCATTAACACAATGTGAAAAACTATCAGTGACTTAATAGACTACATTTGGAGCTCAGTGTATAATTAGCCTAATCAGAGTGATTAATCAAGAGCAAAACCTTGACTAGACCATTTTAAAAGGCTGTAGGCAATGTAGTGTGTAACGTAATGAGACAGGGAAACACTTGTCATTGGTTGCTACCCCCCCCCCCCCCCACACACACACACACACACACACACACACACACACACACACACTTTTCTCCGACATTTCTATTAGCACATTTTGTTTGTTATATGAACACTGGAACAATAGGTTTTTAATCACATGGTCCACTTTATTGATTTTTACACAGGAATGACAAAAGTGCTAGTCTTTCTTCAAAATGCAAGACAAACAGATATAGTATTAAAAGAAGAAAGGGGGAATACATATCAGTTGAGAAATGACCTAAGAAATAAGAAATGTAATCAAAAGCTGGAGGTGGATGAGGTGGAGTTTCCGACCAACAAGGCTTTAAATAAAAACAGCAAAGAAGAATGGCAAGAGGTGTAACAACATACCCAGAATTTATGCCAAGAGTTCAGCCATCTACGCGTTCCAGAGTTGACAATCTCAGTTAAGCTACGTAAATACTCCACATATTTCTTTTGTAGCTGAAACGAGATTAAGACAACCCTGAATGTAAACTCTCTTCTTATCGAGTACACCATTACAAAATAGTTCACATGGAAATTAAATGGCAGCAGTAGTGTGTGCTATATATAACATTGAGAGGCATGTGTTTGACTTGAAGCGTTGTGAAGATTTAATTTAGCGGAAAACATCCCAGGTAGTGACGGGGCATAATGGAAATTTAGGATGTGGCCGTATTGTCACCACCAACAATCATGTTGTATGAACTTTTATGTGTATCCTCCAAATCCTCACAGAAAGTGGTAGCTGTACTCATTTGTCTGTATATAGTCTACAGTGTGTTAAAGTATCTGTTTTACAGTTCCTTTCAAAGTATTATTTGTATCTCTCCATCACATAACACTCCTTAATATCGGTCAGTAAATTCATAAAAGATATCACTTGTTTCTTGACTATGTATAACCAGTGCTTCTCTTCTTCCAGTGATAACCAGTTTTCAACATACTAATTTAATACTTTTTGGCTTCAATAGCATCTTGACAATCTTTTCTTTCTCACAATTTATTTCTTATACATATACTGTATATATATATAATTTCTCTCTTTCTCATCATTAACCACCCTTCTTTCATGCTCCTCCCCCTGTCCTCAAGGGTCAGAGGTCACGATGTCAGGCACAATGACATCACATCAGCTTCCTGTCAGGGTGGTCGGTGGCGCGTCCGGAGCGCTGGTGTCGGACTTCCAGGTGCTTGCTCTGGACGCGGTCGAAGTGCTGGAGCAGCTCGCTGTAGTCCATTTGGGCGTGAGAGGCACGTTTGGAGGCGGCTTGCTGTTTGGACTCCATGTACTTGGATTCATCCACAGTCCTCATGAGTTCCGGGTTGGGGACGCAGCGCAGGCGGTGGGAGAGCAGCTGGAAGGCCTGGCTCTGTGGCAGCAGCATCAGCAGGCCGTACAGCGCCTTGATCAGGTAGGGGTTGTTCTCCACGTCTAGGAGCTGCAGACGCAGGTAGGTGAAGATGGGGCTCTCTATGAGCTGCACCAGCTTATCTACCTCCATCAGGAAGTCTACAGTCACTTCCAGATCTCCAAACTTCTGGATGAGATCATAGGCGTGTCTGTAGTTCTGGGTGAGGAAGCAGAGCGATACGGTGGCCACGGGGTTGTGGCACCAGGAACGATACAGGCAGCAAAACAAAGCGCAGCTCTCCTGTGTGCGCAGGTCTTTGAGCTGGTTGCGCAGCTGGAAGAGCTCAGCAGAGGTGAGCAGAATGGTGTTGAGCGTCTGGACCATGGTGGAGGCAAACTTCAGATCCTCCTCCTTCAGCAAGATGTCAGCCATGGAGTGGAAGATGTTCTCCGCATGAAGCAACAGACACAACTGCCGGATGATGAAAGCCCCTCTATTCTCCAGAAGCTTCCTCTCCAGACTGAAGCGTTTCAGCAGGTTGATCATGAACTTGTAGAAGTAGGAGTTCATGCTGGGAGTGGAGGGGGACGACTCGGCTGCCTTGGAGCCCGCGCTGGGCTGCTGCCCCGGCTTGGCCCCCTCCGGGACCTTGAGCACCAGCTTGTTGTCGGTGTTGTCGCAGGAGCCTGCGAGGTCTGTTTGGCCAGCGGGGGACGACGCTATCTCAGCCAGCACTTCCAGATCCTTCAGTATTACCTCGTCAGACTCGTCGGACAGCGTCTTCAGCAGCATGGGAAACAGGCTGTCGGTGTGGCGGAACATCTTGCGTGGCGTCTTGATGTAGAGGTGGTAGAGCCATTTGAGCACAGCGATGCGGGTCATCATGCCAGTGGAGGAGTCATGGAGGTGGCGGTCCAGCACCTGAACGATGCCGTCCAGGTCCAGAGTTACCTGGGGCCTGTCAGCAGTCGCTGGGGTAAAGAAGCTGATATTGCTGAAACCAACAGATTCTTGTGACGCGTTCAGCATGTCGTTGCCGTCTGCCTCCGTCTTTGGCAGGCCGTCTTCCCTGGACGGTGATCCTGTGCCGCCTCCTTTCTCCTCCTCCTCCTCATCGTCCTCGGGGGTGACCAGCTTCATCAGACTGTGGTTACAGGCACTGGCTGCTTCTTTGGTGCTCTTTTTTCGGTCATCGTAGGAGAGGCAAGGCAGCACTGCGGTGAGGATGCCAGAGGAGTAGGGGAGCACCACCCTGCCTGCGAGCTGGATGAACTCTCTCATCCAGGTCATAGCTGTCAGCTGGATCAGGTCATTAGTGAGTTTGGTCTCATCTGCGACCTGGCAGTGGATGACCAGGATGTTGGCCATCTCAGCAAACTTCACGCTGGAGGGCGTCTTCTTGATCTCCTTCAGAAACTCTCCCAGCACCACCTCGCACGTCCTGCGGATCTCTTTGCTGTTGTCTCCCAGGATCTGGAAGAGTCCGTCCAGGATCTCAGGGAGGTAGTCCAGCAGGTTGATGTCTGGCACCGACTCCAGAACCAGGATCCAGGAAATGATGAACTGCCGAGCGTACTGATTGTTGGAGTAGATTCTCTCTCTCAGCAGGGGGACAAACGCCACCAGGTCAAACTTGTTACTTTCAGTCACTATATCCTTCAGCAGTCTGTCCAGGAGCTCAGATCCACTTTTCACATTAGGGTCTGGATCTGCCGCAAGCTTGCTGAGACCGTCAAAGAGCAGGTTGAAGTGGGGCAGCACAGCTCCCCGGGCCACCTTGACTATGTTGTACAGGGCCTCGCAGGCGTAGTAGCGCAGCCGGCTGTCAGAGTCATTGAAGCACGTGAGCACAGGCTCGATCAGCTCCTTCAGATACAGACCCGAGTCCTTCCCGAGGGCAATGGAGCAAGCTGCCAGTCCGATGAGACCTCCCTTGCGGCTGTGGGGGTGCTGGGACAGCGCAAACTCCGAAGCCAGGATCTGGATAACATGCCTAATCTGAGTGGAGTTGTTCTGGGCCACAAACTCCCGCACCAGTTTCTCAATTTCTAGGGCAGCGACTTTCCTCTTCTCGTACAGTTTATCATTTAGCGCCCTAACGATGTTGGGTGTCAAAGGCGAGAAGTCCTTCTCCGTGTTCATCTTCGAAGTTGTGGTCGAACCGGAGTCCGTCTATTGAAATCTACGTCGATACGGCGGAGAAGACGCTGCAACATTTACCGTTTATTAGAAGAAGATCTCGGTTTCATGAGCGAAAGCAGAAATGCTTTTATAATACAACGCAGCTGACCGGTTACGTCCGCCGGAAGGTACGTCACGGTTGTTACATTTATTTGGGTCCCCCTCTGCTCGAAGAAAAATTAGCCGCACTACATAATTGGCTACCTAAAATCCTTGTTTATGGTTTAAAAAAAAAACGCGAATTAGCTTTCTTTAGCTAGTGAAGTGAGTCGCAGTTGCAGCAGCGATGTCAAACAGCCTCTCTTTCCACACACAGCTCTCCTGCATCATGGAGACGATGGTTAGGTCTGCACTGACTCAAGTGTGCAGGCTGGTGGATGAAGACTCGGCTGGGCTCCGGGCGGAATTATCCCGGCTCCTGGTTGCTAATGCAGCCCTGACAGAAAAACTGAACAGTTTGCAGTGCGAGTTGACGGTCGTGAGAAGCGACGGCCCCAAGCTGTCTAAAAGTTCTCGTACAGTAGGTGTACAAACTACTGGAGGGTCCAGAGACAGGGATGGACACGGTATCTACTTAGTTTTGTTACACGGTAACATTAGTTCATAACAGTAGCAGTCAACTTGGCTTCTGTTTTTAATGGTATGATCTAACAGTCAGCTCATCTGACTTTTCCTCAGTAACTGGGCCTCCGACCATTGAAGGAATCTTTGGAAAGGATTGGTGTATGGATTTGTGGAACGACAGCAACCCATATAGTCTGGAAACAGTCAGATACTCAACACAGAGCTCAGATAAGGTGAGGGGGAACCTGACCTAGACTTGGGTATTAAATATTTGATATCATTATGGACCTCAGAACTAATGAAGTGTGTTTACATGCACCAGCATTCCGGATAACAGCTCACATCCTGGTTTAAGTATGAGGACAAGCTGTTTGAAGACCACAAAAAACAACAGTACAATAACAAGAATACATGTCTCAGTATCCAAAATCACTTTTGCTTTATCCAAATTCTCATATTTGGAAAGAACACATCTGGGGTGTTGCACACAGGGCATGATTTTACAATCACAATCACACCTATGGAAAAGTATTAATATTCTCAATATTACAATGGAAGCTGTGTTAATGCACACCATGAAAAGCAACAGTACATGGGGAAAGGGAGTGTATACATGGCCCGGTATCCTGACTAACACCGGTATGTCCCAGGCAACTAATTTGGATTTCACATTATCAAGAGAACATCCATGTTGCTGTAAATGAGCCAACTCATATATTATAAATTGTATGACGTATTTTGTATCACCTAAAAAGCTAATAAAAAGACTGAACAGACATTTCAAACATTGAATACTGGAGAATCCTAAATAATGCGATATTGGTATGCATGAAAACATACTCATTGCTGTCAGTGTTTGATAAGAGTTTTACATTCTGTTTTCTCTAATTTGCAGTCAGTGGTGCCGCTCTCTGATCAAATCGCTGTAACCGAAATCAAAGAAGAAGATTATGAGGAGGAACTTGCGAGCACCTGCCGACAGGAAACACTAAACACAGAAGGTAAAGAGAACGAAGAGGCATTGACATGAGGTAGTGCTGTACTCCCACCAGCTTCAGATGCTATCTCAGTGTTTGTTTCCTGTATCTTTTTGCAATAGAACATGAAGAATGCCTGGCTCAGGAAGCAGAAGAGCTGTCCATTGAGTTCTCAGCTGACGACAGCAGGCTGTCATTTGACCAGGAGGAAGAACAGGTTTTGTCTGCAGGTGGCCTCGGAGAACCTTCCATGCAGCTGATATCCAGCAACGATGCAGAGGAGGTGTACAGTACACACATCATTCCAATCGATGAGGAGGAGGAGGATGAGGAGGAGGAGGAGGATGAGGATGAGGATGAGGATGATGATGGTGTACAATTCATTCAAGAAAGTCAAAAGGAACCATCGATGACCGCTGCAGATGAACCCAGCCAAAACGAACAGCAAACACTACCAGCAGACTCTGAAAACAACACTGCTCCTGACAGAGACACATGTGACAGCTTTAATATATTTCATTTACAAACCACCAGCGGCACAAAGAAAGACAAATTCACTTGTGAAATATGTAGCAGGACGTTCTTCCACAAGGGCACGCTAACACACCACATGAAAACACACAAATCAAACTTCTGCCAAATTTGTAAGCAGCATCTCCCTCACAAGAGCAAATTCAAAACGCACACCTGCGTGCCTCCGGTTGCCTCTCAGAGAATCAGAAACTCGTGCGAGTTGTGCGGGAAGACCTTTACAAATCCATCTGCTCTGAGGATACACTACCTTGTCCACACCGGAGAGAAACCCCACAGGTGCACATTATGCGGGAAAAGGTTCACCCAGAAAGGCAATCTGAAATGTCACCTCCGCATCCACACTGGCGAGAGACCGTTCCACTGTGGTAAATGTGGAAAGACCTTTACGCAAAAGGTGAACCTCAATCACCATTTAATGGCTCACAGAAACAGGGAGGTGGAGGGGGAAACGCCCAGAGATAGAAAACAAATTAAACATTGATGTCTGCAATGTGTTACCTGCTTGTGGTACAAGATCAATAACAATGTTCATCTGAATGCATCATGTATGTCTTCACATGTTAGCATACAGGCAGTGATCATATCATTTGTATTGACTTGTAATCCTTAGTTTGGTGCTGACAAAGTTTCTGTTTCAGGAGTTCTGCCATTGTGTGGTGCGAACTGTTCTTTTCTTTTCAAATTGTTTATTGGTATTTTCCAGTAAGGCAGTGTTTTAGCTCTTGAGTGTTTCAGTTAATGACAGTAGTTCTACTTTTTCTTCTGTCTTCACAATAAAACACTGATACCGACACTGTGGACCTGAAGATTGTTAAGTTTTGGAATTTCTTGGATAATGCACTTTCCACTTTCTAGAAAGTGGGTTTTTCTCCTTATCTAAATTCCAGCTGTTCTGAACTTAAAGAATTCATTGAATACGTCCTGCTTAACTGGACATCAATTTTATCAGTGTAGTATTTTCATATGTGAATGGAATCATCTGCGTTTCAACAACCCAAGTCTGAGAGGGCTTTATAAAGATGGTATGTACGGACTTGGGTGAGATGAAAAAATAATTTAACAGGGATAACTCAATTGGATCAGTGTGTTCTGTTCAGGTGATGGACATTGTCACAGGTAGGATAGGTACATAGGTACAGATTGTACAGATTGTACTCAGTACAGCTCTGTCTGGGCATGATGACAATTTACAGAATAAGAAGCATGACGTAATCTCTTGAATTGAAATGTTTAACATTTAGAAAAGCAATGAAACTTGACATGTCACACATTTCAAAAAGACAACTCTGTGAAAAAACAAAACGTACGAGTGATGCTTCGGAACTCAAGTTATCCTTACAGTTTACACTTAAGCTATCTGAACACAGCTTGGACACCATAGACAATACATCATTTGTCTAGCTACAGTAATGACACAGTAATACGGATGTTATTTAGACCAGAACAGTTTCTGGAACCCTTCAGTCAGTTGAACATTATGTGACCATTTCACGTCAGCATTTATTGATAACAGTCATGTTTTTCAAAGAGAGAGACCTCATTTTCTACCAGGCTTAAAGCCAAGAAGTGGGAAATGGCCTATAGATAATGTAAAATGGTGGTGTGGTGAGGGGAATGAGTGAGGAGGACTTACTTTATTTTAGATATGAAGTGGTAGTTTTCATTCTAAGTAGAATTGTGTGCAAAACGGGGCACTTATCCAATATGATTATTTTCTTATCTTTTTACATGGGTCTGCTGTCTTTTGTGAATTGAAGCATAAGACTGGTGTATGTATAAGCTTTTACACCAACCCTATAAACACATGCGGTGGAGGAATTCAAAGTGGAGTTTTTTCAGTTCAGTTTGGATAATCCCATATACATATACTTACAGTCACTGAAAACCCTACAAAATTAAGTTTTGCGATGTTCCTAGCAAACTTGTCTGATCAATGACAATCTGATCTTGACTTGTTGAGAGCATAGTCAAATTGTTGAAGACTTAAGTGGCAGGATTCATTATGGATTCATTATATGGGAGAAACAAGATGAAGAACATGAAGAACACTGCTTATCCACTTTTCCAACTTAACATACATGCTTTTAGACTAGACGTGAGGTTGAACTTACTGGTACAGCCAGGCTCAAATTAATGAATACCAACTGAAATATGAGTTAGGTGATGTGATAAGAGTGGGAAGACTTTTCACTTTTTTTGGGCTGCTGCTGCTGGGGGGCGGATGAATACCACATCATTTGACAACACTTCTTACATTTGAAACACTTATTTACCTCATATAAATGAAAAACATGGCTGTCAATAAAACAGCTATGTTCACTTTGAATATTTAAAATCTACATTTCTCCTTTACGTTTGAGTATTCTATAGGCAAACTGGCACGATTTGGACTACAATATTGAGAGCACTTTAGTGGAAAACGTCTCAGTTCTGGTCACAGTTGGATGTATCACCAACCACAAATGAGGTTAATGAGGTTTAGCTAATCAATTGAAACACTGGTGTTGATTAAAACCGTACTTGTATGCATAACTTTTCCCACAGTCCACACAGCTGTACGGCTTCTCCCCGGTGTGTGTTCGTAGATGAATGTTCAGAGAGCTTTTCTGGGAAAAACTTTTGCCGCACTCCGGACAGCTGTAGGGCTTCTCTCCCGAGTGTACGCGCTGGTGCAGCTTCAGGTACGTTTTCTGAGCGAAGCGCTTCCCGCAAACTGTGCAGCTGAACGGTTTCTCCCCAGAGTGTCGCCTGATGTGGACTTTCAAACTGCTCAGATAGTTGAACACCTTCCCACAGAATAAGCACTCAAACTGCTTTGATGTCTTCGAAGGTCTCGGCTGGCCGGTCGGTTCTTTGGTTGCGTTCATGTGCATATTGTTCATATAGTCCGAGTATTCACCAGTGGCTGGCGCAGGATTTGCGCCGTCAACCAGAGTACCCAGTGTTGCGTCTTCTATTAAGTTGTCCATAAGTGTTGGCTGTGTGCCTTGCTGCGTTTGACTGCCAGCAGTCATCGGGAAGCTGTTTAAATCCCCCGGGTGAAGCCGCAGCTCATTGACAGTTCTGTGAAGCGCTTCCTCAAAACTTGCAACACCTGTCAAATTAGAATAAACACAACCTAAATCACAGAAACGGTTGGGATCACAATATGTATATTTTTTAACAAAAGCCTAACTTACACTTTCTGTTATCTGCGAGCCTCATCTGGTGGCCGATGGGCTGATCGTCATATGTCTCCTCTTTGACGAAGATTAGATCAGGCTCTCCGTCTATCAGGTCTATTGCCTACCAAACAAAGCATGTGACAAACAGTACTGAACACAGACAAAGATCATTCAGTCGTCTCAGCTCACCTGCTGGTAACAGAGGATACAGATAGAGAAAATAAAGACCACTTTCAATGTCTAGTCTTGTTTATTTATATACTCTTTCAATATTTTATTACCTAAACAGATGAATTATTAGTGGGGCCATAGCTTAAAATATGCTTAAAATATGCTTAAAATAAACTGTTTTCCAGACCCTTTTCCTAAACATTTTGATAGAAAAAGTGGCAATTTAAAAAAAATCCCCTGATATTCCATGTCTTTCCCCAAGAATGTATTATCATTATGTCCTATCATGTTGTCATATAGATAGTATACACCATGTTCATCCTCATACTGTCAGTTTTCAGGCAGTGATTCAGTAACCACTCGTGTCCTGTGGATGGAGCTATTGTTATTACCCTGAGAGAAACCACTCCAATCAGAATAGAAACGCTCCACAGCAGCGTGAGGCATGATCACTCAGAATGACTTTGTATTTCTTGTATTTGTAAATCCATTTACTTTGTCCTCTGAGGAAATGACTTAATCTAAAATATGACACGAAAATGGACCCCCTGCTTTCAATATATGCGCATCCGCTCATTTACTAAGGTTTTTTTTTTCCTAATTTTCTCAGTTTCTTGTGTTCCCCCTAAAATAGTTTTGGTAATGGAGGCGGGGGTAATTTGCACTGGAACCGGGCTTCGCTCTCTGTCTTATTTCCTGCAGTACCTGTTAGTTTAAAAATGTCTCTGAATCAACAGGGGGAAATACTCCTGTAACTGACTATACTATAAGTAGATCAAAGATTTTATAATCAAAAGCCAAATTATTTGCTGACCTGTGGTCCCATGTCTCTCACAGCAGCACACTCCAGTGTCTCTTTCCTCTGAGGGGGCAGTTTCTCTTCTCTCCACAGATCCATGCACCAGTCTTTTCCAAAAACACCCTCGATGGCTGGAGAAGGCTGCTGCTGCTCTGGAAAGAGAAGCAGGGATGTAATGGTAAATAAACCGGCAGGTGAACCTCCAGCTGCTTGATCATCATGAGACAAAAAGCCACCACCAATATACACCAAGATCAATTATAGTTTCAAAAAAGCATTCATTTGAGCTATCCTAAAACACAGCTGACAATGCAGACTTACACACATTTCTCTACATATACATATTCCATCTGTACACCTGATAATGTGAACAGCTAACAATACACACTTGCTGACCTGAAATATCTGTCAACAAAGATACTTTATCGTTATTTATTTGTTGTAGCATTCTCGATATCATCTGTTGTTGCATTTCTAGAGGAATGTTACACATGACCTTATCTTATTTGCAACTACATTGTACATACCGGTAGTTATGCTGTACTTTCTCTCTGTAACTGCTAGCTTACCTCCTTATCAGTACTTTCCCATGGACTTGTTTATTCCACTGTATAAATGGCCTCTTTTTTCCGTTAGTGCAGCCTCAGACTTGCTCCATCTCTGTATGCTGTACCCATATGCATATGCTTAATACAACTTGATACTTGAACAACACCCAACCACACTGAGGTTCTTCATGAAAATTCCTCCTCACATTATATCCTCAATGCTCGACTTATTCTATTCTTATCCTGCTGGAACGACCCAATTTCCCCATGGCAACCATTAAAGTTTCATCTGAGCGAATCTAATTTACACCCGTTTGATATTGCTTTCTATGATGTGTGTATGAACTTACATCATTAAGACTAAAGAGGTGGGTAAATTGAGTTGAGGTGGGTGTAGCCTCCACTATAGGCTACATCCCTGAGGAGAATGGACAGTTATAATGATGGTTGAACTCCCAGACAAGACGTTACTTTGTACTTTGCTATCCAAGCCTCTATAGCTTCTAACACAAACCTCGGCCAAATTTCTCTGCGCCCTGGCTACCAGCCTGCCGACGGTTGAAGGTGTCGGGGTTAGCAGGATAGTTGTGCACCTCCCTCGCTGCTCTCAGCTGGACCTCCAGTGAGTAACATTTCTTCTTCAGCGCCTCGTTCTCCGTCTTGTGTTGGGATATCTCGGTGTGGAGGACGGAGGAGCATTCATCAGCGAGGTTGCTTATTTCAGCCAAGGCTGCCTTCGTTAGCTTTTCCAGAATGGCTGCTAACTGCGTGCGGAAACTTCTGTTTGTGGTGTCGCACATCATGTTGACAGGGAGAGACCGAATATTTTGAAATTTTGGCAAGATTTCCTGCGTAGCGACGTTACTTGTGAGTCCAGTGATCGGTTCTCTCTCTGCCGCAAGGAATTGTGGGAAAACGTCAATGTGCGCGTCGTGGACGAATCTTTCATTTTGATCCAATCAGAGAACCTGATTACCCGGGGACCCATGAACAGTAACTCCTACGAGGGGTCGAGCTAACAAAAATTAGATGATAAAAGCTGCATGTGGAAGTCTGTATATTAGTTGAATGCCTTATCGGGACAGTTATGAACAACAACATGGTGTCAGTTGATATTGGCACTTTGAGTTAAGAACAGCCAGAGGTTTAAAACAGCTGGACACAACAACTCTGGTTAAGGTCCATGAGTAGATTCTGAAAGCAATGACAATTTTCTGAGCATTTTGAAAAGCCTGTACTTTTTTAAACCTTTATTTATCCCCAGGGAAAAAAACAACTAGGCAGCATCGCTCTTTTCAATGCTCTGCTTCACATTCACACCTGGGAGCTATAGTACAACCACAGTCTTGAGCAGCTTCACTGGAGCAGCTGGGGGTAAAATGCTTTGCTCAAGGGCACCTTGACAGTAATTGTTAAGGGAGAGGCAAGCATGACTCATTCACTTCCCCCACCCATATTTTCCAACCGGTCTGGGAAATCGAACCAGCGACATTCTGGTCACAAGCCCAGTTCACTAACCTCTCACCTACTGCTGCTTTTTAGCTACTTTTAAACTCCTAGTCCAAATAATACAAAGCCTTATTGAAATAAGCTACAAAGAGAACCCCCCAAACCTTGGGCTGGTAATTACTCATCAAATGAGAGAACATTGTCCACAAAACAAGTAATTTGTGGTTGACTGATTGTTTGACTGACTGACTGATTGATTGACTGATTGATTCATTCATTAATTGGGGAGTTAAACACACACAAAGTCTTAATGATTGTTGCTCAAAATTAAGTATACCTCTGTATTTTGTGAGCTGCCCTTACAAAATTGTCCATATAAGTACTTACTGACTTGAATAAAATGTAGCTGAAGTACCAGTACTTCTGCTTGAGTAAACTACGTCGTATTATTTTGTCCTCTGAAAAGTGTAGACCCACTGACCACTGTCCCCTCTAAAATATGGAAATTGTAATATTGTTACATGCAGGGCTCTCAGCTGCTGAGTATAGCCACATCTGAGCAGCTTAGAAGCAGCATTGTCATTATGATTTTGATTCCTGTTCATTGATAAATTTGTAAATCTGTTTTGTCTGACCCACACTACTGGTAATTGATCACAACGAGCTAGACAAACCTTAACATCTATTGTTGAAGTGAATGAGTTCGAAACAGTCAATTCACAAAAAAGTGTTGGATTTCCCATCACTAAAGTGTTGTGTATTGATACTGTAGCATTAAAGAGTAAAATATCAATTTCGGACAGTGTGGGATGGGAACCGTTACACTCTATGGAGGGAGATGATGATTGGAAGGTTTAAATATAAGCAGCAGAGAACTCACTTGACAGCTTAGACTGCCATACCAGCAGATCCACATGTTGCTTATTCATCACAATATAGAACATGATGGAAGTAAATGTGGGTTATACACAATTGTCTAACACTCAAATCTGAAACAAAGATAGCTTTATTATGCATAAAATAATATTTCAGTTGCACGGCGGAAGAAATTACATTTGACCGACAGCAATGTTTGAAGTGGTTCCATGTCTGGTTGTCCCACTAAATATAGGCGCTCTAGATTCACTGCCATACATGTGCACACTAGGATCTATATGTACTGACAGGTGTTTTTTCAGATTGCAATTCTTTGTGAATCCCTTGCCACATTTGATACAAACAAAAGGTTTCTCTCCGGTGTGTGTGCGTTGATGCATATCGAGAGTGCATTTCTGAATAAAGCCCTTTCCACAAATAGGACAGCGGTATGGCTTCTCCCCAGTGTGTGTGCGCTGGTGTGTGTACAGATGCCCTTTCTGCGCGTATCGCTTTCCACACAGCGTACATCTAAACGGTTTCTCCCCCGTGTGACTTCTCTGGTGTATTTCAAGCTGGCTAAAACATCTGAAGCTCTTGCCGCACTGCAAGCAGCCGAACCTCTTAGCGGCCGAGCTCCTCAAGCTGTGAATCTTCATGTTCTTTGCCATGCTTAGGCTTTGGGAGGCAAGGTTTCGACCCAAGCTTTTCCCAGCCTCTAGGTTTGTGTGTGCAGCAGGTGTAAGCTGTGCGCTCTGAAACTCTGGGTGTGCAGGTGGATTCCACTGCGTTTCCTGCCTCCCTGGTCCAGCTACAGACGACTGGCTGCTCGGGGTCACGAAGCTCTCAGCAAACATAGGCTGTTGTTGTTCTGAGATGGGTTTGGGACACTGGATCACATCTGAACTCCTCTTGTGGGCATCTGTGACCACTTCACTCCCTGTTGAGAGCACATAAGCATATTACACTTTGGAGCATTATTTGTAAAACAGATTCTATGATGCAAAGTAGTTTCTTGAATAAGATCCATGCACTCTTGTTTGACTTGTTTGACAGCCGGTACACTGTTGTAATACATTGTTGCACAACCCAAACATCAAAGCAACACTCACTCTTCTCACTTGTCCTGTCTCGCTCTGTTCCGTTGTCTCTATTGTTGTCTACCTCTGATGGCTCCTCCTTTACCACTATCAGCTCAGGCTGCTCTTTCACTGGATTTGGGAGCTGCTGAGAGAACAGTATTATGAAAGGCGACCATCACACAGGAGCATGACAAAACAACAGCATGACATATTATGATCAGTGCAGAACTTACTTCAGCTGCAGAATGCTCTTCTGCTTGATGCAAACAACTCATCTCAGTGGAGGAACATATGCTTTCCCATGGACTCTCACTAGGATGCAATAAACTCCAGATTAGATGAAAAATCAACCAGGTAGTTGACAGCAAAGGTCATGATGGAGACATATTTTGCTACAGTGCCAGTATAGACACAGCTACTCTCTATAGGCTATACATAGGAGTCAACCTACCTTTTTATTGCAGGTCTTGTCCTGTTGGGCTCCAGTCTCCCACAACTGTTTTCTGAATCGTCTCTCAGCCTGGCTGTTATGGAGCGTCCTGCTGCGTCCTGCCTGCGCCCTTGTGCAATATAAAGCAAATTCTCCATCAGCTGCAGTTTCTCTGTCAGCGAGGCAATCTCGTTCCGTCCTCGAGTTATCTCTATTTTCAGCATCTTTGACTCGATCTCGACCAGTTTGCTTATTTCCAGCACAGCTGTTTTTGATAATGCATCCATGATGGAGACGAGCTGTGACTGGAAAGAGAAGACTGTCGACATGGTTTCCGATAGAGACACAACACGCACTGAGCAGAAGGGTTGTTACAGTCAGGAGAGGTGATATTTACTGCCAGATATCTACACTGTAATAAACGATAAGCGATATGTATGCATGCCTAGAAGATGAGCGTGTGTGTGTCCAAACTACAGTGTTGAAAAAATGGCAACATTGTTTCCATCTACCGGGTGGGAGGATGCATCACAAGCATGGTCTTTTATATTGATTATATCTTATTTCATTAACTTCACCATCAATCAATGTTCTGTAGAACACTCAAAAGATCAAGGAAAGTATATTATTCATCGCGGGAGATTTTTTTAAGTCAGTCGAAAAGCTAACTTTTATGTCCCTCTACGTACTATCCTGAACTCCACTGACCAGAATGCAGCGTGGTCTGAAGTCAGAATGTGATTGGCTAATGAAAATTCGGTTCAGGAAGTAAAAAATCGGATTACTTTGCCGACAGAAAATCCTCCTCATGATACCCTCCTCTTGAAATCCTCAGTGGGTAAAGAAACTTCATTTTCTGAAAACTGTAGTGTTAGCATTCATATGTCAGATGCTGCCTCGTGTTGCTAATGCGGAGGTTTGTTTGAGCTCTCCAGAATAAAGCCTCGTTTTTTTACCATTATATTACCGATAGTGGTTAATGCAACATGCTGTTGGGTCAGTAGGGGCTAGCAGACTTATCCCCGACCTCATACACTTGACAGTATAGGGTCCCTCCATGAAGTCAGCATCCCAATAGCACTAATTTGCTCCATTTACCATAGTCCAGGCCGATTTACGACTCTCAAACAATAGTACCATAGTAAAATTTAGTAGTTAGTTAACGGTTACATTAGTTAAGTTTACCTTAACATATCAACACCCAGCTTCTCAACAATAGGCTGCTTATGTACTTTATTAGAAGACTGAGAGTGCTACTCTTTCCAGACACATGATGACTTGCAAAACTGTGTGGTAAACTGACTTCCTTGTATGTTGCTCAAGTCTGTCCTGTCCCTGTCCAACCAGTCCTTCACTCAGACAGTAGAGTAATGGCTGGCAGAAGAGTTGTGGTGTTCCCCTCCTCGGCGGAGCTCGGCCCGGTGCTGGCTCGGCTGGTGGCGTCCCGGGCTCAGAAGGCCGTCTCCTCCCGTGGCCGGTTCACCCTGGGCCTCTCCGGAGGCAGCCTCGTGTCCATGCTGGGCAAGGAGCTGCCTGCCCTGCCGGACTTGGACTGCAGCAAATGGGTTGCCGGGTTCT
This sequence comes from Centroberyx gerrardi, assembly GCF_048128805.1. Classification (NCBI taxonomy): domain Eukaryota; kingdom Metazoa; phylum Chordata; class Actinopteri; order Beryciformes; family Berycidae; genus Centroberyx; species Centroberyx gerrardi. The sequence continues at coordinate 21,148,969 of NC_136003.1, forward strand.
GCGACGAGCGGTTGGTTCCCACCGATGACCCTGAGAGCACCTATGGGCTGTACAAGGTATTCATTTCTTTGTTAGATTAATGCCTGTTGTCCTATCAGGCCAGAGTAATAATTAATGCTTTTGCTGCTTTTCCAGAATCAGTTGTTTTCCAAGATCAACATCCCTGACAGCGGGATCTTGGCCATCGACTCCTCTCTGCCAGTGAAGGAGTGTGCTGAGGATTATACCTGCAAACTGAAGAAGGTGCAGACATTTGTTACGTGCTATAACTTCCCACCGCACTGTGACAAGCTCTGGCCCCAAGAGGCACGGGTTCTTAGACTTTATTGTTGCTGAAAGAGTGTTGTGCTGCTTTTAAACACGCAGGCCTTCCCAGACGATGACATACCTGTGTTTGACCTGCTGCTGCTGGGTATGGGGCCTGACGGACATACATGTTCCCTCTTCCCAGACCACCCTCTCCTGGAGGTGAGAGCCATGCTTATCTTCACTGAACTTGCGCCACACACAATGTTTTATGATCCATACGTTCCCATCCATCGGTTCCTGTGTGTAAAGAAAATGCAGTTAAAGGAGGCGTTTCTTCATATGGATATAATTAAGGCCTTTAACATGCTATTCCTATCTAGTCTTTCCTAAATTCCTAGTCTTTAATAAGTTCCAGTTTATAGGTCCCAATTAGCTTCTGTAGTATCTCTCCCATGACTGCATGATTATTACTAAAATGATAATCCCAATTATTTTGCTAGATGTGCTAGATTAGGTTTAATGATTTGAGGGACAAAATGTACTGCTCTTTTTGCATCTTATATCAGCATCTTAACTATTTTGAAGTACAGAAGACATTCTAAATGAAAGGAAATGTTTCAGTATTGCCAGAATGCCAATATTACACAATTGTTAATTGTGCAAACTATCATCATTATATATGCATACAGTATTAATTGTGCAGTCCTAATTTATACTCGTAATGGAGCACAACCTCTCCTGAGCTTGTTGAACAGTTACGTACATATTTACGCACAGTAAATGTAAGTTCTTACGTCATTTCAATTGTCTTGGGAAGTTCCATCAATACTTGTGTAGATGAACAAATCTCTCCCAAAGCCCGAGAGCAGTGAACTAAGACTCAAACCTGTGATGTCTTCAGTGACCTCAAGTCATCTGCGTTTGACCAGTTAGCCACAGGAATAAGGAAAATACACCACCAAACAACTAAATGGGCCCAGAAATGCAAGGAACATCGCCTAGTGTTGTTTTTCTTTAAGTAAAGGGGTCCAAGGAAAGACTGTTGCAGTGATCAGACACTGAGTGTTCAAAATCTTAGGAACTCTAATATTGCTCCTTCTGACCTATCCATGTCTCAGTTGTTTCATGGCTTCAAAATCCCTCTTTAACCTGCCTCCTCTTCATATACATCTATCTGTGACTTAAGAGGATTTGATAGATTAAATCAATACAGGATGGATCATAACTTTCTTTGAGATGCACCTGTTTTTTCTATTTCATGAAAAAAAGCAGGTGTTCCTCATATTTTGCTGACTCGGTGTATGATACCAAAACAGACTGTCCTGAACTATCTTTGAACATCTGGATGTTAATCATGCTGGACAAATGTCATGCTATTTTAGGAATCTCCTTAAATTAACCACTGGTCATTAGGTTGAAGGGTTCTGGGCATCCTGCAAATACTTCTGTAAATATTACATTTCAGTTATAGAGATGGAACGTTTTTTTCTGTAGGAGACATATGAAACACATTATTCAATTTGATTCTTATAGGCCTACTAATTAAGGTCTGGAGGCATGTCTGGGTTTGGTCTTTGCTGTGGTTCTCGATGTGCTAGTCCACATGAACGATGTATGTCATGCCTGTACTTTTCAAGACACTCCCCTAACTATGTATGGATCATTCATAGGTTTAGGTTTTGGCACATCTTTGAACTTGTGGATTCCCTGTTGTTCTGTGTGGATCTTCATTACATGTCTGTAAATCACTTTGCCTCATGTCACATCATATTTTTGTCAGTTACAAAGTAGTCTTAGGTTGTGGTTCTCACACTGGCATTTTTCCGGTGACTGTGTATACATTATGTATACATTACGCAGTATAGATGATTGGTTTGGGTTTGGGTGTACCCCGAATTTAGGAAACTGAGAAGATTGTGGCCCCCATCAGTGACTCTCCCAAACCACCGCCACAGCGTGTGACCATGACATTCCCAGTGGTGAACTCGGCACGCTGTGTGGCCTTTGTATCAACAGGGGGAAGCAAAGCACCTGTGTTGAAGGTAACACATGCAGCATCTCTCATATTGAACATACACAACATTCAAAACAATACCATTTCAGATTCAGGAACTTAAAACCCTCACATATCCACGGCACGGACATGAGATGGGCTCTGCATCGTCTCTGCTGTATTATATTACTGAGCTATGTAATATTATAGGTATTGTAACTTTGTGACCTTGTTCTTGCAGGAAGTGCTGGAGGGTAGAGAGGGTCCAGCTCTCCCGGCAGCTCGTGTCGTCCCCACCGAAGGCGAGCTCTTCTGGCTCATTGACGACCCAGCAGCTGCCTCCTTAACTATCCAGGTAGAGAGGCCAGGCTCAGGGGCGAAACTGTAGAGTTTTCCATCTGCGTGGCCTGAAGAACAAAGGCAGCAAATCAACACTGTTTTGAAAATGCGAATGAAGACGCTGGAAAAGACACATTCCTACTTTCACTTGAAGTGTTAATGGTTTATCTAGGCCGGTGAGATAAATATCAAGGGTGAACAATGGGGAAAATTTGAGGAGGCAAATGTAATTTCAGTGCTAGTGTTGGCACTGATTGAACGTTACTGTTGGTGTGTGTGTGTGTGTGTGTGTGTGTGTGTGTGTGTGTGTTGATCATCAGAGGTCCAGCTTTTTTTCTCAAGACAATTTTGGACTAAGTGATTTATTTTCTTGTCTGCAAAGATGATGAAAATATGTATTAATAAAAAAGATAAAGGTCACACTGTGACCGCATAACTTACATGCTCACACAAAAATTATACTCATACCGGGACCTATGTGTTGCTTAGCAACCATGTTGTTAGCTACTGCTTTTCTTGGCGGAATAACATCTAATTTTATTGAACCTTTAGCAATTCAAAATAAACGTTAATTGAACATTTGTGTTCTTTCTTTTTTAATGCACTCACGCTCACTAGTCCTTCCCCTTTAAGATCGCAGAAGATCACTCCCCTTTAAAGCTGAACTTCGCAGTGTTGTCACATCAGGGGCTGCGGCGCATATTTTGTCTATCTGTGATGACCTCGTATACTCAGAAAGAGACAACTCGTGAGGCTTTTCTATAGCAGTGTGTCTCTTCACGACCCACCTCGACTTTCTTTTTTGAATATAATAGTGTGTTTTGCAATGCACGGACTCGCCGCCCTCATCCTGACGCTCCTGTCCTGCAGCAGACCTGCCTGGGGATATTTCGCGGAGGAGCGCTGGAGCCCCGAGTCTCCGCTCCTCGCTCCCCGGGTCCTCATCGCCCTCATCTGCCGAAACTCGGAGCACTCTTTGCCGTATTTCCTCGGAAATATCGAGCGTCTCAATTATCCTAAGGAACGTGTGGCACTGTGGTAAGTTACGAACTGGGAAATCTAAGTTACAGTTTGCTAGCTAGCTAGTTAACAGTTAGCTAAGGAGTAACGGTAACGTTAACGTTCCTGTTGGCAGTTAACGTTTAAAAGTTTTCAGCTCTCTGGCAATTGGACGAATTTCCCTAAAACTAATGGTAGTTCTTGATGAAAGTGTGCATTGTTGTTTTTCGGTCTACGTTTGGTGAAATAAAAAAGGGGGTGGACCCGCAGAGGATGACCAGGTAATGCTAACTTAGTATGCGTTTAAGTTATCCAAGTTGTGCACATTTTGGTTAAAGTGTCGAAATATCTTTAACACATTCAACCAAGCAAGAAGACCCCGAAGAATTAACGTCGAGGTCAGACCAGGCATGTATATTCATGCCTGTAGTTTGCTGGTCCGGAGCAGAGGTTAGGGACCGCGATGAGCGCCTTTGGTCACTCAGTCGGTTAGCCATGCATTCATCGCCTGTATACGTGGAGGGGAGGAGGGCAGGGGATTCTTGCGGCCAGGAGGGGTGCTAATTCCTCGTTGTGGGTATTTGCTTTACAGACAAATCCTAGAAGACTGGATCGGGGCGATGTCTGCATCCGTCCATCCATCCGTACTGTTTGACCTCTTCTCGGTCTGCTAAAGGAGGGATTCACAAACGTTTTCATGCCAAGGACCACCAAATAGATACTCTTTAGGCCACAGACCGCCATCTGATTGAGCTGAGATCCGAGAGAGAAAACGTATCCCTATACATTCTCTCCTTGTGCTAACTATTGAATAAAGTAACCATATATTTAACTAATCCTAATTTTGCTGGAGCCCTCTTGAGGACCCCTGGTGGTCCCCGGACCCTACTTTGGGAACCCCTTGTGCTATAGCAGTGCATTTGAAAGGTAGTGAGACATGAACTAACCTCAGTGTTATGCAGATCCTCAGTAGGACGTGAGTGCATGTGGGTCAGATGGAGTAACCATACGAAATTCACTTTAATTCTGTTTTAAGGGAGGATTGAGGGAAATACAATGGGACAAATAAAAGTTTGTCTAGGGGCAGGGCAACCTGCAATATTCACTCTATATGCTAGCATACATTATAGAAAGTAGAACCTCTTTGTACAGAGCAAGACATGGTGAAGCATGGCTCACAGTACTTGTGCTGTAGCTGTAGGCTTTTTACCACCTTTCTGTCATTCTTGACAAAGTTATCTTCCTAAAGTAATTATGAAGTGGGAAGTGCAAATGGATGTTATACACTTCATAAACATCCGTCTATGATGAGCAGGTTGTAGTTGAAGGAACTAAATGGGAGGGGTTTCTCGCATAATAACCAAACAACATGCTGCAACAGCCCACCTGTGCTTATTCCCTCAGCACTCTGTGCAGTTTGCCTGACTGCCTGGCAGGCTGAGAGAGGTATGCTCTTCACTCAGCAACTTGATGAACGGGTTTCAGTCTATTGAGGGTCTTTGTTTCAGTTAAATCGTTCAATTGCTCCTGCTCTTGTTTGGTGGGTAGAAAACGTGTAATTGTGTCTCATGTGAGGACAGTTTTGTTTGGACATGTTCTGTAAGCATATTAAGCTGCATCTGGAAAAATACAAACAGCTGTTTGACATTATAAACACTACGTGCTGTAGTCTTATTAAGTTTGTTGCAGCCACTTGCAGGCATGCCATTGCCTCAGCCTCAGAATTGGCACAAGTGTCATTTAAGTCTTTGGTGTCTGCAATTAGGCCTACATCTCTGTTTCAGTGGAGCAACGATAGACCAAATGTAAGGGAGATTCCACTGCTAGATGCCTGTTGAGAGCACTAGTAGTGAAACCTGCGCTTTTAAACAAATCTGAAAAGCAAAAGAGTTGTTTGAGTTGAACATGAGGCAGGCGGTTGGGTGTAATCCAGAGTTTGAGGATGTTGAAGGATGGACAGCGGGGGTGAGGGGAGAAATGGTTTAGCAAGGAGCTGCAGTGTTCTCACAGATCCATGTGATATCAGTGCAGAGAGCCTGGTTTGGCTGCCTGCCACCTGTGGACGATACAAACTGTGCTGCAGATGTGTCTGTTTTGGAGCAATGACTATAGACCTACAGTGCACTAAATGTCTGAAGAAAGGAAGGCCGTGGATGTGTTGTAATATGATCCCGCACCTTCCTGACACAGAGAGCCAGGCCGATGGAATGACTCTGAGTTTAACACGTGGCTTCATTTAGAGCCTCTGCAGAATTAGATCAAACATGCAAGCTGGCATATTTGTCTTCACGCATCTCACACATGGCTTGAGCCAGTTCCATTCATTTTCCCATTCTCGGCTATTGCAAACCTAGCGGTTTCACTTCTATAATGTTGCTTCTCCTGCTTCCTCAATGCTGGGAACCCTATCCTAAATTCAAACGGATGTTCAATGGTTTTTGGGTTGTAATGTTAGTATCATTCAGCGCTTCTGTTAGTTCCCACAGCTGCAAACAATGAGCTTACAAAAAATGAACAGTAGGCTTTTGTTATTTGAGTAGTGGTATAGTCTTTCAACTCTTGTCTCAACTTGAATCCAGTCTGGCACTAGTGCTACATTCAGCCATTGTTGTTAGCTTGTAGTTAATATGCTCCCCTTCTGATGCACAGTACAGTAAATTGTGATCACTGAAGTTGTGTTTTTAATGTATTGACAGGGTAGCAACTGATCACAATGAGGACAACACAACAGCCGTGCTGCGTGACTGGCTTGTCAAGGTGCAGAACCTTTACCACTATGTGGAATGGAGGCCAAAAGAGGAACCCAGGTCAGTTACTTTCTAGTGTTACTGTGGAAATTTTGCTTTGTCAGTGGGCTCACAGAACTAATAAAGACTGACTGGTGTTTGTATCCAAATGTCTCTTGCAGAGGTTATGAGGATGAAGATAGTCCAAAGCACTGGACGAACCTCCGTTACGCGTATATTATGAAGCTTCGGCAAGCAGCGTTGGAGTCGGCTCGTGAGATGTGGGCCGACTACTTCCTGGTGTGTCTACATGACTACTCCTTACAGGCACAAAAGAGGGAACAACAACACTCAAAGCATGTCCTTTTTAAGAATGAGGGCAACGATTGTACCCAGAGCGAGTTACTGTACAATGAGAGCAACAGTACAATAAGTACAAGGGTCAATTCCAAAGCGGCGTGACAGCATCTGGAGCCTTTCTTACACTGCTACAAAGCTTGGTTCAGCTTAAATCGCATTTTAAAACACAGCTTCTTGCTCATTTCTATTTGTATTCCGTAGCCTAACCCACATTGTCTAGTTCAGCAGGGTATAATTTTGAAGCAGAGTAGCCTACATCCAGAACTGAAATCATTTTGCTCTAGAAATTATCCTGCCGTCTTTGGAAATGCTGTCAGCCTTCTCCCTTGAAAACAGACCTTGGTCACTGCCATGTAAATGAATGGTCACCTCTGTTTTTCATAATTTCACTTCTGTTGCTCCATTTAACCTCCTTTTATGGTTTGTCATACACACTTTTGTTTCTATTCACTCACAATTTACTCTATTTCTTCTCTTTTCCTTTTCTAGTTGGTGGACTGTGATAACCTCCTCACCAATCCCGATGTGCTCTGGAAGCTCATCAGTGAGAATAAGACCATTATTGCCCCAATGCTTGACTCTCGCGCAGCCTATTCCAACTTCTGGTGTGGCATGACCTCCCAGGTACTGTTTTGATGCTTGGGTGTGCGTGTTTGTGTAATGTCAAGAGCTCAGTTGCTTTAATGAATGCTCTCAAGTCCTCACTGAACTGTGAATCAACGTGGTCTTTTTCAGGGTTACTATAAGCGCACGCCTGCCTACATACCCATGAGGAAGCAGGTGCGGAAAGGCTGTTTTGCAGTGCCCATGGTCCACTCCACCTTCTTGATAGACCTCAGAAAAGAAGCGTCCAGACAGCTGGCCTTTCACCCCCCACACCCAGACTACAGCTGGGCTTTCGATGACATCATTGTGTTTGCCTTCTCTGCTCGTATGGCAGGTATTGCACAATACAGTGCAGAATCCACAATATAGAGTTCTTTACATTTTGCTTCTGACATTTTATTGATTATCCCAATTCTAAGAAAACATTTTTTTTTGTACTCTGCTCTCTGCAGATGTGCAAATGTTTGTGTGTAACAGAGAGACCTACGGTTCCTTCCCTGTGCCGCTACGATCCCACAATACTTTGAAAGATGAAGCTGACAGCTTCTTGCATTCCCTGTTGGAGGTTAATGGTGAGTGGCATGCATTCAAGCTGAGGGCTTTACGGTTGCGTCCAACTCCTTTTTTCGCCGGCTTTAAGTTCTCATTCTGCTTTCTACTGCTTTTTCCAATGTTAGCTCTCAGCATGGGGTTCTATTTATCATTCATACCATTTCTGCATCCATCTTCCCTCTCACCGTATAGTGCGAAATCCCCCAGTGATGCCTTCCAAATACATACCTGTTCCTAGCAAACAACCAGACAAACTGGGCTTTGACGAGGTGAGTAATGAGTGTCGTGAAGATGGCAGCTGCAAAAATGGCCCTCTGTCCACTTCTGTGCTGAATGCCTCCCTCTCCTGTTAGAAATCTGGAATTGCGTTGACTGGCTTGGTTCTTGCCCTGTGTGCAGGTGTTCATGATAAACTTGCAGAGGCGGACTGACCGCCGAGACCGCATGCTGAGGACATTGTACGAGCAGGAGATCGCTTGTAAGGTCATTGCAGCTGTGGATGGAAAGTAAGTTCACCCTGTTTTTAAAGAATCCTTCGCACTCATTTAGTACTTGATAATCATAGGTGTCTGTCCCTGTCTCATTACTCTTTTTTTTCACGTACATTCTCTTTTGGCGTTTCAGAGCAATGAATATCAGTGAAATTCATACTATGGGCATCCATATGCTGCCTGGCTACAGTGACCCTTATCATGGCCGCCCACTGACTAAGGGAGAGTTGGGGTGCTTCCTTTCCCACTATAACATCTGGAAAGAGGTCAGCCACATACACCATGCTTAGGCACCCCAAAAAAATAAGAAATACAACAGAAGATTTGTGACCCAGATGGATGGGTGAGTCACTGACTAATCTGTGTCTGGCCCTAGGTTGTGGAGCGGGGTCTGCACACCTCCCTGGTGATTGAAGACGACCTGCGTTTCGAGATCTTCTTTAAACGTCGCCTGAAGAACTTGATGAGTGAGGTGGAGAGCGAGGGGCTGGACTGGGACCTCATGTGAGTGTGTATTATTGACACAAAGGAGATTTTTAATTTTACCTTAATTTTCCTGGGTATTCAAATGCATAAACATTTCTCACACCCGTTTCTTTCTTCCAGATACATTGGTCGAAAAAGAATGCAGGTGGATCACCCAGAGAAAGCCGTGCCAAATATTCACAACTTAGTGGAGGCAGACTACTCATATTGGACACTAGGCTATATGATTTCATTACAAGGTGCCAAGAAGCTCTTGAATGCAGAGCCACTAAAGAGGATCTTGCCGGTGGATGAGTTTCTCCCCATCATGTTCAATAAACACCCTGTGTAAGTGTCTGTGTTTGTACATCAACTGGTAGAACTAACAAATATTTGTGTTCAGGAGTTTTGCCAGTTTTTTGTTGTTTCTTGACATTATTCCCCCCTCTTCCCACAGCTCTGACTACATGGACCAGTTTGAGACTAGGGACCTGAAGGCCTTTTCGGCAGAGCCTCTTCTGGTGTTCCCGACCCACTACACGGGCGACACAGGCTACATCAGCGACACCGAGACCTCCACTGTGTGGGACAACGAGAAGGTCCGTACGGACTGGGACAGAGCCCGCTCAGGCAAGACCCGGGAGCAGGCAGAGATCAGCTCAGAGGCCCAGAACTCAGACGTCCTGCAGTCCCCTCTGGACAGTACGGCACGGGACGAGCTATGAGACGGTTCTGGACGAGAGCCTCGGGGAGATTCAGAGGAGCTTTGGGCAAACCGACGTAGTTTTTCAATTGTCTTTCATCTTTCAAATTTCTGATTTTGCATCATCGCAAGGATGTGATATCAGAGTTTGTGGGGAGATTTAATTTATCCAGATGTGACAAGTTAAAAAGGGATCAGTTACATCTTGTATCATCATGTATTTTCTGTTGTGCTGTCCGTTTTTAGTTTTAACTTCATAAAGGCACTAGACTTGCCATTTGGAATGGCATTTGCAGTACCCAACCTCTGTCTGTCATACAGAATGGAACCAGCAGATAATGTAATTGGACTGTTACATTTCAGTAGCTTCATTGGACAGTTGCATTTCATTGTCTTGATTCGACAATATGCTGCAAATTGCAATCATGTTCTCTCTCAGTCTCTGAAGACTATGAATTGATTATAGCCTTATTTCACTGAGCAAAATCAAGACTGAACAAGGCAGACCTTTTAATGTCTAAAATTAACCTGTTTATTATTCTAAATGTATTTGTGTCTTGCGAAAAGACGAAGAGGAGGAAAATCTGCATGTTTTTGCTTTACTTTGATCTTTATCATTTTCTCTTTTTAAACCTAAACATGTTTGTCATTTGCATAGTCATTAGCCAACACTTGAGATGCTTGAAGAACAACTTTACCAAAGCAACAAAAGGCACAAGCAATTACAGCTCAGTAGCTGTCAACTCCTAATCGTTGATTTACAGTGCTGCTGTATATAGCATTGCTGTTGGGGTTTTTTATTGGCCCCGCTGCTTTTGGTTAGTTTCCAGACTAACGCCTCCAACCAGTTGCTGATGTGGTTATAGGCGAGACTGACCACAGTAAACGCCTCACACTTTGTGGTTTGGGAGGTACATGATTATAAATGGCAATTAAGTTCCCACAAAAGAGCCCTCAAAGCCAAATCCAGACTCGCCTGCTCTTAATCTTTTTCGGTTCAGTCTGAATGTGAGAGTTTTGGGTGTGCAGGACTTGATAAAAGGCCTCTGCAAAAGATAAATGTGTCAAGCTTGGATCATCATGCTTTTCTACAGGTTATTTATTGTCACAGTTTGAGCTCAGAGGGCCACACTGGACCACCTAAGAAGCTGATTTTCAGAGGCTGTTGATGCATTGAAGTGGGAGATGTTGGCCCATGGATGGACGTTGGTGCATTGTGCCTTCAAAAAGAATAAAATATTTTGTTTTTAAACATGTTGATTTTGTGATTAATATCTATTATCATGCTAGTATAACCAATTTTCTTTCATTGTCCCTAGCTTCACTGATGGCTTTATAAGTACACTGGACATCGTTAATAGCTCTCTGCTTTCAGGATGAATGTCTTGTGCCAGTTTAACCAGTCGGATACTGGGAAGCTGTAGGCCTTTAACAAGATGCTTATAGCTGCAAGAGACTTGAGGTAGGAGAAAAGACTCAACAGTAACACTTGAGAACAAAGTTTACATTTTTAAAACACTGACAATTTCTTTAACAGCCCATATTGCTGATAATGTAGGAATAACCCTAGTTACTGGCAAACCCATACACCGACAGAGGTTTGATAAGATCATTTGCATTTACCAGGTATGGGGTTAGAAAGAAGTTCATAAAGGTTAAATAAAGGATCATCCAAAACGTATTGGCTCGGTTGGCTGCTCGTTAAAAGTCCGGTGCTCCAGAATAAACTTATAATAAAACATAGACTATCTGACGAACATTTAAGTTACAAACATTTTGATTTAATGTTGAAAAAGTTATGCATTTTTGAAGGTGTATGTTTCATATTGTAAACTATGCCTACTGCATGAGCTTCTATATATCCGTTGTGGCATGTTGTCAACCTGTTGAATCAAACGTCTCTTTTGAGTTGAGATCGATTTCCCACTGCAGCTGGTCAGGAAGTGTAGGCAGCTGTAGCCTGTTGGATAGTCTGGACCCCATTAGCCTAATATTAGCCACTCGGGCTATTTGTTTGTATTCATCAATGCAGAATAAATAACATTGGCCTACAGTGATTTCATAAATTTCCATGTGTTTTCATGCATATTTTAATTGTCCAGACATTTCAGCCTCCTGGATCATCTCCATGCCCGAAGTTAATACCGTCGACATTTGAATTCTGACTGCTGTGGAGAAATATTCCAGACAGTGAGAACCGAGAGCGACAAGACTGTCAGGTGACACACACACACACACACACACACACACACACACACACACTTGTCACATTGACACAAACACACACCCACACTAGCTAAATGAAATAGAAACATGTATTTCTATCCAAACCAATATTATAACTTAACATAAGTGACCAAACCAGTACATTTAAGAGGTGCAATGGAACCCCCCAACCCCTCCAACAACATCTAAAAAAAAAAAAAGAAGAAGAAATTGCATGGAGCTGTGTATTATAATAAACTGCTTTCTAGAAAATCCTCTGTTCCTGTTCTTTTATATATAGCTGTGTCTGCAAATCCAGCCGTGCTTAAGTTGCTTTGAACACGACTCAAACTCTGAACACGCAGTAGTTCTTCAGGAGGTGGCTTGCCTGGCAAAATCCTACATCTAATTTTAACATAACTGGGGTGTTGTGTTTGCTGGAATTGAAGGAGAATGCCATTTTCTACAGTTCAGATGGATATAAATTATGCCAATCTGTTGTAAAAATGCAAGAAAGTGGCCTTAAACAGCCCTTCTTGGGACCTCACTCAAAATTTTGGTCTGCCAACAGCCCTGCCAACACAAATCTTGTATATTGGCTAACTTCAACATAACTTAAAACCAACAGTAATTATACTAGTAGACTCCTACATAGCCGATTATTGCCTAACTTAAACACAATATCTCAAAACCAGCAATTATACCAGCAGACTCCTGTAACACATTGATGGAGACATCTGCGTCTGCAGTATAGGACTTCTAGTGGTCTGCGCAAAAAAATGCACCTTTAAATCACAAAAAATTAAACTAACCAATCTTCTCAACCTTGCCAGTGTACAAAACACACGACAGGCCTCATCAAACACAACAAACCTTCCCTCTGTCCCACAAAAGCTTAATGAACTACCACCATAACTACAATACAATCAATAACTCCTCAGCTAGACAAATGTTTGATACATAAAAATAATACATTGCATCTTTATCATAAAAGACTGAAAGAGAGAAAAAATATATACTAACTCTAAGTAAAGCATAAATAAAATAGCCAATGTAACACTGTTATTCCAAGTAATCACAAACTGCTCAAGCTTGTTTCAACCTTATCAGATCTTCCCACCTAATATTCACAATGAATTATTAAATTAATTGATTCATAATGAAGATTGACCCTCTCAGCTACTGAAGCACACTTTGTTCCACACGCTTTATTAAACTTATTTCCAGTAATCATTAGCCTACATTTCAATTGCACTATAATAAATGACATTATAAATACATTTTGCTGTTCTCTATCTAACAGATTAGAGGTTTTGTCTGGATCCACTCTGACTCTTGTTTCATTATTGTCTGAGACTCTCACAGCTGACCAACATGTACAGTACGTAGCACTGAGCTAGTGTTCACTTGTTCTATCTGGGCCGCCCTCAAGGTGTCATCATTTTACTGGTAGGCTTCTTCAGCTGTCACCTACTTAAGTGAGAGTTTTTCAATAAAACCAGTTGGAGGAAGTCTTGCAAGAGGTTTGGTTTCTGGGCAAAAGCCCTGTCACTTCAGATTATTGGTCTTGGGTAACACTTCACACTAAGTGGTTCTCAAAGTGCAGTCCAGGGCTTTAAAAAGGTCCTAAGGAGTCCTAGGCAAAGTGAGATATTTTAATTTCACAGTTTACTCTCCCCACTGTTATTTCCATACATAAACATAAACATTATGTAATTATTTCCAAAGTCATCTCTAACAAAAAGAATATTTGCAGACAGGGAGTAGGGACAAAACCCATTTCATCTCATTCTGCAGAAATTCAAAATTTGCTCATTAAACAAAGAATTTGAAATTGATTTTCCACCATCTTTCCCCCCACCAGTCTCTGTATTTTAAAACCAGTCCATTTAATTTTGCTCAAAAGCATCACCCCATCTTCTAACACCTTGCTGTCCAAACTGTGCAGTATGCGCGTTGACAGGATCCACAGCGAGACACTGAAGTCACACATTTTATTTTTACAAAGACCAGGCAGCATAAACACAGTGGCACCATCTCACTATGTATGGTGTGATAGTGTAGGTGTGGCCTACAGTGACAGCGAGATACACTTCCTCTTCCCATGGTGGTGGAAACATATTGGCCAACCTCCACTCCTCGAGAGGAAGATCATTTTGAGAAGCAGAAAGCTTAGCGAGCCCAGGAGTTGCACGCTAATAATTTACCATAAGCGTGTCTCTGAGGTTGCGTACATATTTCGGTCAAGATTTCCTGTCCACCCCCCTATCTCCCCTCCCTCCGCTCCCCCCCGGCTGGCTGTTGCTTTATGTGTCTGGTGCTCTGACCTCAGGACAGGTGATGTGCCGGTAGGACTGGTAGGGCCTGCTGCTGTGCTGACAGTGTAGAAATGGAAGAAGATCAAGTGCCAGACAAGGACTCCTCCCAAGCCACAGGTGAGCGCCAAGAAGAAGTGAGACAGTGTGGGATGAAATGTTTGAAGAAGTGCAGCATTTCACTTCATATGTACGCCGCGTTGTCTGCCATTCTTACATGTGATTTAATAGTTTATTTTTAGAGAATTGTGTTTTGTTTTAGAGACCTTTTTTCCTTTCTTCATGAGTTCAGTTTGTTCTCGGGCACCATTCTGACACGATACTGTGTGTGCGGGCATGTATGTGTGCCTGGTTTTGCGTTTGTTAATGTGTGTGTGTGTGTGCATGTGCGTGTGTGTGTATCAGGGTGTCAGGGTGTTTGTGGTTGCGCGCTACATCCTCCCAGTCAGTGCAGGATTGGTGAACTCTTCCTCCATTTTGACACATTCTGTGGCCGTCCTCTTTGTGTCACTTCTGTATTTACATTTAACAGGACATGGCTGTCTTTAAACATCATGAAAAACAAATAATAGAATATGAACTAAAAAGATCATTAAGATTGGCGTGAGGCTTGGAGGAATTTGTAAAATAGCAATACTAATAACCCAGCTCACTACAGTGTGTTGTAATTTTGGAAACTAGAGAGGAAATTGTGAAGGAAATACACATCTAACTAGAACTTTTAACAATATGTTCCTTTTCAGGTGATGTAAACTTAATACTTGAATGCAGAATTATTTGCAATAATTACAATGATTGCAAATGTAAAACAAAACAGGATCATTCATTCATTTGAACATAGTGACATTTGTTTCATTATCTGACTAGAAGACTGTGGGTTCATGCTTTGCTGGAGCATCTCACCTGCCTCTCAGAAGCACTGCTGATGTGAAAAAACAAGGACTTTCTGTACTCATTACAGAACATGACACAAATTGCAAGCAGGATGTGGTTGACCTAAATGGAGACGGTCTCTGAGAGAGAGAAAGAGTGATTGGTTTTCCTCATGCGTTACATCTGTTGTAAGTCGGCAGTAGTTTAACCTTTTTGCATGCTCCAGAGAGTGAAACACCAGCTACACAGTAGGAGCACAAAAGGTTGAGGTTTTGTTATCAGAATGCACCACAGTTCCTCATTGTCTCCTAGTTCATGTTGGCGTTCAGTGAAAGGCTAATTTTTCTCAAAAACTGCTATCAGATATCACTGAATGAGCAGAACAGAGTGGCATCTCTTTTGTGTATATTTAACACAGTTATTTCTCTACAAGCATATTCTGTTTACAGTCTATTTTACTTGTTGCATTCACCAAGTTTGGGAAATATATATTCTACATTTTATACATTTAGCTGATATTTTTTGCAGATCAGCTTACAATAAGTACAACAGTAGAATAAGCTTCAATTCCCATATCACCAACATTGCAGGCGACCAATAGGAAGTAGCGGCCTGAGTCAGACCCACAGTGCCATGACAATAGAATAACAGATGCAACAACATATTCCTATTTGTCTTGTCACATAAAAAAAACAAAAAAAAAAAACAGGCAATTTCAGTAGTTTGAGGATGACAAAAGTGTTACAAGCCAGTCTCTGCAAAATGTAAAGTCAACACAAAGTCAAATGTTTCCAGCTAATGTTTTGGGCACTCACACTTTCCAGACCTTTAACACATTTAAAACTCAAAGCTCTTTTTATTTCACCACAACGACTTTTACAGACTCGGTTTTGGCCATAAAGTTTACACACTTCTGTTTATAGAAAGAGAGTGTCGAGATAAAGTGTTTGTGTGCATATGTGTGTGTGTGTGTGTGTGTGTGTGTGTGTGTGTGTGTGTGTGTGTGTGCATGCGTTTGTGTGTGTGTGTGTGTGCGTGCGTGCAGGCGTGCGTGCGTGTGTGTGTGTTTTGGGTGGGGATCTCAGTTGACGCCTCAAGAATTTCTACACTGGTATTCTGCATGACATAAATGGTAAGACTAACTTATTACTTTATATGACAGTTATCAAATTGTCTATTTCTCTTTGCAGATGTGAAGAAGGTCCCGCATAAATCTGAAACCAAGCGATACAGTGAGATCTTCCGAGACTTTGATAACCTTGAACTATCCTTAGTCTCTTGGTAAGTATGACAAATGAAAATGTGGGTGCTGCCAAGAGTTTCTATTATCTCATGCATTTCTCCGCCTCTTCAGATTGACCTAAATTGTTTTCACTGCAAAACACAGCGGCTTGTGAGGTGTCATTCAAATTGCATTACATTTGGCTGATCATAGGATCCCATACAGTATGAAACTCCATTGACAAACATCTTATTCAATCCAAAACCATAATCCATCAATGTGAACTGAGCCAGCTATGCTTTATTTCTAGATGTAGCTTCTTTCAGACAGCAAGTTCCTGGAAAAGTCATGTTTTAATCAATGCCCTCGGCAGGAATGAAGTTTTTCTTAGCTGTAAACTTAATCTACCCTTATTTTATGAAAACCACTGAAAACCACTCCTTTTGTAGGAGCGCATCAGTCCAAGCATCACGACTTTCCCTCAAATCATAAAAACAAAACTATGCAATGGGAAATGGCCTAGAAGTACATTTTTGCAAATTAGCTGAATATGAAAAACTCCGGGATTTCCCTATGAATGTTTTGAACTTAAGGTATCCGTGTGCCAGAACAATCAGTCCATCAAGTGTAGTCTGTGTGTTGCATACATCACTCTGGCAGACTTGTACATGGTAGCGTAGTTGCAGGAAAATGGAGTGTTTGTATATATGTTCCTCCAAAAGCCCCTGAGCCTTTTTAGGTATTGCTATTTGACTGTGCATGTATCTGTCCCTATGCATTCTTTCTGTATTTAGTGCAGGGGAGGAGCTGCTGCCAGACCCAGACTCGCAGTCCATAACAGATTCCATCTCTACAGAAACCACAGAGCAGCATGATGTGTCTGTAAGGGATCAATATCTGCTTAATAGACAGAATTATCAATTATATCTGGTTTTAAGGCTCAGCTCTGTTACTGAAATTACTGATGTTGCTGATGCCAGATACATAGTTGATTTCTTAGAAAGCCACTGACCTAACATTGTTGTGTTTTTTGGTGATACAGTGATGCATTTAGTAAGGCTCTGTATTTCTCTCAACAGTGTGAAGATGCCTTGGCCACAGAAATAGATGGAAATCTATCAGGTATAGTTGTGTGTGTGTGTGTGTGTGTGTGTGTAGGAGTAAGTTAAAGAGATGCCTGTGTGCACTTGTGTGTGGGTGAGGGAGTGTGTGCATATGTATGTCTAGTTGATATGTAAAAGCACTGAGCTCCCAAGAGGTCATTAAAGATGAGCGGGCCGGAGCCGGTGTCAGTCTGTGACAGTCCGTAAAGTGTCTTCTTCAACCTTTTGTGTTGTTTTCACATAATTAGTTGCATGGACTAATTGCCCTGTTCTAACAAGATTAGGATAAGGGTAGAGGATTAGAGCGGGAGGCAGCTGCTCTCAGTTTTTACCTCAGACACAAGAAGAAGACAGAGGGGACTGGAGAAAGGAGAGCAAGAGAGAAATGTGAGGCGTGGCGCCAGTTAGAGTCGTGTTATGTAGGCAGTGAGTCCAAGAGAAAGAGAAATGGAAAAACAGTAGGCCTCTTAACCAGCCATTTCAACTGGATGTATATAAACAGGGAGTCAGCGCCAAATACATTGACCTCAGTTTGACCCAAATTATAGGTATTCACAGTACGCAGTAGAGATTAGGGATTACAGAGACAGATAGCGTTTAAATAACACAGCGGCCGTAGAAGCAGCCCTGGAGTCTGAGCTAGCAGAGTAAACACAGAGCTCTAAATCTCTGTGTCCTCTTAAGGTCCTCCACCGGCCTTAAATATCCAACCATACCTGCACCTCCTGCTCCTGCTCCCTCCTCCTATAACCTGATCTCTAATCAGCCTAATGAAGACGCAAAGGGGGGGAGGGCGGTTCTGCTGGTAGAGGGGTCACTCACGCTGTGGCCTGTTGCATGTAATGCCAGCTATCAGTTTGTGTAGATATTGATCCGCTGATCTGTGTATGGGTACATTTCATATTATGTGAAAGCGGAAGCAGTTGATCAGCAGCAGTACAGGCACTCAGTCCGTACATATTCTCTGTACTCAATCACCCTGAGATTTCGTCCGGTCTTGTTTGATCTACTCCCATTGGTTGGGATTGGCCACCCACCAGCCCCTTATCTCCCCCCACCCGGCCAGTCAGGCACTCTGTCACACACCAGGAGGTAAACCTCACTCGACTCGACTCTAAAGCCCGTCACTCCACAATCTGTGCCTGTCCGGGATAATCCCCAATCCCAGCGCAGGAGGCTCTCGGCATGGGACAGCGCCAAATCTACTGGGAGGCTGTGTTCCGAAAGTGCTGAGAGCCATCCTTAAAATGAGACTTAGACTGAAAGAGGTCAACCTGGCACGCAATCTGGCCCGCAAATCCATAATGGATTTCTTCTGGTATTGCCAGTTTTCTTGCGTGTGGATTTTGCCTGCAGATGGACTTGAAAAGATCAGCCTGGTTGGATTCTTTTTACCACTCTAACTGGATTTGGCTTCTGTGTCAGAGAACAGAGGAGAAGAGAATCTGTCTGTTCTTAAAGTGAGGAACTTGAAAGAGAAGTTGCAGTCTTTCCTTCTGAGAACGCATGTTTGGTTTTTCAGACAAAAGATCGCTTGATACTTGGAACTGGACTGTGGTACTTTTTGAAGAAGTGAAAGTATTTGTCTGCTCTATCACACGCAGCTTCAGGAAAAAAGGGAAGATGCGTTTTAATAGATTTTGGCTAAGTGACAGACGCTGACGTTCATTTGCAAAAGGTGTGCTGGAAGAGGAAAAACAGAGAGGCAAAGAGGAAAGTGTGAGAGTGGTAGCGAGAGGGAGGGAGAGACCACATGATCATTGCAGGACTGTTACACATCATCCGCTCTGTGTCGGCGTGAGTCAGAGAGGAAGAAGCAGAGCAGAGTTCAGGGTGGTTGTCATA
Organism: Centroberyx gerrardi; assembly: GCF_048128805.1. Lineage (NCBI taxonomy): Eukaryota > Metazoa > Chordata > Actinopteri > Beryciformes > Berycidae > Centroberyx > Centroberyx gerrardi. The sequence goes on from NC_136003.1 coordinate 21,168,015, forward strand.
CCAACACCCTGCCTGCCTGACCACAGTAGAGCGGTGGCTTGTGGCTGATACAGCACACTGGCACCGACTGGTTTTGGTGACTCTCCTCTCAGACCGGGGACTTGTCTCTCTAACCGAGGAGCGTTCAGCAGGTGTGAGAGGGAGGGAGGGAGGGGAGCCGGCCAGAGAAAGGAAGAGGGGAGAGGAGGGGAAGTTATTGAGCTAGATCCCTCTTTCCTGGGTCCTTAGAAGCTCTTCTCTCTCAGGTCACATCCCCATCTGTGTTGACTGGAAGAGTCTGGATTGGATAAGGAATTTCTTGCCAACAAATGCGATTTCCACATGGCGCTTCAAGACAGCTGGCTATACATCCATCGTGCTGGATACATGGAATAGATACATACAGTGCGCTGAGACCCGTTGGAAAACCACAGGACTTTTATTCTGAAGACCGACTATGACTTGTCATATGCAGTCATTGTTTCCTATATTGGGTTTGTGTATACCGTTTTTCAAAAGTGACATCTGATTTTTGATTATAATTTTTTTGACCGGTAAAGTATGTAAGCGTACATTATACCGAGAGTTGGTTTTAGTTTTAAATCCAGCTTCCTAGGAAACGGGGGGCTGTCACTGCAGAGTAGGGGGGAGAAGCTGTGGGCTTTAGCCACTGGGACGCTGTGTTGTCCGGAGGTACGGCTCCAGGTACCCAGAGCCCGCAGTGATGCTGATGTACTCCCTCTCAGCCCAGGATGCTGACCTGGCCCTCTGTCGCTGCGAGGGCGGAGTGGAGACGGCCCTGCAGTACGCCAAGATGTGGTGCCGCTACGCCAAAGACCTCCTGGCCTGGATGGAGAAGAGAATCAGTCTGGGTGAGTGAAAACCTCATGGCTCCAGTTTTGGTGATTTTCATGTTTTCGCTTAATTAAAGGATTACAGGACTCCTCTGTTGGTTGAGAAAATTCTCACAACTCTTGGGCTTATGAAACCTTTTCAACTTGTATTGGATAACATCAAAAATGCATTGTCAGGGCTGTTTTTCTTAGTTCCTGAAAAGTTGCCATTTTGGAGATACAAGGTTTTCTCCGGACAAGCAATGATATGCTGCTGAGTAAGGGCAATGATAACACAGCGATGCAAAATCTATATTTATATACATTTTGGGAAAAACTCTATGTCACATTCATCATTCAGTATGTGTTAAATATAGAGGATGCAGGGCATGAAAATCATTCTGTCAACCATGGAGTTTAGTTACCTACTATTCTTTAAAAAGTACCATAATTTGTGTAAATTTTGGGCTATCTATCATTTTCTAAGAGTCGGTGTCAATTTTTTCAATCTCATTTTGTAAAGAAACTCTTTAATCAGAAACATGATTGTGTCCTTGCATGTAAACACTAATGTTTCAGTTCAAAGACAACACATGCAATATACACAAGGCATGTGTACTCAGCCGGTATTAAGCCTGTCCTTTGAAAGCACTATCTGGACCTGAGGAATCACCACATTGTGTTTCCTAGATAGTTACAGCAGGTGTCTATATGATTCAACAGGATTTGTTTATTTGGGACTGTAATTACAGCTAGAGGCATGGTTCTTAAAAGCCACCAGGCACACCCACAGTCCTAGAAAAGACAACAGACTAAACCAGACCAACACAGAGAGTTACTGCATGTTATTCATCTATAAGAGGGTCAGCAGACCTCAGGAGAGCAGAATCCCGCTCCATAACTTCCATCTATGTAGAACCAATACTACAGGCACGCTGGAAGATTGACCACCATGCCTTAACCTGCCATAGCAAGGCCTGTCTGTATAGTGCCGCTCAGTGAGGGTGTCTGCGGGCGGTGCAGTCACCCCAGTAAACACTACAGAGGGAAAGGATTAGAGGGCAGATTAGCAGGCCACAGCAGGGTGATGGAGATGATGGGGTGCAGAGACAGAGATTATCCTGGCATCAGCCTGCACAGGTGCCTACGGCCCGCTCTCTGCCTGCTGCCGGGACCAGGCATGCGAGTCTATTGGCAGCAATCACAGAGAGAGCAACAGGAGAGGCCCACAGCTAGAGCAGCAGTGTTTGGTAACAGCAATAGATGACTAATGCTGGGTGGAGCTCAGTCCCACACTGCTCTGTATTACTCAGAGAGTAACAGAGAATACAGCAACACTGTAGATCAGCTAAAGTCGTAACAGTATTTATTGTTGTCCATTTTTTAAAACTCCACTGAACACCCCTGTCCAGTCAAATCAGCAGTAAATACAGAGTAGCCTCTAGTGTCAGGTTGTGACCACTGATGCTAAAGAGCAATCAGATTATCAATATGGATGCAGCCTAAATGATATGGAGCAGCATTCAGCATTTAGCGTAGCGAGACCGAGTATGGATTTGGATAATGGAATAGTGATGTTGATCAGTCAAGTCCTGCCTGTGCTCCGGGAGTTTTGATGAGCTTTCCAGCAAAAGTCATGGTTCTCTAAATGGGGTCATAGGTTTGGTTATATCACCCAATGGGTCTAAAATAGAACACGCCAAAGCCCCAAGCACCATATTGATATGTACCAACTAAAAGCATTAGTCATGTCTAATATTGTGGGTCCTGTTATTTCCCAGTCTATTTAATTTTCCATGATGCTCCTAGCTTGTCCTACTTAGACCTTATGTACAGTAATCTTGCAAGTAACGTCATGCCAAAGAAAACTGACTCATGATGTTTGTTTACAGAACAAGAATTTGCAAAAAACATAATGAAGGCAGCTGAAGGAGCAAAGTCCTGTGTGGCTCAGCAGGTAAGGCTTTGTATACTGGGTGGGTAGGGTGTGTGGCAGTGTTTAGAAAGTTTTAACACTCTTATGGAATACGCAGCCATATTTACCAGGGTTGGGGACATTCATGAATTGAATTGAGAATGGTAAATTCCAATTCAATTCCTGGAGTTGGAATTGGAATTAGAATTGCACCCAGCCCTAAGGAAACAGAATTGGAATTTAATTGGAATGACAAGAAACAGAATTGAATTCCATTGAATTCCATGAAATTGCACTTTAAGAGATTTTGTCTTGACTTGCTAAACATAAATCAAAAAGACAGTTGAAAGACACCTGAAAGGTACCTTTAACATTTTATGATATTCACTACTGATAATATATAACACTATGTGTAATCTCAGATATGTAAGAAAAAACAACAAAAACATGTAATTTCATTGAATTAAATTCAACTTAATTAAATTCCAATTCTGTTTCCTGTAGGTGTTTTCAAATTTCAAATCCAATTCCAATTCTTCAGTCGAATTGGAATTGATGAGTTCATTCATGAATTGACTCCCACCCTGATATTTACTGTAGAAAAGCTGTCTAAAATTGTTCAATGGCGTTCTTGCCTGGGCAGGATATGATGCCTCTACAGTACATCTACACCATGGCCCTGGAGCAAGACATAAAGAACAGCCTGGCCTCCAGACAGACTTCAGAACTGCTACAACAGCGCTGTTACCAAGTAAAGACACACACACACACACACACACACACAGAAATCACAGCTAAACTAAATCATTTCTGTATTGTATATTCGTGTATATGGGAATGTGTCTAATCTGGGATCTTTACCCTGAAGGGCTTGGCTGCCAAGAGAAATGAGATTGACAAGTGGCGCAGAGAGTTTAAGGAGCAGTGGGCAAGAGAGCAAAGGAGGATGGTGAGTGGTTTAGGAATCTTGGCAAGCACTGAAGTTCAGCTCAGTTAATGTTTATTGCACTGTCAAAATTCATTTGTCCAAATTTAACACATTCCAACTGACTGGATGCCTGAACAAGCGTATAAAACAAAATATTTGGCAGTGTGAAAGAGTGTTCTATCTGTAATGCACAATTGTTGGAATATACTTGATTGTTGATACCTGGAAAGTGTTTAAACTGCATTATGTGCAGAGTAAAGAGAAACACCCCTGTGATTTTTCCCATATGCATCTCCCTTGTTTATTTTCAGAATGAAGCGGTGGCGGCTCTGAAGAAAGCTCGGCAGCAGTACGTCCAGCGCTGCGAGGAGCTAGAGAAGGCTAAGGCTGTCACCGCCAAGGCTGCGGACGACACAGCTGGATACAAAACACTGGACAAGAGGCGGAAGTCCAGGGATGAAGCCCAGTGCAAGGTGAAGGTTCCCCTCAACACTGAGCCTTCATTTGGCCCCCAGACATGCAGTTCTAGTGCAGTTGGTTTCACCTTTTTTGCATTTTTCACAATTGTGTACAAGAGGAAGTACCATAAAGTGCTGTTTTCATGGTGACACTTGAAGTACATGAACATACTTGAAGTGTTGCTGATCATGATTTATTGTAAGCACTTAATAAGTACATTACGAGTGCATTATGATGAGCAATGCATAATAAACTCTGTTTGATAGCTCTTAAGTGCTGAATACAACTGTGTAGCTGATAATAAGCTTTCACCGCATTCAAAAGATATTAAAATGCGGGCCATTATGTAATGTCATTTTTCCTAATGTGGTTATAATGTAAGAATAGCAAGTATATATTTTTAGTGTGCTCATAATGTGCTTATGATGTTTCACAATGCACGTCAAAAAGTAAAATGATACCGATTTGTCATAATTTAGCAGCAAGTGAAGTTCTGTCTCCGTGTCTCGGTGTCTCCCAGGTGACGGAGTCAGAGACGCTGTACAGACAGTGTGTGTGCGACGCCCGGCTCCACCAGGAGGACTTGGTGAAGGCCAAAGAGAGAATTATTTCTCACATGCGCAAGCTCATCTGTCAGGGAGATAACGTGCTCAAGGAGGTTGGTATGAAGTCAGGGAAGCTGTGTACATGCAGGATTCAACTCTGTTCTGTGCTAGATACTTGAAATCAGTGGTCATTTTCTCACCATTTTTAAATTTAGTCATAGTCTTTGTCGAAAACATTCTTTAAATTTAGTCCGTATTTAATCATGTCATATTGATTAAATTTAGTCAATTACTCACTTATTAAAACGGCATATGATTTAGTGAATTTATTTAACATTATAGTCAACGTAAATCTGTCTACTGCAGCAGCTCTTCAACTGCAGATTAGAAAAAAAAAAAGCTTTTGCAACATTTATACATGTCTCAGTTTATCTGCTGCTCAATGGGTTTTAAGCTTTTAACTCTGTCTTACAGATGAAAGGCGGCACCATAGGTAACCTGCAAACTCCTCCCTGAAATATGAAACAATGAGTGCACCTGAACATGCTCTTAGCTAACACTCAGCTATTGTCTACTAAGCTTCCCCCAGACAAATATAAATCCAGCAGCCCAGCAAAAGAAACAAAACTCATATCTCCTAACCTACATCTGTCTTCCAAGTTAACCAAGCTGTAACCAAACAAACCTGTGTGCATCTCAGATGAGGAAAGCTCTGGCCAGAGAAATGTAAAGCTAGCAGCCCAACAAATAATGTCTTCTATCGTTATGGTTTTCTTCCAGACAGGTTTAATCAAGATAACTTGATTGATACAAACATTTGTCTTTCAGATGAGTTACTTAAAGCTCCTGCCAGACAACTCTATAGCTAGCAGCCATGTAAAAACAAGTAATGTGCTTCATAATGTACAGGTCTGTCTGTCTCCCGGACAAATTAATCAAGCTGTCTCCTCATACTTGTTTTCTCCTAGATGAGTTTCTTAAAAGTTCTGCCAGGTAAATCTACAGATAGCAGCCAAGCAAAAACAATTAATACTATATATATCTCACAACATACAGTATGTCTATTTTTCAGACGAGTTACTCCAGCTGTACCCTAACACACCTCTTTGACCTTCGGATGAGTTGCTTAAATAACATCAAGCCAGAAAACTCTAACAAAAACAATATGTCAACATTATGCTTGTCTTCTAGACAGGTTGCTCAGTGCAGCTGTCTCCAACCGCACATGTTCAGACTTGGGTTTTGGCATGGCAATATAATGCATTTACTTTAGTTACCAAGTCAATGCCAAATACTTTTCAATTATACATAGACTGTGCATTTCTTCAGCAGTGTTAGCTAAAGACACGTTTGGGCGCGCTCACTTTTCTGTGTTTCAGGGGAGGAGTTAGCATGTTAACCTATGGTGTCGCCTCTGTTTGTGAGACAGCGCTGAGGGCTCAAACACCCTTTGAGCACTGCACACATTCACACCTGGGAGCTGTGTGATATTTAGGGAACATTTTCAAAAGGGACAAATAAGTGTCGCACTTTGTACACTGATTAATGCATGTCTGTGATTGGATGATAGTAAACCATGTCTCCATTGAAAAGCATGCACTTTTGTTTGCTAGCCTGCAAGAGTAAATGCATGTCTGTGATTGGATACTGAAAACAATGTTCTTTGTAGGTTTTCTCTTAACAAAACAGTGACTTTTTTTCCAAGGGTAATTATGATCATCTGCAGCTGTGTTTTCTGTTTTGATCATGTTTTCATCAATAATAGCATGAAACAAAATCATTTTTAATGTCACATTGCAGATCATTGTCATCTTTGACTACATTCAAAAAAAAAAATCAACAACCATTTTCATCATTGCTTTTGTGATTAGATTAACGCTGCTAGCAATAATAGAAATTTGAAAGGGGATCTGTACTGTATCATGATACAGTAGCAATCAATAACCAAAGCAGTACTCTGATATTGTACATTGCATCCATCCGTCTATCCATCCTGAAATGACCACCGTCAAACCCCTCCCTCTCCACCACCCTATTAGGCCACAGTCAACATGTTCTACTACCAGCGGCAGCAGACGGAGGCCATCCCGCTGGGCTACCACAACCTGGAGCTGACCTGCCGGCCCCTGGAGCCCGGGGAGCCCTACCTGCTGTACGTCCTCAGCAAGCGCCGCCATGAGCAGCCCCTCCAAATCTTCACCTTCCAGGAGTATATCCCTCAGGGCAAAGGGTACGGTCGGCCGAGCGATGACTGTCTCGAATGTATTTGTCTGATGTATTGGCTGCAGTGTCTACCGTGGATATCGAAAATGGACACACCTTTTGAAAGTTTCTAGTGTTTCTTGCCTGAAATTAAAACCCATTTTCATTTGGATATAATATCTACCAAAATCAAGGTAAAAACAAAAGGTTAATCATTTATGACAGTGTATTAAAAATTTTAAACTTAGACACCTTTGTCACATCTGTGTAGACACCCTTAGTAGAAGCACCTTCTGCTTTGATAACAGCAGTAAGACTGTTTGAATAAGTCTTTACCAACTTAGTACATCTGGATTTAGGAATTTTCTCCCATTCTTCTTTGCAGAAGAGTTCCAAGCTCACTCAATTTGCAAGGGGATAAAGGCAAAAAATCTTTTGATATCCACTGTCTAAACTATTTTTATGCACTTCTAGTAATAACACTTGAATCATAAGACTAAAGTCTCTGTTTTTGTCTCTGTGCCTTTTATGTAAGACCTGAAAGGACCAAACGAAAAACCAGCAACCCTCTCAGCTCTCTTCCGGACTCTTTCGCTCTGCCAGATGACGGCCTAGGTAGACGAAGCGATGGAAGTAAGGACTCTCCTCATGATTACACTAGGATTACATTATGGTGGCCCCAGTCTTTGGCAAATTCCTCATTCCAGTCAAATTTTGAGTTTTGAAATGTGTTTTGGTGCTCTATAGGGAGAACAGGTTACAGCGACTGCGAAAGTATTGGAGGCAGTATGGAATCTCTGTCAAGCCCCGGTAAGCACATGTCTGCGTTTGTTTCCTCGTCCTTCCTCTCATACTCATTTCAAAACTCTATAGAGCTAAGCATTTTTGATTTGCCCTCTTCTTCTATGTCTCTGCTCTGCTCTGTTCATCATTGAAGCTCACAGCAATAGGAGGCTGCCCAAAGCCCCATCCATTGGGACAATATCATCAGAAGACCTGGAAGACAGGGACATGGCAACAGTGTTGGAATCAGGTCAGTTGCTCCCTTTTGATATGCATGTATGTCCTTACAAATAGCTTACTACTCACACTTCCTAACCTAACCTCCCATAGGCAGCAACGTTCATGAATTGACCCTCTCCCTCTCTCTTTCCCTCTCTCTCTCTCTCTCTCTCCCTCTCCCTCTCTCTCTCTCTCCCTCTCCCTCCACCTGCAGACTGTATGGATTCCACTGTAGACGGATACTGTCAAGCGGTCAAAGTGCGCACGCCTTCGCGAGCTGCATTGACACACCGACTCAGGAAGATGAAGAGCAAGATGGTCAAATGCAAGCAGTGCGAAAACTACATTGTGGTCAACGGGATCGAGTGTGAGGAGGTACGAGGCCAGAGGGGAGAGATAGAACAGAGCATTGTGAGAAGGGCAGCGCATTTGACAGACATCCATGTTTTTTTTCGTTTAGCAACACAATCTGACCTGTCTTAACACGGAAAGAACATGATTGGCGCTGAGTAAGAGTGTTAACGTTCTCTGTCCTGTTCCTGTTCCTGTTCCTGTTCCTGTTCCTGTTCCTGTTCCTGTTCCTGTTCCTGTTCCTGTTCCTGTTCCTGTTCCTGCCCGGCCCTCAGTGTGGGCTGGCTCTCCACAGAAAGTGTCTAGAGGTGTGTCAGCTGGAGTGTGAGAACAGGAAGGGGCTAGTGTTCGGAGTGGGCCTCTGCCTTGGGCCCCAGGACAGACCAGACGAGGTTCCCTTTGTGGTGCAGCGCTGCACCGCGGAGATTGAGAGCCGCGCACTCTCGGTCCAGGTACTGTTTACCAACGCATTGACCCAAATATACAGAAATGGCTATGAGAGCAGGCTGACGCAAGGCTTACACACTAACAATTAGCTATGGTCAGGACTACTGTTTGATAACTGCATTAATATCGCTGTCTCTGTCTTCCTCCCAGGGGGTGTATCGTGTGAGTGGGTCCAAGCCTCGCATCCAGAAGCTGTGTCAGGCCTTCGAGACTCAAAAGGAGCAGGTGGACCTCTCTGACATCTCACCGCATGACGTCACCTCCGTCCTTAAGTACTTCTTCAAGGAGGTACGCGAGTCATTGCCAAATAGACTGCGCTGAATGAATTAGGCTGATGGAGAGGAATCAGTGCCAAAGAATTCTCTCAGTTCTCTTAGGCAATCGTCGCTAACCTCACTATTTTCCTCCTCCAGCTCCCAGAGCCCCTGCTAACCTTTGACCTGTACAATGATTTCATCGCGATGGGAAAGGTCATCCAACGCCAGAGTGAAAGGGAGCCCACAGAAGAGACTACGGTGATGATGAAGGACGTCATCCACAATCTGCGGGAGCTGCTAGAGAAACTCCCCCCATATAGCTACAGCACTTTGCAGCACATGATGCAACACCTGCACACGTGAGCGTATAGCAGCATTACACAATTATTGTGTCACATTTGATTTTTACCCAATCCTCCTTTTAGATTAGATTAGATTAAATTAAATATATTGTCCACCATAGTGGAACGTTCCCTTTGGCTTCTCTCACATAGAATAGGTTTGTGCCCAGAGGTAGTCCAGTGGTTAAATATCCTGCTTCTGGAAGTTTGTGTGCCCCCACCTAAGATCAAACTCTGCCAGAGCTTTCTCTCTTTGTGAAAGTTAAGTTTGTAACTTTCTTCACACTCTGTCTCCACAGAGTTTCAGAGAACTACGAGGAGAACAAGATGTCCCCTGGCAACCTGGGTATTGTGTTTGGGCCAACGCTGTTGCGCCCTCTAGTGTGTGTGGACATGTCCATGGTTGCCCTGCTGGAGACCAGCTACCAGGCTCTCCTGGTTGAGTTCCTCATCACACACCACGAGCAGGTTTTTGGCCCCCAACAGAGACCCAGCACGCCCCCTCCTCCAGCCCCTACCGCACCTCTTCCAGACACCCCTCACCGGGCTTCCTGTCCCATCAATGAGGACACTTCCTCCACCCAGGAACACGGAGCCTCATCCAGAGAGCGCCCACACTCCCTAGAGGTAAGAACTGCAATGAAGAAATGCTCAGCTTAAACACGATCCGTCTTAGTTGCTGTATTCTAGTGCGCAGCGTTTTCACAGGCTTAGCAAACCATAAATGAAATATTTGTCTAATTTCAGAAGGTCTTCATTGAAGTACCATTGGAAAAATGAATACCAACCTTCAGTTGACTGCTGCTTGAGCTTGCTAAGGATCAGTCGCAGTAGTTAGGCATACACACAGGGCAGAGTGAGTTGAGCCTGAGCTACTTTTCCTCATTAAGGTACCTGTTGGTCTTAAGAGCCTTGGCATGGCCATAGGGGCACCTGGCAGCTTAACCCCACGTTCATTCTGTTAGGATTAACATGCTGGACAGCTGCTGCATTTCTTCTGCTCTACCTGCATCGACTCTCACCTCACACTAGAAGCATGGTTTTCTTTCAGACTTTCACCAGGCATTACACTCCTCTTTCTCTGAAAAAAACCAAGTAGTTTACAACGAGTTTAACCCACTGTAGACATATGCAGTAACTGTCCTAAACATGTTCAAGAGTTTTAAAGAGGCGGCTCAAAGTCAGAGCTTCTTTTTCTCATAGCTTGAATTGTCCTAGAGCAGAGTTATGTTCGTAAGCTGATTAGAAATAGTCAGACTCATCCCAAGTAGTCGCCCACGCCCTTCCGCAGAATCTCTAGCACATGCTGTACTGCTGCAGTGTTTCCAGTCTAGACACGGTCTATAAATGTCTGCAGAATTCCAGTCCCAACTCCCCCCTTGTGTTACACCCCAAGTGTACCGTATGTCGCCTGTCCCCAACACTCAACTTGTGTCGTTCCAGCAGAGTCGAACAATCAAGAGAGAGTCAAGCGAGGGTTATATATCTGACAAGTCTTCATCCAATGAGGCAGTGGACCAGCTCAGCCCTGAAGCCAATGAGAGAGCAGGTAGGCGGGACGTAGTAACAGAGGAATTATTGGTGTGAGCGGAGAATCATAGGATTTAACCCTATTGATTTGCTGTGTGGTTTATAGATGTTGGGGTTTTAGTTGTTGTTTTTTTTAATAAAGTTATATTATAGATTATTGCTGCTGATTGCTGCTTGCACCTCTTCTTTTCTGCTTGAGGCCATTTTTTAATTGATCATATTAGAGATTGTGTAGGTATTACAGACACAGCTCTTAAGTTGTTTATTTAATTTCCCACAGATCGGCAGTTCTCTGTGGGCTTGAGTAACCCAGTCTCCTCCGCAGCACCAGTTAGCTGCAGAGTGCCTCAAGGGTCTACTCTAGCTCCTATTTTGCTCTCACTTTACATCCTCCCACTTAGTCATGTTATTTGTGGAAATAAGATTTCTTTTCATCATTTTGCTGATGACATCGAATTGTATTCATTTGTAAAATCGAGTGAGTCAAATTTCTTGTTGGGGATTGTTTTAATGGCATTAGGCATTGGATGATTCAAAACTTTATTCAGCTAGAGGAAAACAAATAAGAAGTCTTAATTGGCCTACCGAATGTCACAAATGTGATTATTGAATTCATCTACTTTACTGATAACATAAAAGCTTTCACTAGGGAATCTTGGAGTTGCTTTTGAGTCTCACTTAAATTTAGATGAACAAGTCAAAAGGTCCTTCAGTCCTGCTTTCATCAGTTGAGAAATATTTCCAGAATACAGAGATTTTGTGTTTTGCTGATCTGGAGAAAACCATTCATGCATTTATTTCTTTAGGATTTAGGATTAATCTTAAAATGCTGTTGATTACTTTCAAAGCAGTGCAGGATGCAGTCGCAGTCTACATTGTAGACCTTCTAACTCCATATGAGCAAAAGTGCAGCCTCAGTTTTTCAGACAAGGCATTGCTGATTATTGCTAAGTGTAGGTTGAAAAGCAGAGGTGACTGTGTGTTTGCTGAGGACATTACACCGGTTTGTCTCATTTAGTCTTTTCTCCCTTCTCCCTCAGTCCTGGCTATGAGGGGGGCAGGTGGGGCTCAGGGGGAGCCGGTGGGGGAGCCAGACTCTGTTCTGGGGACCCAGCCGCTGTACCGCTTCACCAGACAACCTGTGAAGTATCACCGGCATCAAACCCCAGCAGCCCGACTCTCCAACCCGGCTCCCAGGGCCGGACAGCCTGGGACCCCGGCGAGGAGCCCTCCGGGGAGCGCAGACAGCAGCCGCAGCTCCTCTCCAGAGCCGGGGACACAGAGACTCTCCCAAAGCCTGAACATCCCGCGTGAGAACAGCCGCCAGCCCCGCCAGGCCAGCGTCACCACAGAGGGCAAGGCTGACGCCCCCTCGGCGAGCCCCCGTGAGGTCGTACAGTACATGCTGGGACTGGACCCGACATTTACGACAGCTGCAACTGGGGCGCTCTCCAGTCCAACGAAGGGGTCCAGTCAGGAGGCGGGGCCCGGGTGTCAAGCCAGTCTGAACATGAATCAGTCCAATAATGGACAGAGCGCTGGGCAGGGCCGCTCTCTGTGCCACTCGCCCAAGAGACTTCCCGTTGAGCCGAACCTGACCGCACCAGCCCACAAGATCCTGTCCGGCCTGAAGCTGAGGCGCAGTCACTCAGGGAAAGACGAGCAGCTCTTTGTCTGAGGCCAGTTGGCACCAGAGGAAGACAGACATCTCCAGACTGTCCACCTGAATCCATTCACAGACACAGCTGGGCTTAAGGTCATCAATACTGAGTGAAAGAACTGCCACTAATATCAAGATTCATACATCTGCAGACTTTACTGATCAGGTTTCATGTATGAAATGCTCATCTATTCCACACACAGACATCTCAAGGATATTCCACTCAAAAATCTTCGAAGTTTCTCAATCGAAGGTTCAGCTACCAGAAAGCTCCAGAACTAAAAACAGCAATAGAATCACTCTTTAAGGAAACACCGTTGTAAAGTTCAGGCCTGACGCTCTCTGGGATGCCTAGCCTTATTAGCACTAATCCTCTTTAGGATTTTGATCTGTTGGCCATCCAGTGGTCTAACCAGACCAGACAGAGATGGCAACTTATTTATCAGTTTTGAATATTCGTAGTGTATTCGAATGCAACGAGCAGTTCTGAGACTGCAGATTAAGGGAAGCAAGCCAGCACAGAAGTATAAAGTGTCTACTAGTTGTTACCGGTTTTGTTCTATGCCAACTTTAATGTTAAAAATCCCAATGACTGTTGAAAACCCAATGACCTCAAGTCTTGTGTTTAAACAAAATGTTATGTACTTGATATGCTTTTTTTATGTTTTTATGTTGTTATAAACAAGGATATGTTTTCATTGGTATCAAGGTTATTTGAATACTGAATGTTTGAGTTTTCTTACTGAGGTTTTTACTGTGACTCTTGCACCTTTGCTGTTGTGTCACAAGGGGGCAGTCTTCTCCCGATGTGAACAAAAAGACGAGAAAGACAATAGTATAAGGGCAATAAACCATTTATTTCTAATAAACATTGTGACACTTTTCCTTCATCTTCATAAGCCTTTTCAGTCTTTAACCTGTTTCTATTTGGAGTATAATACACTGAGGCAGCAGTTTCCAACGTCCATATGGACATGGAATAACGGCTGGATGTAACTGATCTATCATCTTGGTTTGCCTTTGTTCACTTGATCATATTTCAGCAGAATTATAGCATTTTAGCGCATCATAATGTCATTGTTATAAGGCTGAAACAGGTAGTTTCCCAAGAAGATTGGGATCAATTTCTCACCTCGCGGAGTGTCCTTTGAAGTCTCAGCTGTGTCCTTTCAAGTCTCCATCTTTCTAACCTTGAACACAAACGCAAAGGATCATTCTCCTATGAGTTATCAATAGGGCTGCATCATCTCTCATCTTCCCTCATCATCTTCCACACCTTCTCCCTCCCTCCCTGTCTGTCCATCTCCTCCCTCTGCGCCTTTTACGCACAACCAAGTCGGAGCGCACACACGGCTGGCGAGGAGGAAAAAAGGAGAGACAATAGACAATAGTTTGGGTCATCATGGTATCTGGACTTTTACTGTAGGCAATATGCGCGCCGGAGTGTGAAATAATAGAAGAACGATCTGAAAACGCGTCTATTTATTTACTGGCTTAAAGTTTCCCCCCCGTTTTTAATGCTGCCAACCGAGATTTCAGGAGGAGTGTGTTTCACCTCAAGGTAGGCGACCGCAACTCAAGAACAGGTTGTCAATGAATGAAGACTTGTGATTTCCATGGCTCTTGTTTCTGAAACAATGTTTTTTTTTTTATTTCTAACATTACTTGGCATGTTTTTTAAAGAGAAGCTCAGGTGAAAATAATTCACGTCACAATGATTCTGATATCTGATAAATCACGAGCCCTGATCTGGTGTTTTAATCCAAACTAATAAGATTATGTGCTAAATAACCTATTTTATTACAGGCTTGGTTTGTGGTTCAGCATCAAATTGATCGCTTTGGAGATAGACTCTATGTGGATATGATTGCATACCCACATATAGTTTGCCATTGTTTTCTGATTATTGCAATTGGATCCAAATGTTGGGACAAAACAAAATATAATGCATATGAGGATTTTTGACTTTTGGTGGCATCATGGTCATCCTGACCCTCATTAACAGCTTTTAACTGATTCGATATTTACTCTGCTTGTTATGATATTAATTCATGGGCACAGGAGGGTCGCTCATTACCTTATAATCGAGAGAAGCGTCTTACTGTTTCTTTTAATGCCAATCTTTCTCGTTTACTGTGCGCTTTGGCAGCTCCTCGCCAACCTTATATAGGAATTTATATTTCTCAGCCTATTGATCACATAATATAACAAAATTATTTTCCTTTAGCTCCAGGTCCCTGCAGCTTAGGAAAGTTCATGAAATCTTTTTAAACTATTTTCCATTACTTATTATCACCGTTACAGAGACAGGCAGGCTGTTGTCACAATATAATTAATAGCCTATAATTATAGATGCATTACACAAATATGCCACTAATGTAAGCAATCCGCAATTAAGTAGTTAATCGTATCCTGTTGCCTGTATTTCTACGTAATTTATCATAATTCAGAACTTGATTTTCTGTAACAATTCAGCCTATATTTCCTGATATTTAATCATTTAGTTTATATTTAGTGGATTTTAGGCTATTAAGCTTAACCTATGTCTTCCTTACGAAAAAGAACTATAGTAATCCTATAATAAATTGTATAAGGATGCTACAAATATCACAGCAAAACTATAAACTGAATATAATATAATATGGGAATATTATATGAATATTAGAATGATACCATTGGAGATTTAAAAACTCC
Source organism: Centroberyx gerrardi (assembly GCF_048128805.1). NCBI lineage: Eukaryota > Metazoa > Chordata > Actinopteri > Beryciformes > Berycidae > Centroberyx > Centroberyx gerrardi. The sequence continues at coordinate 21,183,158 of NC_136003.1, forward strand.
CAAAACATAATAGGCTCTATGGTCACTATAAACTCACTACAGAGCACCACAGACACACTAGAAGTTCCTATAGGAATATTATAGGGATTTTTCGTTAGGGTTGCCTAATTTAGGTTTTTTTTTTTATCAATGAATGACTCGATTTTTTTTAAAGAGTGTTGCATTTTATAAAAAGCTGTTAACTTTTTTTTAAGCCTACTTCTTCATCCTTCATAAAGCCTAGTTTGCAAGTTTATTGGAACAGTTACAAGCTAGAATAAAATAGCCCACATGTGGTTCAGTTATTGATCTTCAACAAATATCCTAGTTTTAAACATTTATATATTGAAAATAATTTCGACACAAAAATGTAATCTAAAACCGGAATTATCTTAGGCTAGTTTAAAAAAAAAAAAAAACAGAGCAGCATTATTAGGATAGGGTTGAATAGTTGTTTTATGTAGAAATGTAACCTACGAGATTTTTTTTTTTTTTTTTTTTCATTTTTGCTAATTCTGTTGGGAGATTTTTATAGGCTGACGTAACACTGATTGAAGTGTCAGTTGATTAGATTTAGGCCCCTAAACCTTAACATTAAACGAATTAAAACTGTCATTATATAATCTGTGACACTGATAATATCACTTCAAATTTCGATTAATTTCTTCGAACTTGAATTAAAATTTTCTATAAATGCACATCTATTGATGAGGCGTTTTTGTTGTTTTCGCGTTTGAGCGATTTGACTTTAATCAGAGCAGTTCTAGATTACAAGATGTGTGTGTGTGTGTGTGTGTGTGTGTGTGTGTGTGTGTGTGTGTGTGTGTGTGTGTGTGTGTGTGTGTGTGTGTGTGTGTGTGCGTGTGTGTGTGACCTCAGTCTGACTTCAGATCTAAATTGTGGTCCAAGTAAAAAGCCTTCCTCATCACTGTTTCAGTAAGATGGAGGTGAAGAGCCGCTTATTGGAAATGACGCTGTCCAGTTTCCAGTTTTATGCTAAGGAAACATATCGAAATAACTGTCTTCCGTAGTGTTTCGGTGTGTGCATGGGTGCATATTTCGTCTCACTGATTCCCTTCTCTTCACATGCAATTACTTCAGTCGTTCAGTTATGTCTCGGAGAGAAAAGTCAGTTTTTGTCCTTTTTCAGCGATCACACCGAGGGAAGGAGAGAAGGGATGAAAACAGAGGAGAGCCAGTCCTGTCTGCAGCAGCCTCCATCCTCAACGCCTTTCGGTGAGTGGCAGCTGACAGCTTCTGAAATAGGGCACAGCTTTCTCTTTCCAAATTTTCACTATTACACTACAGCAACAGAAACAGAACCTTTTAGTCTTTACGGTTCTTGGTGTACAAGTGTTGCTGAGGCCTAAAGACGAAAAATAGGCCTAACTGATGGGCTGCTACATTCTAGAGGGACAGTTTTAAAACATCACAGCAAACTACCTCTGTAGGAATATTATAGGAATATTATAGTGACACTAAAGGAGAAAAAAATACCATAAAGTATACTGGGACCTTGATAAACTCACTACTGAGTGCCGTAGACACACTATAACTCCCTGTAGGAATATTATAGGAATATTATAGAGACGCCTTAGGAGTTTGTTTTTTTGAAATACCACAAAGTACTATAAGGTCACTATAAACTCACTATTGAATACCACGGATACACTATAGGTTCCTATAGGAATGCTATAGTGATTGCATATAGGAGATTGAAAAAGTTCACGCACACTATAAAATCACAATTGAGTATCACGGACATTTTAAAAATCCCAATAGTTGTACTATAGGAATATTATATAGTGATATCATAGGAGGAAAAAATAGTCTACCATAAAGTACTATAAGGTCACTATAAACTGACTATTAAGTTCCGCAGAGATAGCCTGTAAGACCCTATAGGAATGTTGTTATATCACAGGAGATAAAACAAATTTCCATAAACTAACACAGACAGTCTATATAGGAATATTATTGAAATATTATAGTGATATCATAGGACCATACAAAAAGTAGGCCACTATAAACGCCCTATTGAAAACCACGGACACACTGTAAGTCCCCGTAGGAATATTATAGTGATTTTTCGATATGGTCATCATCCTATTCTGACCTGTTGTTTTGTTGTTGTTGTTGTTGTTGTTGTTGTTGTTTTAATTTGTAAACCGTGCCCCAGGTCCAGAGTACGGGGCAGGGGGAGAGCTGTGCGCGGGCTGCGAGTCGCCCATCGCCGACCGCTTCCTGCTGCGGGTGAACGAGCGCTCCTGGCACGAGACCTGCGTCAAGTGCGCCGTGTGTTTGAGCGCGCTGACCGGGACCTGTTACTGCAGGGACCGCCTGCTCTACTGCAAGCACGACTATGAGAAGTAAGAGCCAGCACGGGACACACAGACGACCACTTTCCATAAGTAACTCGGTTTCAGTCGTTCCTAAAAGTGGGGTGGGGGGACATCCAGGGGTCCGTGATGGGTGGGTGGTTGGGGGTGGTGGGTAGGGGTGTGTGTGTGTGTGTGTGTGGGTGTGTGGTTGCCGTGTAAAAGTCAGCTTATTTATCTTATTGGTTATTTTACTCTCTATAGTTGTTGGCCCAATGAGAGAGTGCATAAGGATGACTATTTTGATCACAGGTCCTTTATCATCCCACCTAGTGTAGACAGGTTCATACTTTTGTACCAAATCATATCTAACAATAAACATATTCTCAGACTAATCTCATTAAATGGAGGTTCCTGGTCTAATTATGTGTGTCTATTTTGGGGAGTCCTTGATATGGAAAAGTCTGGGAGCCCCTGCAAATCTTCCAGTGTTAATAAGTGACAATTGAGTCAATTATTAAATGATTTGGAGTTGACAGGTGTTGACTGGAGAGCTGTTTGTCCACTCATATGGAGCTGATATGGATCTGAGCTGGCTGTTCATCACTATCTAAAGTGTTAAATTAACTCTGATGGGTGTGGACTTATATAAACACTGGCATTGTGTTGAGTTTTACACTCTCAGAGTTAAAATTAACACGGATGATTTTGCTGTGTGCTGTATGCAATGCTTTATTGTAATGCATTATAAATACTATTGGGAGGGAATGAATCCTACTCGAGGTGTTGTGAGGTCCCATCATACTGTCTGGAATCTCTGAATCAGTCACTCCCTCTTTTATAGGGAGAGAAACAGTGGGAGAAACAGTGTGTGTGTGTGTGTGTGTGTGTGTGTGTGTGTGTGCGTGCTTTTTGTTTTGGTCGTCGAGTGTGTGCTGCGGTCGGTCGGCGGGTGTGTGCTGCGGTCGGTGAGAGCTCCAGGAGTAGACGGCTGAAGGACGAGCCTGCAGCTTGTTATCATTGTTTTGAAAAGTGTCAGACGGCATCCAGCAGCACAGACTCTCCCACTGTACCTGACATCTGGAGGAGAGAAGGAGAGGGAGAGAGGGAGAGAGAGAGAGAGAGAGAGAGAGAGTAGAACAACAGAGAGGGGGAGAGAGGGAAGAATTGGCTGATGAGAGTCCCATTGTGTGACGTTTATCTTGAAAAATGAGTGGGGGAAAAGTAAAGCGCATTGGCTTATCATGAACGCAGCACCGGGTTCATCTTCAGTGGAAAAAATGAAAAAGTCTCCAACCGGCGTATTTGCTCTGCTCATGTAATGCATGTAATTGAAGATCCAAATTAAAAGTCCGTGGCTCATTCAGTATAGTGTTGATTTAGTGCCCTATACATTGCATATGGATAGTTGCCTTGTTGTGTGACTCCGTGCCAGACTTGGCACGCAGTACCGCCTGTGACCTTCAGCGGATCAGCAACAATGTCTCCTTGTGTTCCCTGCAGTCTGTCCATCAGCGCCTTACACTCCACACACTCCTCCCCCTCCATCTGCAGCAGGTGTGTGCATTGTAACAGATAAGCATGCCCGAGAATTTGGAGCGTGCATAAGAATTCGAGGGGGAATACGTACAATTTTAGGTGGATGCTTATTTTTCCTCTTAACCTCTTGGAATCTGGCTCCATTTTATTTTCTAAGGGACGATTGATTGAATTGGCAGAGAGCAACTGACTGATGTCTTTACACACTGTCTGTTTTGCATGTCAAAATATTAAATGAATGTAATTATTCACCGTATCGTGCAGAATGTTTGGGTGAATTGTTTCCACGCATGGTGAGGCTGCATCTTACAGTCTTCTAGCACATACTGGGCCATTTTCCATGCCTCCCTCATCATGCAGTATCTCAGGCTTGTCCAAACATTTTTAACTTCGTCCTTTGCTTTGATTACATCACCCAGCCCACACTCACACAGACAGGCAGAGCTCCCCTCCCTCGCTCTCCCTCAGCAGAAGCCAAAGGCCACACTATGCTAATGGCATGGTATGGTAACCCTGCTTATCTGTTTGCCTCTTTGCTTGATTGTTTTTGTTGTAGTTTGAATTCAAACACTATCTGATCTTCATATACCTTCTAAAATACAATCATTCCAAAAATAGAAATGAATCCAAAATTCATTTATTTGGGATATGAGAGTGACACTGTACATATGCAAAGCACTCTATTCTGCCAAGGTGAAAGAAGAAAGAAAGAAAGAAAGAAAGAAGGCTAGAAACTATGCAGATGTACAAAATTCAAATGAGAAGGAAAAAAAATCAAATTTTAAAATGTACAGTGTAGACTCAAGCCCTGTGTGGAATACCTGGTTCGGTCATGAATCACATTCAAGTCCCTGAGGCTTCAAGGAATAAATAAGTCATCACCTGCTGCCTCATCATCTACGATGTTAAAATACAGAAGGTTTTCAATTTCCCTTATCTCAATCTGCTGTGGAAATAAGATTTAGACTCAATAAACTCACTGAAAGTGCATCTTGTGGATTTGTAGTGATAATTATTTTTGTTTTGAAACCTCATGAAATTAACTTGAATGCCATTTATGAACCAGATATTCTGTATTGAGTGTATATTATAATATAATACATTGTTCAACACCTGTAACTACATCATAAACAGGAAGTCTGAGCAAAATTTTGTAATTTGGTCCAAATGTGTCAAGGTGGAAATTACTTTGGCCTTTGGATTTTGGATTTTTGGATTTTACTGGCAATTAAATTGTATACCTTCACCAGATTTCAAGATTTCTGGACTTTCTTTTTGACATGCAGAACAGAGTATTTGGCATAGATCTCTGACAATACATGTATGCACTCTATATATACTGCAGATCAAAGGTGTGATATGAGAAATGAACTGTTCAGCCCCTCAAAGTACTTTTTGGGTGGATGGCAAAAGAGTCCTGTGTTCAATCGCATGTTTTATCTTTAACAAAAGTTATATGGTTATTAAATGTCATTTTGGCTCAAAATAAGACAAAAAAGCAGATGGACATAAATGGATAATGTCTGCCACCCTCAATCTCCAACACACACATTTAACTCATGCTCTCTTACACAGAGCGTCGACATGATGGTCCTTGTCCAAGCTGAGCAGTAAGGCCTGTGTGTCCCGGTCAACAGTGCTGAGCCCAGACAGAAGTGAGGGTTGCCTGGGTCTGCGGAGCCTGCAGGCTGCCTTGTAAGCCCCCATAAAGACAAGCCTCTGCACTGTGAGAGGCGGGTCACTGGGGTGGATATTTACTAAACCCTGGGTTTAATACATCACTCTGTGGGGTGGAGGGCAGCGAGGCTCCGTCTGACTTTACAAACCCTCGCTCTGCAGAAAGAGAGAGAGAGACAGAGAGAGAGAGAGACAGAGAGAGAGAGAGAGAGAGAGAGCCCCCGCCGCCTCAGAATAGACCGAGTCGCTGTGTGTGAGTCTAATGCTAATGGGCCGAGAGACTGTTCTCCATTCTCTCAGGTTACGGCGTGTTTATGTGTGTGTGTGCGTGTGCGTGTGTGTCTGAGTCCCGCTGCTCCAAAACACTGGGACTGTGGATCGAGATCGCATCTTCTTACCCCTCTTCCTCCTCTCCCTTATCCCTCCTATAGGCTACCCCCCACCTCCCCACCCCACCCCATCCCACCGTTCCTCTCCCTATCTCTCTCCCCATCACCTCGTTCATCACTGTCTGCTTTGTAATAATATTTCTCTATTCCAAACCTCATTTCCTTCTTGTTGAGATTGATAGCAGCGATGACACCAATCAGTTTATCTCTCCGTTTATCCCTCGTTTTCTCTTAATCGTCTCCCCCCCCCCCAGCGCCTCTTTGTGTCTCGGGACGGGGGGTGGGGGGTGGGGGTTGGTTGGTGGGTGAGGGGGTGCGGTGGCGGGTTGATTGGGTACAGTGCTAATTAGCCTGTGTTCTCCGGCTGTCATGTGATGACAGGCCTGACACCGGGCTGCAGAGAAACACTATTAGAGGGAATTATGCAATGACAAGTCAAGGGGACAATAATCACCCTACAGCACCTCAACCTCACCTGATGAATTACTGGCATATTAATGAATTACATTTGATACAGCAAGCCAGAATAGCGGACAAGTGTTTGATTTTGCTGATTAAGAATGCCGCCTAGATATGGAATCTGCACATTTAAGGAAAGTGTGTGGTTTCATCCAGGATCATGTGTTAATCTTGGCTGCTTAGACTTCAACTCTGTTCCTAGAGGTCTGTGGGGAGTCTGCACAGGCAGCCATCGCCTAAGATACACTCAGGACTCCATATATGTAAAATCACAGTGAGAGACTACATGCATGTGGTTCTGAAACTCCCAGACGCTCTACAGTACTCCTCCCTCACCCAAGAGTCTTAGCTCAACAGATGATGGGCGGAGGTGAGGTGTGCTACAGAGGACTGGAAAGTGGGAGGTGGGGGGGGTGGGGGGGGTAGAACCTGTTTTTGATGGTTTGACTCTATGTAACGATGAAACAACAGACAGGGACGACATCCGGAGAGAACCACAGAAGAGTTTAAGGTGTAAATGAAAGAACGCCGGGGGGAAAAGCTTAGCGGAGGAGAAGGGAAGGGATCGGCTCAAAATGGGATAAAGACGAGATGTCCGTGAGTTTTTAGGGAAGGGAACAGCCGCAGGGAGGGGAGGGGTGGAGCGGTGGAGGGGTGGGGGGTGGGGGGGGGGTGGAGGGCGTGTAACCCCCGGTAATATTGCCACTGTTTTTGCATAATGTGAGATGAGTCCCCATCATCTTTCCTCCCCCACAACAATTTTATTACAGACAGCTAATAAATGTTTCATGGCAGAACAAGCTGCTCGCCTTGGCTTTATTAAATCTGAGATAATAAAAGAAGAGAGAGAGAGAGAGAGAGAGAGAGAGAGAGAATAGGGGGTCGGACCAGAGAGGGAGAGATAGGGAGAACGGCGTAGACTTTCTCGAATAGGGGCGGCTGTATCTCCTGTTTCTGGGGCAACGGGTCCCGCTGTCCCCCGCCGCCCCCTCCCCACCGCTTCCCGCTCCGCCAGAGAGAGACAGGAAATGAGAAACCGGCAGACAGGATATTGCGTTCTGGTGGCCTGGGGATTAACTGTTTTATCTAAACTAACACACACACACACACACACACACATACGCGCGCCCACACGCTCACGCACACAGACACACACACACATTCTCATCCATATCCTCACACACATTCACACATAGCGTTCATTCTTCTTAGCGTCAGGTGTAGATCACGCACAGCCAGACACAGTCATACATGCACAGAGACACGCGCTCATCATGCACACAGCATGCATGTATGTCACGCAGGTTTTTAGTTGTTACTGTATGCAGGTATATTACATTTGGTCTTGTAATATTATGGGCTGTCGCAAAAGAGTTCAAGTTCTCCCGGTGCTGAGCTCATGTAGAGCCGGTCTTATTACCAGTGTGAACAATTTACAGCGAGAGTCATGCCATGTAACTGTATAACTGTGAGAATGGCTGAGGGTCTATGCAGAGATGCTTCAGAGGGTCCAGTCCATACATCGCAGGATCTTGTGACCATTAGATAACTAATAACTCATTTTTTTTATAAATCAAGGAAATCTATTTTCAAAATTATATCTGGCTTTTACAGTTTTTGGAGATGGTGAATGAAGCGAGAGGACAGTGTGTGGTGTTAGTATATTGATGCATGGATGGGTATGGTGCACAAATGACAGCATCTGTCAGTGTTTTATTGATGTTTGTACCCGGGAACCTTATCTGTGTTTACACATACTGTGCATATTTGTGTTTATGTGTGCATGTGACTGTATGTATACCCGTGTGTGTGTGTGTGTGTGTTTGTGACTGTATATATCTATATATATATATATATATATATGTGTGTGTGTGTGTGTGTGTGTGTGTGTGTGTGTGTGTGTGTGTGTGTGTGTATTGGTGTGTGTGAGTGTGAGTGAGTGGTGGCAGGGGTAGCGAGTATCGTGGGGAATGCTGGGAGATTTTAATAACACAGAAGCAGTGCAGGGAGATTTAATAAAAGGAGATGATGTGATTACTGAACCCTGGCTCTGAGCCATTTTGCTTCACAGAGCAATATCCGCTGCAAGTGTGCACGCACACACACACACACACACACACACACGCACGCACGCACACACACACCTACACACACACACACACACACTCACACATCTAAGAAATGGATACTAAACACAACACAACTTAAAAGTAAGATTGTTGCATATCATTTGTACTTTTCATATCAATTTCACATGATGCATTGCATGCACTTATACATTTTCAGGACATGCATAAGCACCCATTTGTTTGCCACACACAATGGTCATTCTGGACATATAATATATGTGGGAATCACAAGCTGCAATACATGAATACCTTGACACATCACATGTTCAGGAACAGAAATGCATCTCAAACTATGGATAAGGAATCAAAATGGGTGGCAGACCTTTTTCTGGTGCATCTCCTCATGCCTTGTATGTTTTAACGAGCCTGGGGTCTAGAGTGAGGCTAAATTTACCAGTTTGGGACCTGAGCTGGCAAACAGACAACTGACCCAAACCTAACGAGTATAGGATACAATGAAAACCTGGAGTCAGTTGAGGCAAACCCTTACCTGTATAATTATTCATCAATTATGGAAGCAAGCACAACAACTGTAATCACTCTCAGACACATACATATTTATGGAGTGATTGTGTTGCAGTCCAGACACTGTTGTGCTTGTCAGAGCACACAGGCAAAGCAATGCCACACGACACACAGCTTGCGCAGATAATGAAGACTCTGTTATCGTGTTTGTATGCCTAGGCTCTAACAATACACATGAAGGAATGGGCTGAATATACACGCCAAATGCTTATAATACATCACCTGTGCCCCCTCTCTACTTTGGATCTCATAATCTGTGTGCTTGTAATTACCTGTGCCCCTTCACCCCTCTGTAATCCATGTGCACTGAAGATAAAGTTTGCCTCAGCTGAGGTTCCCGAGGTTTAGGGTGGACTGTGTTGACTCTTCGGTCCATGCACTCACGCTTATCTCTTTTGTAATCATGTATGTATCGTATCTATTACAGATGGTAATATCACTTCATAAAATGAAAGCCCTGAAATCCAAAATAAAGTCCACTTGAAGATATCCTTTCAGATAGCTTTGCAAACCATTGGTTTTTACCTTTCAGCTGTTTAAACTGTCTTTATCTGAATTTCCACTTTTTTAAAATATATATATTGGAAATTCAAATGCAAGAAAAACAAGTTTCTCTGTATCTCAGGTCAATGTCATGCATATTTTCATTTTTCCACTGATTCCTGGTGTGAGCAAAAACATGCCTATATTAGGTGATGTATTCAAACTTTAGAAGTCATGTTTTTATTGTAATGCCATTACATAATCAAAATGGGAACGTGCTGCACTCCTTATTTTAGAAATGTGTATTTTAATATACATATTTTGCTGTTAGTAACATGGGATATCAGAAACAACAATACATTTTCATTTAAAAGCAATGACTGAAAGTGTGGGCAGAACTTTGCATAATGTTATAATCCTATGCCTCTTAGATGTATAGATGGAGTTTAAAGAGTCAAAGTCACGCCATAAAATAATTCTAGTGGAATAAGAACAATTATGAAAAAAATTGACATTTAGCATCAGAACTGGAAATTATATAATTAAAATGTAGCCATGTGGCCTAAAATTCAGATACAACAACAGTCTATTTTACAAGTCACAATTTGCATGGGAATTTCTATAGGTAATCATGATCAAACTAAACATATTCAGGCACATTGTGCAAGATCTGCAATATTCTGCAATGACTAGAAAGATATGGAAAGGTCAAACATTTTTTGTGTAAAACATGAATATTGAAATATAGGCTAAACAATGTGTGGGTATGTTTGTGTAGATGCTATAAATTTGGCGTGGAGGCCAGGTTTACCTCATACGTGTGTGTGAGCTGGGCTGTAAAGGGTTTACCCGTTCTGTCCATAGTGATTTATTGAAAGCTATATCCCCTGGTAAGGGCCAGTGTGAATGATGCTTCTATTAGAGGGATTAGACTGATCTACTTACAGACCCCCCTCTGCGGCAGTTGCCCCAAGTTGCCTTCATTTGCCATGTTGAGTAAATTCCTACCGTGCTGTGTACACCCCGATTAGGGAAAGGGGGACTCAACCGCCAACATCATTAGTCTTATGTCAAGCAATTCTCTGATGATTCTGTTGTCATTTTTCACAGTGAAAGGAAGTATTTAAGGTATGCTGCTGCAGCACTCGGATGGAGACTGAGGCTGTGCAGAGCAGAGCTGCGATTGCTCTCTTTCAGGCATCGGTTCAATGCCAGGAATAATGATTGACACGTGGGGCGTGTTTGTTGACATCTTATGCTACTGGCATCTCTAAGATGCAATGTAACGTTTCAATAAAAGAGGGTGAGCAACATGTAGTTGAATGCAAGGGTCTGTCGCAATAGATCTGTGTAAGGCTGCTTGTAGGGACGCCTGTGTTTGTGTTATGATGTTAAGTTAGTGACACTGTCATTTGGGGAATTTGGGGAGCGTTTGGCAGATGGATTGAGAAAGATTAGCCGTAGCAGCTGCGTTTGGGACAGAATCACAGATTAGGGGCTCTAATGTGCAGACCTGGCTCCCTCTTTGCACTCCAGATTTGGGCAGCAACACCTTCCTATCACTCAGTCAGGGAGCGTCAACACTTCTGTCTTCGTCCCTTCCTCCCCCCCTCCGCTCCTCTCTCATCCTCCCTCTCTTTTTGTTCAGGTTTTTGTTATTTTCTGCTGCTATTTCTGCCTCCAAGTGCCTTTTTCCTTTTTACACCTATGCTCTGTCTACCTGGTAAATCCTCCTCTTGATGTGTAATGCTCTGATGATCCAAAGTATCCGCACTGTCAATATTTCCTGATGGGATGGCAGGTGTGTTGCAGATGTACTGTACACCACAAGTATGATGAAGGGATATGACACGGTTACCGTGAGTAACCAGCCAATATCAGACTAGGTATATGGATTCTGTGTGTGTGTGTGTGTGTGTGTGTGTGTGTGTGTGTGTGCATGCGTGCGTGTGTGTGTGTGTGCGTGTGTGTGTGTTTGTGTGTGTATGTGTGTTTTAGTGTGCATAAGTGAGAGGAGAGAGATTAACCCCATGCTATCCCCAATCCCTGGTTATGAGTTTACAGCGTCTGTCTGGCCATCGCACTGTTTAAACAACAATCTAATTAATCCTGTCTTTATTAGTTTCAGTGAACTGGGGAGGCAGGCTGGGAGGGCGTGAGGGAGAACTGGGAATGCTGGCAGAAAATGCCGGGGAGGGAGGGGGGGGAGGGAGCCGAAGTGAGAGAGCAGGGATTTGAGAGGAATTTAATGGCAGAGACTTAGGCCCGCTGAATGGAAATGGGGATGTGAAGAGATGGTGAGGCGGGAGAGAAATTGAAGGGTTATAACATCTCACAGGAGGAGAGACGGAGGGACAAAAGGAGAGAAGTGGTCATGGGGAAAAACCAATGGACCTCAGAGAGAGACTGTATTAAACTGGAACTTTAACTTTATTCATCATGTTAAATCATTGCTTTTAGTCTGTGGGTGGGATATGGGTCGATCGGAGCTCACTCTCTCGGATAGATCTCAACATTTAAGGAATCACAAGAGAGAGAATCGCAACAGGCAGCTCCCTTATCATTGGTGAACTACTGCCACCTACTGTCAAGAGGGAGAAAAGAAAATACAATATAACAATACAGACAACTGTAATTCCTGTTAGCAGATGTTCACCTTGTTGCTCTGTGCATTGGGTAATGTTTATACGACCTTTAATTAAGAGACTATGCTAATCTCCAGAATAATTGGAGCTGAGGGTAAACGAGTCAAAGCTCTGTGTCTGTGCTTCCATCTTTAATTACCTTACCTTTCTTTCTGCGCACTCCTCTGTTTTACAGTTTATGTTTGTGTCTTAACCTACGTATCCTTCACTCACATGCCCATGTGTCTGTCTCTCTCTCTCTCTGTCTGTCTCTCTCTCTCTGTCTGTCTCTCTGTCTGTCTGCGTGCCTCCAGGCTGTTTGTGAGGAAGTGCAGCGCCTGCCTGCAGGTGATTGGCCGCTCTGAGCTGATAATGCGGGTGCTGGGCCAGGTGTACCACCTGGGCTGCTTCAGCTGCTGCGAGTGTGAGCGCCGGCTGCAGAGAGGTGATGAGTTCGTGCTGAAGGAGGGCCAGCTGTTGTGCCGCGTCGACTACGAGAAGGAGAGAGAAATGCTGGCCGCCATCAGTCCCACCCCGACTGAATCAGGTAGAGTCAGTTTTGTGACAGGATCGTTTCACCTGAACCTCCTAAAAGTCTGCTCAAAGTTGCTTGTTTTTTCTAGAATAAGGATAATAATACTGTGATACTTTGTAAGGAAATTCTCTTTTAGTTTAGGGTTCATTTCAGAACAGCACTGCTGGTAGGGATTGGGTGTTGATCTCTCCGACCATCAGTGTAAAGGGAAACCTCACAGGCTTATAGCCCTGTCTGTATGGAGTAGGAGGGATAGACACATACACACGCATACACATGCACACACACTTGCACTCACCTAGACATGCTTATGAATATGTATGTAAACCCCACCTAATATAGTCTGACATGGGAAGCTTTTGGATGACGATCCCAAAATGAGATGTTGGTATTAATCTGAAAGTGTAACTGTATTTATTTAACATTATTTGTACAATTCATTTGCATTCTTGATTCTGTTGATAGCGTTAATTCATCAGTTCATTCATTAATTGTTATTCTGTTGGGGGATTTTGTTATTATACATTACATTATACATTATTTGTCAGTAGTTGGTTAAATGCATGTCTTCCAATCGCCATCAGAACCTTTATTCATCCAGGGAAGAGTTATGTTGAGCGTTCACTCATCCAGCATTCATTTTCAGCACAGCCTGCCTCATACACAGTTCCACACATTCACACTATAGGAAGGAGTTCAGTACAACAACAGTCCTTCACTGTAGGCCGCTGACCTGCTTCCCTTGGGCAACTGGGGGATAAAGGCTTTTGCTCAGGGGCACCTCAGTGTTAAACACTTCCACTTTTCCGTTTCCAGACTGAGGGATTTGAAACGGAGACCTTCTGCTCACAAGCCTGCATCTCTATGTCCATAATCTGTTTTTTTTATGTGTGTGAAAAACAATGAAAATGCACCTTCTCCTGCGCGCTGTTCTGACGGCTGTGTTTTCTGCCGACCTCTCTCAGTGAAGAGTGAGGATGAGGATGGTGGAGGAGGCTCCGGCGGGGGGAAGGGCGGCGATGAAGGCAAGGAGCACAAGCGTTCAAAACGACCCCGCACCATCCTGACCACACAGCAGCGGCGCGCTTTCAAGGCCTCCTTTGAAGTGTCCTCTAAGCCCTGCCGCAAGGTGAGCGGACCAGCCTCTCTCTTATATAACAGGATACAGCGCTAAAGGATAATACCGGCGGTTTTTTCATCTATGTTGCCTCTTTCCTTTACATTATTCCTAGTGGTGTCTGCACACAGTCAGCATAGTTGGAGATATCAGGGCTCGTTTTCCTACCTTCAGAAGAAGCTATTTGCTGCCATTCATTTTTGTGCAGTATGAAAAACAATTTCCACAGACTTGAAAATTGCCCGACCTAGATAATCCATCACAGTAAACATGAAAGCCTTAATTTGGTTTTATCAAAGTTTCTGTTGTATCCTTATTTCATTGTGCCCACGTTGCATTACGTTACGCTCTGCTTACTGTCAATCACCTGACACCCACAGCAAGACGCCAGGAAATAATCCCTCAAAACATAATGCCTTACAAACTTTATTGTCACATCTATGTCTTTTTATTTGGGGCTTCTTAGTGAGACGGGACAGCAGTTCATTTGAAGCTAGGTTTGTATTTTAAAAACAATGTAAAACGAGTAAATGTTAAAAACAAATCTAATTACATACTGCATACATTGCAAAATGATTGGGGGAAACATAAACTAGACGTAGATGGAAGTAAATGGGTTTTAACTGTAAATGACATTGGTATTCTCCCTTATCATATTAACATCATGGCTCTGTCTCACCTGTAGGTAAGAGAGACGCTGGCTGCTGAGACTGGACTGACAGTGCGAGTCGTGCAGGTGTGGTTTCAAAACCAGAGAGCCAAGGTTAGACTTTACATATTACCTTCAGGGCATGTTCTCTCTCACACATACACACACACACACACACACACAATTTTCATACTGACAGCGTGTGTGTTCCTGTGCTTCAGATGAAGAAGATAGCTCGCCGACAGCAGCAGCAGCAGCAGCAGCAGCAGGAGCAAGAGCAGCTGGGAGGGACCAGGAGAGGGCCGAGCAGAGGGGGCCGACAGAGCAACGACGACAGCGAGGGTAAGAGATAAAGTGACAATGCGGAGACCGAGTCATTCATATCGCTCATGGCGGTGACAGAGAGGGGGGCAGGTGAGGAGGTGAAGAGGGTTTGATTGAGGGGATTTTCATGTCCACACAGACGGCTCTAGCACTCACGGAATGGATGGGATGCTGGGATATCCCTCACTGCCACGTCAGCAGCTATTGGCTCTGGACCCCAACATCTACGGAGGAGAGCCGTTCCGACACGGGCTTACACCGCCTCAGCTGACCAGTGAGCAGCTCCACTCCTATGGTAAGACAGGGGGCAAAGACGCAAGACTAAAGGAGTAGTTCATCCCAAAATGAAGATTCAGTCATTAACTACTCACTCCCAAAAACAGCATAAAGTGTCCATCAAATTTCTCCAAACAGCTCATGCAACATAATCCAAGTGTTTTGTAGCCAAACCATTACACTGTAGGTCCAAAAGTTCAATATTTTCCTCACTGTCAGTGCTAACCCAATGAGCACCCTATAGTAACAAGCAAGGTCTTCTACCAGATCAATGTAGAGCTGCATGACCATTGAATGAGTATTGACAGTGAGGAAGATATAGGATATAATGAGATGAATGTTGGACTTTTGGACTCACAGTGCAATGGTTTGGCTACGAAACACTTTGATTATGCTGCATGAGCTGTTTGGAGAAAGTTGATGGGCATTTTTATGCTTTTTTTTGGAACTGTCAGAAGATGGCCTCCTTAACTTCAATAGTTTGAGAGAAGGCTGAGATGGGCTAACTCACTGTGTGTTTGGTGGTCCTATGAATCAAATGGAGTTTTGACTGACATGGGGGTGAGTAGATAAAGACTGGATTTTAATTTTGGGGTGATTCCTTTAATAAATAGATTGAAGGGGTTAAGATATTGTGCTTGTTCCCATGGTCTTCTGCGCTCTCTCCAGTTCAACCCTACACACTCTCACTCTGTTTACGCCCCCAGACTCAGAGACAGTGTTCCACGACCTGGACAGCGATGGAAGCCTCGGTCACCTTGGCGACTGTCTCTTAGCAACAGGGGAGGGCGGTCTCCTGCCGGGGCGGGTGGGAAACCCCATCGACCGTCTCTACTCCATGCAGAACTCCTACTTCACCTCCTGACCCCTATAAACTCTCACCCTTTCCCTACTCCTCCTCCACCTTTCACCTCTCAGAGATGCAGCTAATGGAGTCTGTCCATCAACATGCCTGTCGGACCACTCTCCATGAGACAGCCTTCACCCAAACACAGTTCTGAGCTTTTACCACAAGGCCAAAATCATCGCAAGACAGGCGTAGTCATAATATCGTTTTGCAGCTGTGGAAATAACTATTAGATTAGCATAGTGTCCCCATAATCTCTCCTAGATAAGAATCACATGCTGGAAATATAGACACTGTAAACGTACAAGAAATGTAAAAGGACCTCAGTTTCTCTTGTGTATTTATGTCATGTTTAATCAAACATAGGGTTTTACAGCACTTTTCAAACAAAAAACAAACAAAAGAAACTTATCAAACATGTTGGCACGCGATACATTTGTGTAAACTTTGGTATCATAAATTACTGAGGATAATGGCTTGCTGACAGTGAATTAATCAAGTTACACTTATTTGGGACAGTGTTGGCAGGGCTTAGGAGCAGCTGAAGGTCTAAATTAAAGTATATTGCGCAAGTTTTTTGATAGAACTAGTGATTAGCTATTGTGTGTGAAGGACTGAAACATATAGTATATGGATTGGAGTAGAATTTTGCTCTCAGGTTAGTGTGTATGTTTATGTGACCTGAGCCCCAACTCAGGATAGTGTGCTGGATAGGATTACAATTTATTTTGCCCAATGATTTCATCGGTATACACTTCAAACAGGGTTTTTGAAATAACTCTCCATGTGAAATTATTCCAAACTTACCTTAATTTTGATAACGCACGAGGAGAAAAATGTGGACCAAAAAAAGCAATCACATTTTTTTAAGCATTTAGGCAACACTACAGGGTCATTTGAAGAGCCTTATGCGGAAACAGGGTTGTGTAAGGGATCGATGCTTCAGCTTTCCCTTTTCTTTTATACTGTGCTCACTAAAAAGCAGTGCTGTAATTGAAGACCAATGGATCTATTAACTCCCAAAACTTAGGACGCTGGGTACATGACGATGTGCTCCAAATGTAAAATAAATGTGAGTATGACTGTGTGGTTACAATTAATACAGTTGTTGTAGTCACTTTCTGTAATAATTTCTCTCTTCGGAACATCTCCTGAAAATCGATGTTGTTAGGTAGATATTTTGTACCTTCTTCTGTGATAATCAACGAATATTTAAACTGTAGCATGATATTTATGTGTCACAAAATAGGTCTGAAAATATAGCTTCAAGACTCGAGTTTGGATAGCAGGAAGGTTTT
Organism: Centroberyx gerrardi; assembly: GCF_048128805.1. Taxonomy (NCBI): domain Eukaryota; kingdom Metazoa; phylum Chordata; class Actinopteri; order Beryciformes; family Berycidae; genus Centroberyx; species Centroberyx gerrardi. The sequence goes on from NC_136003.1 coordinate 21,200,326, forward strand.
ACGCAGCATCGGGAGCGGACTCAGACTCTGCTGCAGAATAATAAAATAGGATTAGGATATTTGTTTCATTTAGGTACCAGTGATTGGCTACAGCTTGTGACATTCTTTTTCATGACATTATGTTTGACTCTGATCACCGACTAATGCCATTTTTACAGTGATATTTTTGTGAATGTAACTTATTTGTGCGGTATTAGGTGAGCTCCTACTATCTGACTTTTTTTTTTTTTCGTTCAGTGACTGCCAGGTGATGTGCTTTGAATGTAATGTTGCCATATCTTCAATACAATCTGCGGTTTCATCTTTGAAGTACGTCTGCCTCTCATTTGTTCTGAATTCTGAAGCACGATGACACACGGATCCCCTTCACATCAAGTATAAACCAAAGGTATTACATTTGCAGGGCAGAATCTTTTTTCCTCTCGATTACCCCCTTTAAAGCTTTAATAAGTGAACCAGAAAGGGACGGTTCTGCTTAGTAGTCAAAGGGCTCATAACTCAACATCCTCCCTCTGTCTCTCTCAGTAGTCCCACTGATTAGAAGTGGACTGCCCCCTCCGTCTCCTTTCTTCCCAGACTCCCTGTTCTTCGGTCACTGGGTAGTCGGGAGAGGTGTGTGGGAGAGAGAGAGAGACGCATTCCAGTTTAATATTTTACTGTGACTCAGACCAGGGGAGAGGGGGAGTGTGGGAGGGAACAAAAAACAACAGAGGATAACCGGGCTGGATGAGTAATACAAGTCTGACATCAATTTTAATGAAACGGATCAACAAAAGTCAGCAGAAACTACCGTCTTGCTTGCAAGTATTTTTATTTATATTTTCACCTGAACACACATATGTAGAGAATAAAAGGACGATACAGTACTTAAATTTTCACGTCAAGTCAATATTATATTCGTCCCAGTTGCACCACATTGACCCCTTTCTGGCTCACAGTGCTGCAGTGTTTATCTCCTATATCTTGAGAAATGAGTCCCATCGACGAGTGGATGGGTCACAATGAATGAGTTCTGTTTCCTTTCCTTAAGAAGCACAGATGTCCGAACTGTTATTGTACTTAACTTGGCTCCATCCACAGCAGACCAGCCCATCTGCGCTGCTGTGGAGGCAGTTCTGCTCCGAAGGCGCTGGAAGACGACTGGACCCTACGAAGGCTGAGGGACCGGATTCACATCTGGGAAAAGAGCAAAATCTATTGATATGTTGAACATTAACATAGTAATAAAAAGACAATGAAGGTGGAGTATTAGCTCCACTTAACAGGCTTAATAAACTGGGGGTCTTTTTCATCAGTGTTTATTGTTTATTTGGATCCCCGTTAGTTGTTACCAAGGCAACAACTACTATTCCTGGGGTCCATGTTAAAAAACATATATGTATACACATGCTTTCATATACATGCATACATAAATACATACATACAATTGCAGAAATACCCCCCCCCCTTCCAATTAAAACAGTATGAACATTACAAAAAACAAATACAACTAAACCAAATACAATACAAGTGTCTTCATATCAGCAATACTCAAGATGCCCAGGTAATACAAGACTTAACCCATGCATGTCTGAAATATTTCAGCATGCACAAGCCATGTAGTGTAGAGAAATGTACACCTAGTAGCTCTTTGAAGGGACAAGTGGAGGTGTATAGTCTATAATCTTCCGATCTTTTATTTTCTAATCACTTCCATTCACAGCTGTTTCTTTGTGACCTGCTCCAGTAAAGACTCACCCACTCCACTGAGATCCACTGTCTCCGCACAGCCAAGGAAGCGGGCGACATGTGGGGAGCAGGAGGTAGGTGCGGTCTGGTTTTCTCTGAGGCAGCGCTCAAACTCCACAAACTCCTTGGAGCAGTCCGATCTGATCTTCTGGATCACCGGGCTGCAGTCACATTTAGGGAGAGACAGAACAGGAGTATGCTTTACAGTGCTTTGGTGAGATGTGGTGATGTCAGTATCACATTGTAGCAACAATTATTTGAACGCCTTACTGTGAAGATGTGCACTGAGCAACCTTCATCTTTAGTTCATGACACTGATGCTGCCATGTCGATGGGTTGGAGGCCACACATGACCCGTACTCCTCCATTTCTTTATGGCAATACTTTGCCGTGATGTCCATAGCAGCCTGCCTGAAAGGTGACAGACAGATAGATGATGGATGAATAAGTCAGGTCATGCTAGACAAGTCCAATGAGCCAAAGCCATTAGCCTTATAAACATAGTTTGATAAATATATGATATGGCCTGATTCCCTACTAGTACAGTATGATAATGAGTAATAAAGCAGTTTTGTTGAGGATGCATACATGAATCACACACAAAGTAAATGTTTGTTTCATGATTACAGCCTCCACTGTATGTATTTCACTATATTTCTAGACTATGAGAACAAAAGTAAATGTAGCCTACTCGTATATACTCGTATGTATTTCTTACATGTTGCTCCGGAAGATAACTGGGGACTTCTGAACTGGCAACTGAAGACTGAACTGATGAATCAAGGTTATAACGCCAGTGTGTCTGCATGTGGAGCTATGTCTGTGCAGTTTACTACCGTGTACACCCTGTTACTATCCGATAGGAGGAAAACATAAAGTTATGAAATCGTTCTTTAATTCTATTGGTTCAGAGTCGTGTCAATCTCACACTTTGGCTCCTCCCCGATTGTGACGTCTCAATTTCTTAAAGGGATGGCTCATCGCATCTTTAAAAAAATAAATGACCAATTCATTATTTTGTCAAAGAAAACTCTTCATACACATGTCGTATGCAGTTTGCTCCCCAAAAAAAATACATTTTCAGTATCTGGAAGACGACGCATACTTGGCAGTTTGCTCGCATGTGTTGTGCTACGACAGCGAAAAGAACATTGCGTGACTTTGCGTGTTTACGTACGCGGAAGCAGCGGCGAGAGAACGGGCGATTCAGAAAACGGAATCTGAAAGGTGGACAGGACGCCGCTCTGTGTGTACAATTGCATTTTTACCGGCTACAGCACGACGGGGGGTGGTGGAGGAGAGAGGGGGCCCGGGAAGTGAGGGACGTACAATGAACGACGCTAAGAAAGAGGGGGATATGGCTGCAGACGGGATTCGTGGGCCGGGTGAGCTGCTAATGGCCCCCTCTATGAACCACAACCAGCATGACAACGGGACCGGCGATGATCTGGTGAGCTCGGTGACGCTCTACAGGCGGAGGCCCCGGTTACTACACGGCACTGTCCTCCCGTTCCTGGCAGTTCTCTACCCGGGCTGGCTGTACGTGTGGTTAGGAGTGTACGGTGCTTCAGAGTATCCGGAGGCAGGCCTGCTGGCGCTAGCTGCCATCGGGATCGCGCACGTCCTTACAGCGCTTTCTGGTTATTGGTCCGTGCACGCGCACTGTTGGCTGACTTGCTCCAAGGTAAATAATAACAATAATAATAATAATAATAATAGTAATAATAATAGCATTAAAAAGGTGATACTTTATTCATATCCATAGGGAAATCCTTGTTTTCTCGTGCCCCCTCCACAGGGAGGTTAAAGGTCAGGGTCAGCTACAATTCCCTGGAAGTATTAGGGATTCAGTGTCTTGCTCAAAGACACTTCAGCAGGGTGGATGTGTGCTGGCACAGGGCTTGAATCCCGGTAGAAGGCCTCCCTGCTTCTCCCAAACACATGAATTAACAAGCTTTTACTACAAGTGTGGAAATGACAGTTTCCGCCTGCACTGCAACATTTTGATCCTAGTTTTGTCTTCAGGAAATTACACAGGGAGTTGTTGACATGATGCCAGGCTATTTTATGCACCTAAACCTAATGTTAAATTAGGATTTTACACATGTTAATAGTTTTTGTTCTTCCAGAATGTGCTGCAGCTTCATATTGATTAAGCAACTGCATGTTAGAGCATGTCTTATTTATCAGAAACAACAGAGTGACCTGGCCAGAGTGCGTGAATTTCTCACCTGTTCACTTTGTATACACAGGAACCAGACACACACAAGGCTACGTTAGCGAAAGTCATTCCCACCCCGAACAACGGCTCTGCGGAGCTCGTGGCACTTCAGAGGGACCAGGTCAGTTCACTGTTTTCCCCCATCAGCTTCTTGTTGTTGTCTTAACTGGGAGCGGGTCCCAGATGTCACAGTCTGACTAAAACTGACTATTTACTGCTTGATCTGGCCTGGCTTCAATCTAGGCAACCTGTAATGCAGCCCTAATTTTTCTGTTTTCATTTGTGCTTGGATTTGTCTAAAGGGAATATCATTATTTGCATACTCTCTTCTCCCACGCAGCGTTTCACACACAACAGGTTTTCCTTTCTATTCATTAGCAGAAGTGGTTTTGGGTCTACCTCTGTCTCTGAATGAATGAATGCCCTACCATTCTTCAATGGATACTGAAATACTACAAGGCACGTGTTTGTCATTAATTCATATTCATTCTCTCTCCCTCTCTTATGTTCAATGACAGGACGATAATGGCGAGGGGATTCTGTCCTTTGAGTTTCAGAAGATCCGCTACATCTTTGACAACAAAGAGAAGAAATGTTTCCTTCCGGTGGCGTTTCCCATCGCTAACCCGATGGGCTTTTTTCAGTCGTGGCGCGGCTACCAGGAGGAGGCCGACCTCAGAGCGGCAGAAAAGCGCTACGGCACCAACCGCGCTGAGATGGTGGTGCCAGATTTCCTGGAGCTCTTCAAAGAGAGAGCCACCGCTCCCTTCTTTGTGTTCCAGGTGTGTGTGTGTGTGTGTGGTCATGCAAAACTACAATTAATTTGACTGCTTCGGTTGTAGAACAGCCTTATTTTGTAATTCTTATTTTTGTCAAAGGGCTATTTGCAGTAGATATGGAGTTGTTGACCCAGTGACAGTGCGTGTCTGTGTCCATGTCAAGTTATGGATTCCCTGCCTCCTGTCAGGTATTCTGCGTGGGGCTGTGGTGTCTGGATGAGTACTGGTACTACAGCGTTTTCACACTCTTCATGCTGGTGGCATTCGAGGCCTCCCTGGTCCAGCAGCAAATGAGGAATATGTCTGAGATCCGCCGCATGGGGAACAAGCCCTACATGATCCAGGTAGGATTCATATATATTGAATTTGGAGGTTATAAACAGACATTTTGTCGTACATCATGCGCAAACCTCTTTATCTGCAGTATATTTCCCATGTTTTTGCTGCATCACAAATTTATTTTATGCGTGTGTGTGTGTCTGGCAGGTGTATCGTAACCGGAAGTGGAGACCTATATCTAGTGATGAGCTTGTCCCTGGTGACATCGTCTCCGTAGGTAAGGTTCCTGTCACGTCGTTTAGGAAAACACTTTATTACTTACATCAGATTGAGTGTGTGTGGATGTGTGTTCCATATGTGTATTTCCTCCCCCTCAGGACGTTCGCCCCAGGACAACTTGGTACCGTGCGACGTGCTGCTGCTCAGGGGGCGCTGCATTGTGGATGAGGCCATGCTGACTGGAGAGTCTGTGCCCCAGATGAAGGTCAGAGGAAAACTAATATATATATGATAACATTATATAGAACTGAGGGCTTAGACTTCAGAGTATGAGTCTCATATGTATTGAATGACACAGCGTTATTGTGAGGTTTTTGTAATAATTCTTGACACTATGGGGTGTCTAGGAGCCAGTGGAGGACCTGGACCCAGAGCGAATCCTGGACCTCCAGACGGACTCCCGTCTTCACGTCATTTCTGGTGGGACCAAGGTGGTCCAGCATAGCCCTCCTCTGAAGGCCAGTGCTGGACTCAAACGTGAGTGATAATCCCTCTTCTCATTTATCTATTAATAATTAACATCATTTGACTGGTGAAGTCAGTAGTGGCATCTATCTCCATCTCTTCAAAAGAACATGCAGGCTCATTAGTCTTCTCCTTTATCTGCAGCTGTAGATAACGGCTGTGTGGCGTACGTACTGAGAACAGGATTCTACACCTCTCAGGTGAGGAGATGCTGAGTGGATTTGAGTTTTCTTGTCGCTCTCTCTGATCCTACTGTCTTCCAAAAATAGACATTTTTCTGTATAGGACATGTTGAGCAAACTGTATGTGTACTTAGTATGTGTGCAAACTGTGCTTTCCTGCAGGGTAAACTGTTGCGGACCATCCTCTTTGGTGTGAAGAGAGTGACGGCAAACAATCTGGAGACCTTCATCTTCATCCTCTTCCTCCTAGTGTTTGCCATCGCTGCAGCCGGCTATGTGTGGGTAGAAGGTGAGGGGCGCAGAATAGACTCACTAAGGTGTAATTCTTATTTAACAAAATCACAGTGATAAACATCTTTTTTTCTTTGCGTTACTCCCCTATAGGGACCAAGGATTTGAGTAGGAACCGCTATAAGCTGTTTCTGGAGTGCACCCTAATCCTCACCTCGGTGGTTCCTCCAGAACTCCCCATAGAGCTCTCTCTGGCAGTCAACACCTCGCTTATCGCCCTGGCCAAACTTTGTAAGTCTGCGTGTACTTGTGTGTTTGCACACATGCAGTATATATGTTTAAATACTTGTATTAAGCGTTGGTAATAATAGGTTCATAACAGCAATGTTTCATTGGCTTTTATGACACTCAACTCTCCTTTTCTTTTTTTTTCTCCTCCTCCCTAGATGTATTCTGCACAGAGCCTTTCAGGATACCATTTGCAGGGAAAGTGGAGGTGTGCTGTTTTGACAAAACGGGAACCCTGACCAGTGACAGTCTGGTGGTGCGAGGGGTCGCAGGCCTCAGGTACACTCTGCCTATCATTCTCTGTGTTTTATGCTGAATGCGTCGTATTTGTGAAGTGCAAACACAAAGCGCACCGTGCTGCCGACATAGCAAGCCAACCTAACATTTGCATACATTTGCACTGTGTGGATCATGTCGACTGATGTCTGCGTTTGTGACAGAGAAGGGAAGGAGGTGATGCCGGTGTCTGAGATCCCAGTGGAGACCCATCGGGTGGTGGCCACCTGCCACTCACTGGTCACTCTGGATGACGGACAGCTGGTCGGAGATCCGCTGGAGAAGGCCATGCTGACTGCTGCGGACTGGACCCTCACTAAAGGTACGGGGAAATTACCTCCACTGAACATACAGTTCAGTGCGGGGCAGTGGCAAGTGTGTGTGAGAGAAAGTGGATATGCTCATGTTTGTGTGTCTGAGTACAGTTGCGTGTCCCTGTTCATATGCATGTGGCTTGGCATACTTTTACATACTAATGAGCAACGCAAGTTCAGTCAGGAAACTCTACCTGGCTTCAGCTAATTGGTCGAACTCAGTGCCTTTACAAGTGCATCAATCATCATATGCATTCCCTAATGTCAAGCCTTTTAAATGACTCATGCTCACTCAGTCTCTCTCCCCCCCCCCCCCCCCCCCCCCAGCTCCACCTGCTTAGATCTGCTTTTATGTTCTATATTGGGGGTTATGTTCTCCTTGTCTATGTCTATGCATGTGCAGCAGCAAGCCAAATGAATAATTAATAAATCAAACTTATTGCTGTCATAACCATTAATAAATGTATTAATATCAATACATGAGTTGTCCTGACTGAACTTACTTTAAGCAGTTGCTCTTAAAATAATACTGTTGTTCACATGTATGGGAAAAATATTTTATTTCCAAACAGTGTACATATGAATGTAGATGTAACACAGTCAGTGAGGCTTTAGTCGTCTCACTTTTTCAAGTAGAGATCTGTATGCATTTGGGTACCTTTTCACTACCTCTCTACAGTGTTTCCTAGTCAAATAGTGGTTGATGAGTCAGCTAGTTCATGTACCCCTTAATGTGTAAGTGTGTGTGTGTGTGTGCCTCACTGACTGTTGTCTCTGTGACCAGATGAGAAGGTATTTCCGCGTGGCATCAAAACCCAGGGGCTTAAGATCCACCAGCGCTTCCACTTCGCCAGCGCTCTGAAGCGGATGTCGGTCCTGGCCTCCTACGAGAAACTGGGCTCCACTGAGCTCTGCTACATCTCCACTGTCAAAGGAGCTCCGGAGACACTTAGGGGAATGGTAGGTATACACACCATCCTTAATACATACCCAACAATACTTTTAACCTAAATACTGCTGTTCTAACCTGACTGTTTTGTAGTTTTCAGAGTGTCCGGCAAGCTATGACGAGGTCCACAGGGAAATGTCCCGCGAAGGGGCCAGAGTGCTGGCCTTGGGATACAAAGAGATAGGACACCTCAGCCATCAGCAGGTTCATATTTTATTTTACTCTCCTATGAGAAATATTAAATACGCAATCTGTCTGAGTAGTTTAGTCTGAGGAGAAGAGATTTGATAAGAGGCTGAGCTGGATCTTTGTGGCTTGCACAGGTCCGGGAGATGAGTCGGGACGCACTGGAGTGCGACTTACATTTTGCCGGGTTCATGGTTGTTTCCTGCCCCCTCAAGAGCGACAGCAAGGCCGTCATCAAAGAGATCCAGGAAGCATCGCATCACGTAAATAAGCTGTTTAGTACAGACACACGCGCACACACAAACGCACACAATCTGACTTTTTAGATGTATAATCCCACTCTCTCTGCTATCAGGTGGTGATGATCACAGGCGACAACCCCCTAACGGCGTGCCATGTAGCAAAAGAGCTGCACTTCATCCAGAAGGAGCACACACTTATATTGCAGCCGGGTCCCATTCAGGGTAAAAGAAGCTCTCAGAATTGCATGTGTTACACAAGTAAGCCAGTTATATATTAGCTGACAGTAGAGAACAATGTCCGTACTGAGAGTCATAGCTAAAGGGCACCAGGATTCCTGTAGTGATGCATTTAGCTGTTTTGGCCAAGAAGGACATAGTGCAGAATTATCTGTCACTGATCTGGTGTGTTATGTTTTCCAGGTGAGTGGCAGTGGGAGTCCATAGATGGCAGTGTGCACATACCGCTGCCCCCACCCTCAGTTTCCTCATTCGTCCGTCAGTTTGACCTGTGTGTAACAGGGGAGGGGCTGACCAGACTGAGCTGTGACACCCGACTACTCCACAACCTCCTGCCTCACGTACAGGTGTTTGCCCGGGTCAGCCCAAAACAGAAGGTGGGTCCTCAGTCGTCACCCTGTTACATGTTAATGTTATCTGTAGTTCATGCTCTTAAAGGAAATATTCACCCTAAAACACTTCACTGCTGTTAAAAAACAGCTATTGGCTATGTACCTTGCATTTCTTGGCCTTTTTTGTTGTTTGTTATTTTTATTTTTCCTATTTCTGTGGATAACTGGCCAAACATAGATGATGTGACATGTCAAGATATTTCCAGCGCAGCTACAATGGAGTTCAAAAGCAGAAAAGTTTTCAACTATCTAAAACATAAGCGGTAAACATCAGGTTTTGGTGTCAGACCCTCAGAATCAAAGAGCAAGGGCTTCTTTCCAGACTCACCATTTTGTTCTGATGTTCAGTAATCATACAGGGAGAAATCCATCGTAGAAGAGGCAGAGATGCCTGTTTTTTTGACTGACAGTAGCCTCAATAGTCCATAATGCAATGCTGCCCCAAGACCTGATGCATTGCTTTTGCTCGACTGGAAAAACTCTGCTATCAGTATTGCTCTCTCCACCTACATGTAAAACCCACAGCTGATTGGAACAAGCTCAGGCACATTGTCTGAAGGTTGTCGAAAGGCATTCTGGGAAATGTAGGAAATCACTAACTGAAGTAGAAGTAGACGAGGCAGCTTGAGGGAAAGTGGGTACACCAAAAACACTTCATCAAAAAATAACTCCTGGAACGCATCAAACATCATACATTGATGATATACGATATATAACAGTGTAGGAGGATCCGAGGGTGGAATTTTCCTTTTTAAGGTTTTTTGGAAATGTTCAGCTATAATGATTAATGACAGTTGTCTATTGTGTTTCAGGAGTTTGTGATCACTAGCCTAAAGGGGCTGGGTTATGTGACGTTGATGTGTGGTGACGGTACAAATGATGTCGGAGCTCTCAAGCACGCCCACATAGGTGAGATTTAACAACCACTGTGCAAAAGCATCAATACCACAAGCCTGTGTCTCTATACCTGGTACCAACAGTGTTTAGTGATGATAGTTTTGCTTTTTCCTCCCCCTCAGGTGTCGCTCTGTTAGCCAACGCCCCTGAGCGCATGCCTGAGAAAAAGAGAAGGGGAAGAGAGAAGGAGACATCCACAGCGGAATCCAGACCTTTACCGCCTGTCCCAAGTTCAGGAGGCAAACTGAGCTCCAGGGCAGCAAGGCAGAGGGTGATGGCCCAGAGAGAAGAGCAGCTGGCAGCACAAAAGGTAAGTGTCTTTGTGACTTTGTGACTTTGTCAGTGACTGAAAGTGTTGGTGCTTCCCTGTTGAGCAGGGAATGGTTCACCCCAAATGAAAATTCAGTCATCATCCGCTCAGCCTTCTCTATTGATCTTTTTATAGCTCCAAAAAGCACAAAATGTCCATCAAATTTCTCCAAACAGCTCATAATCCAAGTGTTTTATAGCCAAACGATTGCACTGTTGGTCAAAAAGTCTAACATTTACCTCATTATCTCTGATATTTTCCTCACTGACCATGCTGTGCTTGTACATGTATCCTACAGTGTTCTTTTTTGGAGTGGACTATTCCTTTAAATGAAGGGGGCAGCATGCATAATAGATTACCTTTTGTGTTGGCACCCTTGGGTGGAGTATAGAGTTGTTGTGCGCTGATCTAAACTTCAGGGTTTGTTCTGTTGCAGGAGAGGATCAGCCAAGTCTTACGGGAGCTTGAAGAGGATCAGATACAAGTAGTGAAACTGGGAGATGCCTCCATCGCTGCGCCCTTCACCTCCAAACTCTCCTCCATACAGTGCAGTGAGTAACAGGCATTCGTAATTTCACAGTTGCATGACAGTCACAGCTGGCAAATACCCAAACGTAACATACCCTCCCCTCTTCTGAAGCCGGTTCCTTCCTCTCCCTCCCTAGTCTGCCACGTAATAAAGCAGGGCCGCTGCACTCTAGTGACAACACTCCAGATGTTTAAGATCCTCGCTCTGAACGCCCTGGTGCTGGCCTACAGCCAGTCCGTGCTCTACCTCGAGGGGGTCAAGTTCAGCGATTTCCAGGCCACCCTGCAGGGCCTGCTGCTGGCCGGCTGCTTCCTCTTCATCTCTAGGTCAAAGGTGAGAAAATGAGTCTCACTACCTGAGAGTGCACAGAGTCAGGCTTATGTTGTGTCTGATTTGTCCTCCTGGTCAAGGTAATGTTCTACCAGGAAATGGAAAAATACAAACAGCAGATAACATCAAGAATGCTCATAGTCATGTTCAAAAAAGTAAATTCTGTCTCCACTGTTCATCCTAAAATATTTGTTTAAGTGCAGGAGACCTAAACCAAATTATCAAATTATCGAAGTAACAAACAAGGAAGATAAAAAAAAAAACACAAGTTCCTTCCCAAAGGAGCCACCTAATATGAGTTCATCATGGCTATCGCAAAGGGAATTAAGGAGTGTTTCTTTATCCTGGGGATAAAGATGCCGAGGGCAGAAGTTGGAAGTTGTGATCCTGTTAAGAGCAGCAGTCTAAATCCTTGGCCATTGTCCAAGGTAGCAACCAAATTAATGATCTTTTCCTCTCCTGTCTACACAGCCACTAAAATCCTTGTCTCGAGAGCGGCCCTTACCAAACATCTTCAATCTTTATACGGTGTTGACCGTATTACTGCAGTTTGCTGTGCACTTCTGCAGTCTGGTGTACCTTTACAGAGGGGCACAGAGCAGAAGTCCTCCCAGGTGAATTACACACACACACACACACACACATACTGTACATGCAGAAAGAGAAAAAGAGCAATAATACCGCTTTACAAAGTTAGACATCACATTCATTTGTCTTTTCTCTTGCAGAGAGGAGAAATTTGTGGACCTATACAAAGAGTTTGAGCCCAGTCTAATCAACAGCACCGTGTACATAATGTCCATGGCCATGCAGATGGCCACCTTTGCCATTAACTACAAGGTATTCATTCTCATTGCCACAAATATTTGACGTATTTTTATTCTTTATAGTGTAACAGACTCATCACATTCCCTGTCTCATCTGATAGGGTCACCCATTCATGGAGTCTCTCAGTGAGAATCGACCACTACTATGGAGTATCGCCCTGTCAGGTTTAGCCATTGTGGGACTGCTTACTGGTTCCTCGCCAGAATTCAACGAACAGTTTGCTCTTGTAGATATTCCAACTGAGGTGAGCCGGCATGTTTTCTCATTATTTTACTATGAATTGTACTGTATTGTTCTACTAACGCTGTGAGTTAACCCGCTGCCCGTTTTCCTCCTTGCAGTTCAAACTAGTCATTGCCCAGGTTCTCGTGGTGGACTTTGTCGCCGCCTTACTGGTGGACCGCATCCTGCAGTTCCTGCTGGGCAAAGGAACTCTCAGGCTGCCTTCTTGAACTCATGCCAACAGCAACCGCTGCCCTTAGCAACCAAACTGTAAAGGGAGAGAAAACTTTGGAGGAGGAAGAGGAGATTTAAAGCTGTTGGGACACGCACAAGACAGCTGAGGCGGCCACGGCGCGCAGTACTGCACACTCCTATGCGTATCCCTCCCTTCGTCCTGCTCTGCCCCTCCCTCACCAGCTCTGTTACCAGTTCTTCATCAGCTCTGCGTTTCCATTCTGTTTCTTTATGCCTCATAACCCCCTGTTTGTTCTGTATTTCTCTCTCTTGCTTCATCTCTCCCTCCCCCCTCCTACAGAAGGCCAAGAAGACAGCAGTATTGTGTGGAGTGCGAGACTGTGTGCCAGCCAATGTGAAACGTACAGGCACACAATAGGGGCATTCTCCAAGAGAACTGCAAAGTGTTTGAATTTTTTTGATTTCTCTCCTTGATTTTGTAAAAAGTACAAAAAAAAAATCTCTTACAGACTTATAAAAAGACTTACAGATACAAGTTATGGAGGTTGTCAAGTGTTTTGTCATGCGCATGGAAAGTATGAGCGTGTCCAGCAAACCCCAAACAGCTGGCTGTGAACAGCCATGCTCCAGGAAATAGGTAAGTAAGGAAATAGTTAAATGATCAGGTCATGAGAGCATGCTGTGACACTACAAAGAAAAGCAATCGAATTCCTGCATCCATCTCATGTGGATCACAAGTATACACAAATATACTTGGCCGAGATGAAATGTGCCATTCCATTATGCATTAGTTTGAGATGAAGACAAGTGATAAAGACAAGTTTGGTAGCTTTTGAGCTGTGTGTTTACTTAAAAACTGATGTTAACTGCCAAACACGCTGGTCTCAGGAAGCCTAGATCAGCAGTAGACAACTGGTGGCTCTTTGTTTTTCATATGAACTACTGTATGTTTGATGAACAGACGTCACAGCAGCTTGGAAAAAAATGTGCTTTTTCCATGTTGGCTCACCCATTCCCATCTGAATCATATGTTCTTTCTGGGGTCAGTATGACTTAAAGGAATACATACACAAAAAAATCCAACTAGATACTTCCAGATCCCTTCCATTTCAAAACAAGTATACAAGTACCAAGCAATCAAAGGGCCTTGAAATCTAAAGTGACAAATGAGCCAAGTTTCCTTTCCACTGATTTTAAGATGCCACTGTCCCAAATTGTATCACTAGACTCCTAATGATTTATTAAACGCAATCCAAAGTTTATGAAGGGCAAAGCAAAGGGTGTTTAGAAGCATTATATTTATCCTATGGATAATTTATCAAGCCTCCTCTTAAACCATTAATTCAATTTTCACATCATTTGTTTCTGAGTAATTGTCTCCAGCCTCCTCTAAACAACTGTTTGGACTGCTAGTTTTTGCTTGAGCTTATTCATAAAAAGAGATTGATGCCAATTTCTCAGAAATAAAATATAGGGATGGAAGTTTCCTCATTTCCCTTAAAGGAGGTTTTGGTTGGTGATCAATAGCACAGGCTTCCAAAAGTCCTGCATTTTTCCTTTTAGGACAAGAATTTACTCATGAATTAGGGGCATTTTGGCCATTTTCCTAAACCATGTGTAATTCACTGTCCAATGCCTCCCTGGTAGGTAAAAATTGACTAGGCGTAGTGGGGATGATGACGCCTGGGCTTGGTTACATCTGCATGGGTCAGTTCATGATCCCATTCTTTCAAAAAGCTGTTTTACGAAAAAAAAAAAAAGTGAACAAATCAAACAAACAAACAAAAAATCGTCTTTTTCATTTTCAGGTGCATTTTAATAATTTCATCATGAAAACATGCCCAGGAAGCCATTAGTCAAACCTTAATAATGCTACTTGGGATGTGGATACAACAGTTTGTAGCCTAACAAAATTCTTTGGTTACCAGGCTGTGCATTTTGTAGTTGTAGTTTGGCAAACCATGATTTTCACTAAGGCCAATATGGAGTATGATTTACATCCCAGTAAGGCAGTATGTTCTCATCAATTAGTCTAAAACTATTTTGCTGAAAAAAAAGGGAGAATGCCAGACAAGGGACACTCATGAGGTGACAGATCATATTGACATCAAGGCTCTTATCAGTCTGGTGAGTGAAGCCGGTGAGCCAGGCTCTATCCGGCCCAGAAGATCCTGCTTCCAGCCAGGCAGGAGGTCAGAGCTGCTGAGCACAAGGTCCTGACCTCAGGAAGCCGGGCACCAAACACTCTTCTGCTAAACATCAAAAATCCAACCAGCCTGAACAAAGAGGATCAGGCTCAGTGCTGTTTGAACCTATAGGTCAATACTCCCTCTAACTTGATCCAGGGGGATCAGCGCCAAAGGCCACCTCTCTAAGAAGCACAGACAGACAGTAAGAATTTAGGCTGTTCGATGTGTGCGTTTGCATATTCAGATGAGGGAAAAACAAGAAATTACATAATGTTACACTTTTCTCTCTGCTTTTTTTCCATGGTCAAATCAACTATGTTAAACTAAAATCATTAAATCCAGTAGAAAGGAATATCACTTAATCTTTCACTATGCTGTAGCCTACCTGCAGCTGCAAAACCTGAGAAGCTTCCACAGCAAACCAGCAAAATAAAGAAGAGCAAAGCCAAAGAGTAAGAGTCTGTATTAGGCACACATCAGTTAAGAAGAAATGCGCTGTTATTTACAGCCTGCATCTGATTCCCTAAATGCGCACACGTCTTTCAGGCTGCTTGGGAGAGACTGAATATCAGCACGTTTATAGCCCTTTTTAGAAAATGTAGAAAGATAATACAAATATCACAGCAAAACTGACTAAATTATTATGCACATACTACGAGTCAAAATGACGCCACAAAAAAATCTATGGTAGCCTAATACCAGATAAACAAATATAGGCTGAAGTACAATGAGGTCACTAAACTCACCTAATATCACACTGCATTTCCCAGCATGCATAGCTCAGGCTTGTTGGGCGCGCTCTGCAAAGGAAACTTTGAAAGAAAAATGGCGGATACACAATTGAAAACAGGACAAGGCAGGTTTGTATATTTTTGTTTTTTGGAAGTACGACAACAGAATAAACAGTCGAAAAGTTATATGCTTGTGTTGTATTCGATAAATAGAATAAAATAGTTTCAAATCGATTGGTATCTCCGTTTGAGCTTCGCTCTCAAAGCAAATCATGTTTGTGGTCTGCAGACTAGTGTTGTTAGCGAATGTTAACTAGTTGTACGGTTAATGTTATTATATAGCAACACTAATAATATAGTCAAATGTTAAGCAGAGCAACGTGTTATAGCAGTCTGTGTGTAGTAAGTTTACAAAGTTTTCTGATCCATTTACTCTGTCGTTAACAGTCGCGCGTGTGACGTTGCAGATACCCAGGATGAGGTAAAATACACTTACCATCAACTTAACAGCTGATCTGACACTTATGACCATGCCACAAGTTGGTTACTTTATTATTCTTTGTTCAATCTCACTGTATATCAAGGTCAAGTCATTGAAACGGAGCCACAAAAGAGCCTCCACAAGCCCCAGCCGAGCAACCCCGAGCAAGTCACCTCGCACCGGCTCCCCACCCTCCACCACACAGATGCCCGATGCTGGAGAGGGACGTATGGAGACAGGCCGAGAAGAGATGCAGGCAGAAACCTCGGAGGGACTCGTCCCCACTGAAGGACCCTCTGTCAGCTGCAATACACGGAGGAAATCCTGGAGGAGAGCCACCATAGGCCGGCGCTCTCTCCCTGCTCTCCCCAACCCTTATCAGAGTCAGTCGCCTGTCCTTCTGCCTCCTATTTGTCAGTAGTACAGAATAGTGAGGGCATTTATATGTTGTCTGTAGTGTGAATGACAGTGTTTCTGTGTTTCTCTTAGTTCTGTGCAGGAGCATAAGCACGTCCTTGTCACAGCAAGAGAGGCTGGAGAAACTAATGGAGGCTTCAATGAGGGTGAGTTTGTCTGGGCCACATAGATCTTAATCATTTCAACAGAACTGATGATATATGAACAAATAAATACTTTACACTTTTCACCACCTCACTGGTGTTGGCTGTTCTTAGTAAAAACAGGCCCTATTTTCATTCATCTTTTTCACTCAGCAGTAAACACTTGGAAAGGGAATAGGTCCAGGAAAACATTCACTGCTTAAACAGTAAACAGGCAAGCTCTCTTTACTGTTGTAAATAGCCTTCCTTCTTGGATCCGGGCAACTCAAACAACTAGTGATTTTTGCATTATTATAAATGCATTGTTATAAAATCAAAGTCTAGGATTCAGTGTAATGTTAAACTCAAAACTATAGAGATAAGTGTTGATGTTTTTGTTAAGGAATAATGAGTAATGAGTCCCAATGAGGGAGTACGCTTCAGCACCTCCAAGTAGATCATGCCTTTTTAAAATGATTATATCTAATACTGGGCTGTCTTAAGAAAAAAAAAAAAGGCCTACAGTTTTGCTTACTTTCAAATCAATAATTAGAATTTAAAATCACCACATCAATTTACTGTATAAACAGTATTGGAAACTGTGTTGGCAGGATTTAAGTTCTTAAAGAGCCCGACCCAGCCCAGAGATCTCAAGTAGCTCTTGGCTGAAATATAGTTCATTCAAATTGGTCATAGGTCAAATTTCTAATGGATTTATCTGTCCAATCTCCCCTGCTTTGTTTCTAGTTGGCAATAGAGAGAACTCAAAATTCGCTGCAGTCAACGCCGAACGCCTCGCTGGAGTCATTTCAAAAACAAGGTTAGTGCTTGTCCAAACTACATTTGATAGGCTTGCATCTATTACATGGTTCATAAAGCTTGTCTTTCAGACTAAAACTGGAAGACGGAAGATGTGGAAGATAAATATTTGGCTTAATTGATTTCTGTCCTTTTCCTTGTCCTAGTTGAGCACATGCAGAAAGAATGGTGCTGTCTGGCCAAAAGCATACGCAGTGAACCACAGAGTCAACAACTCCCCGCTGCTACAGCTAGGTAATGCAGTTGCTGTTTTTCTTTATACACTGCAATGGGTGTCTTGATTGATTTTTTTATTGTTGCCTCCAAATTGCCCTTTTCTGTTACATTTGTCCTTCTGTTTGGTTTTCGTTCCAGTGACCCTGCAGTGCAGAAATACATGGAACAGACCCAGAAAGCCATCCACAGGCATGTTTCCTCTTTTTCACCATTATTCACTGGGTGTACATGTTTTTATTCTAGTTTAAAGTGAGTTGCCGCGCACATAGTCTTTATACAAACCAGACTCCAGACACTTGAAATGATTCAATCAAACTTGGAGTAACCTACCACATGTACGGTGCTTTTTAGTCTTCACCATTTTGTGTTTCAGGCTCCAGGCAGAGAGTGACTCTTGGGAGGATTTGTTGAACAAACACCGGAGTAAAGCGAAGGAACTGGCAAAGTGAGCATGTGCATTGTCATCGAGGGATACGATACTGCTGCTTGTTACAGTGTGTGTGTGTCAATAACGTATTCTGTGTTTGTCTTGCACAGGAAAGTGGAGCAGGGTCAGGAGAGCGGTGTAACGTTAGACCCCTCCTCTCTGGCCCGGTCTTCACAGCACCAGCTCATACAGAGTAAACCAGACTACCGCGGTCTCCTCTGTAAACAGCAGCCCATACTGCACACTATGGAGATGGTGGTACGTTGGAAATTAAATGAAACTTTAATAATCTTCATGGGGGAAATCAGTGGAAATATTGTAGCTTTTATTGAGATCCATTGAAATGCTAGAGGTGTTTTGAATATTTTGGTTAAATGCAATGACTCAAATATGAAAATCTCAAGACAGGCTGCAAGAAAATTCCACATCTCCTGCACTTTATTTCTAATCACAATCTGTTGTATGATTGTATTTAATCTCCAATTCTTTTTCTGTAGATGGACACACAGTGCAAGATGGTTGGAGAGCTTCTGACCATCCAGAAGCATTCAGAGTTATTGGTGAAAGAGACCAGTGGCAGATTGGGTATGGAAATATTTCATGTTCGCTGTGGATTTATTTCATGATTTTTCATCAATGATCTGGCAAGTTTAATACACAATCATTCCCCTCCCCCAGCGTCAGAGGAAGGATTCAAGGATCTTTCACCTGACATCATCGGGAATCTAGTGGCGCTTTCTTCATCCTCTGCGACTTCGTAGTCTCTCTGGCCGGAGGCGAGCAAGACCCATCAACTCTTTTAATGGACCGGGCTCTTCATGACACGGAGCTCATTTGTAGTCCTGTTCAGAATTATACATGTATTTCTGTTTGTTTTACTGCTCTATGATCTATGTGTACATATAATTTCTTGATTTGACTGTTCTCTTTGGTGTCTTGTGTCACTGTATATAGTAAACCCTAATTTAATCTTTTTAATAAATCCCCCTTTCAGTCAGCTTGAGCAGCCGGATTGTTTAGTAGAGATCCAGGTAATGCATGTCTTTGACCAGCAGGTGGCAATGCAGCTCTTTTTCCAAAACTCTGACATGCTCAGTTGATTTTTAAATTCTGCTTTAATTAAGTAAAGATTCATCCTGTAAAACCTGGACAATTTAAGATGAGATTTCCAGTCATGGAAAATAAAGGATTTGACAAATGTCTCAGAAAATGTTGGTCCTACAAAACCAGGTTGCTGTTGCCTCTCAAAAGTTCCCATTAACATTTAATTAATATTGTGGAAGCAATTCCCTACCTGCTAGGACCAAACTGATCTGTGGTCCTAAAATAACCAGATATGAATATAATAGGAACTACCAAAGCACTTTTTTTATGCTTTCTGAAATGGTTTCACTGCATGCAAATTGCAGTGATGGAGGACACTTGAAATCCTGTATATGCTTGTGCAGTTTCATCAATGCTTTGTAAATGTCCTCGATAAGAATCCCCTAAGGAGTAGGGAACCCTGTTTGTATACATGGTCTCTTTTCCAAAAACAGAAGGGTTACTCATGAAACTTGCTCAGAGGTTACCTGCCTTTTCATTTGGAACTGACTTGTACATGCATAACAGGAAAGCATTAACTGTGAAAAACGTTTTGCTGTGGGTAAAACATGAAGCAGTTTGAATACAGATGACACTTGCTCTGTAGTTTGCCCATGATTTTCACAGTATGTCCCGTCCTTTTTAACGCTCATTTCCTGTCAGATTTACTCTCCTGGTGCTGCATCTATTCCACCTCCTGAGTGTCCCCTGACCATTCAGGAGGAGGCCCCTCCCCCCACAGTGACTCACTCCCATCTCTTGCATTTGGCTGGGTCACTGATGCAGAACGAAGCTTTGACATTGTGCCAGTCAGTCAAAGCTTTGTTCGCTCGCACTCCATCAGTTTAATTCTCTTGGAGCTATTCACTTATTAATGTTTCTACTCATTCTGTTCCTTTGATAATTGCAGCAGGGGGAAATCCTTCTTATTGTAAACATGAAATATGTGAATGACTTTTTTGTGCTCTGCGGTTATGATCCTCAACATGGTGTGTAGTGAGATTTACTCCTGATTGTATTCAAGAGACGAGCGAGGAGAAGGGAAGCGGGGTTATGACCGTGAGAGTTGTGAGTCAGGAAGGATGGTGCGCAGCAGGAGAGATCGATTCTTATTTAGATGAAAATGAGGCTTGATGCTTGTGGGGTGAGAGGAGGGCGTCTTTAGCATCCAAACTAAAATAAGTTACACAGGAATGCTCTTTAAATGAATCGGCAACGGAAACACGCAACGAAGTTTAAGAAATAACTGAAATTGTCTCATTTTTAAAAAAGGTCTGTTGACAATGATAGGCAATGACAGTGGGATCAGTTGCTGACACTATAGCACCTTCTCACTGGAAAATTGTTCAACCCCAAGCTGAATTGTTGAATTGCTGTTTTAAGTGTCCTGTCATCTAGGTCAGTGATTCTCAGCCTTTTTCATATCAAGGACGCTTAATTTAGTCCACATTGGGACCACAGACCCCCATTTGATGAGATTTTGTCTCTTGGACCTAAATCTGAGAATATTTTAATTGTTAGATATGATTTTGCCCAGAATTCCATGACTATCTGTATTGTAGGTAGAGAGATAATAATGAAACTATGATGAAAATAGTCACTCTTCTACATTCTCTAATTGTGTTAACTTCTTAGAAATGAAATAATGGTGAAGTTTAACAATTCATCAATTTGCTGGGGACCCCCTGGAACCAGCTCAAGGACCCCCGGTGGTCCCCGGACCCCACGTTGAGAACCACTGATCTAGGTGACCCCAGGAAACACCTTGTTAGAAGTTATTTTTTAGACTATTTGATTAGGAAGTAATGCATATTTGGATTAAGGTGCCTTAGGTGTGGTGAGAAAGGTTTTGATTTGTGTTACTTTTGACTGCTATGGTGAAGGTGACCAGGGGGTCCCAGGCCTTCCTTCCTGTTTATAGTCTACTGACAAAGAAAGGAAGTGAAGATAGATTTTTTTTTTATTTTGTGGAACCTGCATGCCAAACGGTGGATTTTACAAGATTGAAGATTTAGTTGTGGTAGAACTAACCTTTTTTTTTATAGGGCTAAATTCCACTGCACTGTGGTTATTTCAGCCTAAATTGTTGTACTATATGCACATGCAAAGAGCAATTACTGTTTAGGTTTACTGTATTCTCTATTCTTGTTGTCTCTAACTTTAGATTGATTAGCCACAGATTGTAGTAGATGGATGTGTGGAGAGTCAGCATAAACCACTGCCAGTTTGGTCCCACTCCCTCATGCACACCCATCATCTCTTCTCAGTACAGCAGCGCTGGCTGCGGCTCTCCTCCACATCCATTCAGCTGGCCATTCGTCTTGGAAAGCTGTCTCTCTGATCTGAGTGATAAACTACAGCAGAATTGCCCAGTTTGCAAAAAAACGAGGACACTTGTTTTCAATCTGTGCTGTCAACATTTTCATACTGAAAACTGATGGGATGTTTCATTCATTGGGGGTTTAGGACAGAGTGATGGTCTTGGGTTGGACTGTTTTGCTTTGAGTTCTAATATTGCCCCTAAAATTGCCATGATCTGTGTACACATATGCATATCAGTGAATACACTTTTGGACTTATATTGACCAAATCAGTTTCAATATTCAGTTGAAGACTATCATTGTAAAGCAGTAAGTCACTGCAGACTGTCTTAGTAAGTCTTCCTTCTCCCATTCAACACACTGATTAATATCACAGTGTTTTATACACTTTGGGTGTGCCCTGTTTGACCCAATGAGGTTTATATAGTTGGACCCTCACCAGTGGCACCAGCACAGGTTTCCAAGGGGCATCTGTCCAGCTGCAGCAACCACTGACATGGAGCCACAGTCTCCTCTGACCTGCAAGCCCTGTGGCTTTAACACCTTGGTTATCACAACATAATAGGCGATTTTCTGTTTTTTACAACTATGTAGAGTGGCATAAGGTCAACTAGCACATTATCCCAGCCCTTCAAAATACCTCTGTAACAATGTTGTTTTAAGAATTAATTTCAAACTTTGTTTTGAAACGTGTTCTATTATGCTGCTGAACTCTAACATGTACATTACATCGGTTCTTAGGCTACACTTGCATAGCATTTTCATTCATATTAAGAAAAATAGGTGCGTCGCATATATAACATTCAACATTTGAATATAATTATGATAGTGGTCAACCAATGTTGGTGACGTACAGGGCTCTAGCTAGCAATAAAGGCCGTGCACCCACAAAAAAAGGCCGTGCACGAGGAAAATCTTGGATATGTGAGCTGAGGTAACAGCTATTCAGTTATAGAGGATGGAAAGCTCTTCATGTCCAACATCACTGCGAAATAACATTCACATTTTCTATGTTGCTGGCCATATTACACCAGCTAACATAGCTGAGTATCTGAATAAATTAGCTCTCGTTTTCTATAGTAGACTAGCCTACTGATTAGCCTACACGCAAGCTCACGCTCTCTGGTGTTCAATGGGTAACGCACACCGCTCGCGCAGCCCAGAACATCCTACACACACTCACGCTCCCCTCGCGACAACAACAATGGCAAACCCTGGTCTGTTTTGATAGACGATATCTGACTGGAGCTGGACAGTCCGCCAGCTTACTCGGTGTCCACACGACACGTCTAGTGCTTTTTGGAACTGACGTGTTTTATTTTAACGCAAAAGTGTTTGCACGTTATTTTTACGTTTCTTCGAAAATGTGCGAGGCGCTGTCCGCCAGCTCACACAGTCTGTGCATGTGTGGCTAGCTGAGCTCGTCACTGCTGCTTTTTTGCTGGGCTACAGCTACTAGCTGCTTTTCACTCGGTAGTTAGCTAGCATTAGCTTGGCCGCGTTTATTGACTTGAGAATAAGTAAAAACACAGGCGGATGTAGAGCGCGTTTTTTACTATCGTTTTTTGACAACAGCTGGTAACTACTTGCTAATCGTAGCTATCGGGTAAATTAAGAAGTGGTGTATGATTTGTCGTAGAAAATACTTTGCTGGCTAGCTAACTGGCTAGCTATTTGTGTGTATTCTTCGACTGAGGAAAACGGCGAGTTTTCTTTGAAAGTATGGATGACCAGACCAGGATGCTGACGGGTCTCGCCGGACTCGGTGGACTATCACAAGCCGATGTGGGTGACCCAGACTCGGTCAGGAAACAGCAGTCACTCGGTCAACCTCAACAAGACATAGGGGATATCCTACAGCAAATAATGGCCATCACCGACGAAAGCCTGGACGAAGCACAGGCCAGGTAAGACAGGCGAAAGACTGAGAAAATGCCGATATTTTCCACACAGGCTAGCTAGGCTAAAATATGCTGGATGTGTTTCTTATTTTCTGCTTAAGAGTCGAAGAGTTTCACATTCATGTGCGGTAATGCACGGTGGTAACATTAAGGAAACTTCACACGTTAGTGTAGTGAATTAGCTGCTAAAACAATAAATTAACTTGTAGGGTAACTTGTACACGCAAATTGCAGTGCTGTTTGCTGTAGTTTGAAAACATGCTCCTTTGCTTGTTTCTTTTGTTTGTCCAACGTTATTCGGAAGTTCGCACTTTATTGCAAACCCTAACCCTGTAGTTTATAAACACACTCTCCTGGCTAAATATGGGGATAATAGTTAAGATTTCTCCATACAATGCTCAACTGAAGGTAAAAAGTGCTGACCCCTTACCCGCTATGATAATGATACCCTTATAAAATCTGCCTAACCCCTTTATCTAGCACATGTTGTCTTTACTTTACATTGAATATACTTTGTGCTCGGTTTCGCAAAATACTATTTGCCCCGCGCATCCTCAGGCTACATTAGTTGTAATATTTTATGGCCTTTATTACCCCATGCATCCCAAAGATGCATCTTAGATATTTCAGGAGACTTTCAATTATGGCTACATTGGTTCATAGGTCACTATAACGTGAGCGACTCAGATTCTCTTTTGGTTTTAATATGTGACAATCCATCAAAACTTTGAGTAAACCAACAACATACAAAAGGCTCTCTGTTTGTTTTGCTAGTTGTTGGAGGCAGCCCATCTAAGCGAAATGCGGTCTGGTCATGCTATCAAAGCTTTGATATGTTGCTAAACAGAATATGCCTAATTAGGTCTACCTGCGTGTAATAAAATCTAGGCTACAGCAAAGTACCTAATTGCGTGGATGATGTGTTGGCTATCTTAAATGCATCTAATGAGTGCTTGTGTCGATAACGTTTGTCATTGAAATGCAAATTAGTAGATAATTTAAGGGAGTGATTGTTGAATGGCCTCAAATGATGTCGGGCCAGTACTGCCCGTGATGACAGCAATCTTTCATTCATATGACTCTTCACTTATGTTTGCACAAGAGGTATGTTTACATATCATGATTGTCGAGAGTATGCATAGCAATATGCCAATGACACGCATTCATTTGCCATGTGGCTCGAAGGAGCATAAGGTCAGCTTAAGTTGAGGCGTTAGTATTTTAACAATAGACAAGCGTCCACTGCAAGACTGTGGCCACAGTGTGATGTGTCATTAGCTAGTGATTTTCCACCCAACATTTGACCACCTGGTTCTCTTAATTAATTCACTCCTCTTTCACTCCCTCCCTCCCTGGTGTTCATCCTTTTCATTGTGTGCTGGGTGCAATCAATTCTCCTATAATGTGTACGCGAGTGCAGCTGTCCGCAAATCGAGTTTCTATTAATGAGATGGTGGTGGTGAGGGGGAGGGATGATGCTATACCAGCAGCTTATGAACACTGGGATATTACCTTTTTTCAGAACAAGTTTGAGGACTTAATAGCTCATCCTAATCATCGGAGTGAAACATTTTGCTTGGCATTATTCTGTGTAGACATCTAATTTTCTTTAGTTTTTCTCTGAGTATTATTATTATTAGTAGTATTATATTATTATTATTATTATTATCATTATTTGCCTATTCCGGGTTTTGACATTTGTCACTAGCCCTTTGTATCATTCTGATTTGTGATGATGACCATTTACACAACAAAGCCTTGTTGTTATACTAAGGTGAATCAGATAATGTGAATTCCACTTTTTTGTGGATTTAAAAAAAACAGTGCTTGTCTAAGGAATTGTTTACTAGGCTAGAATAGAAGTGGCCTATTAGTAGATTTTAAAAGGCTGTGCTGAAAAACTAATTAAAGATAAAGGTGTGGCTGCTTCGAAAGTGCCAAAGATTGCTTTGCTCTAGGCTGGTAGAGATGTGTATTGATCTAAACTCCCACTCAGAGCATGTCTCCTCCATGCCATATGTGTGGAGGACTAATTCGTAGGAGAATGCAGCCTATTGTAGTTCAGAGAACTAGATAGAGATTATATTGCATGCACAGCACAAATTCTTAATGCATTCATGTACATATGTACATCATCAATAAAGGTGATTCTAATGATGAAAGATTCGGCCTTTGAACAGTTGCTGTTTACTGTTAGCTGATAGAGTAGCTTGAACTTACTGTACCAGCATCTGGCTGGTGCTAATTTCCTTCTCGGGTTTACTCCAGGTAAAAGGCAAAAACTCGAGCAGACTTCAGTACTACACGCAGCCTATGTGTACAAAATAGGTCTGCTAATATGGACTTGCAGCACTGCAGCAGCTGGAATTACTTCTAATGCACAGCCCTCATCAACATCATTCTTTACCCCAATCAAGTTTGCCATCCACAGAATTATCTTCCCCTTAGTAATGATCAACAAATGAACGTGTGAGGTGGCTCACACAGGAGCGTGACGCCCTTGTCGCGTAGGGTGGCAGTGTGTTGGGATGGGGAGTGGTCAGGGCAGCACAGGAACCTGGTGTTGCAGAGTACACTACCTGCACACCACCCCGCCCTCATCCTCTCACCCTGTCGCCATATGTTCAGATGCTGGCCAGAGGAGTCGCCGGCGCATTGGGGTGGATCAGACGACCCCACAGAGGGAGGGGGAGCAGGGGGGGGCACGGCAGGGGGTGGCCTGCCACTCAACTTCCAGCACAGGTCAGTACAGGACCGCATGAGCACCCCCTTCTCCCCCTCCTGCTCATACCCTCCATGTTGAAGGCAACCCCCCCAACTCAAATCCAGCAGTGACAAAATGAAACTGATATATAGGTGGACATAATTACATACTCACTCTAGACGCTTACTCTTTACACCAAACTGCCTTGCTATCATCATAGAAACATAGGTACACTTCGTTGGCATACAGGCGTAACATTCGTCTAGTGCTGGTCCCCATAGTCATCACATAGTGTAGTAGACATTCACAACTGGAATTGGTGTTGAGGTCAGGTGTAGCCAAATCATATTCATCTGTGGTTGTTTTAAATGTGCCCTTGGTGGTGTCTTTTGGAAAAGGAATGCCTGATTTTGGGACGATCTTCAAGTTTTTTCTTTGTGTTTCATCTTTTCCAATTCGTGCTCATCATCATTAGAGGCAGAGGCCTCATGCTGGTTTTGTTTTTCCATGTAAACTTGAATTGTATGTTGCACATCAGTAATGTTTTTTTCCAATCACTGATTAAAATTGTAATAAATAACATTAAAATTTCTGTTTTTGCTCTAGATGATGGCTGTTGTGATTTGTAAAAGACTGAATATCTCCATAGAATACCTGCTAGTGCCTTGCTTGTGTAAACTACAGGATCTGAAAAACAAGTAATCAGAAATACACGAGTTATAGATGTTTTTGTCATGTGTGTCTTTTATATGTGTTTGCAAGTTAAAACATATATTTAAACTTTAGAAATGCGGTTCCATATACGTTCTTCTGCCAAAGTACTCCTGTTTGTGATGTTAATGTTTTTGTTATGTACTGTCAATTTAGTAGTTAACACTACGCTCGGTAGTGGCATGCCAGTCAGGGTCATTCTAGGATCAGGCTTTTGCTTCAGTAGTCCAGTCTTACTGTGTTTAAGACAAAGGGGTAAGCCGTGTGCGTGTATTCACATGCATTTCTGTTTCTTAGATATGATTTGATTTCTTTACATTGAACGGTAGACGTTTTGCTTTTTCTCCTTTTTAATTACCATTATACTGTATGGCAATAAAGAGAACATCTCTGATTAAATTAAAATTGCAATTTAGCCTAATCCCAATCGTCTATCAATTCACCATCTACTTTCATAGAACATGTCTTTCTGTAAGAGGTAGAAATTAGATTTCCATGTATTAACTGTGAAATCAGGTGCACAATAATGGTGACCTTGAGGTTTGACATCATTGCCTATCCCACAGTGCAAAGCATCCAAATGACAACATTACTCTTGCTAGTTGAGACACATTAGGGATGCTTGTGCACTGACAAAGGCATCTGGCTACTGAAAATGCCTTTAAACAGCATGGCTCTGTCATTCTGTGTTGCACTACACTCTTGAAAATACTGTATCCTAATACATACAATACCTCTACCTGTTTCTATGGGGGAGGACATGGAGCGACTTGAGATAGAGGTCTGTTTATCGTAATCCCCCTCGCCTCTCTTTTATTCCCTCCTCTCTTACAGGAAGCATGCCCTGAACTGTCACAGAATGAAGCCAGCCCTCTTCAGCGTTCTCTGTGAGATCAAAGAGAAGACGGGTGAGTCTCTACTTCACTTGGTCTCTTTATATTCTCAGTCTGTTCAGGTTGTATCCCAGTGTTTAGATGTAGTGTATCGGTGGCTCCTTTGCTCCGGTAATTGTTTCCCTGGCACTAAGTTGATCTTTTATTGGCCACACAGAGAACTCTATTGACGTTCTATTGATCCTATAGGTTGTAGCACTGATTTAGCTGCAGGGGTTTGAAAATATAGCATTGGTTCAAGCTTATCCTATCCATTCCTGTTTGTAGTTTTGGCCAAGTAATTATAGAAACTTAACCTATGTTTGGCCTCTGTCCAGACTTCATGCTGAGCGCCGAAACTAATCTTATTGGGCTAGTCTCTTGGAAACATTAGTCAGACTAGTTGAAAGACCAAGACCAACTCTGTGTTCATATAGTAATTTTTCAAATTGTACTTGTGTTTTCCATTTGGACATGGAATAGCAGAATGGGGGAAAAAAAGTCTGCTGGGTGTTATAGTTTCGCATTCTGGTCAATTTTCATCTCAAATTATTTAATTTTAATGTGACAAAATTCTTGAACTGTGGGGGGAAACCCAGCCCTTATAGACAGATTAATGTCACAACATCAGGCACATAAATTGCTAGATTAAGACGGGGGAATGTAGACCTGAAGCTACCATATCCAAACTATTACTTAAAGAACTGAAACTTGATCCTGACAGTAAGTTCATGCACAGCTAGTTGACAGCCGGCACATATGGAAAACTCCACAGGGGTTATTGCTAACTGTTATGCTACTTCAGTACAAAGGGATGTGTTTTTTACACATTGTTAAACAACCCTACAACAGTGTGGGGTAATTGTGTATTGGGAATAAATTACTATGCATATCAATGCAATACCGTCATCCAAACATTACATGTGGAGCAAATTGAAAATGACAATTCTGACCTTGTCTTAACAAATAATGCTCTATTCCAAATACACAAGACCTGATGTAAATTATTGCTTATGTAATTATTTCGAATTTGCACTTACTCAGAAGCCTACTCGAAGTAAACTAGCTGCTTATTCCCATCTTGTTAGCTATTCCAGTCAGCTAGCTGACAGATTCTAGTATGGTTCAAAGGAGGAGGGCAGGAGTAGATGGCAGATTGATGGTTATGGTAGTGTGAATGGGGCGGGTTTTTGAATCCTCTCCCTCTGTCTCTCTCTCTCTCTTTATGTCTTTCTCTCTGTCTCTTTCTCTATGTATCTCGTTACAGCAAATCTCTCCTGTTCAAATACAATTTGAAAATGCTGCACTGCTGCCTGTTGTGGCCCTCTGTCAATAATGTATTATTGCTCTCCAGTGATTGGAGGAAAGTAAAGGCTAGGCTTGAGTGAGTGGGGCAGGGTACACTGTTTCCCAGGCAACCAGTGGTCTTATTTACCCTAATGCCATTCACTTTGATTTTCACATTTAGTCTCCCAGCAAACTAGAGAGAGGGTCTGTGAGTGCGTGTAGCTACAGTGAGCTGAGTGGAAAAACAGACAAGGTGTGGTGAACAGTATGTAGAGGTAAACACTGGGGTATGCTTCAGTTGAATATGCCAAACATAAAGGCAGTGTGTAGAGATCTGTGGCTTCGCCTCTACTCTGCTGGCCATCTGCCACGTAATGCCCTCCTAACTGCACTGTGTACCTGCTTTGGCATTTCTCTGCTACCCCAGCGGACCCCCTGCAGGCTCCATTATGTGCCTCTGGAATGTGAATTGACTTCTCCAGCGCAGCTTGTGGAAGACCCAATCAGTAGTCCTCTAGTATCTCCACAGATTTTCTGCAGTCTTTTCACTAACAAACACGCACTTGTAGGCACACCCACGCACTCTCACTCTCTCTCTCACTCTCTCTCTCACGCACACACACACACACACACACTGCACAGGGATAAAAGCAAACTCGGTCTTGGGTCTACTCCTGCTGCTTCGGTCTTGTCCTCTCCCCCTCCCTCCCTTTGCCTCGCTCCCATTCTTGAAAGAGAAGACTTGCTCTGAACTCGGGGCTTTGATATGGTAATGTAATGGTGGTGGTGGAGGAGGGGAGGTGGGGAGTGGGGGAGGGGAGGTGAATTCCTCTGAGTGCTGCAGTTGGTTAGATTGTTTTCATTGTAAAGGAAATGTTCTGCGCAAATGCCAGTACCCCCCCCCCCACACACACACACACACACACACACACACACTCCTCCTCCACTACAGTGCCTCTGTTGTCCTGAGCTCTCACATTAAACATAACCTTCATCTGTGTGAAATTTGATTTTTTTGTGTTAATTCTTTGTTAAAGATTCGCTCCGAAAAAAGAAATTACAGCACTTGGAGAGAGACGGGAAATGATCAAAGTTGAAGAGACAGTGGCTTTGCTTCGACTCAGTTCTGTTCCCCCTCGCTCTCATGGGTATTTGCTGTAAAAATAGCTCTTGGTGCAATGGGACAGCTTATGCCAAAATCTCTCTCAAGCCACTGCAGTTCCTCTCAGAAGTTTTTCATTTAGTTTGGTTTTGTTTGAGGTATTCCTCCTTTACTTTTATGCATTTCCCGTGCTTGACAAATTACTATGCTGAATGTGTCACTCACTCTTTTCTGTCATCTAGCTCAAGTCCCTCTTTTTGAAGCCTGAACATGCTCAGTTGTTTATTTTTGGACAGTTTTCCAGATGAAATTATAGCTACAATATGCAACTTTTTGCTTTGAGGCAACAAAGTGTATTGCAAGTCCTGCCCTCCTCCATCTCAGTTGGGCAAGTTCACGCCCCAACACTTTTCATTCATGTTGATAAGCTGTCTGATGAACTCTGTGGGCTGTGTAGAAAATTGAACAAACTGGCTAGCATCCTACGTGTCTAGCAGTATACAAGCCAGCTGTGTGTTGTTTCTCAGCCCTTTCATCTGCTTCAGATGGCGCCAGTGTGGAAAAGGAATGCTTATGTTGACCTATGTTTTTGAACGTCTTGTCTGCCGCATGTTTAGCTTCGCTTTACTTTGTTCTCTTACTGCTGTGTGCCATTGTTGACGTTCTGTGATTTCCCTGTGTTATGGCCACTGGTCTCACCTTGATGGCCACAACCATGCTCACTGTTGGCTGTGCTCATACAACACACGCACAAAAACACACTCCCAACCATCACTGAAAAGCCAGTTTCAGGCAAACGGGGGGGATTTAGGCATGTACACACAAGGTCACAGTCTGATAATGTATAATATGTATTGTATTCATTTTTTATTATTTTAATGTGAAAAAAGTTGCATATTGCAGCTTTAAGTTTAAGAAAGAACTGGAATGATAGAACATTTGCCCACAAATACACCTCATTATTTTTGACAGATTTCATACCAGGGCTTTGTGGAATCAAGTTCACTTACTTGGCCAGGTGGCAATGTAAAGCTTTTTTTTTTGTAGCTTTAAGTTAAAAATAATACAATTAGGCTGCTAAATAATAAGAACTTAACATCATCTTTACATCCTGTAATGTAGATCATCAGTTGGGGTAAAACATAGGTAGAAAACCACTCAGCTAAAGAATTCAGGTTTGATTTTAATGTTCCAAATCAGTAATTATAAAACAAGTAGTCGAGTTCTGTTTGGCTCATTCACATTCAAAGCTCTTATTAAATACCTGATAAATGCAAACCTTTGACCGCATAAAGGTTAACTTAAATGTTAATGCGCTAACTGAAAATCACTGCTCATGTGATATGCATGTGTTGTGGAAAATCACCACTCATATGGAAAATACAGTATGTGTTGCTCAGCAACCATGTTCAGGGTTGGACAATAAGGATTGCCCAATGGCCTGGAGCCAGTAACAGAGCCAGTAAGTTAACTTTGGGCCAGTGGGTTGGTCAGTCAGGTGCCCAGTTGTGCCAGTGCCCCAGAAATGTGTCTGGTCTCTTTGCCTCTCTGCTCTGTCACTGGCCCACTCTCCTCTCTGTTGTGCTTCTTCTGACCAATCAGATTGGACGCCACCTCAGAGTTACTCAGAGTTTTGTGGAGCAGACACAGTGCTGGGAACTTCAAATTACAAAGCAAAAAGAAAAAGGTGTTTCTGTCATTGTAGAGGCGATCATTTCCTTGCGTTGAAAATTGTGAATGAGTCCCGTAGTGTTTGTACCGCTTGTCGTCTATCTGAGTAAGGTGGATCAAGCCGGCTGATTTTTCAAGGCACCAACAATTACTGCAAACACACAGTCAATGCCCACGATAAGAGCCGGCAGCACTTGGCTAGTATGTTGGCAAAGCGGCTAGCTGACAACCCCTCATCAGATCCCATTAATATATTGACAAGACAGATGAATGGTCAGACTTACCAGCCTCATGAATTTCCCCTCTGGTCTGTTTTTCAGTGTTACTGCTGGTTACATTTACAGGGAAGCTACTCCCAGTTGGTTGTGATAGCTCATCCATGGAAAAGTGTAAAAAAGGCCAATTTAAACTATTCAATTTTACAAAGTTCTAACAATTCATACATTTCTAATTTATTCACAATTATTTGCTTTTTTGTAATTTATTTTTCAATCATTAATCAATATCATACATTTTATAGTAATTAATTATTATGAAATATGTGTGTATTTTCATCTTTACCTGCTGACCAGTATTCTAATTGCTCCTACTATATTTTCACTGATGTACTGGCCCAACTGGGCAAATGGAAAAACCTATTAATGTTGAACCCTTACATTGTTTAGCTACTGTTCAAGAGCGAATTCTTTTGTTTGGCAGAAGAATTACAATTACTATTATTATTATTGAACGATTGATCAAGAATTTTATTGAACATTTGTGTTCTTTTTTTAATACAATCATGGTGTTTTACTGCCGTTTTTATAAAAGCAATAAACCACTCAACATTGTGCTTAACAGTGATTTTAGAGCGGCCTTTGTTAGGAATGATGCAAAAGGGCTAATTGCTTAAATATTCCCTTATCTGCATTTCCATCCTTTCCAGATGCTTCTGTAGGGGGCTGCGTATCAGTGTGACATCACAGAATAGGGAGCTGGGGTGACGCTTCTTTCTCATTTAATGTTTGCATTCACTGCTGTCCATAAACAATCTGATATAGGCTGAATGGTCCTAGGACAGAGGAAAAACATCGTGGTATTCCCCTTTAATCCTTTAACAGTGTAGTCCTAATTACAATTCAGCAACCAAATGGGCCCAATTACATGTTAATTGAATTACAGCATTATTGTAGCTGTAAAAATACAAAAAAACAACTGCTGGGAGTTACTCACAGCTGTCATTTGTTTATTCAAAGTTAGCAGAAACCCGTAACATGTCAAGTCCCTTAGAAATCTCATTTCCATTTTTAAACCCGTCATTTCAGAGGCCATGTGTGAATTTCAACAACAACAACAAAAAAAATCAAACTTGATGGAGCTTACTTAATTGTTAAAGTTCAAATGTTGTTGGGAGCCAATCCTCATATTATTGACTTAGATGTTTTCCTGGCTCCTGACTTTGATAGAGTACAGCACCTGAAGTCCAGTGAATCACAAGCCTCATTAAAGCAGTTTAATTATTATTCGTTTTCAAAGAGCTTAATTTGGAACGCAGCCATAAAATTTTATGAGTTGTTGGAAACCTAAGTCTTTTATTATATTTTTACGAGGGGGAGCCTGCAGTGCCTTTTAACCCAAGAGCAGTAAGAAGTTTCAGAAAATAAAAATAGTTTGATTACCATTTGTGGCAGACAGACTGAAGACACAGGTCTGGTAGCTTCAGTTGGGTCATATAACGACCAGTACGGTCTAAAATGAGAGTAAGCCGTCCACCACTATCCAGTCACACCCAAAGCTTCATATCATTAAAGTTCTTACGTGTCCCTTTCATATTTACACTCACTCTGCATGCAGTGGAGCTGGATTATCTCATTGCTTTTGCAGGAATCTCTGTTGTGGTTTGTGGTGTCCTGCCACTCAATCGGTTTTTCTCCCCTGCTCCTTTGCAGAAGAGAATGAAAAAAGATAGAGAGAGAGTGTGTGTGTGTGTGTGGTGGTGGGGGGGTGGGATGGGAGGAGGGGTGGGGAGGGGTGGGGGGGGGGTGGGGGGGGGGGGGGGTGCACTGAGTGATAGAGGGAGATTGATGAGGCAGTAAGAGCAGCAGTAATTACTCGGTGTCCATTCCCCAAGCCAGATTGGCAGACGGCTAATATCACACAGACCCCTGGCCCTGACAGACACCACCCCCCCCCCCCCCACGCCCCCACCCCCAACGCAAGCCTTCAAACTGGGGAGGCACAGCACCCCAACCCCTCAGCCTAGGCCTAATGGTGTGTGGGCCGACTGATTTCCCCATGTGGTAGTATTCCTGTAGGAATTGGGCCTCTGTATATTGAAGAGGGAAGCGGCTGTCTGGAGTGGGTTTTAGGATTGGAAAAGCTCTGTGGAATTGTTCATCTTAAGAACACTGCAGTATGATTTTGGCTGTGATTCACTAAGGGCTGTGATTGGGTCGTGATCTGTCAATACTTGAGAGAGAACAGTGTGGCTGGATATTGGTGTTTTTAATAGTTGACGGCACTATGTGTGATGGAGATCTTGTGGCTTGCACCGGCTACACTTGTTCCTGTCATTTATAACCAGGAACAAGTAATCAGGACACACTGAGTGACCCATCAGCGCTGGTCCAGGATCACCCACAAGGCTGTGGGTGTCCAGGGCCGACTCCTACCTCTTCATCTCATCTGCCCTCCCTCTCAGCATGTTTCTGCCTCTCACACTGCTTTGAGGCTTGCTTTTAAAGGAAGCCGCACGTCTCTTTAATTAAAGATATGTAAATGTGGCCTCAGCTGGATTGCATTAGCTTGGTGGTGGTGGGGTGGGAGAGTGTTGGAGCCCGGCTCCTAATCCTGACTAATTAAGGATTAATTACAATTGATGGGAGCCTTCCACCCCTCTGTAGTACTGCACATCGCAGTCCCAGACAGTATGTTTGTATATTTCACACCATGTCATAAATGCAGGGGAGAGATGGAGACATCAGGGCGGGTGGGGAGGGGGGCGTACACCAGCCATCCCAGGATTAGGAGTATGTTTTGGGTTATTGCGGATGCTGGGGACCCCACTCCTTCTAAGCTCCTGGAGCTCTTTGTCAGGGAGTGAGTCTAGATGGATGACACTTGGATTGATGTGTTAGGGCTGTATGCTAATCTAGAATAAGTTGTCTGCCTCACGCAAAGGTGTGAACACACATACAACAAACACTTCCCTGTCACTAGCCGTGTCCAGGGTGTCTGTTTTACATGGGCTCTGCTATGTATGTATGAGTTAGCTAAGCCAATTAAGGATGCTCTCCCACACTTCCACTGGCAGAATCTTATCCTCACTTGCCACACACTGCATAGGCACAGAGTGATTTTATTCCTTACTTAGTTGGAACATTGGACTTGTGCGGACTAACCATGTAGCCTCAGCTCTCTCCGGCACCATCTGACTGTGTCATAATGCTTGTTCACTTGTTATAAATGGGCACTGCTCTTCTGATCTATCGCTTAATTGCCACCTAATTTGCATAACAGTGCAAATTAACGACCTCTCAAATGAGCGTTCATTTTTCACAAAGTCTTTAGGAGCTCCTTAAGAGTCGGTGCTAATGAGCACAGGAGGCAGCTGGCCTGATGAGAGTTGACTGGGGGAAGATTCTAGCGGTGCTATAACAAGCCTCCTGCTTGGGTCCTCTTCGTCATCCTCCTCTTCCTCCTGTGACATTTCATGCTTCCTTCCTCCATGCCTCCATCTTGCTCTGTGTCTACTACTGTACTGAACATGGGGATATTGTCTTAAATAAATTCGACCACAGGGGCTCTACTATGCATGATATTCTCTGTAACACTTTTTGTCTCAGCCCTCGTGTCACATTCACACTAAACTGAGATCTAGAAAAAGATTTTAAATTGCCCTGAGAAAGTGGGCGTCTGTCAGAGTTATTATAGTTATGGGATTTAAGTTAGGTTTCAGTTTTTGTTTGTTTGTTTGTTTTTGTTGTGTCAGTACATTTGTGGTCAAGTATACATGAATAAAGTAAGGAACACAAATGGATACCTTCACAGAATCTGTCCAAAGCAGCAATTTGATGGGTTTAGTGTTAAAAATGAAATGGACAAAACTATGTTGAGGAATCAGCCTGTGATAATCATAGTCACAGATGCATCAATTTACTGATTGTAGAGGTGAGTCATCATTTGTTTCTGAATAGTTATATATTGAGTCCATTTTTTATTGAGCACATTTTAACTTCAGTTGATTTTGGGGAGTAGAGATTATAGTTTCAGTTTAGTGCAGCAATTTTCATACTTAAGTTTTTCTTTATTAGTTGACTAGTTTTTTTCACCCATTGTTTTAATCTTAGTTTTAACTATTAGAATAGCTATTGGGGAGAAAAATATAAAGAAAATAAAAAGAGATTGTAATTTTTTTTTTAGGTATTAACAGGAGACTCCTAGAGTTTTAGGGGTGTGGATTAACTGACACAACAGAAATGTACTGTAGTGTTGTGAGTGTGCTGTAATATACAATAACCTCTTTTCTTTGCCACCATTTCTCTCATTATGTGTGTGTGTGTGTGTGTGAGAGAGAATGAGTGTGAGGGTGTGATCATTCAAGGGGGGGTACACCATAGTCATCGCTCTGGTGTCCAAGTCCCTCTTTCTTTAGTTAATTAAGGGGCTGATTAATGAAGTGTTGGACTGAAGTGTTGTGTTTGCCCAAGGTGTGAGTTCTCCAATTCACACCTTAATCAGAACACACTGTTTACTCTGAATGCTTACCACTCCTTTGTGTGAGTGTGTGTGTGTGGTTGGGGTGGGGGTGGGGGTGGGGGTGGGGGTGGGGGTGGGGGGGCTGCATGCAACAGGACTTTGGTGAACTAGCCAAACAGATGCTGATTAGCGTGAGCTGCTTAAAGAAGCAATGGACATATGGATTGGGCTCATTAAGTTGACTGTACTCTACAATAAAACACCCTTGTAGTAGAATGGGGTACACGATTCTTATGCTGAATTTGCAGTACATAAACATCTTGCCCAATGTCCATTTGGCAAAAAGCCCGTCAGGACCATGTTTCATTTCTTTATGCTGGTTCTTGAGCGTTAATGGGTCAGGCTCGAAACTAGCCCAAGGCCATGTTTCTTGCACCCAAGCCCAATTTTTTTTGTCAGTAACACATATTCTCCAGAGATGGCATGGTAAATAAGAATACCTTAACAAGCATGCAGCAACTTTTTTCTTTGTAAAACTTGACCATAATTGTTAACTGTAACAACACATCATATTGTTGGGAGACTGCTATTAGTGTTAGTCTCCTATTCGTTGTTGTAGTCCACTACTCCTGCTAGGAGCAGATGTGATTATGCACTTGCACCAACTGGACATAATGAAGGTGAAGTTTGTATTTCACTGGATGGCTTTTAAGGTCAAGAGGACCCTGACCAAGCTGCTGCCTCTTCTCTAACGC
The DNA here is from genome assembly GCF_048128805.1 of Centroberyx gerrardi. Taxonomy (NCBI): domain Eukaryota; kingdom Metazoa; phylum Chordata; class Actinopteri; order Beryciformes; family Berycidae; genus Centroberyx; species Centroberyx gerrardi. Next base: position 21,237,171 of record NC_136003.1, read on the forward strand.
CACTCATCACTGTTTACCTGCACATTTGGAAGCCAACCTGCCCAAACCCAGGGGAATTATGAAAAATCGGACCAGGCCCAATCAGGTTTGGGCATATAGTCAAACTGCCATCCTTGTCTGTCTAAAAAAAAAAAAGTTTCATAGTCTACAACTGTGTTGCTTGGAGCCTGGAATCTAAATTCAACCTGTGGGTTCAGTCTTCCACAGTTCAGGAACAAGTCTATTCTTCTCTTGCGTACATCTGAAGACTTTTTATTTGCTGTGAAGAGTGAAAATCACCATGTTAAAAAAGTGCAGCTGTAGTTTTATGTAGGTAGATTGTCCCCAGTTCTCATTTTCACTAGCTGCAGTTGCATTGCCCAGACCCTAGTTTATATCCGGCTATGAATTTAAGTCCAGTATCTACACGGGTTTACCTTTCATATCCTTTAGTGCTGCAGTTGAGATTTGTTTTCGCAGAGTTTTTGTGAGGTAAATTTGCATATTTATGTAGCATATTTTCATTGTGAAAACCATCACTCTCTGACCCATTCTCTTTATCTGAATTCTCTGCCTGTAATGAAAGGAAAAACTGATGTTTTCACAGTCCTATCTTTTCTCTCTTTCTCGCTCGTTCGCTCTCTGGCACGTCTGTACTCTGAATTCTGTATATTTCTGTAGCCCCTCTCTCCCTCTGTCTCTCTCCCTCTCGCGCACACATATCTTCTCCTGTGACTCCTTTTTTCAATTCTCCTTGGTTCTCCTTCTACCCTCTCTCTCTCCTTACCTTTTTTTCTTTTTTCCTTCTCTATCCCTCTCTCTCTCTCTCTCCCGCTCCCTTGCTCTCTCCCAGTGAAAGGCTGAGAATACCCAAGGGAGCTGATGCAATTAAAATGCTAATCCTGTCTGTCTACAGAGAGAGGGAGAGGGGGGGCTGACAGCATGAGGGATTGCGGCTCACATGGAGAACTCGACTGAAATGGAGAACAGAGGGAGAGAGGGGGGCACTGGGGGAGGTGGGTGGGGGTGCGCCGAAAGGGAGAGGGGGGAGGGGATTGGGGGGGTGGAGAGGGGGGGGTGGGGGGGCAGAGTGAAAAAGGGGATGCTAGCGAGGGAAAAGACAGACAAGGATAAAGCATGTGCTGTGAGCTGAGCAATGATATACTGACTGCGTTTAAGTCTTATCTCTCCCTATGTGTGGAAGACATTACAGTTAATGTACAGCACTACACTGTTGGTTAGGTTGTTCACCCTTACCTGCACCACTTCATATATTGTGTATTGTGTCTGCACAGCACACCGTTTCCATACTGGCTGTGCAGAAATGAGAATGATTATGTATGCAGTGGAAGCCCAGCTGGATACCCTGAATATTTCATAGTATGGGTTGCTCGCTCCGTCTCTCAATGCCACACAGCCCAGCTAGGGTGGTAACGTGTGCATAATGGTGTGGTTTCTAAGAGCTGTGGATGCAGTTTGCGGGGCCTTTAAAGTGTCTCCCTACTGGCGTAAAGAAAATTTCCAAATCATTATTTAGAGCATTCCGAGTTTTAGTCCTTCAGTAATTGAAGCAGCCCAGCGGCGTTGTCAAGAACCAGTTGATCAAAAGGAAAACACTGGTTAGATTTTGGAGCGAAACAGCCAGCCAGCCAGCGCTCAGACCTGTAGGTTCATTATTTTTTGTGGCTTGTGGTTGCTTTGTGAGTGGAAGAATTCAGACTCCCTTTACCCTTTTCCATGTCATATGTTCCCTTTTCTGTGCAGCATCTTAACTCATCTTAACAGCCACCATAGCCCCCACTAGGCCACTAGACTGTGCTTGAGTGCAATTGTGGGTAATCACAGCTTAATTGGAGTAATTAGGGGAATGTAGGGGCGTTAGGCTACAGCTGGGGGCCATAATGAGGAGTGGGGCCAAGAGAGAGGGGGGAGAGGTGAGAAGCCTCAAGAGCCACAGTTGCCCTCTTCACTGCAGGTCAGTTGTACTCCTCTGTGAATTAAACACTGAAGATGGTCCTTTCCTCTTAACGCAAACTACTCTAGCTGCACTGCTGCCTCCGGACGGCCCAGACTTAATGTCTGCACACACACAATGTCCCAATCCCATTAGAGCACAGGGAAATCATACAGCTAACCATGCAGATTCAACAGGTACAAAACGAATATGTTCTGATACTTGATCAGTGAATAAGCTATAGGTTATCTACCTAAGTAGTAAAGAGGTGTTTTGTGAGTGACTGAAGAGAAAGAGTAGGGAGAGGGATGGGCGAATCGGGGTCATTAGTTCAGTCGGCTGGGTCTGCTGCATTCCTGAGCCCTGAGATGGGGGAGCAGCAGAAAAGGAATGTGCCTTGGAGAGAGAGAAGACCTAAGTAGAGGGAAAGAACCAGGCAAGAAGGAACAAGAAAAAAAATCAACGGCGAGGGGAGGAAAGAAAAACTTGGAATTGGATAGGGGACTCGCTGGAAAAAGAGGGAAAGTTAGAGGCATTGTTACGAGAGAGGCCTTAAATGGTGGAACAGACCCGTTTTATGAAATGGTGATGAAGTTTTCGAAAAGGAAGAAAACTCATCTACTGCGCCACGGCAGTTGTAAACTTTACGCCACATTGTTTTTGCTCTCATTTCTTTCACATCTGTAAGCTTTACAGTACAGCAAACACTTATGAATTCTGTCTTCGCCGCGGCTGCCAAGTTGTTTTCAACGTGATCGTGTCCTCTATGGTGAACCTCTGTGACCAGCGTAAAGACTCATAAGATTGTTAATGTTGTGCTAACAAGAGAAGCTCTTAAATGAGCTTTTGATGATGAGCTTTGACTAACTAGCATAATCCTTAAAGAGGACAAGCACCTAATGCCACCCAGTTTCCATTGGGATTAATCTTGTCATCCATATTGTCAGCATCTGTCTCCTTCAAAATCCTCTCTGACTTCACTGCTGTTTAAATTGGTTTTTGCGTTTGTTGTTTTAGTCCACTGTTCTTGAACTTGAATACAGACCAAAACATACCGTTTGTGTTGAATCATCTAAAACAATATTTACATCAATAACATTTTCACTTTTTTAGCGCACATACTTCCAAATGAGTTTACAAACGGTCCTACCACCAACTCCCCCACTTTTATATTGCAAATATACTCCCGATATGCTCATTTAGCTATTTAAGGCTGCCGATGTAACCCTAATAATATTATTTTTCTTATTTGCCAATGGTCATGTGTTTAGTGCCTCTTTCCACTTATCAGTAAAAATAAAGCTTGGTGTATAAAAGCAATAAAAGCAAAATGCTTGGTGAATACAGATTCCCAGGACAGCTAATACTGGAGGTAGATTTTTCCTCTACTCTTATCTTTAATTTTGATGTAATGGCACTGTGTTAACTATATAGTGTCTCAGGTTTTTATACATCTCAGTATTAACATGTTTATAGCACAAATGAACACTGACCTATGATGCCAAGTTACGTCTCTTACCTTCTGAAGTTGAATAATAGAAAAGGGGAAATTAAGCCAAAGAGGGTTTAAACACTTAAAGGTCTGCAGAAAAGACAGTTTTCTGCACTTGAAACTTTTCAGTAAGAGAGTGGTTTCTTTGCAAGGGAGTGTGTGTATGTGTGAGAGAAAGAGAGAGAGATGAGAGCATGGCTGCAGGCTGACAGAGGTCCTGGTTTAATACAGTGGTGGAGAGCAGCGACTGATAGCTATACTTATGGCCAGTGGGGCTCATAGTGACAGCACATGCACTCCCATTACTGGTCCCATGCCTCATGCCCCCTTCTCTCTGGCAGCCTGCCACCGAGGGGCCACACTGCCCTCTGCTGGCGGTCTGGAGGAGATGCAGGCTCATTGAGAATTCAGCCAGGCTTTCGGAGCAATGACTCAGGGGAGAATCTTGACTGGGTTTTGACAGCGCTGCACTTCTCTTTGAATTTTAGCATTGATAAAGCGTCCTCCCATACACTGCTAGAACCCACAGTATTAGCCTTCTCTTTGACTGAGGGGGAAAATGTGTGGTCTGTCATTTTTCAAGGTCTAGCTAGGCTAGGGTTCTTTCAACTTTTTAACCAACAAGTTTTCAACTTAGACCTGGATAGGTTTTCTGGCTAAAACAAATGGCGGTTTTAAACATGGAATAGAGCTTTCTCTAGTACAGATAAACACTAGACCTTGCCTGCCTGACTTCATTGCTTTCTCTCTTCTCCTCTCCAGTGCTGAGTATCCGAGGTGTGCAGGAGGAGGACCCCCCAGACCCCCAGATCATGCGATTGGACAACATGCTGCTAGCCGAGGGTGTGTCGGGACCAGAGAAGGGCGGGGGATCAGCTGCAGCGGCTGCAGCTGCAGCAGCAGCAGGGGGCTCACCCAATGACGGCAGCATCGAACACTCAGACTACAGAGCCAAGCTCGCCCAGATCCGCCAGATATACCACTCTGAGCTGGAGAAATACGAGCAGGTTGGGGCTGAATGCTGATATCTACAAATATATAAGTGATATAATAAGCCAAATTCAGGTCAGTCAGGGTTAGTCACTTCATTCCTCTGTACCTGGGTGCTATCAAAAGTCTGTACTGTACTGAGCAATATTAAAAGGAAGTAAAAGTTGTATACTGTGAAACTTAAACCCAAGAGTATGTAGGTTTTGATTCCAACCAAGCACTACCACAGCACTGATGAGTTCCTCCTCTCTGGTTGGAGGTGCTTTAATTAGTGAAATCAGCTGCTATAGTGTTTTGAATGAAAATCTGCACATTCTTGAGCAGGGAGAGGCAACCATGTGCCATGAAGGACTGAGAGTCTGCAGGTTTTCATTCCAACTAAACACTACACCAGCTGATTTCACCGATTTGCACACCTTTAACCAGAGAGGAGGAACTGAACAGTGAAATCAGCCGGTGTAGTCTATGGCTGGAATGAAAACCTGCAGACTCTCGGCCCTCCCTGGCACATAATTGCCTGTCGCTGCTCTTGAGACTTGTTGGTACAGGGTTTAGAACCACTATCAGCTTTGTTTTATGGTTCAGTTGCTAACGTTAACTAGCAAACCAAGAAGCCTAAGATTACTATATTCTCCATGGAGGAGATTAAGGCAGCTGATCATCAGGGGAGCCAGAGAGCTGAAATCACAATCAAATGAACTGATCATTAATTAGGCCCACGTGTCATCAGCTTAAATGCGCCATGGGACTGGACAAGAATCTGTACTTATTTTGTCTTTCCCCAGTGGAGTCAAACTCTTTATCTCTCCTTGCTCCAGGCATGCAGCGAGTTCACCAACCATGTAATGAACCTGCTGAGAGAGCAGTCGCGCACACGGCCCATCTCTCCCAAGGAGATTGAGCGCATGGTGGCCATCATCCACCGCAAGTTCAGCTCCATCCAGATGCAGCTCAAACAGAGCACCTGCGAGGCTGTCATGATCCTGCGCTCTCGCTTCCTTGACGCCAGGTCTGTTTGTGTGTGTGTGTCTGGCTGTCTGTGTGTGTTAGATGCCTGTTTATCATGCTTTGAGCATGTCGAGCTGACTATGTTAAATATGAGAATGCCAAGCATGTTGGTCATTGTCTCTTATCTCTCTGTGTCAGACGCAAGAGGCGTAATTTCAACAAGCAAGCGACGGAGGTGCTGAACGAGTATTTCTACTCCCACCTGTCTAATCCTTACCCAAGTGAGGAGGCCAAGGAGGAGCTGGCCAAAAAGTGTGGGATCACCGTGTCTCAGGTGAATTGCGCTGCCACTGCTACTACCCTGTTTCCCCTAGATACTCCTCTCTGCAAAAACTGAATAACAGCACACAATCTTGCTGACTGTGTAGTTGAAGCACTATGTGAAATTGTTCTCTGCTAGAATTACAGTGTTTTCTGTAGAATATTTTTGTGGATGTGGGCTAAATTTTAACTGTGAGACCCAGGATCGCTCCTGAGCCCATGTCAGTTCCAGTGCATGTTGCAGTTTAAAAATGGCTCTTATTTGGATATTTATATCATTATATGTGGACATTTGTGCTGTAATTGTTTTTGGTGGGGTAAGCGGAGCAATAAGAACGGATGATGAATTTTCCTTTTATATTGACTTTTTTCTAGCTGTGGGGGCAATTTTCCAGCTGCTACCGCAGCTAAATGTATTTAAGGGAAACACTGCGTTAGAATATCTAACATCCATCTGTCCCTCAGGTCTCTAATTGGTTCGGCAACAAGAGAATACGCTACAAGAAGAACATTGGTAAGTTCCAGGAGGAAGCGAACCTCTACGCAGTTAAAACAGCGGTGGATGCTGCCAATGTGTCGGCGCAGGCTAGCCAGGCTAACTCTCCAGCGACACCCAACTCAGGTACCACATGTTCCATCAGTCTCTCATCTAGACAACCCCCCTTCCATCACCAGGCTTCAGTTCCTCTACACACACTTTAGTTCAAACACTGAAACACACACTTATGACGGGGGGTGGGAATGTCCCAAGGCAACCCCACACTGCACAAGAAATGCGGTCTCACAGCCAGCTGGCACACTTTGTGTTCAAAGCCATGTTAAATTATCCTGTTTTATGTTGCATTAAATGATTGGCAAAGGGAAGTCTGCATTGGCCGACATATGAAACAGAGCAGGCTATAGTAACAATTCAGTATATAAACTGAAACTGAAAGACATATATAATGCCAGCTAATCCTTTCTTTATTGCTATAATTTTAGCTCATCTGCTACTGTAGCAACCTAGCTCCAGTGTTGGCTTAACTTGGCTGAATCACCTCTAAGAATATTTGTTTCTTTGTCTTGCTCTCACTTTTGCAATACAAAATGCAATGATGTGCTGATTTCATAATTCCATAAGTTTCCCCCCTGCCTGGCAGCACTTTGTTGATCCATTTCCTTGATTTCTGGCTGCACAATATGTGTTCCTTAGGCCAGCCACAAGTTTCAGCTCTCAGTTCCTCCACACTGTAGTTCTGGTGCTCAAAATTTCCAACCACATGATACCTTATGTTGGCCTCTAACAGCAGACAGTATTGCTTAATTGGTTGCCCAAGGCCTGTTAAGCTGTTACTCTTAACAAGTAATCAAACTTGCGACTTCAGAAAAACATGAAACAAATTGTCCACTATGTAGGGATTTTTGTCTTGCTTGCCATCTGAGTTAGATAGTTGCCTAGCTAGATCTCCCTTACACTAACAAGACAGGATTTGATTTTATGATGTTGCCCAATCATATTCTCTCAAAACCTCAGACTTATGAGTAAATAGTTGCTAAATAATTTTAATGTTAAACAGTTGCAGTTGTTGCCCGGTCCACTTAAGATCCATGAACATTGACTGCAATTGAAATGAATTGAAAACGGGGGCTGCCTGAATCAGAACAAAAACAACATCCTCATTACTGACTACGTTTTCGGTTCTGTTAGACGGTTTGGTTAAGACCAGACTACTGCTGTGGCTCAAAGACGGCTGAATATTGTGCATTGTGGGCATCCTAAGTCTGCTTGTCTGTCAGCCAAGCTTTACAATCAACTTGTGCTGTCTTTTGTGTGTTTTGTCTGTCAGGTTCTTTTCTAACATATTTTCAAAACACTTGAATGTCACTTGAACTGTTCTGATATTCTTGGATATCAGTTGGAAGGACTAGCCTGATGTCTGCTTGAGGCCAATGTATTTGGTCTGAAGCTCTTTTCTGTACATCTCTCTTGCTTAATTTCATTCTCCAATCATCCCCATTGTTTTTTTCTTTTTATTTGCTATCGCGTGAGCCACCTTGTTCACTGTCTGTATGTAGCACATTGTCCAAATTTTACACAATCACTTGCTCAACACACACCCACACACACACACACACATACATACACACACACACAGACACAACAGTAATATAGTAACCTCAATTTGCTGAGGAAGCAGACAGGAGCAGGTAGGTGATCATTCAGTTGTTTTGATTCAGTCAGTTCCCTGCTTATACTTCCACAAGCTGAAACTTCTCATGTCCTCCACTCCTGTCAACCCCACCACCCACCCACCTTACCCCCCACCCCCAAGCAGGATTGTAGCCCATGATGACGGAGGAACACCACCAACTGACGTTTGCCTTTCATATTCAGTCCTAACCTTTCTCAAAAGCCGAATACATAATCCAAATAATTACAGAGGGGCAGCCCTGCCACACAAATTGAACTAATGGCACTTAAATGAGCATTGAATGTATTTTGAAGCTGCAAAAATGTCTGTTTATAATGTTTGTAAACATTGGCATTAAGTAGACTTCTAGTTTTAGTTATGGTGGTATTTTCTATCTGGGGTACATTTCAAGAATCTGTGTGCGCAACTGATATGCATATGTGTCAGTATGCTGAAAAGAAAGAATCCCAGCTTGGAAAATGAGCTACCACCTTCGCTATCCTTTTGTGTTGGGGACATCTTTCGGCAGCACTAGTTCAGGGCTGTCAGATATTCTTTTTTAAATTAGTGTGGTCAGTTTGGCAGCGGACTACTTGGATGTTACAGTTCATTAACACGCTGTTGTAAAGGGGGTTCGTTCTCGGCTCACCCGTTCAGAACCTGCTGGCTGAGACCAGCGACTCTCATGTTGCAGCAGTGACTCGGGTCATGAGGTGGGACTGTACTTTTTGCTAATCAATGCCCGTGACCGACGGTGACCTTTGTCCCCCGGGGCACCCTGGCGTGGCTGATTGGCTGCGTGGCTTGCCTGCAGGGTCATCGGGGTCATACAGCTTGTCTCACACAGGCGACGCCTACCTTGGCCTGCGTTCGCTCAACGGGGAGGGTCTCAGCATCGCCCCCTCTCTACAGCCGCAGGTAGGCACTGAGGACATTGACAAGTCGACCTCAATGCCGTCCACCCAGCACCCCTGGGCACCCACCCCTAGCCTAGCTCCTTCTGGCCTTAACCTCACCCTGGCATTACCTTTGACCCCACCTCCCTCCCCCAACACACACACACACACACACAAATACCCTGCGGTTCCTGACCCTTGTCTGCCCAGTACGGTGTGTCCCGCGGAGCCTAAGGCTTCACTCCAACCCTTTCACTACCTCCTGTGCTTTTTAGTCCTTGGTTTTTCCTGCCCTTCCAACATCTCTCCATTCCATGTCTCTGCATCTCCACCCCCTCACCTGCCCTGACCAGGTAGAAGTTACCTCAAACTCAGCTGCCCTTGTGCTTGTTGTTCCCCTGTGGAAGTGCACAATTTCATTGTTCTGGAAGGATCCACAGATTTCTGCTGTTGAGCGCTATATGGCTTTGTAATTAGCAACAAACAAAACTCAATGAGACTGATGGCAAGAAGAGATAAAGCATAACTTATTTTGAATTGCGTGGCCTTTCGGCTTCAAACGCAGCCTCTCATTCCATGGGAATGAGAGCAGAAGTGGTATGAGTCCTGATGTAGATTGGTCAACCATGATGTTCAGGGGAAGCAGTGACCTGAGAAAGAGAGACTTTAAAATACTGATGGGGAAAGTACACTAGCAGTGAAACAGTCATGAAAAATGCTGATTGGCATTGAGGCATACAGCAGAGGTTTGTGGAAGCCGTCGCTCTTCTGTTCAGCCTGTGTGTGTAGTTTGATAGAGGATGATATTTGGTAGTATTATGTAGTATTTGTGTTTAGTGTTGACATTTGTGGGTTTTTTTTGTCTCTGACAGGTGGATACCCTGCACCGTGCTACACACCTGACGGGCGGCTATGAGGAGCTGTCGGGTAGTGGCCTCTACACCCCTCACCGCCTGGATGTGAGTACCAGCTCAAAGCTCCTCTTCGGGAGTAGTTGATATTATGTCCTCTACTCCAATGTAGACTATACACATTTGCCATTCACTAACGCTTCAGTAAAATTGAAACCCCCTGGAAAATTGGCCAGTAAGCACAGACTTAGACTACTCGGTGCTGAAAGTCATGATACAACTTGATACCCTTTTCATATAGAATATTCTCTCCCCTGTCTGTTTGTAGGCTAACAACAGCTGGCAGGACACCACCAACCCCCCCTCGGTCACCTCTCCTCCTGGTCCTCCTGGCAGCGTCCACTCTGACACCTCCAACTGAGACAACGCCTCTCCCGCAGCTTCACCTTCTCCCTGCCATCACTTCCATTCCTGCTGCGGTCCGCTCCGACCACCACCCTCCGCCCCCCATTTCTCACTGTCCCTCGTCTCTCGACTAGGCAGCCGCGCAAGGCCGCACACACTTTTCATAAACGCTCACCGTGCTGGACCACAGGACAAGGACAGCTGAACAGTAGCTAGGAGGACTTTACCCTCCACCCCACAACTCTGTTTAAATGCTGGAAGCTCCATAACTCGGAATGGAAGAGGGACGGAGCTGACTGATGTCGAGACAGATAAGAAAAACATCTTCACTACTAAGGACCTTTTGAAAACCACTCACCCAGCTGTGTAGGTGATCATGATGTCTGTACATTATCTGTGTATATGCACGTCTTAACTTCACACAGTACTCACACAGCCTGTCCATGTGCTATTGACCTCTGCACTCGACCCTTTGCTCTGGAAAACTGTGTGTGATTGCCTGTATCTCATGAAGCGTTGGCGCTGGCATTTGACAGCAGTCACTGGCTGTTGCCAAACTCTGTGTTGATACGGATCACTAGGGAGCTCTGCTCACCTTGCTTGTACCAAAGTGCTGCCCCAGTAGTTGTCAACACATCTGTTCCTCCATGAACACCCTCTGGCAACTCAACACAAAGACACTGTTGTATCTTCCAATCCTTTATAGCTTGATGTTTCGTTTCGTTGGTGGAGATTTCAAAGTGAATACTAAGTGAATAGTTCAGATATGCACACATGTGCATGCACCCCTCCCCAAACACAAACACAAACACACACCTCTCCGCTTTTCAATCCTTTTCATAGTGAGCAGACATATGAGATGTGTCAAGCACAAACTTTGGCATCCTTTTTTCTGGGTGCCTCTGTGGGGATCACTGTTTCAGCCAGTTCTAACTCTGGACCAGGCAGGACGGGACACAATAGGGCTGATGAGAGGAAAGGGTAGACAGAAAAATATCTTTGGTTGAGTGGATGTAATTAACAGCCCTTTTTGTTGCTAACCAATAGAGGGTGTCGTAGACGGCTTGTAGACTTTCTTTCTTGCTTTCTGTCAACTAGTTTATTTGATTGTAGCCTATTTTCTAATGCTGTTTCACCAAGAATGCACCAGCCACCAAAAAGTAGCTCAATAAAGCATCTAAATGAAGTTAGGAGAACGGGGTGGAAAGATTCTGGGGCAGTGATGTGTTATTGGGACAAATGTGACATGAATTTAGAAACGTGACTGTCTTCCATGCATGTAGGACTTTTAGGTGTGATATTGTTTTCATTTAACCTTCCAAGTTTTTAGCTTCACTTTTATTAACAAAAAAGAAAGGGTATAATGATTTCAGACAGACCAAAAAGGAATAATGTGTGTGTCTCTGCGTGGGCGTGTGTACAGTGTTCTTTGGATGTCTCAGTCAAACTGGCCGGTGCCCTCATACATTTGTAAGCATTATAGAGGCTGGGTACTTCCACCAGCCAATGACGCGCTAGATGGGGTTCAGCTGAGATCTCCTCCCCAACTTGAAACATGTAAGCTCACGGGCCCAAGGCAACACACTACAACCTTCTATTGTACCAAAACCAAAAATACCACGATCAACAATGTAATAATGCTACTCTATGTCTCTCTAAAGTTGGTGCACAGCCACCTTTTCAGTTTGAGGAGAGGAGGGAATTATATTTGTAACTGTGTCTTTCTATGTGTGGTGTTGTCATGCCTCAAGTTTATTTTATTTTGGGGCTTTTGTTGTAGGGCTTCGTGGGAGGGTGGGTGGAGCGAGGACTTTCACGTCACACCTGTGATTTGATTGTGTGCAGTTGAGCACCCATTCCATGAGAAGGCATGTTCTCTCCCTTACTCATCCTTTGAATATCTTCTGGTAAACCACAACTATTTTGTTTTTTAGTTCTTTGATTTGGCCAATTGGCAAGGGCTTCTCTCTCTCCTCTGTTACCAAAAAAAAGGCAGCACTGGGTGTAGTAAAACACGAGTATAAGACACACATGCGATGTTTTTTGGGATTTCCATCCTTTGGAACTATTTTATACATCAACTATTATGTGAATAACAAAGCATTTTGATAGTAAGATAAAGCCTTATGAAGATTTAAATGTAAATCAAGACTTTGTTGAACCATATGTTACAGAACAAAACTTGAGCTTGTAAGCCTGTCATGTGTAATATCCCAGATTTAAGTACTTGTTTTACTGTTACTCATCACATTTCATATGGCTATATCTTACAAATAATGTTATCACCACACCAAATTACCGTGCCCCCTTTTTCTACCAGTTGTAATGGATGTCACTGTACAGTTTGTGGAATGTTTCAGTATTTTTTTTTTTTCCTTTTATAAACTTTTTTGATGTTTTGTTTGGTTGAGATGCCAGGTTTATTTGGCCTTTATTGTGTCGCAGGGTTCGCGATTACTCTGTTTCTATCAATTTTGAATATTATTTGGGTCTTTTGTTACATAACTGGGTGGCAATGTAGGGTTTACTGGTATAAAGTCATTTGGTGCTGTGGAAAGACTATTTTATCAATTGAGGCTTTCAAATGAACTTGTATTTCGCTACATTGATCCGTGGACTGAATCTTATCTCAGATTTAGCCCCCCCCCCTTACCTTTCCACAACTCCCTCAGTTATAGTCACTTCCCTAAGTTTTCACCCTCCCTTTTCACCAATTTGCTGTGCTTCAAAATGCATTTATTCATAGGTTTTGAGTGAGATCTACTCAAAAGTATCCCATGAACACATACAAGGAAATTTGAGATTCCTTTTATAGAGGAAAAACTGTTTTAAAAAAAGGTAAATAGTCACAAGGACTATTAAGTCTTCAAATAAATCACCTACCACAACTAGGTGTAAAGATGCAGATGGAGCTTGCTCTCTGCAAGGTTAATCCTAGTAAACTTTACTATGGATTCCCATGGGGAAATTTGCCTGTAGAAACCCTATGAAAATATGCAATCTATACATTTGCATATAAGCGTGGGAGGGCAGTGATGGGGTTTTTTTTTAAGAGTTTTTGGCCACAAATTAAAAATGACAACTTAATTGAATATAATATTCTGTCTAACTTCTTCTGGCACCCTTTAAGAGGGAGGCCATGTACAAAAAACAGGGCTGCAGTTACTTTACTGTTCATCCGATATGCTTCAGTGTACCTTCAAATTAAAGTGGGCGGTCTGCACTTTAAGCTCATAGTCGTGCCATTTCACATCCAAAGTAATGAGTACAGAGCCAAAACATCAAAGTCCAAATACTTAACGAAGCTCGATGTATACTTTTTTTGGCCCCCTGTAATTTTTGCAGCAGCAGTGCAATTCTAAAATACAGGATGTTTTCGCAGAACTTAATGTTGTATTCTAAGGTTGATCATATTTCAATCTGGTTTTAATTCTGCGGGTGATTAATGACTTCCACAGCACCAAATGAGTTCTTAAACCTTTTTGATTTCTTTGTTTTATTATTAGTATATTTGTATCTCCCCTCTTCTTCACTTTCCCTTGTATTTACCCCTCTCTCTACCTCTGTCTTTCCATTTCTCTTGTATATAATCCCCACTGTTTTCAGACTTGTGAGTCTGTATGAACTCCTTTTATACCTCAACTTTAGAATTGTTCTAGAAAGAGTAAAACAAAAGGAAGAATATGACAAATTGTAGTGTTCTTATTAGAAAACTAATAAAATGATTTAGTGTGATTTTTTCAGTATTTGTTTTCAGATTTTAGGAGTGTTTCATTTTATAATTTGTCACAAATGCTCTTGTGATAGTCAAATGTAATAAAAGGAGAGATTGCACCATCTGATGATTAATATCTGAATCTTGAATGAAACTCGATACAGAACACTGCGTCTTGAGGAACACATTATCCTGAAATGACAGCACTTGACCAACATAAATAACATTTTTTTTTTTTTTTTAATAGATGCATCTTTATATTTTTCTAATTCAATTAACAAATGCAAACATGGCAGAGAGGTAGTTTGACACAAGTTGGCTGATGTCCTGCTGAGAAAAAAAACAAACGGTGAAGAATCATCCATGAAGGCAAACCAGCTGCAGCAACACAACCATTGCTGTGGATGTCCTGCTTTGATGGCAGTAAAAGCCAAACTTTATTATTGGCCTAGAGCCATCATACCACTGGCATTGTCCAACTGTCTGCCTTATCGTTTGTGTGCTGTGGCATACACATGGCCTTGTCTTCTGACTTCTGGACACAGCCAATGTTTTCCTGTAGACATAAAGCATAATGTATTGAGAATAACAGGACTGGAGAGGAGAGAAAAACGGTTTTGAATGCAATGACAATTCAGAAGATCCCATTTTGTCACAATATGACTTTTAAATCCAATATTTCATTATTTCACACTTTTGTTTTTCATCTAACCACTTCAAGAGCGAGGAATGTCCTGGTTCCTGCTGGCGCCTGGTACCAGAGAACATTATCTTTTACTGCCTATCTGCTGCCTTTGAGACGGAATCAGCATGTGCATGACCGTAATGAATGGAGACCTGGGTGACTCACACTCAACTGACAGGGAGAGTGCGAAAGCAAATACCCTCGGGCAACGCAAGAGAAACGAGGCACGCTGAAGGAAAACAAGCGGGATTTAGGCCGTTTTATCTTCCCCAGTTCATCTAGATTGTAGGCTACCGAACAAGGAAGCTCTGTTCCGCTATGCTGAGATGGTGTTAAGTTGACATTTTTGCAGGTTGTAACATGAGTTGCAGCAAACAGAACTCCACCCCCCCACCCCCCACCTGTACTTAACCCCCTGATGTAACTGCGGTACCTCTGGCTGCGGTGAGTCAAACTGGACAGGAGAGGTCTCCCTCGGCCCGCCCGCACGCCTCCTGCACAGGCAGCACAGGATCCACTTGAACGTCCTCCGCATCTCCGTGTCCCGCAGGGTGTAGATGATGGGGTTGACCAGGGAGTTGCACTCGGCTATCACCAGGCAGAACTTCTCGTAGGCGTGGGCGTGGCTGTCTTTGCCCAGCACCCCGTCCAGCAGGAGAGTCATGAGGCCGGGAGTCCAGCAGATCACAAAGGCCCCTGCGGAGAGGCGAGGAGAGGAGAGTTATTAATGAGGGCAGAGGAGGAACGACATCGACAAACTCAACAAATGGAACAGTGGAACAATGATTAACATTCGTATCTTGATTGCTTAATGTCACAATGTGTCATTAGCGTTTGGTTTGGAACATTCCCATAAAAGATGAGTAAACTGTGAGCAATCACAGAAAGGTGTGATGAGGAATAGGTTTTATATTTGAGTGTGACACTCTGGGGAATCATTGCACAACCTCAGAAGCCTCAGAAGCCATTAGGAAATAGCGTGTCATACACAGATGAGGTTTGACAAACAAACACGGTTGGAGTTGAAAAACTGGTTTATGGGCAGGAAGTGGGAGGCGGTCGGCCACCGGTGAGATAGACTCTGAACAGCCGGACCACTTCCTGACTACAGCACCTCACAGAGAGGCTGCAGACACACTGAATACACAGAATATTAGGGACACTTACTCTTTTCATGAAGCACACTGATGGGGCATTATCCCTTATTTATTTCCCTCATTAAATCTACACCAATCACAAAGGAGGAGACGTAGATAAAGAGACGCAGACGAGTTGGAGAAGGATTTTTAAGCTTTGAGACAACTGAGATGTGAATTGTGCGCGAGGAAGATTTCCTAATATTTTGTATATTCAGTGTAGATAAGTGTCGTTGGAGTGTCGTGTCATGGAGAGTCACTACTGGTCTCTAATACCCAGTGAATTTTGTGGTAGATTTCAAAACGAAAAACACTCTCAAACTTGACCCTTGTTGTCACACAATGCCTTCAAGCCCCCCAGCCACTTCTCACCCAGCACCATGGAGATGGTTTTCATCAGGTTGACAACAGTCTGGCTGTGGCTCATCTCCGAGGTGTGCTGGGACGTGTAGCGGCTCTGGCGCCTCACGTAGACAAAGATGCGAGCGTACACGGCCACCATGATGAAGAAGGTGAGCAGGTTGAGGACCGCCCAGAAGATGAGGAAGCGGCGGCTGTAGAGCGGGGCGATGGTGGAGCAGTCCTGCAGGTCGCACTCGCAGTTCCAGAACATGGAGGGCAGCAGGCCCATGGCGATGCCCACGGCCCAGATGCAGACGATCAGCAGCACCACGCGCCGCTTGGTCATCTTGCTGTGCAGCTGCATGGTGACGATGGTCTGGTGGCGCTCCACGGCCACGGCCAGCAGGTTGGCCACGGAGGCCGTCAGGCTGATGTCGATCAAAGCCCCGCGAACGAACCACTGCTCCTTGGTGAGCCTGCCGGTCCAGGGGCCCGTGTTCAGCATCAGGTTGGCGTAGGCGATGCCCGCAAACAGGTCCGCCGCAGCCATGTTGCCCAGGAGGTAGTAGATGGGGAAGTGGAAGCGCCGGTTCATGAAGATGGCTACCATCACCAGCAGGTTGGCCAGGACCACTATGAGGCACACCGTCAAGCCCAGGCCGATCACCAGGAAGTCCCGGGACGTCCACACTTCGCTGATGTTCTTACCCACCAGCTGGTAGAAGAAGGACACGTTGTGGCTGTAGTCGCAGGCGTTCCAGACACTGCTTTCCATGGCCATAACTAGGGACAGAAAACAGGAAGTGAGAGAGGGGTCAGACAAGTCTACAGACAGGCTACAGTCAGTGTAGTAGTTGGTGCACAGCTGTGTGTGTGTGTGCAAATCAATACATTTCTTGACCTAGGTCCATACTCCAATAAATGCCAATAGAAAGTAGGTCAAAACAAGAACAAAAAATCTACATTAGTACACAACTTTTACCCAGAAGTGCAGATCAGTTCAAATTAGGTCTATGTGTATTTAAGACATCCATGATGATGTGATGAAAAAGTAGGAAGGTAAACTATAAGAACTCTATTGGTTATCACTATATTAGGCAGACACCAATACAAACAAAAACATATTTACAAAATAGTCTCGGGTTATATTTTACTTTCTTTAAGGCAGGTCAACGATTCGACAAATAAAAATCGTGGATAAAAACAAGTTAATGTGAGTTTCCCCCATACTCCCATAATTCTTGGGTAAGACAACAAGATAAGAGACACAGGCCCATCAGATTGTTATCATATTTGTTGTTGTAACGTGTTTCAAAACCTTAAATGAAACAAACAGGTCAACTCGAAAGTAAATTGTACTCACGGGACATTTCTTATTATCCAATGAAACAGAAACACAGTTTGACGTTCAAAGGTTGTACGTTAGACTTTATACAGAAGATGCGGTAAAACGCTTTAAACTTACCGCCGATTTAAGAATATCCTCCATCCAGCCTGATCCGAAATAAAACTCGACGTGTCACCATTTCATAAAGGAAAAAAGCCTCGGAGTTTACTGTTACTGCTTCACCTCCACGCGCCACATTTTGAGCTCGTCCCTCTTCTCCTTTGATCGACGCTCAGACGTCAGAATCATTTTCACTCCGCTCAGCTGGCCTTGAGAGACAGGTAGCGATGCTGCCTTCAGGTGCCGGCAGAAATGTCGTAAATACGAACGAACGACCCAAAAAGTGACGGAGACGGACATTTCTGCTACCTGAGTTGTCGATGTGAGGTTTAGGGGGCGGACAGCAGGGAAGCAATGCCAGTAATTGATGGTTAAAGTGATGTATTTTTATTATCGTATGTTGTTGTTTTGCATTCTACAGAAATAATTAGTATTGTTGTACTACTTTCACACTTTGTGTAACCGTTAGTTGTCAAGCATTTTTGTTTCTGATAACTTAATTAAAACATCCATCAAATACCCAATGTGCCGCTGCAGCTCAAAGTAGCTCTGTGCTGCTTCTAAAATAAAACAGTCACCAAAACCACTTTGCTTCAGCGTCCATTTCGTCATTAGCTCCGGCTAAAAGCACTTGAATGTGAGACAGGTTGTATTTACGGCTTGTGTTGTTCGAAGTGGGAGCTTACGAGGAGCACTTGAAGGCAGCAGTAGATAGAAACTAGAGGAAGGCAGACTCCCCTTAAATGCTAATGTTAAAATTCACGTTTTCTGTCTCTTCTAACTGAAGCAGTCGTCTGTCACATATGTTGTTGTCATTTGTGAAAAACAAAAGCATCACCATTAAAATCCACTTGTCTTAAACCACCAAAATGCTAACTAGCTAACTCAGGCTAACGGAAGCTGGTTGCTGCTGATTTCATCTCATGTCCTTTTCACAGCATATTCCCAGCTATATAGGCCTTTGAAAGATGCCATATATATATATATCTATCTATCTATATATATATATATATATATATATATATATATATATATATATATATATATATAGATATATAGATATATAGATATATAGATATACTAAAACTATATACTATACTATATAGTACTAACAACTATACTAACACACACAAAGAAAGACTCAGTTGCAAACTATATACCTGACAACCAGGAAGGATGTCTAACCTTGACAAAGGCCATTTCACCCATAGCTGAGGCACCCAAGTTCCCAAAGGCCAGTATCCAGTTTCAGCCAGAACAAGCCACTACTGTTTCACTTCATATTTGATTCCACTGTGTAGGAAATACTTGTGTCCTTCTGTACACCCCAATATGTAATTATTCTCTTTTTTCTTTTCTTCTCTTTTTCCTTTTATTTTTTCTTTTTCAAAAGTGGCAGCCAGAGGAACTGCCTCCTTGGAGCAGGTTGGGGTTCAGTGTTTTGCTCGAGGGATGATGTGGATGGATGGACAGTCTCATCAGGACAGTCTGTCTAACCACCAGGCCGGCCTCCCTCCCACCTGCCGCCATGCAAAATACATCTACAGTGCTGTAAGAGGAACCTGTCTTGAACCACAGTGTATTCTCTCTCTCGCTCCATGTACATACTCAGTTTACATGTGCCAAAAGTCATGTGATAGAACGCTTTTCTAAAACTTCAACCCAGTCAGCCTCCAGGTGTGGACAGTAGAGAAGATCCACACAAACAGATGTTGGTAAAACAGTCATAAAAGCGGAACAGAAGACAAATAATAATATAATAATAAGCTTTATTTATATAGCACTTTTTTCGAAACACACTTACAAAGTGCTTTACAGTCAAAATAAAAGAAAGTCCAAATGCAGCAGTAACTACTAAAAGAGAAAAAGCAAAATAACAACAATAAGATGGAACAATAAAAAGGCAAAAATAGAATAAAAGCAACATGAAAGGGGCGGGAGCAGCATAAAAACATAAAACAAGGCAAAACAGTATAAAAACAACAAAAAAGAGTAAGCAAGGATCCTAAACAGACGTAGAAACAGGAGAACAAAATGGTGACATAAAAGCAGAACAGACTATAAAAAGCCTTTCTTAAACAAGTGGGTTTTGAGAAGCGACTTAAAAGATGATACTGAGTTTGCAAGTCAAACATTTCCATGCACTGGTTACAGTGTGTATGTGTGCGTACACAAGGGCATGGGAAATGTGAAGAGTGTGTTTGTGTCTTTGTGTTGGAAGAAACACTGAAGTCCTTCAGTGATGACAAAAAAAAAAAAAAAAAGAACAGTTATGGCCAGAGCACAAGAGCCTTTTGTTTTTATGTTGTTTTTACCCCTTCAAACATAAATCTGAAACCAAACATGACACATAGCCGTAATACACTGGGATACAGCCATGTTGTCTACACCAGCACCATTACATAAACAACATGGCTGCCATTAACCAACAAACTTGTAAGAGTCAATATGTCACTTTTTCAAGAAATTTGGTCCAAATGAAACCATTCCAGCAACTATTTGTACAAAGCCATTTTTAAATCAACCCACAGGGTGCAACAAAGGGTAAAATACTAATACTAATGGATCAAATTCAGTGTTTTGTACACTGAATGTATCAAAATATTAGGAACATCCTCCTGACATTGAGCTGCAGCCCATCATCAATTCACATCTCAGTTGTCTCAAAGCTTAAAAATCCTTCTCTAACCTGTCTGCTTCTCTTTATCTACGTCTCCTCCTTTGTGATTGGTGTAGATTTAATGAGGGGAATCAATAAGGGATAATGCCTCATCAGTGTGCTTCATGTAAAGAGTAAGTGTCCCTAATATTCTGTGTATTCAGTGTGTCTGCAGCCTCTCTGTGAGGTGCTGTAGTCAGGAAGTGGTCCGGCTGTTCAGAGTCTATCTCACCGGTGGCCGACCGCCTCCCACTTCCTGCCCATAAACCAGTTTTTCAACTCCAACCGTGTTTGTTTGTCAAACCAAATCTAATATTTAATAACAGAAATCTGATCCAAATCTAATCTTTAATAAAGGAAATCAATAAGAGATAATGGCTTTTAGCTGGATTCACCCATCAGTGTACTTCATGAAAAGAGTAAGCATCCCGAGTGTTTTGTACATTCAGAGTGTGTGTGTGTGAGTCTGGTTGACCAAGTGTCACAAAATGTGGAGCAGCTTGGTCAAAATCTATCTGAGGGTTAGGTGTGATCTGTGGGGATGATCCATTACATACAGGCGTGTAACTCAACACCGGTTTAGACAATCACTTCTAAACTTTGCAAACACACCAGCAACTTATTTTGTAGCCTTCATAACAAATTTCATGCAAATTGGCCTGAAGGGGGCAGTATGGTTAAATGTTAGATTTAAAATGCTTGTAATAATATCAAAGTATATCAAAGTCATATTGTGTTTTCCACCATTTTTAACAGTTATTTTTCCCCATGGCTTTTTCTGTTTCTGACCTAACACCAAATGTGGCACATAGCTGAGATACAGCGACAAATGTGGTACATTGAGATGCATCAGTAGTAGGCTAGTATAAACATGCACAATTAAATACATTTTAAAAAGTCAAACAGAAGTTTCAACATTGGTTATAACTCCATGACAGTTTGCCCGATTATTATGACTTGATGTGATCTTTCCACCATCGAGGTGTGCTTTAGATGTTGGAAATCCATATCATTAATTTTCAAAAATGAATAGGAAGCACCACAAATGCCCAAAATATATACTTTGGAATTCTTCAGACAGAATTATATGAAATGTGTTGCGTTTGCTGAGGTAGTCCAAAACTGTGTTAGTCAAAAAAGTTTGTGATCAGTCTATTTGAACATGGCCTATTGGTTCATAACTCAAAGTGGGTTCACACTATCAGTATCAAACTTGGTCTACATGATCTCTGTTTACAACATTCACACACAACTTCACATCAAATGTGAGCATCAGCACCAAACTGTTGAACATTCTCATACAGCTCTTGACCAATGACTGCAATCCACTTTCAGCAGACTTAAAGCCTGGAATATTTGCAATCATCAATCCTGTCCTTCAGAGAAGAGTCATGACTGATGCTGCCAGGAGACTCTGAGGAGCAGAGTGGAGGACAGAGGGGGTATTTGGTAGAAAAGCGTTTTAAAAAACAATAGTGTGGTTAATGAGCAGGAGTGTCATGAATGAGTTAGGAAAGGAAGAACATGAGAGGTTTCCTCAAAGAAAGTTAATTATTACAGAGAGCGGAGCTAAACACAGACTGGATGTTATTTTGCCCAGGCTGAACCCACTTTACTCAAGTCATTAGAAGCTCTGTGGATAGCAAGGTTGAATCGAGTGCCACTACTAATAAAAAGACACACAGCATTTACTTTATTTTTTTATTTTCTATAAAAGAGATGAGTTTATTCAATGATCATAACAGATTGAATCATAGACCTCGATAGACCACTCACATACCAAACGATAAATCGAGGAAAATGTCTGAACACAAACCCCCAAACAGAACAAATGTAACACAAAATAAAATACCTGAATAAAGCAAACTCTGGGCTGAGCTGCGGGTCAGCACATTCTCTGTAGAACTCATGGCACATTATGTCCAACAGTTATTGTGAAAAGGAAAAAAAAAAAGAAGAATAAAAGGCTTAAAGGAATGAAGTTTTTTTTTTTCTCTTTACCCTTTCAAAACCAGTCTAATAATAAAAATTATATATATTCTTATATGGTGGACTTCATAGAAATAAAAAAAGGTGACTTAAGCAGAGAAACAAGTTCTCCTGAAGCACTGTTTATTCTCCTCACCGGTCGAATGCTTATCTACAGCGGGGAACGTGCCTCCCTGCACCACAAACTTAAAAAAAAAAAAAAATGAAAATAAAAATAAAAATACAGTCTCACAGCCATCCAAATATACACACTCACAGACCTAGACTTACACTCAAACGCTAATGTGGCAACGCTGAAACGTTATCTACCTAAAAATTTACTGATTGAACAAAATGAGAAAGTAGTTGTCAGGTGTGTACACTCATCGTAGAAGTCCAGCTAAAACTAAATTTAAAACCTGAATATTGATAACGGGTAAAATATAAAACGCTGACTTTCCTTTTTTTTTTTTTTTTTTCTCTTTTTCTTTTAAACACAAACTCTTCCAAAAAAAAAAAAAAAGAAAAGAAAAAAGAAAAGAAAAAAGAAGAAAAAAAATCTCCCTCCCCATTCAAATATTACACCACCCAGTCCTTCCTATACCCCCCCCCCCCCCCCCCCCACCCCCCCCCCCAAGTGTAATATAAGCCAACTAGAATCGCAATACAATACAGGCACTGGAGAAAAAAAACACCATAAGAGACAAGTCGAGAGGACGAGATTCATTCAGATTTCGACCAATCCGCGCGGTCCGACCAAACGTCTCCGATAACAGAATTAGAACTCACATCCACTATTATCGAACAAGAACAAAGATATAAATCAAAACTGTTTTTTTTTTTTGTTTGTTTTTTTCAACGTTTTCAGAGCTTTTGTAATCGTTTATTGTGTTTGTGTACTGTCAGCAGAGCGCCCTCGGTGGGTCAGGAGACTCGATGTAAAGACTAATCGGGAGCTCTTCTCTGATCCCTTCAACGAATGTGGAACTATTTTTTTTTTTGACGCACGTGATTCCTGTAATAGCTACAGTAAGGTGTTCAGTGTCTGTATCTTATTTCCCTTGATTCCCTTGAACACTCTTTGCATATTGCCATTTGATCAAAACCCTTTAGGCGAGATCAGAGCGCAGCAAAACTGTGGCCGACCGAGGGAACGACAAGGGGCTACTCCTCTTAACAGATCGGTTCAGTAGTGTGACTGTGCGTCTGCTGTGAAAGAGGCCGATGATATAAACATTTAAAAACATTTCCCGCCTCTGGGTGTAATACACATAATGGTGTTACAGTTGTAGTGAAATCATATTCTAACTAAAGCTCAGAAACAGCTGGACTTTTTTCCCTTCTCTGCTGGCAAGATCCTGCTCTAGTTTTTCAAATGGAAAAAAAAAAAAAAAAAAAAGACAAGGCATTATTATGAAAACTTCAAATGATTCTGTCTTTGATAAATACTTGCTGGAATTATGATAATGCATATATTAGGGAGTTTTCACTAGCTACCTACATGTTTTAGGACAAGGAATTTAGCATAAAAGGTAATGGGTTGTTTGGCATAGACATAGGTGGCGGAGTGTATTGGTGTGAAGGTTTAAAAACCTAAAGAGAGGAAGAAGAAGAAGAAGAAAAAAAAAGAAAGATCCAAAATAAAGAGTTATTGTAGTATAAGAAAATACTTCTTTACAGTAGATACTAGATGATGAAAAAAGGTCTGCGCTGCTCCTACTCCTGGCTGTGACTGTTGTTATTGGTTTGTTCGTGTGTCCAGGCCACAGAACATATTATGGTCTGTATAGGAAAGAGGTGTAAGGCAAACTGTACCTTCTCTGCTGAGAAATATACATGATTTACAGTATGGAAGTTGCCCCCCCCCCACCCGTCCCGCCCGCCCCCTCCCCATCTCACCATTGCATGTGTTCACTTACAACAAACAAAACAGAACAGAACATAAAAGGCCAGTCTTCTTCGCCACCTCAGACATCTGGCAGTTTCAGAACGCCTCGGCACAGTCTGTCAGTACATTATCAGAGCATTTTCATAGTTATTGGGATGTCTGTCCTCTTATAATTATTGTTTGCCTTTGCGCCCACGCACACCGTAAGAAAACAAGCGTGACAACAGCAAGTGTGCCAGAGTCTTTTCTCTCTCTCTCTCGTTACGATCGGGCAGGCAATGCCAAATCCCCAGGACATGACATCACAAACGATGGAGAGTATCCCCGTTTGTACTTTCGGTCCACAGGGGCAGGAAGCGGCGACCGCCCGTCCCGCTCTGGGACTCAGTCTGAGGGCCTCGTCGTGGCTACATACAGTCCCCTTGTCCCTCTGTGGTACATGGTTACCGATCTCTCTTCAGAGGAAGTTTACATCATTAGTTTTTTTTTTTTTGTTTGTTTTTTTGTTGTTTTTTTTGCAGTTACGTTTCAGTCGCTCCTCTCCTCAAAACAGATTCTCTTCAAAGATAGCCATTAAGTCACTTTGGAAATTCATGTCAATCGTTGCTGCCATCTGGAAAGAGAAAAGAACAATTCATGTAAACAAATGTGAACACAATGTTGATTCGTTATCGCTACTGTACGTGTTCAAATCCGTCTCGCAGCCTTTGGCGCGCATCACGTCATCCTCTCTCTTTTGTATTTTCGGACAATTTCCACTGTATACACTCTAATAAAGCAGAAAACTCATCTCACCGCTTCTCGCCTCCTCCTCTCCTGCTCCCGGCGGCGCGCTAGCTCCCTCTGTTGGTCGAGCGGGTTCTGTGCGGCGGGCTGAGGCGGTGTGGGGGGCTGGGGGGGCTGCTGGACAGCGGCGGGCGGGGGCTCCTGCTGCTGCTGCTGCTGCTGCTGCTGCTGCTGCGAAGGGGCTTGGATGTGCTGCTGCTCCAGCCGCCTGCGGGGCTCCTCGTGCACCCTTCTGCTCGGCTCCATGACGTCCTCTTCATCCCGGCCCCTGGAAAACATTCAGGCCAGTAATTTATACCAGGTGAAGTCAAATGCTTTCCATCTTGCTATAGAGGCTTCAGGAATCTCCTTGATGTGTTTCCAAATTTAGGTCACTGTTAGAAGCACAAGATCTAATGCTGATGAGTCTCTGGACAGAGCGCTCGCTCGCTCGCTGTGTTTTGATTTTGAAGTTTTGATTTGGACACCAGTATTTCATTTGGGTAAATAAGAGCGAATCAATGGCTGTTCGTTTTTACAGAAAAATCTTGCATATGGCATCGTTCACAAGACAGTGATAGTAAGCTGACAAGATGCTATGGTGTTTCAGTGTATTAGTGATGACATGATCAGTCCACAGCCAAACACAGCACAAAAATAACCAGTTCTATTCATTATTTTGAGATGGCTGGATCATAAGCTTAGAAATGCAACCTGCTGTTGTTGTTGGTAAGAGCTGTGGACCTCCAGTTTGGCCACCAGAGGGCATACTACCACCTGACAGCCTCAGGTTTCCCATATATTCATTGTATTTGGGCGGCCCGCTCAAGTCAATAAGCAACCACCCAAGTAAATTCTGGAGCTGTGATGCACTAAGTGTTCAAACAAATATACTGTCAAGTGTGTTACTGAGTCACAGCCATAATTCATTGCGCCTATTTGGTCAAACAGTTGGGGCTCATTTGAGTTGTGTTGGGTCTGTGCCGACATGAACTGAATAGAGAGACATAGCTTGAAACGTAGCCTTTACCGACTATTATACTCACACTTGATTATTGTTAGTTTTGTGAAGCAAGGTCCTCAACATACAACGATAGTCTATCATGATTTCAGTAAGTAAAGGTAAACTGCCAACCTGGGGGAAACACTGCAGCCCTCTATATATTTTTCTTCCTGTCTTCTTGTCTCTCTTACCGTAGTTTCTCCTGCTCTCTGCGTAGCCGGTCTTTCTCCGCCTGCTCGGCCTGGGCCTTCAGGGCCTTCTCCCTCTCCTCCTTCTCCCTGGCGGCACGGCGGAACTGTTCAAAGCTGTCACTCGACGACTTCACCGCAGATGAGGGCGCCGATGTGGACTTATGTGCCAGGCTGGCCCACGAGCCCATGTTCTTCAGTTTCACATCCTGAGAAACACACACAAGGACGAGAGGGGGAGGCATGTTAATCGTCAATCGAATCACAAAGCTCGTAATCCTCCAAGCTTAATACACCGAGTGCTGAAAATTTTATGAGATGTAGGAGATGATTAAAAAAAAAAACTGACCCTTGCACCCACCTGTACCTTTTTGGGGGCAACAGGTGCCTTGGACTCCTGCTTGAACTTATCCTTGTCTAGCAGGGAGGAGGGCGGCCCACTGGGCTCAGAGGAGCGGATGACAGGCCGCGAGCTGTCCATGGGCTTCACATCTGCTCAGCACACACACACACACACACACACACACGGTCTCAATATCCTGCACAGGCTCTAGTTCTTATGTATTCCAAACATAGAAAGACAGAGGAAGAACAAGACTCCTCGGTACTCACTTTGTTGGCCGTGGCCTGGTTGAGAGGGCTTGTTGTCGGGATGTTTGTGATGGTCTGGTCTCATGGCGGGGTTGAAGGGCTCCCCTCTCATCACTGGTGACGGGGGAAGCTTCTCCTCCTTAGACACAACGTGGCTCATGGGGGCCCTCTGCTGCTTGGCAAGCACATGGCATCACAGTCACACACAGAGATACAGAAACACACTGTAGCCGTGCACAAAACTAGACACAAACACTTTGTTTCCTACCTATGCACACAGGTTACTCACCTTTTTGGGCTGCATGTTGTGAGGTGGAGACTGGTGAGCCACAGGTGGATACTGGGGTAGTTGTGGGGAATGCATCATGAGAGGGGAGGGGTTGTCCCTCAGGTGACCTGTCAACCGAAGGAAGGTGCTTAAAACTCCAGCCTAAATCATCTACACAGCATTAATTCTGCTAATCCGGGAATGCCAGTTCTGCCTCATCTTCTGGGTCTCACCTGTGTTATAAGGGTCGGCCTTGATCTGCCGAGGGGAGGGCTGCTGCTGCTGCTGCTGCTGGATGATCTGCTGTGCTTTGCTGGCCGGCATGGACACCTTGTGTTGTGATCCCTGGGACTGACCAGCCTGTCCTGGGTAGCTCAGTTGCTGCTGCTGTTGCTGAGTGTGCTGCATGTGGCGGGCCTGGTGCGGGGGCATCTGTTGGGGCTGCGCCTGGTGCGATGGGGCTGACTGAGCCTGGGACTGGACAGAGAGCTGGGGAGGAGGCAGGGAGGGTTGGGAGGAGAGTTGAGACTGCACCTGGACAGACTGCAGCAGAGGGGCCTGGCCCGGCTGCTGCTGCTGCTGCTGACGAGCCTGCGCCTGGAGGGACTGCATGGGCTGCTGGGGCTGCCGGCCTTGCTGGAGCTGCTGCAGGTAGAGTTGTACGTGGCTTAGAGGCAGCGGAGGCCCCGGCTCCTCATCATCCTCCAGCAACATCTGGGGAGGCTGGGAGGACAGCAAGCCCTGAGGGGTGAGTGTTGGGGGGGAGAGTGGCCGCTGGTGCAGGGGCTGAGGAGGGTGGAGGATGTGAGAGGGGAGTTGGTGCTGAGGTGGGGGTGCTGACTGGGGCTGGAGCTGCTGTTGTTGCTGCTGCTGCTGCTGCTGTAGGGTGGGCTGCTGCTGGGGCGGTGCTGGTTGCTGCTGGGGGGGTTTGGGAGGTAGAGGTGCTGCCTTGTGACTGGGCCGAGAAGGCTGCTGAGGCAAGGCATTGTGCAAGGCTACAGTTGGAACACAGAGGGAGAGAAGAACAAGCGGATTAGATGTCACAGTGGTGTGGTTTTTAGTAAGTTACCAGTCCCTCCAGAGGTTTTTTTGTGATTGTGACCAAAAATGCCGGATTTTTTTGGTTGTAATTTGCAGAATTTTAGATATAGATATAGAAATAGAAATAGATATAGAAAATATGCATGAATACCTCCAGCCATACCTGGAGACGGGAGGACGGGATGCTGGTTGAGGAAGGGGTGGGTCTCGGGGGACACTGGGCCAGCAGCAGAGTGGGCGTTAAGGTGGGGGCGTGCAGGTGAGGAGGAGTTGCCCGCGTGGTGGGGCAGATGCATGAGGGGCTGGCCGAAGTGGGGCAGGGAGTCGAAGCTATTCTCCAGCATCTGGGAAGACTCCAGCGCAGCTACAGGGGGAGCCATGAAGCCTGCAGGAGACGGCTGATGCTGCTGATGCTGCTTCATCTGACCGCTGGGCTGGAGGCCCGGAGCTTGGGGATGAAGCCCAGCCTGAACCGCAGGACCACCCTGAATGTGAGGATGCGTCTTCTTTCCTTCCTTCACAGACAGGCCTTTCTTCTTCTGCTGCTTTGGGACCATTCCTGAAAAAATAAAGGATGTAAAAAAACATTAGGCACTTCATTTTTGTACATTATTGTAATTAGGGGGATTTGAGCGGTAAAAAGCTGCATGCTTCACCTGTCTCCTCAGCTTCACTGTCTGAGCTGGAGCCACTGCTCTCTGAAGAGGAACCAGCCTTTTTGGAGGCAGCCAAGGCCTCCATAGGCTTCTCAACTGCAAAGAGGAGAAAGAGCAATACATCGGATCACACATTGTTTCCACAATAAAGTGTCAAAACAAGCACACGCTCAGGTGTTAAAACGGAGAGTGACCAGTTCGACTAGTTCCCTGCAGCGGCTCACCTGGAACCTTCTTCTTCTTTCGGAGGCAGGAAGACACATATCTCTCCAGCTCGCGCAGCGTCGAGGGTTTGAGCGTCTCAAAGTCAATCTCGATCTCATCGGGGTTGGAGTTCTTGAGCGAGGGCTCTCTGGACTGGATGATGTGCACCACACGGCCCAGTTTGTCTCCTGGGAGCTTGTTGATGTCCAGGCTCAGCTGCCTCTTCTCTTCGTAGGACATGGGCTTGCACTTTTCCCCTGTGGCTGATGACCCAGCTGCCCCCACGTCGTCTTCCAGGTTGGGAACAGGCTGCAGGATGGAGGGGTGATTGTTTTTCAGCCCCTCTTTTTTACTACAGAGACAAAACACAAACATAATGGTGAGGGTTGTGGACAAAATACAATATTGTTTGTGTAGTGCCCAGGCAATGGCTAAAGAAACATCCATCATGTAACCATCATGCAAGGGTTTTTCTAAACCACTGCCTGATTTGGGGTGGAGAAAGTTGGTACAAAGCTCATTGACCCACCTGGACTTCTTCTTGGGAACGAGCTCCTTGTTGCTATTGTTACTGGTCTTGGTCTTCTTAGAGAGCTGCGGAACCGGTGTAGCTTCCTGGATCTCATCCACCAGACCAGGCATACCTCCTCCTTTCTTCTTATGCTTCTCTTTTTTCTTCTCTTTCTTCTCCTTCTCTTTTCTCTTTGGTTTGCTGGCTTGCGGCTGGGACAGGGCGGCCAGCTGCTCATGGACAGCCTTCAACTGTATGAATAGAAGAGACCAGGAGTCAACAAAGGGAACCAAGGGCTGGACAACGAATTTACTCCTACTGAGGCAGGAGTGCTACACTGAAGCTTCTCTGGCCACTGACCTGCTCCTGGAGCTCTGCCAACCTCTGGGCTCTCTCCTCCTCAGAGTCGTCTGTGGAAGACTCCGACTCGGAGGACGAGTCACTGGAGCTGTCGGAGGACGAGGCGACGCGGCCCAAAGGCGGCAGGGGCTTGACGGGGGCGGGGTGGTGGAGTGTAGGGGCTGGGGCAGACACCAGCGGCTTGCTCTCGGGTTCATCTGGCATCTTGGCAAAACGCATCTCAAAGACATCCTACAAAATGAGCAGAGACAAACAAACTGAGCCAAATGTATGCTGATGTTGGAACATACTGAAAAAGATTACTGAAGCTCAAGTGATCAGTTGTGTGGTTTTATTTGGTTAAATTTGAGGGTTCTTGGACTTGATTGACTACAAAATCCTTCAGGTAGACTGCTAAGTTATGCATTAACAGCACTGTGGGGTAAGATTGGGCAATATCAGTTTTTTTCATATGACAGTATCGTCTCCATATTTTTGTGGGATATACAATTTTATCACAGAATTGTGAAATTATGTCCCAGGGATATTGATCATGATGTTTTTATCATTGCGGATGTCAAATTCCTGCTACATCGTTCACAATGAGAACAAAAATAGCCATTTTAAAAAAAACAATATATATTTTGTTCATCTAGTCAGCCAAAACAAGACTGGATAAAACATGATCGCTGACATCATACAGAACTTAAGGTTTGCTGGTAGTTCTCTCTAAGATGTGATACAGATAGACTGTTTAAACATTCCCAAATATAATGGGGCTCCGGCTGGGTAGTCTTCTTACGCCTTAAAACAAACACATCAACAGTCTAATAGAGGCTATTATAGCTCCCTTTCTGGCCAAAAAGACAAACATGTTTGTTCAGTTTAAGTTGTGTGTAAATTGGGTCATGTCTGCTGTCAGAAGTATTTGTGTGCGAGTCTGGAAATCAATGCTCTGCGTTTGATTGCTGTATTTCAATCCTGTCAAAAAAGGGTTTTTCATGCATATTTTTCATACAACATCCGATTTGAACTAATAAACGGTGGCAGTTACCATACTTGTAATTTCCCTCACCTTCCCTTAGAGTGGCTGTTTCAAAGTTAGCCTGCATGGATATTCACAACTTCTAGTGGCACTGTTATACACAACAGTTAATAAACAGCAAGCATATGTGATAGCACAATTAAATTATCATTAAATTACCATAAAACTCCAAACAGCTCATGCAGCATAATCCATGTGTTCTGAAGCCAAACGATAACACTGTGGGTCTAAAAGTCTAATATTTCACTCATTATCTCCTAGATTTTCCGCACTTGTTCTACAGCCACACGGTCACTAAAGTAGTAAGCTGATACAGCCTTCAATGCTGTCAGAAATATTATAATTACAGGTAGAGTGCACTTGAACGACCCCATGATGTAGTAAATACAAATGGGAGAGTCGATGATACCCAAGATGCCAACATGTGACATTCTCACTCTTTGAACGTTTAGGTGTCATATACAGCATATACTTTTAGCCAATAAACGTATTATAATATTAATTACAAAACTGATGCAAATATTCTCTTCATTCTGCTATTGCAGCACAAAGTAGCTCTGTACCACTTGGTTTCCTAAATAGTCACCATAAAAGATGCTTTTGTTTCAGGGTCCGTTTTGTGGGGGGGGAAAAAACAAAAAAACTCTAATGGAGACCCTGAGTGGAACGTAAATGATATCACTGTATTGAATATGATATCTTGATTATTTTCAAATACACCAGTGTATACCAGTGTATGATAATATTGGGATACAGCCCAAACATTGTATAGGGAGAAAATAATGAAATATCATGATAGTTGTTATCACTGTTGGTTTGAAAAGGTTACAGAGAAAACTTTACACTGTCATTTGTCAAATCGATTGTTTGCATGTTACAGTGTGTTTACCTGTAGCTTGCGTGCCATCGCCACCACCTCGTGGTCTGGTGGATTATACTTGTAGCAGTTGGAGAACATTAACCGTACGTCAGCAGCAAACTCCTGGGCTTCCCTGTATTGCCTGTTCTCCAGCTTGACCTACAAACACATCAAGGACATTAACAACTAGCCACGCGACAAATCCTTCCTCTTACAAATACCTTCATGGTGCCCTTGGTTAAACCATGCTGTCTTCAACACACCTTGATGGTGCTGAGGTCCATGGGGTGTTTGATGATGTCATGGTAGTCGTGTAGTCCCAGCGTAGCCACGTCCACAGGTTTGTAGAACGGCCAGGCGTAAGCAGCGTGCTTCTTGGAGAGCATGTCCCTAACGAGGCTAGCACAGTATCCCAGCTGATCCTGCGGCTTGGGGCTATGGCCTCCGCTTGGTCCACTCAGTCCCATCCCCATGCCCATGTGATGCTGGGAGTCTGGGGCGTCCTTCTTGATCAGTTTAGAGGGCCGGGCACTCTCTCGCCTGGGCAACGTCTTCCCCGACTTGGACTCTGCTGGGGAAGACTCACTTAACTGGTCGTTTGCTGTGGGCGTTGTAGTGTCTGCTTTCCTTTTCTGGCTCTTTCTCTGCTGCACAGCGGAAAAAGTAAAGAAAGCAGAGAGATGGGGAGAGTGGGAGGAAAATAAGTGATTAGATTAGATTAGACTGAGATGCCAAAAACTTAACCATACTCGTCTAAAACTGTCTGGCGTGCTGAACAACATGCCTATCTGCCCAAGCATATTTCCCCTCTGTCAGTCACACTCACTTTGGTCATGGGTACAGGGTTCTGCAGCATGGGGGCAGTGCTCTGGATGGACGTGGGGGGAAGGGGGGTCTGAGTGGGGGGAGGCACAGAGGTCATGATGGGGACTTGAGGAGTGCAGTCTGATGGGCCCAGGGAGTAGGGAGCTCCGAGCTGTGGCGCGTGGCTGGGTAACGTCGGGGGCACACGTGGGGGCAGGGCCTGCATCATAGGCTGGGGAGGTAGAGAAGGCGGGCCCTGCACTGGTCCTCTGGTCTGTGGCGCTGCCGACAGGTTGGACAGACCACGTGTTTGTGGGGTTGTGGACGAAGGATCGATGATGGGTCCTGGTTTCAAGTTCAGACCTTGATAAGAGACAAAGACACTTAGATCAAGAACCCGTCTCATGGAGGACAGTAGCACGAAAATTTGTGGACAGCACATATTAGCCTGAGGGGGTGAATCACATACCTCCTTCCCGCCGGCCCCGGCCACGTCCCTTGCCTGTCATGACAACAATCTCAGTCTCTTGCTCAGGCATTTCTGAGACCTTTTGGAGGAAAAGCTTCTCCAGTGCCTCAGCCATTAAGACTATGTCATCTCCAGGCTGCAGGGGGAGACAAACACTCTTAGAAAAGCACAGGCACATCCGCATCTTTGGCATCTATGTCATGAAGAGCATTCATGGTCATAATAGCTCCAATATACAACTATTTTACCTTGTTGTATATGTAGCAGTTGGTAAACATCGTGCTGAAGTCTTGGATACATTCTTGGGCATTCCAGTAGTAACTGTTCTCAAGCCTTTTCTTGATTGTTCCCATGTCCATAGGACATTTGATTATTGTGTAATAGTCCTAAAATGGTTAAACACAAGTACTCAGTCAATGCAAGCAAGCAATGTAATACAGCTGTGTGAACCTTTTCAATGTTGTTACATTAGTGGTTTTCCATTAGTGTGGTGTGGCATTCTGCTGTGCTTTGAAGTGAGCTCAAACAATGAAAATAGATCATGAATCCATATTTTGGCTTTTTGCACAAGGGCCAACCTTTTGCTTGGATTTTGATTAAAGGAGAATACCGGTTGTCATTTAGAGTTACAGCCAATTTACTATTGTCTGCATCTAATTTACATTGCCCCCACTCATTCTGCAATGCATGCTGTGTACTGAAACTTGATCTTTTAACATTTACTTGTTTTTAAAATATAAACTTTACAGTTAGTTAAACCTAGCCTGAAATTAACTGCTGTCCCGCCTAACAAAGACATCCTAAATAAGAAGACGAGGATGTGACAAAAAAGTTTATAGGGGGATATGTTTTTGAGGGATTATTTCCTGGCTGAGATTTTAATTTCTTCCTGTGGGTGTCAGGTGACTGACAGTAAGCACTGTGTAATGTAATTACAAAGAATGTCAGCGACCGGTGAAAAGTTTTGTCTACATCTTATGTTTATATTGTGACTAGCACACCCTGCGGCTTCCTCTGAAGGCAGGAAAACGAGCCCTGATATTTCCAACTACGCTGACTGTGGGCAGACGCCACCAGGAATAATGTTAAGGAGAGGGGCAACATACTGTAGATGGTTGGCACAAACAAACAAAAAATAAACACCGGTATTATCATTTAAGGATTCTGTGCTTGAAATTTTTTTAAATATCAACATAAAGCATATATCAACATATAACAAGCATATATCACCATAAGGCTACAGCTGGAATATAAGGACGCTAAGAAATATGGTGACAATGTGCATGTCATGCTATGTGCACCACTGAGATTCCTGAGCTGCGTGACTCAGACAAAGCGAGCACTCACAGGCAGGTTAAGCTTGGCTGCGTCCACTGGTGACTGGAAGGGCCAGGAAAACTGGTGCTTCCAGAGGGACTTCAGCACCACTTTGAGCAGGTACTGCAGCTGATTGGTCTGGCGCTTGGGCCGGTTGGTGTTGATGTACTCTGGGACTATGAGGGTAGCGCTGCTGTGGGGCTGGGTGGGGGGCTGCCCCTGGCTGCTGCTGCTGCCTGACATCTGCGCAGCGTCCAGGCCGTCCCCCATCCTAACAGGGTTGGGCGTGGGCTCGGGTCCCGGGGCGGGAGCTGGAGCTGGAGCTGGAGCAGGGGCAGGGGTGGCGGTGTTGGCAGGACACCAGTTCAGTCTTGGCCCCGGCACAGACTCCACTGACAGAGCACCGCTGATCCCATTGCACTCCTCACTGGACTCTCTGGGGAGGGAAGGGAGCACACAGTCATTAACATGTCTATACACTGCAAGATGAGCCTTTATAGCCGCAACCATTTACCGCCATTAACCCAACTCATTAACAAGTTCGTTAACAAGGTCATCATTGTACTGGTATCATCTAACTTTTGTTGCCGTGCTTATCTTCATTAACCACTGCGTAGTTTACTTGACAACTGAGAACTCTTTGAGCCATTAGTTCCTCTTGGATGTCAATCATTCAACATCAGTTGCATCAGTTGGTGAAAAGAGCATCATATTCTAATAACAACAGAACAGCTAGCCTAACGCATGAGATATACTGATATCTATTAATTCTCCACTGCTTTGTATTGTATTAAAATCTCATGTGTACGTCGCTTTGGATAAAAGCGTCTGCCAAATGGGAAATTGTAATTGTAAATTACTTTGTTGTAGAACGTTGTCAAGCGTAACATATCTACAGCAGACTGTAATGGTCACAGTGGAACTCTCCACCTAGTATGGACTTCTGTGTTGCTCTTAACTGTCCTGTGAAGTGTTGTCGTCATTTTGGGGCTTTCGAATTCGATCCGGATCCATTTTTTTTTTGCCTATGGTGAAAATTAATTGGATTTTTGGATCCCGTTTACCAATTGTTCTGTTCTTAAAATGGGTGAAATCATGTAAGTAGACATGACATATGATGACGTTATTACATACTTTAACGCATTACTGATGAGGACAACCATGGTGTAAATGTTGCATTATCCTTGCGTCACAAAGCTGTTAAATCCTGGAATGCCAAGTATGGCGAGTTTTTTTTTTACATTTTCATTCGTACCCTAACCAGCTTCAAAATCCATCAGAATCCACCTCCACAAATAAAGAAATGCATAATAGAGAAACCATCGGAAACAAAAAAATAGTCAATATTCGTGTTGGACGTTGTTAAAGGCAATTATTTTACACCTCTATTCATTTTCACGTTAGACTGAAAGGGGGCGGGGTGTCACGCTTGAGAGGACTATGGTGCAATACACCTGAAATAAGCCTTCTCTGATGCAATTTTGTTTTTCTCTGACATTTGAGCAGCCATGTAGCATACTGTCCACCCTCAGAGCAGACCCTCAGACAGTTTGTGAATTTGAATGTGGGCAGTAGCCTAACCCACATGAGTCTGAACTTAAGAGGAAGATTCTAAAAAATTCATTAAATTTCTCCTCATGTGAGATTCCCGGTAGGGCCCTACTTCATCAATGGATTTGCACCTTCAATGGCTGAGGAAAAAAACCAACACTACTACACCAATATATTGCAATTTGTTGAATTGTTCCCAATTCAGAATTGATTGGTAAAATCCTAATATCAGTCCAAATATCAAGCTGATACTTCAGAGCCATCCGCTTCACAGTGACTGGTTCACAGCTGTTTCTGTTGTAGTGCAGAACCCACACTTGACAAAACCACGTCTGTTCAGAAGCAGCTGAATGAGTGGGCTCACTTAAGATTCAAAATCCAAACAACACAAGAAGAATTTAATAAAAGTATCACTGAAAGCAAGCTAACATACTCAAACACATCAAATCTACGTGCTAATCCGGTGATACCATGCAGATGTTCAACAGCCTGTCGCCAAATTTACAGAAGTGGTCTAAACTGGATCCGTTTAATGGTGTCGTCTCATGTTTCCTGTTTACATTTTTCTCCAAGTTCAGCACACTACACCTCACAAAGCTTACATTGTTTACATTACATCATGTCCCTTTCCCTAATAAAAAGTATGGAAATCAGTTTTTGGTTCAATTTGTACCCTGAACCATAATCAAGGATGCACATAATCTCATACTCAAGTACTAAAGATAGCAAACTTTATTCTGGAACAATTCTGTCAAATTTAATGCTAACTATACAATATCACAATCCTACTTTAACCTACTGTATCAAAAGCATACCAAGCTCTATAGAAACCTACGTTTTTAAGAGATGTCAATTTTTTGCAAGGATCCAATGCACGTAGTGAGTAATAAAAGAACAAAGCATTTCCCTTAAAAATGAGTTGGTTAGTTGTCTATTGCCTATTGCCTATCAGTGACGAGTTCCTTACGTAATCTCACACGTACAACTAAAACTGTGGTTTCCCAATGCTGATACAAAAACAATATCAAGAGAAACTGGTCTGAATTTTCTGAAGTACCCCAGTTCAACACGAACATAAACCGTCTAGCATAAAAAGTTTGCCTAATAAGAAATGGTTTGATTCTTTCCGGTAGGATGGAACCAGAGTGGCTGTCATGTGAGGCACAACATTAAAGCTGTATCATGCAGCATACAAATGAGCAATTTCACATACATTATTAGGTCTCTAAGAATTTCCTGCATGTAAAGACAAAATATGTTGCCTAACTGTGGGGAAAAGACACCGCAAAACTCTGGTTTAAAAGTGCAACTAGCAAAAGAAATCCACCGGCATTATGCTCTCATTCACTACAAGTACAGTGTGCCAGGAACTACATACTAGACTATGTGTTGGATTTGTTATGCTTTCCTGAAATATTATGACCTCCTGTTTATGTTACTGTCCAGATAAATCATCGTTGTTGATATGCGGAATCACAAAAGGAATGATTGTGCAAACGGGTTTGGCTGTGTCAGTGAAAGGAGCAAATAGAAAATTGAATGCGATTTCCATCAATTGTTTTTTTTGTATCAGGAGATTCTAATTGATTTATAGCTGTGAAGGATAAACTATCAACACAAACACTATCGGCTCACAAAAAGGTCATAACCATAAACGGTTAATTATGAGGAAACGTATCAAAGTTGATGTTCAACACACGATACACACACACTGACCTAAACATGTTGATGACACAAGTCTGGTCATACAAGGCTGCTGCAAGTTAGGACAACAGTTTGGATGGAGATGATAGATGTGTCGTGTGTGTATGTGAATCCTAAGTTTATGTATGCTGAATAAGAAAAAGGGAAACAAGGGACATAAAATTCTCCACAGACAAATGACACAATCAGTTTCCTCTAGACCGTTCATTTAGACGCTTGTTTTTACAATTCCCAAGATAAAAACAAGACTAGGTCTGACTTCATAGTTTCCACAAAAACTTTGCTGTGGCGTATCTAAAGAATACCAATATTAGTTCATTCACAAAAATCCCACCATTACAGAGCTGCACAGTATGACTATGAGCTCAGAGGTGGGTTGGGTCTTGGTTTTGGCTGCAGTATCTGTGTGCTTTATGTGGATCTTTGTCTTCCCACTCAGTCTCAGGACCTGGGAGTGTTTAGGGATGTGGGCAGATTGGAGGGGGGGGCCTGGCGTCCTCTGGCTGCTGAGGAACTGTGTGTTCCACTACGCAGTGCGCACCCTCATTCCTACACAACGTCCTCTCCTCAGGCTACATGTCAGGGACATCGAGTTCGAGAAAAAAAAACACAGAGGCTGCTAAGACAGTCTCCAGCACCAAGGCCAAACACTAATCTAGAAATACTTGACTAAAAATAGAATATAGAACAAGAGAATGCTCTGAGGAAAAAAATGGATTGATCACAAGGTTGGGGAGTCAAACCACCATTAGACAGAGACAGCGCGGTCGTCCGGTCTTGCGCGCTAAAATCCACCCTCGCAATAGGGCCTTAAACATAAACACACACCACTGTATGGATCTGTGACTAACCTTGTTCTTGATGAGTCATTTTCTGAGAAGAGGGAAGCAGTTAGCACACCACATGATCACCGCCTTGGCCTCCCCGAGGCACTGAAACGCAGTGGAGAATCTGACTAACTGACCAATATGTCGAATGACAACACTGGAAAAGAATTCGCACCGGTCTAGCACTGGTGGTACCTGTCTGGCTGGAAGCTGAAAGCCTTTCCAAGTAAGACCAAAATAAAAAAAAACACACTCATTTTTGAGTGAGTATTAATTAAAATGATAAACAATTTTGTGATCATCTGATCCCTCAAAATCATTATACTCCAGCATGCAGTAGGCCAGAAGATTGAATTTGATAGCCACGGAGTGAGCAACATGGCTAGTTTTCTATCCATCACTCTACTGCCTTCCGCCAAAAGTTTATTACCGAACAAAATTATTTTACTTAACTAAGCTTTTAAAATAATTTTGTTTAGTAGACACCGAATGAAAAAAGGCATCCTCAAAACGGACTTATGAAAGGTAGATATCACTTGACCATTCCCATTATTTAAAAATTCATGAAATAAGCATCTCCAGTGCGAACAGCAGGACTCGCAGATCGCGTAACAGGTACAGTGCATGTGACAAGGTGACATGAAGCCTGTCATTAAGTCACTGGCTCATATATCCAATGAACAAAAGAAACACAGTATGAACCAGACAACTGATGTGTTTGGCTTCATGAAAGGCATAAAAATGGCTCTAATTGTTTTCTGTTTTGTATTAACAAGACTGTCAAAGACAGTCAGCCACCAACTCATGATGTGAGTCAGTGAGGGAGGTGCTTCACATACTTCTCAACAAGGATCAAAGTTGGGGCGGGTAAACTATTAGACACGGAGGGCCAGGGGGCAAAATTTAAGGGCAAACTAATCCCACTGCATGCTCATAATCAAGATGCTAATTAATATACCTTGAAAATAAGTTTTGTGTTATCAAAGTGTTTAAAAATAGATCAAATACAGAATAACTGACACTCTTTGGAGCACTTAACGGCCAAACATTCTTTGTGGAACTCCAAATTTGGCCTGTAGACTTTAATTTAAAGCTAATTCAATATATACCAGTAGAATTTGAAACTTGATGGCTTTAGCGACTCCTTGAGTCCCTTAGCGTTAGTGTTTTACATCACTGTCGCAAAGACTCGCCAATTGCTCCCCCTCTGTACAGAGAAGACATGTATATAGAAGAGGTGATGTGAAAATGTCCTAATGTAAATTGAATAATGGAACTAGAATAAACTTGCGTAAGGAGGAGAGTTATTGTCCCCATGGCACAAGACGTGTTCATCAAGAGCCAAATTCAGGTCAGTCAGTCTATCAGTCAGTCAAACGGCGCTCTCTCTCCTCATACCGGGTAATGCTCGCTTGCAGTAGCAGTGGCTAATCTATGCGTGAGAAGAAAAAAACGAACATTTTGGCTAACAGGCTACTATGATACTGACAGATGGCTATCCTACTGGAGCGTGTCAATATAATCGAGTGGATCTATTCTTCTTGACAATACACTAGGTGAATGAGGTGGTTATCCTGATTACTTCAGGACTGTAGGAACTTCAACTACAGCGACAGCTGATGCTGCACACCTAGCTAGGTGTCCTGGGACTGC
Source organism: Centroberyx gerrardi (assembly GCF_048128805.1). Classification (NCBI taxonomy): domain Eukaryota; kingdom Metazoa; phylum Chordata; class Actinopteri; order Beryciformes; family Berycidae; genus Centroberyx; species Centroberyx gerrardi. The sequence continues at coordinate 21,276,813 of NC_136003.1, forward strand.
ACAGCATCTGGATTTATCTGAGTCCTCTTCCTGTTTTGGTTGAGGCCCCTCGCAAGTCAATACTTCACATTTCGTGGGAAATTGTACCCGGGAACACAAAGAATAAACACATAGAAAGCAACATATAGAGTAAACCAATTTTCAGGGCAATGCAGCTATTATACTATGCAATCAAATGAATCTGAGAATGATGTAATAATATTACATATATAATATTCTCCACTTGGGGCTTTGAGCAATAACCCACAAGAGGCTGTGCTGTAGTGATCAGCTGTTCCATTATACAGCATGGCCTTGAGTGGACTATTGCTTGTATAAAATGGCAGTAACACACCACTATATTAAAAAAAAAAAGAATGCAAACATTCAATGAATCTGATTTTTTAAAACTCAAATAATGATAATAAAATGATTTTTTTTCTGGTAGGTAGTCTAGTCCTCAAGCAGTAGCTAAACAAATTGGTTGCTATGCAACACCTAAGTACCGGTATGGGTGGTGATGTCCAGAGAGCACATCAATATTTAAATTACCTGTTATGTGATCACAGGTGTGTGTTCATCAGGTATTTTACAACAGCTTCGAACATGACTCAGCTAATCAGTACAGAGAACTGTAATTATCCAATTTATGGATGGATGGGCCTGCTTGGCTGTTACAGATGTGTCATAAAAAATGAATCTTCCAATATTTGTTCACAGGGATTGACATCAACCTTTGGGATTTTGTGAATTGTTTTGTAAATATTTAGATACGACATTAAAATAATTGTAACAGAGTGGAACTATGTAGTGCTCCAACTGAGTGAGAGCTATGGATGCAGACCAGCCCTTAGAGCGCTTCTGGTGTCATTTAAAAAAACAAAAAAACAACTCAACACTCCCTCTTGCAATGTTTTGCACTCCTCCTCAGATAGCTGCGTTTGGTACCAATTATGTCATTGTCAATGCCGCACAAAAACCCAGCGTGGGCAAACTTCAAGGAAGTAGAGGGTAATCTTGTTCAATGTAAGGTGCCATGGCTCCATGACGACAATGCTGAACAATCTCAAAAAGCATCCAGCTATTTCTACAAGCAAAGAAGATGGATCTTGACAAACTAGAATGACAACAGTTGTGCAGGCTCCAAGGAAATGTGACAAGAGGCCAAACTGAGACAATCTGCCCTCATTGGCCACATCACTGCTAAAGATAACCGATCAGTACCGTAGAGAGCAGAACGTGATGCGATTCGTTTTGTCCATTATCTGCTTTAGCCATAGTTAACTCTGGCACGCATCAAATGTGCGAATATTTGTTTAGACCACACACTGAATAATGGACCATGAGAAAATGGACTACAGCACATCCCTATAGTACATGTGTGTTGGAAAATCTATGTGGGATTGTTAGAGAAAGATTAAAGCAAACTGTCCAAACAAGAGTCAACAACAGCAGAAAAACCTGAAAGGTGAAAAACACTAAGATGGATACCTGTAATCATCTAATGAAACCAAGTGTCATTTAAATAAGTGGAAACCCAAACTGTGTAATGGAAGTCTCAAAATAGTTTCAGATTTCATAGGGCCCTACGCTAACTATAGCACAGAAAGGCACTCGATGATTTAAGTAACTTTAGTGAGGAAAGTTTGAAATTCTTGAAGACAGCTCCACTAAGGATGGAAATCTGTCCACTTTTCCCAGCAAACAGACAAACACAAACAACTGCTCTGGTCTACCAGCCTGATAGTAGGCAGGGTTTGCCCCAAACTGTACAGGCTAACAGTGGTGTTGTGTGACTTTGTGTATTTGAAGTACCACTATGTACAATCAGTCAGTTATTATATTCAGTGTGAGTACTCTCTGTTGTCGTTAAGAGGGTTCAAGTACAACCATGTCGCAGAACCCTAGGGGGTGAAGCATTTTAATTCATACTAACATTAAACATCAATGATACTGATGTTTTTCCATTTACTTTATACTTACTCTACTTAACTCTTACACATAACCTACATTTGTCTGTATGTGTGCTGCCTCCTTCCATATTCTAATAATGACAGTGATATTGAGAACAGATGATAATGCACATGCGTCTTGCACATTGCTATTTTTCTATACATAATGGTACCTCCATCTGGACTTTTATGTACGTTTACAAATAAGCACATCCTGTACATATGTTACCTTTTTTCTTTTAAAATTTGTATGTAAGTTCTAATGCTGTTATCTTGCACAAAACTAATTATGCTGCAATTCATCCATTTTGCTATACTTTTCATGCGTAGCCTATATTTTACTTAACATGTTCTAATGTTGAAATTGTTGGTTGATTATAAAACCTCCATTTGCTATATCCTTGCTTTTACTCAACAATTCTCAGCAAAACCCCAATATATAGATTACAGAAGTGTATTTTAGAATTCCATGCGAGTCTCTGTTGAGTTTAATAAGGATGATTTATGTCAAGTAACAATACATTTTACTGTCAATCAAAATGGCCTTTTGTTACAATTAGGATGTAGAATGTGAGGGATACTGTCAGAGGGCAAGTTCATTTTTCATGCCACCATTACTTTTTGTGGCCAATTATTGCCGCAAGTAAAGAGAACTCAAAAATCCACTATCAGTCATAATATTAAGTTGCCTTGGAGTCTCCCAGGAAGTCCCCATTGGGGATTGTAATCTGCCAATTGTGATCCCTGATGCAGCTGATGGAGTTCTGGAAGGATGCTCACTCTTGGCACAAGTTGAGAGGAAGAGCAAACGTTTTGTGCGATTGACTCAAAGCCATTTCCTAAAAGGTCAACGGGGACACAGAAGAAGCAGCAAGCAGCCGATCTGAGCCAAGACAGCGTCTACCAGAGACACAGGCAGGTACGGTGCAGATGGCTGGGGGACCGAGGACCAGAAACAGCCGCGGCATTAACGACTCAGGACCCGGCACTTAAGAAAAACTTCCACAGGGACCAGTCAGACGCTGTTAGCCACAATATGAGCCTGCTCCAGCTGGCCTACAGTGCTTCATAGACCAGAATCTCATCATATACACACAGACACACATTACTGCCAGATGGTCCTCAACAGCTCATTACCATCAGCGACAGGAATACCCACAGTGACAGTCATTGATATTAAAGCAATGTAACCACGACAAGAGTAAACAAACTTCTGGGAACACATCAGCAGATGCAGTCTGTTCCGTCTGCAATAACTGTGGGAGCATGAACTGCACCTACTGTAGGATTCGAGCGTGCGTAGTCTTGTATACATCCGCAGAAAGTAGACAACACAATACAATGACTCATCAGGTTTCCCCCATGTCAGACTTCCCAGCAGTCTGTCATTTACTCCTGTGGACTTCCTGGTGGTGCCCAGTGCTCCACCATATTCTCTCCCTCTCACTCACACACACACACACACATACTCTCTGGTCTCATACATTGAGTTTGTGATGTGCTTGTTAAGTCCCTTGTTTGTTTTTGTTTCCATTTCTTATTTCTTGTTTTTATCCGTTTGTCTCCTTTGTTCTCTGTAAAGCTGTTTCTGACAAACCTGTCTGTTAGACGCACTTCATGAATAAATTTGACTCAACATTAAAGTAGCAGTCTTTCTGCAAAGTGTGATTTATAATTTGCCCTCAGCGTTGCCCCACTGGAACAGTCACTGGATTTACCAAGGAGTGATTTACTGGATTTACTATTGCGTTCTCAAAACAAACAAACCCACACTTCCTATCATGACGAGGGAGAGGGGATTAGCTATCAGAGTGATGTGCGTTAACCACTTCCTCAAGTGAACACGTAATTACAATGCTAAATTCCTGATGACATCAATTCCTGGTGACATCAATTCCTGGTGTCACTCCTAGCCTAAATCACTTTTCTAAGTCTGCTTTCACTTGAAAAATTGCAGTTTCCACAGATACTCTTCAGAACAGTAAGACTTTCCAGTAAGAAAGGTAATCTTATCAGGCCTAGTCGTTCTAACCCGAGTCTCGTGTGTTCTTTTTGACTCGGACTGATTCTTGATGCCCGAGTTCTGCATTGATGACTTCGTATTCAATGAGAGTTCCAACCAGTCCATATGATAAATTAGTCTACACCAGTCTCAATGACCTGTTGTCAGCACAATGCCAGCATGTGAGACTAATCAAGTCGGCGGTAGCCTCCAATAGAGGTCAATCAAAAGGCCCGCTTCCTGCTGCTGCATGTCCTACATCCCTCTCAGCTCTGGAATAACAGTTGACCTTTGACCTGGACATAGATCACTGCAGACTGCTGTGGAATGTTTGGAGGGGAGGAAGTGGCTCTGGTTACTGAAGCGGGTGGGGGATGTTCAGCTCACACCAGGAAATCTGGTTCTGCGTGTAGCCTCACAGTGACTGTCCTGCATGAAAGGAGGAGGAAAAAAATAATAGCAAAATGTCTGCATCCCTCATGAAAGTAAACTATTAATCATTCATGTATAGGGGGAGGGGGGTGAGTTCAGGCAAAATGCAGGCCTGCAGATTCCACTTGAGGCCCTCACTAAGAGTCAGAAAGAGGGCCTGTTTTTTTTGTTGCCTGAAAGCAAAGGAATAAATAATTAATGGCACCACGGTGACAAGGCCAAGAACACCACTCCCTACTTGTTCATCCAACCTTTCCTCTCCTCTTTCATACGATCCCCTTCAACCCTTCTCCAGGGAGCAGCACCTCTCTAATGCTACACTGCCTGCCAATACACAGCAATGATGTATTGATTCACTCTGATACAAAGAAATGTTCATTCACTGGTCTCTGCATTCATGTCTTCGAGTTTTCCATTTCAGTGTTTCCTGTGGAACGTTTGGTAGATGTGGGCTGTGGGGGTAATTGGGGTTTTGAGACCCAGGTTTGATCCTAGGCCCGTTCCAGGATCAGTTCCAGTAGGTGTAGCAGTTTAAGAATGGCTCTTTACACTGAATGTACAAAACATTAGGGACACTGACTCTTCTCATGAGGAACGCTGATGAGGTGAATCCAGGTAAAAGCCATTATCCCATATTGATTTTCCTTACTAAATAGATACCAATCACAAAGAAGGAGATGTAGATAAAGAGAAGCAGACGAGTTAAGAAGGATTTTGAGACAACTGAGATGTGGATTGTGCAAAAGGGGCTTAAAGTCAACATCAGGATGATGTCCCTAATATTTTGTACATTCAGTATACAAAACACTGAATTTGATCCATTAATCTTGTAGGACACATTGTGTGTGTGTCAGTGGAGGATAACATTCCCATTTCAGTGACAAAGATTGACTAAAATTCACCCCAATCCCACTCATTAGCATGCCAAACTTGACATGGGAACTGAGGGTGCAACAATATGTTCAAGTGACGGTACAATTTGATAAGATCACAATATAGCCTAGTACCGGAAATTAAGTTGAAATTAAAACATAATTGCCTTCATGGGACACGTTTCAGCTACTTGTTGCATCTTTAATATGAAAATGCAAAGATCAGTAAATCTGTCACTAGTCAACATTGCAAGAATTATTTCTACTAGCTCGATGAGCATAATGCATCACCGATCTTCATCTTTTATTTATCGTGTTTTAATCCTTATCATATCCTTTGCTTTTGCAATGACCCAATCAATAAAGTTCATCTTAATGTTGAAGTGTATTGGATAAGGAGCCCAAAGCCTTTTTAATGGGCATGCATATTGATTTTTGTATTCCATTACCCTGCTATGGTTAGTCCTATCAGATCATGGATAGATCTGATATCACAAAAACATCTTCCAGCTCCACGTGTGGTTCCCAGACCGCTAAAATTCCCAGACCCCTAAAAAGTAGCTTCCCAAGTTGAATATTCCACCTTTTAACTCTATTATCTCTCTTGTATCATGTATGTCTGTCGTCACGTACGTTTGTCTAATAACACATCATTTGAGTAGGCTACCTCTGGAACAAGGTATGAAGAAAAATACACAGCGCACTGGCAGTTGCCAAGGTTTCTATGGCAACGCTCCAACACTTCTTGGCCAATGCACCGTATTTTTTTAGCCTTGAACGTAGTTTTGGATGCTTTAAATTTACCACCAATGACCTGTACTTGTTTGCCATGGTTATGGACAAACACAGGAGAAGTACAAGTGATTCAAGGTTGTGATGCCACTGAAAATGACTTCTAAAAAGCTTTTAAATTCGCATGAAAATCCACTTCAGTTGTTAGACATGGTGGTTTTAGACAACATAAGCATGCATATTAAGAAAACGCTCCAGATATACTAAAAGTTGTCTACCGTTTACAACACCCAGGAAAATATAGATGGATTTGATTACATCTGCCTTATGGGGATCTAAATTAGCAGTGATATCATCTAGCAAGCTAAAGATCCACTATTTCCAATAAATCACTCAAGGACACAAACTTAAGGCCGATCCCCCGGTAATGACTACAGCATCTATGAGTCAGTGCATGAAAACATGCACTGAGTCACATAGACTAACCATGACTCAGGCACATTTTAACAGGAAATGGCCTGAATCGAGCCAGCTCTTTCAGGTTTAACTTTCAGCCAGTTAGAGTGAGCAAGCCAAACCCTGCCAGGAATCAGGAGATGTTTCAAAACCCTGGCTACTGCCACAACACACACACATACGCACGCACACCACCCCCTTCTTCCTCTGTAGTGCCCCTTCCCCCTTTCCACACACCCCCCTCTCTCACCAGGAGGTTGCTTGTTCACGGCTTCTGGCTGAATTCTGGACAACAATGCAATCCTCAACAAAACACTGAATATATACTGCCAAATTAGATTGTTGTAAAACTACAGATAATGCTAACAATGTGCTGTTCCCAAGAACAATAACTTCAGGCTGTCTTCAATTTAGCCTTCTCTTGAGCATTTCACCATGTGTCTCAGTGAATTATATTTTTTGTTTGTATGATGTAAGGGGCGGCAGTAAGTCTGAAAATATTTAAAAAGTTCGAAAGAGATTCTACCTCATCGCAAAACATTACCTTTTCACAGAGACCGAATGTGCAATTTTTTCCAGAAGGGCATCCAGTTTCTGAAAATCCAGCAAATCGTTTGACTTGGCATGCATCTTGTAATCCATTTATGAACTCCACTAAACAGAAACAGAAACCAAAACTAAAAAAAAAGAACAAAAGAATGAAACATAAGTTTGTTTTTGCTTCTCTCTCATCCAAAACACGGGAGGGATTTATTCTTCGGGCTCCAGTATGTATCCTTAAATCCCAAGGTACGCGGTTAGTAATCCTTAGTCTAGTCCAAGCTGAGTTTGGGGGTGGCTGTTCCAGGAAAAAGGCCCCAGAAAGGAGCCTGGGAAGAGAGTGGATCCAGGCGGGGAGGAGAGGCTGTGGAGGCCTGAAGCCGGCGGGCTGTGTTAGCTGTGTGAGCCGGTCCTCTCTCTACCCCATCCCCCTCTCAGCAGTACAACGGCCCAGTTGCCACGGGCTCTTCGCTCCATTGTGTGTCCTCTCCGGGGCCTCCCCCACTCAAACGGACACCAGCAGCAAGAGAGAGAGGGAGAGGGAAGGGAGAGAGAAGGGAGAGAGGGCTCCGGTGGGATCCAGGAGGAGCACTTTGTTTCTCTGGCTCTCTCTCTCTCTCTAGCACAGACGGAGCAGCGTGCAGTTACTCAACAGTAAAAATGGCTCTGCTGCTTCCTCATTCAGCGGAGCCTCAGCCCACACACCCCTCCTTCTTGCTCTCCTACGCGCTTGCTCATTCCACCCCTCCCCTCTTTCCCCCTCAATAGCTTGAGGTCCCTTGCTCTCCTCTCTCTCTCGCTCACTCTCTTTCTCACTGTTACACCTTTGGCACCCCACCCCCTTCCTCTCTCTCCCTCCCTCCATTTCATCCTGCCCCACCCCCACTCACTCTCTTCCCTCAGACAGATCTTGTATATGCCTTCCCCCACCAATTCAAGGGCTCCCTTATCTGCACTCCCCTCTCCCCATGTAGCACTCACATTCATATTGTGGCTGGACTATGCTAATACAAAAGCAGCCACACCAGGGTTTGTCTTTTTTTTGAGGGGAAAACATTTGTAATAGGAGTAGATCTATAATACAGACTCTGCAGTCATAGAAAAACCAGCAGCTCTAAACCAGTGAATTTAAGCAGAGACAGAGATGCTGGTCAGTCTTACCAAAGGGAGTACTTGTCCAACAGGTTCGCATCAGGGATCGGCACTGTGATTCAAATTCAAATGACATTCTAATTCAAAGTGCGGTTCTCTTACATTTGTCTGATTTGCAAACAACCCCTGTTCACTATTGGCAAACACTTTTAAACTCCATTAATGTCAACACACCCAGCCACATAAGATAAAAATGGTGTGTGTTATGTGGCCAAGTTGCTTCCTCAAAGAAACCCCCCTCACCGTACAGCCATCCTGTCACCTATCTACAGAAGCATTAACTCCTGTCATAGTGACTCATTTAAGTTACACTAATCAGTATGTGTACCATCACACCAACAACTTGAATGGAGGGAGAAGCCTTGACATGTACAGCTCAGAAACCCCGCCACTGGCATCCTGAGTGCAGGACATAATGCAAGACATCGTAACCATGGCAGTATTTTATCGTAACGGTCGACAGCAGGGACAAGAAGGAAGACTGAAGCGGTCACAGAAAGGGGAAGAGAGAGAGAGAGAGAAAGAGAGCAAAAGAACGAGAGACCACCCACCATGCCTTCCTGTAGCAGAGTAGCCTGCAGTAATCATGTTCATGACGGTACAGTGGTGACACTGCACTGGCAGAAGGAGGCGCGGGATCCTTTTAATCAACGGCTCTAGAAGAACTGAATATTTTTCCTGGATCATTTCAATTTCTGTCGGGACTGTAGCGAAACGCTTTTGGTTCAAGACACATCACATCAAGAGATTTGATTTGACGTAAAGAACCAATTTCACTCAACTGAAAACTAAGTTCCGTTTTTTGGCAATTTCTGCATCATATTTATCAAAATGTCAAAGTGCTGAGGCAACAACTGTCTACCTTATTACATGCCTGATGCCTAAAAAAGGGGCAGGACACAGAGGAACTCTCAGAGTGGTGGAGTCAGTGAACATAAGGAGAGCTGCCAGGCTGAGGTCACACCTCTAGATACAATCTCAAGACAGCAGATGTGGCGTAAACAGGCCTCACTCACTCTACACCCTCTCTTCCAACCTGTCCAGCAATGCTGCCTCTTAACCCCACCGCATTAAACACTACACTTTTAACCTCTTGTTCACCCACTCGCCAAGAGACCACAGGAGCAAATCGAAGAGGGTGGGTGGAAGAAGTGGTGGTTGTTGGTGGGTGGGTGTTGCTGGGACAATTCCTGAGTTCAGATAACATTTTATAAAATCTCATCTCTCACTCCTTGAGTTTTAGAGTCTCCACCACAGCATGTCAAATCTGCCACACATCACATGCCTAGGTACTCAACATACACTGCCAGAGGCAAGCTGACTGCTGACCTCTCACCTCTCAATCAATTTGAAGTGTAATGCACACACACCCCTGCACACACGCCTGCACACACACACACACACACACACACACACACACACACACACACAGCTGAGAGTGCACTAGGCCAATTCAATTTCCAAATTAGTCAGACATCATACCCCCAAGAGATCAGGGGAGTAACGCACCACACTCTGCAGCGTACATTCTTGTCAGGTGACCAGCGAGAGCTCTGCGCAATATCTGATTTCCCAGATGAAACAAGCAGCAGCCCCTCTGTACTGCAGACAGACTCAGACACTGTCCTCGCAGACCCACTCCCCCGTCCACGTGCCATATGCACCATTCCCAGAGACAATACAGCAGCTGCCAGAGTGACAAAGCTCCAACCTACAGCAATTCAGAGAAGGCCAAACCGATGGCCCTGTCTTTCGAAGGGTGGGGGGAGAACATATTCAGACATGAGGAGGGAGGGAGGGATAGCGAGAGGAAGGGGGAAAGCAAAGGAGAGGGTTGCATTAGGATTGGGGGTTGGGTCAGATGGAGCGGCAGCGGTGCACACGGAGATGAGACTCAGCGAGAAAGTCTGAAGGCACTTCCATTAATCATCTGAGCACCGGAGCAGCCGAAACCTACAGGGACCCTGAGCGGAGAAAAGAGGGAACAGGCAATATGCCAACTTGAGATGGTGTATGTGTGCACTTCTCTACATCTAGGTGTGTGTTGGGATAAACAAGGGAAGCAAAAATAGTGGTGCAGGTGATATGTATGGTAGCACAAAAAACAAAACCCCTTCCTCACCTTTGAACCAGTCCTTGCTCTTCAGAATTCCAAACATTATGTAACCCAAAACAAAACAAAAACAAAAAAATAAAAACATAAATGTTTTTATTCCGCTCCTCTCTCACATCAAACAGCACTCTATAGCCCCACCCTTCTGTCATCTGGTAATAACTAACCTGAAATTACTGTAACATCATAAAATAGGCCTAAAGCAATATTTTTTTATAATTTAGACTTGACTGTGCAAGTTTGGCTTCTCCTGTCAATAGACCATAATGCCAGGTCTGACAGGAGTGTTACACTGCTACCAGATCACCGTCATTGACATTGTACAGACCCAGAAACTGTCCATCCAGCTACAAGCCAAGAGGAAAACATGTCAAACAGATCCAGGATTGGTAGGAAGTTAAAACAGGCACAGCAATTTCCATTTCCAATCATTAAGTGTGATCTCTTAAATTACAGTGTTTCACCTTCAGCCTCTCAGCTGCTACAGATATGCATCCCATCAAGGAGATCAACCTTCCACACTTGGACAGATGACAGAGGGCGGTCTATTACATCCCAACAAGAGAACAAGAGAGGTGGGCCAACTTTATCCCCACAAACAAGATGCTGGAGTTTTATTATACATGACCTGGTAATATATAAAAACATAAAAGGTAACCTACAGACGCACGCACAGGCATGGAATGCTTGGTTTCATTTGTAATATTCTGCTACAGTGGAAACTATTAACAAGATTATAGTAAGTCTTATGACACTCCTGCCAAATCATTCAAAAGTGATAAATGAGGCTCTCGCGCACACAAAAATAGATTTTGTTTGCTCGTTCATTTGTTCCCAGACCACTCGCTCCTCTTCATTCAGAGGTCATTCACAACTAGGCCAAGGATGGTGTTACCATGGCAACTAAACCAGAGAGAACAGTAAAAGATTTTCAAGGAGTGCAAGGAAACGATGTTCTCTAGCATGGGACATGTATAATAACCAAAATGATAGGTAGGTCTAAGAGAGAGAAATCAACGTGGAACATATCATCACCTTTCCACAAACACCCATGGAAGTAAGCAAACACACACACACATTTTCACTTTAACTTTGTTGGTAATTTGCAGGCAGCCAGTTAAATAAATCAAAACACAATTAAAAAATCTTCAGTTGATTATATATTATGAAAAATCTGGTCAACAAAAGCTCAACATTGTGAGCTTATCTGGTCTACTTCCCACCTGGTATCTGCATGCCTTTTGAACCCATGTGTCCACAGTATGTACATAATTACATCTTGTGGTTGAAATGCAAACAGCGGTTACACCTAAAAACACTGACAAGGCACTACACTGACAATCACACTACTGACTGACAGTCTTCATTCACTTCCAACATCTGCAGCTCTGGTTAACAGATTCAGAAAATATACTTCAAGGAACTTAGCAAAGGGAAGGCATAACCATCATAGCACACTGAGATTTAAATGAATCCACGTCAGAGCAATAGCTTTCTATGTTTGTGCCACCTTAAGGTAAAGAAGCCAATCACAATAACTGCAGGTAGACTCATGTTAGTAGATAGACCTGTATGTTGTAATTGTTCATGTCTCATGCTACCACTGCATTTGTCAACCATTAAAAGCAAAAACACGGCACACAACAATAAAACCCCCAGTGCAAAGACGAAGAGTCCTGAAAGGAGCAAAACAACAGGGCCAGTAAACTAGGTAACGGGCCTCTACAAACGTAATCTGTTTGAGAATACCAATCGGCTCAACGCCACTGCTTTGTGTCTACATAAACCATGTTACTCACACATATCGTTACTACAAACCCACACAACTCTGTCTGACATACGGGCCATTACTAGATGTGGTGAATATAATGCTAAACTGCAGAATAATGACTGTTGGCAAGCGAACATCGTCGGAAAAGCCAAGATCCTAGGCCATAGGGCTCGGATTATTGCCTGGGTTTCGTAATGAACGTCAGTACCATATCAAAACTGAGAGCATGCACCAGTAAACGCATTTTTGTTTCCAAGAAAATGGTAACAAGCTTTAGGGAAGATGAATGTCAAAACGTTTACGTGTGTTTTATACAAATTGTTCCCAGGACTGCATTCTCAGCAAATAGACTCAGCCTGACTGAGTGTGCGCCATCATCACCGTGACGGCGTCACCGTCTCCCACAACACAAGACAGTCGACGAGCAAACTAGCGTTAGATGCCTAACACGGTGCTCGTAACAACATTTGTTGGCCTATTTGTCAGGTAAATGTGGCTAACGGTGGGTGAGACAGGCACGGGGTGTCAGTTACCTACAACAGTAGGTGCCGTTATTGTGTCTTTTGATAGACAACTGCCAACTAGCTTTAGCTAGCGAGCTAGCTAGCATGAACAGGCCGCCGTTCAAGTGATCAGTCTCAGTTGGCGCCGGGCATTGTCGCGACGTCTTAAGCCTTTATACTGTTGTTAACGTGTTTATCACTGTCTAGTCATACGGTTTGCTGAGACGACATGACTGACAAAATGATGTTTGAAACGACGGCGTTTACCTGGGTTTATCAGGTTGCCAGGGCGCGCGGGATCTTTCTCTCCGAGGATCCTGAACATCTCTCGTTGTCGATGACGTCACACGTAGGTCTTTACGTGTAGAACGTAAAGAGCGTGTGACACGGGCAACTTTTGAGGCAGCTGAGATGGGAATTTTCTCTGCAGCAAGATAACTGGGATGAATTCACTGTGTCCAAGACAGCGGGGCTTTAAAGAGCAAAGTTCCGATGGGAAATGTTGGTAAAAGTAAAAAAAAAAAAAAAATGTTTAATCCATTTGTAACTCCTCAAAATAATGTCGTTCCCTTACGTCAAAGGACAGCATTAATCCTACAATAATTAGAAGAAAATACCACAATTACCAATGCAAATATACAAATACCATACTAGTCCCTATAGGAATATTACGGGGATACAACAGGAGAAAAAATACCATGATCTCAAGTTGTGATCTTTACCTGCAGGCACGTGGGCAGGGATCCAATTATGCCCATGCAGATCACAACCCCACTGAATATGTTGGATTTTTTTTTTTAATGACTAGCAAAGGGCTCTTTACAGGTTACCTATTGCACTGTGGTCTCAACCGACTCCCTGATATTAACTTTGAATATTGGACAAAATAAGTGGTTTGCAGCGCCCCTCAGTGGACATGTCACAATCACCCTATGTCCAAAATGCTATGAGACTTAATTTTATATAGAGACTCTAGTCATTTATTTAATTTAACCGAAGAACTAAAGTAAAAAATAAGCATTACACTTTAAATACTAATAAGTGTTAAGTTACTATAAATACGTGGTGACCTGCAAAGTGTGCAAAATCTAGGCCTGTATAAAGGTTACAAAACTCACCTGCCACAGCAGCTGAGTATGACAGAGATATGGCAGAACTACACACGCTATGGATGGAACTCTGTGAATAATTGAAGAAAAAAATCTAAAATTGGAATGTTCGGATTAGTGAATTTAGCGGAAAGTACAAAATGCTCTATGGACGCTGCGACAGTTGTGTGGTCCCTGTCAGAGGTGGAAAAGGTTAGTGTTATCTTTATTCAAGTCCCAAGGGCCAAAAAAAAAACCCGTTAAAAAAGAAAAAAAAAGTTGCACTTAATTTGTAGTAAAGCCCCAAATTGATTTCCCCGCTCTTCTAAAAGCTTTGAGAAGAGAAGGGTACCTTACTTAACCTGCATCAAGGGACGTCGTGTTTTATTAATATCTCTTGATTGACATCTCTTATATAAGTTGAAGGAGACTGGAGGATGGGAAAACTGGGACATCGTCTGCTCTTAGATGGACTGCTTGCATGGCAAAGCTTGAATGTATCATCTAATTCCCAACAGTCTCGAATACAAGCGAACCATGAGTAGGCCTATCCTCACAAAATAGGAAATTGATAAATTGAAATCCTATGGCATTATGTTTTTGCGTGAAACATTGTAAATTATTACAACTCTAACCGATGATATTCCTGTAGGGAGGAACATATAGTGTGTTTCTAGTACTCTTTAGTAAGTTTGTAGTGATTTCATTTTTTTCAATCTCCTAGCTAAAGGTATAGGATATACTGTGCTATAATTGTTTACCTTTAGCATGATTTTGCGTGGGGTTTTTTTTAGTGTTGCTGTGGTATTTGTAGGTTATAATATATTTTTTACATTTATTCTAGGATTAGTATAGTTATTTTTCGTAAGCAAAGATATGTGCACACTGTGATTCTAACTGTAATCTTCAGATCTTGGGGTCCGAACAGACGGTTTTATATGGGAAAAAGTATTTTTTAAACTCTGCAAATGCTATGATTTTGTAAATCGATGATAGGTCTTTGGGGGTAAATTTTCAATATCTGGCAACCACTGTGCATGCGTTGTAGCTCACCAATGATTGGACCTTTCAGTAGTTACGTATAGAGCTTCACAACCCGGAAGTAGTGTGAAGGTTGAAGTTTGGATGCGAACATGGGTGTTAAAATAGAGGTGTTCAGAGTAAGTGTAACATAACATTGATAGGTTGCAAAGCCTTGTGATATCTGGATGTAGTTTTGACATTCGGCATTTCGCAGTCTCTTAGTTTTAGGTTCTCATCGGCAAAATATCCAAATATGTGTTCTGATTTAGCTAGCCGTTAGCGTTAGCTAAGTGTGGTCATGATGTAACAGAATTACATCATTTTTCCGTTTGAACAGATGATGCTGTACCTGTCTTTTCCTGTCACCATGTTCTGGATCTCAAATCAAGCGGAATACTTTGAGGAATACATAGTGAAGAGAAAGGTCAGTATTGTCATCTGTATTTTCTGCAGTTCATCTTAGTCCACGCAGTTGAGTCTTTTCAGCAACATCATTTATGGTTAGGTTGACTGGGCCTGTTGTAACACCCGTATTCTATGGTGTTCTTTCTGAAATAACACGTTTCTCTCTCTCTGTCTCTGTCTCTGTCTCTGTCATGGCCACATCTTCTATGACATCCAGAGGGAGATCTTCCCCCCTGATGAGCGATTGCATGTAAGTGTAATGCACAGAACTTGATAGTAAAAATGCATAAAGACAAGTAAGTCTATACAGCAATCTGTCATAACCTCTTGTGTGACAAACAGATAAGTGGCGATGTCAAACCCTGTCAGACTTGAGGTGCCAGCACACTTGTATGTAGACATTACAGTTAGACTTTGTGATTTTTCATTAATGCCCATTTTCACTTTATTGTAATGAACACAGAGGTTATCAAGGGTCTTTGGTGTGATGCTGCCACCACTTCCTTACCTATTTTGCCTAATGTTCTTTCTGGGCTTATTGTAACTGCTAGAAGTGTCAAATAAAAATAATTTAAACTATTGAACACTTCCAAGACCCAAGTGTTTCACGTGTATATGGTGACCATGTAGTCTCAAGTTTGAAGGTTGTTTTAAAGTCTTGAAATCAACGATTTTACTGAATTTCTTTTTCACTTTCACTCAAGTAGTGCCCCAACAGCCACAACTCATTACCATACTTAGAATAATTTGTCTAACGCCTACATGTTTTCTCAGTTGATGTTTATCCATAAAGAACAACTGCTATCTTATCTTATCTTACTGCTAATTTTGCTGTCTAATACAATAGGTTTAAACTTCATGAACAAGGTCAAAATTAAGTCCTGTAACAAAATCAGTTTGGAACTACTGCTGTACACAATATGACAACTTTAGCTGCTCAGATCAGTTGCTTATGATTGGATAATATTTATTTACAGAGGAAAGAGTTGGAGGACTTCAAAGAGCGAGTGCGAAATCGTAAGGAGCAGCGACTGTTGAAAGAGATGGGTGTGGAGTCTGACAACTGAGGACTTTGTGTTGACGGAGGGCAGAAGACCCCAGGACAACACAGTTGAAAGAGCATCTGGTAAAGCATCAATTTTTCCTGCAAGAGGGAAGTGGTTTGACTGGCAGAGGTTGGACTGGAGTTGGAGAATGACGCACTGGAAGTCACTGAGTAGATTATACACCCCAAGGGTGTGCTGTGTGTTTTCCAGGGATCAATGATGCCTGTTGAAAATTCACATCTGAGCTGCCGTCACACAAGACTGCTGAAGTGCTTTTCAATGCCTAGATCACTGTATGTTTTGCTTTGGTGGCAGTGTCAAGAAATACTTAATTGATTGTTTCTTGCAAAACATCTCATTGGATCAGATGTAATTGTAATAATTTATTTTGTATTGTGTATATTATGTGTTCTGTTCTGATTAGCGTGTCAGTTTCGAATGCTGTCTTTCATTAAAGTTTGTTTGATTTGTTTCACCTAATTGATTTACTGTAACAGATGCATTTATTTGCTCCTTGAAAACAAGCAAGCATTGGATGTGGTTGAAGAAGAAAGGATATGATGTCGTAGATCTTATCCTTGTCATCAAGGACAAGATGAAACCTTAAATTAAATTAAGTAGAAATAAAAGTAATTTTTGTGGAAATTACTAAGACTGCCACCTCTTAGTCATTTTGATGATGATTAATTTGTGTTGGTCTTAATCAAATAAGACTCTAGATCAAAAGTGTTCATTTTGCCTGATTGTATTATTATGCAAAAGCACAATATCAGAAAAGTAATTATGCTATTTTGTCAACTAAATAGACTACTGATTTATTAGTTTTTAAATTGTTGGACTAAGAATGTCTTTTGTTGGGTTTAGCTCTACAATTTACTAGCAAGTCACTAAAATAATAGTTTATTAAAATTGTATGCATGTTATATAATTGTCCCTATGAATTGAATTACCTGATTTGGCTTGGTCCTTAAAACATTTTGATGGGCCAAAGTATCTGCTCAAGGTTTGGGGATGGTTACTTAATACTCATCACAAAACCTTAAAAAGAGAACTGCTCAAGAACAGTCATAAGAGAAGTTACCTTCTACTGTGTTTCATTAACTGTGGGTTATGTGGACTTAAAGCTGTCTACTGGAAGGTTACAAGAAGGGCAACAAGCTTGTCAACTGTTCTCAAGGCCTGGAACAATATACCTCAATAATGTAAAAAAAAACAAACTTCAACTTGAATGATAAAATGTAATGGAGAATGCTCAAATGCTAAAAGAACACAGGATTTGAGACGGGATACGTAGAGTTAGGCCTAACCTGTCTGTGAAACTGGGCCTCAGTGTCACTGCACAAATGCAACGGTTGCTAGGAGACACCTGCTTTAAGGTGTGAGGATGATGTGACATGCTTATGGGCCGACAACAGCTCATAAATGATCGCCTTGGGTTTGAATACGATGTACAAAACAGGAAATCACACCGTCACCCTCTGCAGACCCGCACAGCTGTCTGTGTCCTCCCAGGTGTCTGTTATCAGAGAAGGCTGGTGCTTCGCTGACAGCTCAGCCTGGCACCCTGAGCCTGGGAATTATCTGACACCAGCCGCTCTTACACTGTTTATCTTCTCATCCATCAGGGCTGACAACATAATACTTCTCCCAACACTTATCAGATGATACCCTCAGATGGCATTTGGCAATCAAAAGTGGCCCAGTGGATGTTTCACAGTCAGTCTCCTGAGGCACTGGAGAGATTGAGTGTAGCATCCCAGAGAGAGAGAGAGAGAGAGAGAGAGTGTATGTGTGTGTGTTTGTGAGTGTGTATTTCTTTCTTGCAGGTGTCCTTTCTTTTTCACAGCTGTCATTCTTTTTAGGGCTTCAAAATATAGTGTTATAGTATTTCATAATGTGATAATTGTAGCTGACATTATGATGCTCCATATTCTGTGCCCCAGGAAATCCTATACAGGCGTACAGGGAGTTTAGAAAATGTCATGAAAAGGAAATGAAAGCCAAGTGATGAGGCCTTAATGCAGATTAAGTGTACTTATCTATGATTAAACACTTTTAGTGATCACTCAGATTGCTCTGAGTGTTGTGGCAGTGACCAATGAAGTGTTTTTTCTCTTATAGTAATCAGTAACCCTGTAACAAATTTTAGAAGGATGATATGCAGATATCACAAAAAAATGCTATGTCCTTAGAGGAATATTATAGGAATATTATAGCCTAGTGATGCCATATGAGCTGAAATACCATAAAGCACGATATGGTCATTATAAACCCACTTGAGCACCACAGACACATCAGTGCTTATAGAAATATGATAATGATTATATTGATTATAGTGAAAATTTGTGTTTGAATTAAGTGAAATAGCAAATCTGTTTCAGGAATTGTATGCTTCGTTTAAGCCTAAAATGAATATAAATGTAGGCCTATGTAAAATAACAGACATCTCAACATTTTTTTTTATCTGGTATTTCTTTGAAGAAGAAAAAAGTAGACTAAATAGCGCATGAGACGTTTTTATTGCTTTATTGCAATACTGCTATCAGACACTGGGTGATAATGTTTCGCTTTCAAAAGCTGCATGGAGGAAGAGGAGAAATGTTAACAACAAGGAAGTAACCAACCAGCTAGCGAACTGCTGTCAAGATGGCACCGAGTGGGTTGAAAGCGGTGGTAGGAGAAAGTAAGTTACCCATTCGTTGTAATATTGTATACATTCAGAAGTATAAGACAACCAAAGACACATTTTAAATTGACATTTAATCTTTTAGCGGCTTGATAGTTGAGCATATCAAACCAAATACAGGGTCTGTCGGTCGCCCAGAGACATTTCTTCCTGCTCCAGTCAAAAATGCTAACGTTAACATTTGGAAATGTTGCCAAAGGAATAACACGAGTTTTGTTTGAAAAGTAGCAGTATGCCGTTGTATATGTATGTGGCATGTGTTGATATCTGTATTTGCTGAGGGTAAACGGTGGTTTATTGTCGTGACATTGATGGGTGTGAAAGAAAAACTGTTCAGACAGGTTGCTAGCGTCAGTGGCTGGAAATGCTGTGGGAGCCTTTATGCTAACGTTAGCTAGAGGAAGTGTGTTTCTCAGTTTTGCTATTACATTTTGACTCGAGTAAATTAGTCCTGTGACTTTGCTGGCGCAATAGTTGGAGAAAATCAATGGAGAAAAAGCATTCAGTAGTATGTAATTTATAGATGAACAATATGTATCACAATATGAAATAATTTATAGTGGAGTTGTATACACATTAGAATTTGCACACACCAGTTGTAAAGTTTTACCAAGTTTCATTACAGGTTGAGATGTCATCATCTGCTAAAAAAAAGAAGACAACTGACAACTATGGTTACAAAATGATTTCGGCCATAAAATGAAAAGATATCTTAATATTCAATTTATGAGTAAGGCTATGTTGTCCCTTGCTTATGAATTATTATTTAGGAGGCCCTATAGAATAATTTGTGCTTTTGAAATATTGACTGATGAATTTCATGTTTAAATATTTGGATTTATCCCCCATGAGCCAGAAGAGTCAGAATTAATTAAATCCTCTGGTACATTACAGTTGATTGATTTGATTTTTTCCCAGACATTGGCCCTGCCCAGGGCGGAGTATTAATCCAACAATTAGGCCTACTTGTTATTCACTTGTGTTACAACTTGTGTATTTCCAAATTATAATGCCCGTGTACATAATACAATACGCAGTGAGCATTGTGAAACTCTTATGCAACTCCACCTTAAAATACAGGTTTTGGAATGCACCATCACAATGGATTTTCACCCCCACTTGTATCCATGGCATTTCTTTAAAAATGCTGCATGTTGCTGTCATTTGATTTGTCATTGATGGTAATGAGAAGAAAAACATGCAGGTGCTGGAATAAGGAAATCTCATAGGAAAAGGAATGAGTGTGGCACACTGCTCATGGGTTTGATCTAATGAAGAGCCTTTGTGCTCCAAACATTGTACATCCAGTAAAATTGTGTTGGAGCATAGAAGTGTGTGAGCGCTTTCCTATTTCATTGCTACTGATGCCAAATAAAATGTATCATCATTCATAATAAACTCAGAGCAGTGACAGAATAAAATCAAGTGTGAACATTTGGAGCTCTCCTGCAGGTCAGATAGGCTACCTGGGCAAAAATGTGCCTACCGACCAGGCTGAGACATTGGAAAGATAGTGTGTAACATTATTAACATCGCTTGGATTGGTTGGCTACTTCTATGTCAAAAAGAGAACTCTATGTAGTCATGTTTTCCAATTCCCTTTGGGATTTTAGCACTGCATTAATGTAGGGCCCAATGGAATATTTTGTGATTCAGTCATCATGCGGTCAGAAACCTGCCAATGGACAGTTTGTCACTGGGTCTTTTCTGGAAGAAACCCTGAAACCCTGACGTCCATATTATCACTCGATATAGACCTACATTATTTCTTATTCTTGACAACTACTGTAAATAATGCTACCTAGCTGGTTTATGTTGTTCAATATATCCTGGAACAGCACTGAAACATGATAGCTCTGTCCTGTGGCACTGACGGAAACAATTCATAGCATAGTGATTACAATTATGCATAACGGAAGCCTCCAAATCATGAGGGTTTTTTCTAATTATTTAATCAGCCAACTATCACTTCAATTAGCCAGAGAATTGTCATATGGTAATTAGAGTTTGGGCCTTATAGAGCCACTACTGGGTTTTTCATGATATTAAACAAGGAAGTTCAGTGAAGAATGCGACGTCACATGTATTGTACTTCTTCTTTTGTCATTATGTCATCCCACACTCTACTTCCTTTAGCACACTTAAGGCATTGGTAGCGAAGCGTTGGGGGACTCAAGACATGGTTTTGCAGTTCATTTTACTATTGGTGTGTAGCATTCATTGCAAGGTCACTGCTACAACTAAATTGAATATTGACTTTGTTGAAAGCCGGTATAGCCACCACAGCTGCTGTGGCTGAGAAGTCAATGGACTAACTGTGCTTTTAACTGATCTGTAAACTTAAGAATGTGACACAAGGATGTTGCACCGAAACAGCTGACCAGGTAGTAAATACAAGTGGTAAATATGGGGTGGTTCCAAGATAGTTCCTGGTTCCTGACTTGACAAAGACTTGTGACACATGACTTTATGTTTGTGCATGAAATCAGTCACAAAACATGAATATAATTCAAAATTGATATTTGACTAATTTCTTTGTAGTTATCAAACCACAGGTATCAAGAAAAACTGGTATTAAGCTATATATGTAGCTTTATATTTGGCTATTTAACCACTGCTACACAAGATATTCCTTACTTCTTGGCCAAATCACCTTAAATCCACTGCCACACTTTGGTGCTAAATAAGCATGGTTTTGCCCAAAATATGAAATGTGTTGATTTCATTCCAGTTTTAGCTGAACTTCTACCTACCTCTGTATTCACGAATGACACTTCGCATGTCTTGTCTCTCTACAGAAATCCTAAACGGGGTCATCAAGAGTGTGAAGAAGGATGGAGACTGGAAGGTGACAGTTGCCCCATTGAATTAAGATGTTTTCATTGTTTTGGTCCCATTCAGTTTATAACCCACACTTCTCCTGTGTTCCTCCAGGTCCTCATCGTGGATCACATCAGCATGCGAATTCTGTCCTCTTGCTGCAAGATGTCTGATATTTTGGCAGAGGGGGTGACCAGTAAGTATATGGTCAATTTATGGTCTTATATACCGTTAGGATCAGTTGCATACTTGGGGGATCAAAGCTTAATGAACTAGTGGCTATGAAGTCATATATAGAGTAAATTGGGGATACAAAATATACTCAAAGCAGGGTTTTGGTGATTCTGGTATGATGTGGGATGTGTTTTCCTGGCCACTTAAGTCATCGGAGCAAGGCCTTAATGAGCCAATACAAAGCCAATGCTAAGTGTTCATCCTCATTCCTATATTTCTGTCCTGATGATAGTGATCTATCCTAGGAGTGCCCCCATCCTCAGGACATAAATTTTCACTAACTGGTTCGATGAGCATGAAAACCATGTAATCCATATGCCACGGCCAATCCAGCTGAGCACTTACAGGAAATTCTGGATTGGTACCTGTGAAAGAGTTTTTCACCAAACTCAATAAGACACCAAATTATTGAATGTCCAATGAAAGATTGGCGTTGCATCCTTCTAGTCGAGTTCCACACTTGTAATTCATGCCAACATCCACTGAAGTTGTCCTGGCAGCTTGTATTGGTGTGTTTTTATTATCGCATGTCACTTCACATTGGTGTTTTCTTTTATTGGCAGTTGTATGCTGCAGTAGGAAGTCATTTGGCCAAGTGAGTTAGGTCGTTTAGACTGAACTGTGTTCCTTTTCCCTTCCGCTTTACAGTTGTGGAGGATATCAATAAACGCAGGGAGCCCATCTCCAGTCTGGAGGCCATTTATTTGATTTCACCAGTGGAGAAGGTGAGATGTGTGTCTTCCCCTTCATAATGTCATGACCCTCTGTGTTTTATTTTAATATTCTCCATATTCCTAATCGTTTTTTAAACATTTGTTTGAATTGCAGTCAGTCCGTGCGCTCATCAGTGACTTCAAAGATGCTGCCTTCACTTACAAAGCAGCACACATCTTCTTCACCGACAGTAAGATCATTAGTTGTATATGTATATGTGGTATACACAATAACAGTTTTTGATATATATTATGTTGATGTCATTTTTCTCCTCTTCTGTAGCTTGTCCAGATGGTCTCTTCGCTGAGATTGGGAGATCCAGAGTTGCCAAAGTCATCAAGACTTTAAAAGAGATCAACGTTGCTTTCCTGCCGTATGAGTCTCAGGTGAGGACTTTTCTCCATTTTTCTTCAGGTCTTGATTCTCTTGAACAGGTTATGGCCCGACTGAGACAAACCTCAACCCCTCTCCCTTCTACAGGTGTTCTCCCTCGATGACCCCACCTCCATGCACTCCTTCTTTAGTCCCTTTGCAAGTGGAGACAAAGGCAAAATTATGGAGAATCTGGCCGAGCAGATCGCAACCCTGTGCGACACACTCAAGGAGTATCCTGCAGTCCGCTACCGCAGGTACAGAAGCCTCGCATACAAATAAAGTGAAATTACTACACTACCAGTCAAAAGTTTGGACACACCTGATTGAATGTACTATGTTTTTCATTCTCTTAAAGCCATTTTGATCTAAAGGCTTATGCTTAAATGCTTGGAATTTGTTTCTTAGACAAATATAAATAGTGAAGTTGATGCCTGTGTATGAATTTATTTCCAAAGCCTTTGCCTTTCCATCAAGGCAAAGGGCGGCTACTTTAAAGAATCTAAAATATAAGATAGTTTTGATTTGTTTAACACTTTTTTGATCACTGCATAATTCCATTTGTGTTATTTCATAGTTTTGATGTCTTTACTATTATTCTAAAATGTGGAAAATTGTAAATGTATTATGCTGGATAACACCACTCAGACACTTTTTAATCGTTTTATATTTATATTGTTATATTGTTTATGTATATTGCCTATATCCTTTCTGCACTATTCTTATTCTATTATTTTTTTTATTACCTTCTCTTTGTTCTGCTACTGTACAGTACATTGCTGCTGTGACACCCGAATGTCCCCTAGGGGATCAATAAAGTGCATCTTATCTTATCTTAAATAGTAAAAATAAAGAAACATGTGGTGTGTCCAAACTTTTGACTGATATTGTGTGTCACCGAGTTTACTTGATTGGTTCAAAGTTGCGTACCACTTTGTCTCTTAGGGGCCCAGAGGACAACGCTAGACTGGCTGAGGAGGTCTACCAGCGCCTTAATGCTCATAAAGCTGACAACCCCAGCATGGGAGAGGTGAGGAAACACTTAAGTAATACAACACCACCTACGACGCTTCCTATGTGCTCTGCTGGATTTATGGTATTCTCTTGCCAACACGCTTGAACCAACTTCTCATACTGCTATTTTCAGCTAAACCAGCTTTTTTTTTCATATTAGAGGATGAACTCTAGTTGAAATGATGCAACTCTATATTTATACCGTTTATGGGCGTCTCTGTGGTTTCTGGGTTTTATTTCCTGTTGCTTATTTCTCTCACTCTTTGCTGGACCTTGCTCTCTCTCCTCTTCTTTTCTGTCTTTCTTAGCTGACATTTCCTTGCGCCTGAGACGGGTCTCAAAAGGCATGTATTACCATTCTCTTTTTGCCCCCCACACATCTGAGGTACATCAACATACTTATCTGAGCTTCCTCTATATTTCTTTTGACCGTACTTGACATATTAACAATTTGTTGAAAAGTGCTATTAGCTTAAGTGCTTCCGTCTTTCTATTACCTATTATCTATTCTGAAAAGAACCTTGAAGTGCCTGGAGTTTGTGTTGATCAGTATCTTAATTATGAAGTCTGACAATGATACTGAACTTGCATATGGATAAAAACCTGTTATGCACACCTGCGCACATACCAGAAATTCCACAGTTGGACTAAAGCTGAGGATTTGATCCAAATTAAGTATAGGCCCACTGCTTGGAAGACAAGACCTGACAGATTCACAAAAACATAATGGAAATGGATGACAGTATTCATCAATTTCATGCTTGCATGTAGATCCTGCTTTACTGTGCATCATTCACATCAATCTAATCTTTTTTGTTTTGGTTGCTATCCATAATGTTCATTGTTTTTAGGGTGCTGATAAGGCGCGATCCCAGTTGCTGATCGTCGATCGTGGTTTTGACCCCATCTCACCTATTCTGCATGAGCTGACCTTCCAGGCGATGGCCTACGACCTGCTAGATATCAAACAGGACATCTACAGGTGAGTAAAGCCTGACTGCAATTCAGCTCTCTGCTCACCTGATTGGCCACGTTGGTGTACATGCATACATCCCATTTCATTACCGTATCTCCCTACTCATTTGTGTTGTGTACACTTGTTTTAATTTTTTAAGGTATCAGACAACCGGCATTGGAGATGCAAAGGAGAGAGAAGTTTTACTGGATGAAGATGATGAGCTGTGGGTTCAGCTTAGACACATGCACATAGCAGATGTCACTAAGTAAGTCTGACGCAGCTAGATGAACCTCATCTCTGCACTGTTGGGTCTCGTTGTCGCCCTTCCCAAGTACTGCTGGAAGTTACTCGCCATTAAATCAAAGTAATAAGTTCCATTGTAAGATTACATCCAGAGGATTAATGAGTTCACTTAGTCTGCCATAATTTCTTTTTTTTTTTTACTGAAATGACTTTCGAAAGGCATGTTAGTCATCCATTAGGACACACTTTATCTGATTTCCTCATTTAGCTAAATTTCCTCTTTCAGCTACATTAATTCAAATTAATGTGTGCATTTTTTACAAAGAAATTATTAAGCAGGGTGAAATCATGGCTGCCATTTTTGTTTTTAATTTTGGCTTTATAATAGTAGGAGTTTTTATTTTATTTTTTTGGTTAGCGTGTTGACTTTTAAAATATATGTACCATATGTAGTAGTCGGGTAGAATTTGTATTCAGAAAGTTATAGTTTTTAAAAAAGTGAAGTTAACAGCTTGTTAAATAATGTGTAACATTGACACTGCTCCTGCCCATGGTAACTAAACTTGAACTAAACCTGTTGTTACAGGAAAGTGACAGAACTTCTCCGCACCTTTTGTGAGAGTAAGAGGATGTCCACTGATAATGTGAGTTTTTATCTGCAGTACTTATTTTTCTTTAGTTGTTACAAATGGTATAACATGCAGATTTGGCTTTTCTTCTGCTGTGTTTTTGGTTTAAAAAAATGTGTCTTACTCTTCAGGCCAACATAAAAGATCTCTCTCAGATGTTAAAGAAGATGCCCCAGTATCAGAAGGAGCTGAGCTTGGTGAGTTATTATCTCATTAAGAAAAGAAAGCGCTTTATCTCTAATATCATGATCATCTTTCTATTTCAAAGGGATAATCCTCTCTGAGGAAGTGTTTCACTGTTGTAACTCATATGGTCTTGAACTGTTCAGTCGGGGTTTGTGAACATCTTTGAAGTCATCAAGAGACACTTTCTGAAGCCACTCCGGTGACAGTGATATGGTGGCTGACCCTGTGGAGTCATAGTGTTTTCTTTTGAAACTTTAGTTTAAACCCCTCTGAACTTCAAAATGTGCCCATATTCCAGTAAACTTGGCCTGTTGTCCACAAACTCAGTCCTGTTAGTTTTCAGTGTAGCAAAGTGTCTCTTGATGATGTCACCAATTAGTTTTGGCCTTCTTGTTTCTAACTTGTTTGTGTTCACAAATCTTAACTGAGCTGCTCAGGGCCATGGGAATAATGTGAATGCTTTTTTTTAAGAGTTTATAGGCCATATAATGGCTTTTTGTGCATAAATGTAAACTCATTATTGGTGATTAACCCCACTGAATGCATAACCTTTATTTACTTTGATTCACAGTACTCCACTCATCTGCACCTAGCAGAAGCCTGTATGAAGAAATTCAAGGCCTCTCTTGATAAGCTCTGTGAGGTGGAACAGGTCAGTGCTGTTGTGCAGTATACAGCTTATAATGTCATGGATGTCAAGCAGAAATGGCAAAACTGTTCTTATATCAGTGATGAGGGGAACATGTCTGAATTTTAACAAAAAAAAATCCAAGCAAGTGTTGGAAACAAACAACATAATTTTCATACTGACAAACAATTGACATGAAAATAAAACTCTCTGGAGTGTTTTTAGATGCACTGTGAAGGCAGTTGGGGACTTAGGTAAGCTCAATACACCCACTGGAAATAGAATGGGTGGAATTGTAGTTGTCAGATAGATCTAAAGTTTGAGATAAAGAAACATCATAATGTTGTCATGATCCTTCAAAAGAAAGGCAACCAGACATGACCACAGGTGAACTTACTTTGTGTGAAATTTACATCTCAATATTTGTCCTCATGGGTTATTGGTAAGAGCAAAAAATAATAATAATCGGCAGTCTGTAGTTTTTATCTCATATTCATTTAAAAATGTTTACAGTTTACAGCACCAGGGAACAACTCCGCTGTCCCACCATGTTGCCACTGACTAAGTATCTTAGAGAGTATGTCTGACATGGAATAACATCCTCCCACTCACTCATCATGACAAAGTGACCTCGCCATGATAGCATCCTTATTAATAGTTCCTCTGCGGCATGTCCAAGCACCACTGCCACTGTGTAGTGATAGTTAATGGGGAATCTTAATGGTAATATTGCATAAGGAGCTTGAGACCGGACATCCACCTCCTTATATGTACAGTAATGCAGAGGCAGCTGTTATGTCACTACTCAGAGTAAAGACCTTTAACATCACACACATATGTGCAACTGCACCATCCAGAAATCCCCTCCATCAGCAGGAGCCTGGGATAAAGCCGCGGCCCAGACCCCTGCCAAGCCCCAATAGATTGTCTGAATGTGGCAGCCATGCTTTGTCTGCCGGAGGGTGTGTATTCTACCAGAGTTAGGCCCATATCAGATGAATCACAGGCACAGAAGAAATGATAAGCTACGCATGGTTGTGGTATTATGAGATGCAAGTGTTAATGGGGCCTTTTTGTATGAGTGATTCACTCCATCGCACTAATGGGTCTTTCAGTATGTCTGAAAGCTGTCTCTGTAATCCTATGGGCATGTGTTGGCTCTAAGGTGGACAGCTTGAGCCAAGCAGCCACAGCTCTCTGTCAGCTGTCCTTTTTTAAATGTTCTGCATTGTCTGGCGCAACTCAATACAAATGTGTGTGTACAACTATATTAGAAATGGTACGCTAATTGTAGTACATTTTGATGTGCATTTCTAACCATTGTCTTGATTTCAGTTGCTCACACACAGTTTTGTTGTTGATTGGCCCAAGTGAGGCTTAATCCAAATTCACTATGAAGTTTAGCCAGAGATTTTTAGGAAGGTCATACAGTGCTGAGATTTGCATTTGAGGAAGATCCCGAAGCTAAAAGTAAGTATGAAAGCCTAAGTTAAGTAGCCAGTAGTTGCCAGTGGTTTTGAGGTTGTTGATGGATTATGCACGCAACTCTGGAAATTTAAATTGTGCATTCTAGGCCAATTTCTTTGTTCAAGAATGGTTTGCTTGCTTGTTCTACATTTCATAGTATAAAGTTTAACGTCACCAACATTACAAGCAACCAATAAGAAAGAGTGCAAGGGTCAGAGCTATTCCTGTGACTGTAGCAGGGTCGTGAGAGAGACGTGCTTGGGAGGGAAAAAGAAAACAAAAGCTAAGGAGATAGATAGGAGGCAGTAGATACACCGAATGTATGATGTGTGACTTAAAGCCATATTTAACTTTGGTAGAACATTTTCACTTGACCATATCCACCACCATTGGAGTTCAGGAGTAGTCATCCTCCAAAATCAGCTGCCCTGTGAATCAACTGTCTGTATCAGTAACTGCTCACAGGCAAAATTACATGATGAAGAATATGACTTTGGACCCAGTGAAATTTACTAGACTTACTTGGCTTTATTGTTCTGTGAAATTCCATAGAGGTATGATTGCGAAAAGTGAAAATGTTCTATTGAAGTAAAATTCTTTAAGATACTCGCACCAAAACGGCGCAATAGCTGAGTGAGGGTGCAATTTGAAATTCACACTCAAATAGTACTTTAAACACTGGTTTGTCCCACAGGACTTGGCAATGGGGTCAAACGCAGAGGGGGAACCTCTAAAGGATGCCATGAAGAGCATCGTTCCTGTGCTCCTCAACAATGAAATTGAGGCCTATGACAAGATCCGCATCATACTGCTGTATATATTCCACAAGAAAAAAGGTGGGCCCTCAAAACGGGAATTTCTGTTTTGACATTTTGTAACCAACATGGTGCAGAAAAGCATACTCCACATGACTGCTGCTTGAATTGACAGAAAGTATTGAAATTGAGTGAATAGCTGTGCAAGAACCAGATCTTTTTATTAGCTTTGCCATTTGTATATGAAGAGTCTGTGTGGCTATCTGTAGGCATCGGGGAGGAGAACCTTACCAAGCTCATCCAGCACGCCAACATACAGGCAGACAGCAACATCATCACCAACCTGCAGAAACTGGGCTG
The DNA here is from genome assembly GCF_048128805.1 of Centroberyx gerrardi. Classification (NCBI taxonomy): domain Eukaryota; kingdom Metazoa; phylum Chordata; class Actinopteri; order Beryciformes; family Berycidae; genus Centroberyx; species Centroberyx gerrardi. The sequence goes on from NC_136003.1 coordinate 21,305,945, forward strand.
TAACATCATATCTGGGGTAAATTTCTTGACTGCAGTTTGGTTACAGTCACATTGTTCTGTTCTATAAAGGCATTACCTCAGTATTTGTTATACAAATTGTGTTGTTCTGTCAGGGCCCCAATGATGGGAAAATGCTGCCAGACCGGAAGGAGCGCACCGAGAGCACCTACCAGCTCTCCAGATGGACACCCACCATTAAAGACGTCATGGAGGTATGGAAGTCTAAAGGAGGTCGCAGGTGCTGCTGGTAGACATGACCAGAGTGTTTCTTTCAGCTGGGTGTTGTCAGGTTTTACACCATCTCTGTGTCTGTGTCCCAGAATGCCATCGAGGACAAACTGGACCGAAGGCAGTGGCCGTTCATCTCTGATCCGGCTCCCATCAATACAACCCAGACTGCAGTCAGGTGGGTGCTGGAAAAGGATGATTTTTAATATTGTATGACGTGCACAATGTTACTTTCACAATGCAAATAAAGAGCTGAAGGTAGGTTAAGGGGTAAAAGGGGAAAAATGTTTTTAAAGGGGGAAAAAATGTAAGCCACGAAAAACCCCACATGCCTTTTTTCTGACATTCCAGGAAAATGTTGTTTTGAAAATGTGGAACAAGTTTTTTTTTTTTAAAGCAATACAAAGATGATCAACTGAGGTAGCAGACAGATTATTATTGTCACATGAAAGCTTTTATCCCTGTAACTAAGTTGGAACCAAGCTTTTGACGAAGGGAGTTGAAAAGGTGAAATTAAGCCAGTTCTGAATGCTGCTTTGAATACCCCATAATCCCCTTGGAGTTGCCATCATGATTATGGTGCTTATACAAACCACTCTCATGGACCTGGGGTGACTCATAATCTGCATTTACTAATGCACAATGCTTTGTCTCCTTCCTGTTGGGCAAAGTACTTTTTCAGCGTTTAAATCTGAGTAGTCATTAATGTCAACACTGATATATCATTATTATGACAACAGTTGTTGATATATGTACTATATATAACTCATCTTTGAACTTTTTGCTTGCACTTTGTTGACATGTTGACTATTCCAACTTGGACTAGTTGTTATGTACTCCCACTTTTATTAGATTTTTTTTTTTTTGGTTTTGGTTTTGGTTACAGCTTCAGTGCAAACTAGTTGTTATTTTTAGCATACATGTTATGATATAAGGACTACTACTAACTCTAAACATTGGCTTTATAGTTGCTTATTTTGGGTAGTTACCTGCATTGATTATTTTTTTGTGATCCTCACATTTCACATTGTCCAATAGTGGGCTTAACGAATCAAAGAGAAGCAATGCATTATATTTAGAGGCTCCCAGTTTTTATATTGCAGTTCATGATGATGACTAATGATTGATCATATCCATGTGAGAGAATCAGCAGCTCACAAACAGGCCTTAGGTTTATGAATAGACCTAGTTGCTCAGTTACTGTTTTAATGTCTTTACAGCAGTGCACGTTTCGGACACTGGCACAAAAATAAATCTCCTACAGAATATCGCTCCGGCCCTCGGCTCATCATCTTTGTGATCGGCGGGGTGTCGCACTCAGAGATGCGCTCCGCCTATGAGGTCACTCGAGCCACTGATGGGAAATGGGAGGTGCTGATCGGTAAGTACTGGGGAAAACGTTGGACTCTACCATAGTTCAAAACGTTTGCAGGCAATCACTGTTTAGAGACCATTTAGTTTCTACCTTCTCCCAAGGATATGAGTATCATTTTGCTCATTTTTCTTGGCAGGCTCGTCTCACATCCTGACCCCAACCAGCTTCCTTACTGACCTGAAGAGTCTGGACCAAGTGCTTAATCCTGATTGTTAGAGAAGACCCTGGGCAGGGAAGAGCACACTGGGATAAGGAGTCAGTCTTTCAACTGAGATGACTGGTCTCTTGTCACAGCGTCTCAGACATCTGAAGTAAAACATAGTAAAATTTTAGATTTAATCATGGAAGGAAACATATTTGTGATTCTTTTTTTTTTTTGTCTTTTAGAATGTTCTTTTTATTATAATGCTTGTTGTGAAATGGATTATGTATATACTACTGCTGTGATTGAAACTGTATTCAAAATATTTAATTTGAACATAGACCTTTATGAATATTATTTTGATGATTGTACCTTATACTGTAATTATATCAAAATTAACAAATTCTTATTTTTGTTATTATAAATTTCATTTCCCTTTATTTTATTTTTCACTCATAAAATCTCACCATCTTCACAAAACTGGATGATCTAATTCCAAAATTGCAATATAAGTCCAATGTAGATGTATGAAAGGCAATGGGAGAAATATATCCAGTGACATCCAATGTTTGGTACCTTATTCCCCCTAGGTGCCTTCTTTTGTTTTCTCATCAAATTTAATCTAAGAATGTCTCAACTGCTGTCTTCTTCTGAAATCTTGCACTTTTACCATGTACTTTTATATAGTAAGGTTGGGAGTGAGTGTGGTAGGTCTGTTGTTTCTTTGTTGTCCTTAGTAGAAAAATGATTAATAAAAGAAACATAATGTATTCACTCAATATTGTGCCTTGTGTATTGTCTCCTAGAGGGCTTTCAGTCGCCCCCTAAAAGTTATTTTAAAGCATTGTGGTTGCTTGACTTCCTTAAAAGGGAATACCACTCAGCTGAAGTACTCATATTTGTTTTCCCTGTGCCTTTGGACAGCTCAATTTGCCTTCAATTTGAATATTCACTCCTATCCTCTACAGCCAGAAAGTGGACAGAGGAGGCCTGCCACCCGCTCTATGATGTCACATCTATGTACAACTCCTTTGAAAATGAACTGAAAAAGGAGCTGGTGAGAACACAGATTCTGCACCATAAAATCACCATAAATCGCTTAAGTGCTAAACCACACTCACAAAGATTACCATTAAGTGTAAATGGAGCAGGTCCAGGCTTTACATACAGTAGTCATGGTTTTAGCTTTGTGTGTTGTTGATATTGACAAATAATCAAGCTGTTTTAGGTCAGACGAATAGGTCATGTGGATTCCTAAACTTGAGTTGTCATGTCAAATTACATTTCACATTGATACTTATCTAGAATGATTTACAGTAGCTGTCAATCTGACATTACCTGCCCACTGGACTGTGTATTCCTCACCAGCATTTGGCTTTGTGACTGTAAACAGGCAAAATTACTGTTTGAAAATGAGTTCCCCGGACATAATGAACAATAAAAGGCAGAAGGAAAGGAAAAGTAAAGAATCCCATCATTCCTGATTATTCGGGCAGCCACTGTAACTGAAAATGATCAATGATCAATTTTACACCAAAGAGAAGTATCACTTTAAGTGGGCCTCTAACATGTGGGCCTCTAAATTTTCTATCCTCTTTCTGACCAGATATATGAAAAGAAGCATTAACCCCGTCAGCATTTGATACCTTATGGTTCAGGGCATTACTTCTCACGTTCTCTGAATGCCAGGCCATTTACCATGTGACCTATATGATATTTATCAGTCACTTCTATCAAAGCTTCCCAGTTGTTTTTCCCCAGGATCCAGTCATAACCCTCCATAACTCCTCCTCACAATCCTAGGCAGAGCCACATGGTGTTTGTGCCTTTCAGATACGCACTGCCCATCATTCAGCCTCACAAAAGATAACATAAAAATTACTTATTTTGATTTAAGTGTTTAGTTTTTCTTCATTATGATTTGTTTGAGCTTTCCTCCACAATCTTAAATCAGGTTGGAAACCAACTGCCTAAATGACAGCATAGTGCAAATGAATAATGTTCTTTCCTCCACTGATAAGTTCATGACTACTCTCACGGTTTTATGTGGCTGAATACCTAAAACTTGACCTGACATATGCCTACTTGCACAATATAAGGGCATTGTGTGGTTGTCAAAATGCAAACATGAACTTTAAGTACAGAGGTTAGCGCAGCAGGACAACGTACACCGCTACCAGTGAAAAGGATCATCCCTCTCCAATGTTGAGGATTATGTTTTCATCTGGGATTACAGATGGCGATATTAAGACGGGGCCACTGGCTGGGGTCTTAATGGCAATGGGTTAATACTGAGGGCTTAAGTCTATTTAAAAGCATTCCCTCAAGCCATATCCAGTATACGTTTGGAGCGAATCGAACTGGATCATATTGTCCATTGCACATACTATGTTTTATGTATTATTGTAAGAACTATTGAATGGAACCTCCACCAACTGAAGGAAGTCGTTTTGTGTAACTTTTCGATACTGTTGCACATTTTGGTTACCCCTAACTTGGACACTTTTTCCGTCTTTTATTCGTCTTTTATTTTGCACGATGACGGCTGCTGAAGTGGAGTCAAAAATGGAAGCTAACGGCATCCTACTGGTATGACAAGAAAGCCATCAGTGTTATGCTAGAAAGTTTGTGTTACATGTTCATTATTACTTTCAGTGCATTTTAGGGGGCCTTTTCTTTTGATGTCATTTCATTGTCTTGTTTTTCCTAAGTCACAGTATTGTATCTAATTGCTCAAAAAAAGACAAAAGAAGTAGTAGTAGTTATTTTAAGTATGACTTATGCTTGTAAATTGATTTTGTCATACTGTAAATTGTTGGCATATGATATGATTAACTGTCACAATTTGACACAGTTATAATCGTCTCTTGCTGTGATTCTTAACATGGGAATCAGGATCCCCGTCGCGGGAGATGATGTAGAGAATATGAAAAGAAAATCCCTTTTTTTCTTTGTAAAACATAAGCATATATCTTTCTATTATGATTCATATGGAGCCATCAGCCACATAGGTTGAGAACAACTGATTTATTGCCATGGCAAGAAACATTAGCTATCTTATTTTATATTCTTCTTTTGTCCCATGTTCATCAGGAAACCCCTGAGCAGGAGAAGATCATCTCTATAATGAGTTACTCTCAGCGTGGACGTATGGACGAACAGCGTTGCGCCTTGGGTCCTGCCAAACCAGCGCAACCTGCAGGTTGGGACAGTACACACAAACAAAAATACAAGAACTCTGCATGGTATGTGTCCTGGTGCCTGGCTCATCCCTGCTCCCCACAGGTTCAAGCAGTGAGGACTTCTTCCACGCCTTGGCCAACATGCAGGGACAGCGCCTCGATGACCAGCGGGTGTCACTTGCCTCACTGCCAGGGTTTAACCGCAAGGTACTAGACTACAGATTGTAGAGGGAGAACGCATGCCTCTGCAGAGGTGGCGTGATGAATGTACTGCTGAAGTCTACTCCAATATGTGACTTTTGTGCTCTTAGGACCCCGAGAGTGATGCACATCGGGGCTCTGCACCTCACATTGTTCTGACTCAGAGTACGCCAGACATAAACAGGAAGCTGCTGTCAGTACCCAACAGCCCGGGGCAGATTCCCTCTCTGCACCAGCCCTCCAAGGCCATACAGGTTTGTTGTCCTTCTGCATCATTTTGGCTGTTCTAACCTCGCTTCATTCTGTGTTATTAAAGGTTGTTCATCCTCATTTGGGACTGGTCTTTAATACACTGTTACTGTCCAATAGGGGGCGTCATCTGATGAGCAACTGAAGTTCATGTCTATGATCAGCCACGGTCAGCGTGGACGCATAGATGATCAGCGCTGCTCCTTGGATCCTAGTAAGAGCGCCCCCTGCTCACCCCGACGCACAGAGAGAAAGGCAACTGCAAGTACATTACCAAGTGAGTGAAGAGCAACTAAAACTAGCTGTATTGATGAACTTTTTATCTTTGTAAACAATTCCAGAGTTGTGGTACTTCTTTCTTCTTATTTTCCCTTACGTCCTGACAGGTCCAGATTCTGAGAAGTGCCACTTACATTTTCATAATTCTTTACATATACGATCACATAACTATTACGCCTGTTTTCATTTCTCGACCTCTCAGGTCCAGATTCTGATAATTTATTCAGCCTCCTGGCCAACACTCAGGGCCAACGGCTTGACGACCAGCGAGTGTCTCTTCCTTCACTACCAGGCATACAGAATGAAAAGGCCGCATCCACTACTGGAGGAGATTCAAACTACTTGTGTTACATGGTCTCCAAAGCCCAGGTTAGTCTCTCCCAATTTCTTTTTCAAAGCTGTTTTTGCCTGGAGAATAGAACAGAATAATTTAATTTAATTTAGTTATGGTTTTGACATCTATGGATGAAAACACCAGACCCAAAAGGGTGACCTCAGGTCGGCCTCTAAATGTTGCTCAATTATAAAACTGGAATGTAAACAAAATATTACAGAAATAAAATGTAATTTTCTTATTAATTAGAATTAATTTTAACTAGGTAGGCCAATAGATTTGCAGGGTCTAAATGAAAATGAGCCAGCCACAAAATGACTGCAAGCGATTTCACCCCCATGAGCCATTTCACCCACTGTATTATTATTATTATTATTATTATTATTATTGTTATTATTATTATTAGTAGTATTATACACATAGTGCTTCTGAGTCCGTTTCCATGGGAACGACCTGTCAAAGCATGCCATCAAGTGATGGCTTGTGGCTGTAAGAAAAGTTGTGGCGGGACAGTGTTGCACATTTTTTTGAAAGCTGAGATATTTAAATAGTAAAATTCAAAACTTTGTCACTTATTTCAAGCCAGCATTCGTTCGCTGTGCCTTGGATTTTTCTGCGAACTAACTGACCTAATTGATTTCCAGGGTTCCAGAATGGAGGACCAGAGGTGTTCCTTACCCCAAATCAGGAGCCCGGTGGCCCAGTCTTCACCAAAAAAGGATTGCCCTGCGTCTGGTTCAGGCCCGCCACGTTCAGCCTCCTTCAGCCCTGGCACAGACATAGAGCGACCAAAGAGCAAAGATAAAAAATCCCCAAATCAGGTATATTCTCAATCAAGTCAAGTCCTTTATTATCAGGTGACAGCAGCATCCATTTTCAACAGTCTGTACCTGTGTGTGTGCGTGGTCGAACAACATAACAAAATGAATAGTTTTGTCTAATCTGAAAATGATACAAGTAGTTTGGAAATGAAACCACTGTAGAATACCACACAGACTGGATCCCAGTTAAACATTTGATCTCGTAATAGTACGCTTGTTATAGCAGCGTTGACTAATCTGGTATCGTTCGCTTTATTTCTTATCCAGGAGGTGACTCCAGCTGAACAGGAGGATTTTTTTTCCTTGATGCATCATGTCCAGCGCGACAGAATGGATGAACAGCGCTGCGTCTTGGATCCCAGCAGGAGTCCCAAGTCCACACCCAAACACAATGAAAGCAAGCCCGCCCAGAGCACTGTGCCCACAGGTCAGCCCACTGCTGTGTGTCTCACAAAGATTTGATCACTTTCCTGCCACTTTTTTTAAACTTTTTTTTGTAAATGATAATATAATGCACTTTCATTTCCATAATTCTATACATATTTGATTACATGTCTACTATGCCTCTTTTCACTTTTCACTTTCCCAGGTCCAGATTCTGAAAAGTTCTTCAGCCTCTTGGCCAACTCTCAGGGCCGACGGCTTGACGACCAGCGAGTGTCTCTTGCTTCGTTACCAGGGATACAGAATGGAAGCACCACATCAACTGCTGCAGGGGCGGATGCAAGCTACTTGTGTTACATGGTCTCCAAGGTCCAGGTTAGTCCCATACACTGTGCAGTGGAAGAAACATACTCAGAAAAACAACGGTGGTGACAGTTTTCTGTTACTTAGTTCCTCAAAACCTTCCTACACCACATTGCAGTGGTGGGATATTTCTAACAACAAGTTACCTACTTGGATTCACCATTTCAACAAGCAATCATATTTTCATTTCAAAGGGCTCCAGGATGGATGAACAGAGATGTTCTGCACCCCACATCCTCCAGAATCTGGGGACCCCATCTGCTCAGCGGAAAGCCGTGTCCAGTTCTGAGAGGCCCAGTTTGACTGATTCCTCTGAAAAGCCCCCCCGGAGGTCCGCCTCCCTCAGCCTTGACAAAACTGACCAACCTCGGCAGGTGAGGGATCACGCCACACAGCTCTTAATTTAGTTTGCACTTTTATTGCCCAGTACTCCTCATTTTTTACTGTTGATTTAGACAAGACACTGAGGTCAGGTCAAGATCGGATAGGGAGGATGATCCTCCCCAAACTTTTGTAGATAAAATGTGGTCGTGTAATAGACTTCCAATATGTAGGAATGTTCAGAATGTATAGGATGTTTGTGTGTTCCCCACTTCCCATTACAATTGTTTTTTCTTTATGTCTTTTCAGGAAACATCTCAGGCTGAGCAGGAGCAGTTCCTTAAAATGATGCATCATGCTCAACGTGGACGTATGGACGAGCAACGCTGCTCTTTGCAACCTAGTAGTACACCCACACACAATGGAAGTGCTAGAAACGCTGCACCCACAGGTCAGAGCAACACACAGCCACTCATGGTCAGCTGTTTGTTTTCTGTCTATGGGATACCACAGAAATAACCCTCCACTCTCCATAACAGGTGCAGAGGCTGATGCATTCTTCAAAATCCTCACCTCCAGTCAGGGCCGGCGGCTAGATGATCAGCGTGTTGCACTCCCTACCTTGCCAGGGATAAGTGGGAGTAATAAAAATGTTGCCCAAGTAAGTCACATACCACCCAAATTAGCATTTGGTGTGAACATCCAGGATATTGCCAACCTAAATGTAATTCCCTGTTACTTTTGTTGTGACCTGCCACCACAGTACATGGTATGCAAGACATTATGTCATCATCTGTCTGTCTGTCTGTGTGTGTATGTGTGTGTGTGTGGACACATTCTTGTGAACACAATAAGTCAACAACAATAGATGATAGAAACTTAATACTTACACCACAGGTTCCGCCTATAGAGTAGATGATCTGAGTCGGTTTTGGAGCTTACTACATAAATTTATATATATTTATAACACCCATGTTTTATGTGAAGACAGCTATGTTGACGTAGAAATATTTGCAAATGAATTAATTAATTTGCTTAATTAATGACGTCAATAGCATAACAGGTTATGTTTAATATATCATGGTGATTATGACGGGACATTAGGCAGCTGAAGTGCCTCTTTTTATTCTGCAAGGGTCTTGGACCAAACATCATTCTGACAGAAGGGACACCAGCAACATCAAGGAAGGCCTATTCCAGCACTTCCTCTCACATGGCTAATGCAGATTCTGGCTTGCCCATGGCCCTATCCAAATCTGCCTCATTCAGCCCTGACTCTGAATATCAGAAGAAGCAAAATTCCTCAGCACAGGTAAATTGTCCCCCTAAAATGTAGAAGTGTTATGAATTGATTTTCTATATTCCACTTCACTCTCTTGCTGTACATTGCACTTGTCTGTCTGTCATAATTTCACCACGAAGACTTAAAGCTCCACTAGGCAACTTTGCAAGTTGGCAGCTCCAAATGGCTGTTTGAAAAAATTGAACTTAAATTCCCAGAAATCATGTAACATGATGTTGGTAAACTGCACACCCCATGCTCATGTTTACCAACCCGTTTGGTCTGTGATCACTTTATACCGAAAGATACCAAAAGGACAAGAGAGGCAAAAAATTTAACGTTGGTGAGTCCAGCTTTTTCTGGATAGAGCGCTCACTCGCTGCTGTTTAAGAAACAATTTGTATTTTGCTCTTAAAGGAATAGTTCACCCAAAAATGAAACAGTCCCGGAGATCCCCTGGAAGAAGTACATTGCAGCTTTCTCCAAAACAACTGAAGTTGCTGGGGTCCTGTCTTCAGTCTTCAAAAAATAACAGAAAATAACCATAAAAAACTTACAGCATAATCCAAGTCTCTTGAAGCCAAAAGATCCCAAAGTGACTTGAAAACATTTACACCATTATTTAGCTGAAATCGCCACTCTAACTGTTGATTTCAAAAACCGTCATGTTTGCGCGCAGCCCGGCCTTGATAGGTAAGTTAAGATGGGTGTATTTCTATGTGGAAATTTTGTTCTGTGCAGTTTTTAGGTGTTTTCAAAGCATGAAGATGATCATGGTTTGGTGAACTGGTCTGCAGCCCCTCAGTTATGAATAAATGACCTAACTAGAATCACTTGAACACTTTCCAATGTTCAATGACATGTTGTTTCTGTACAGGTGACACTGAAGGTATCTATGAGCTTCACACCACAGCAGGTAAGACCAGGCCATTGCCACAGCTTGTGCGGGGAGTGTGCCAATTGCCTAAAGATATTGTCCCGATAACAGACACGTAACTTACATGATTCTTTTATCTGTCAAAGGGACGTAAGAATGTCGGCCAACCATGTACATTCCCAGAAGTCTTCCTCACTCTAGGAGCCCCAGGACAGAAGCTTGTGGTTCCTTTGAGCCCGTCACTGGGCAGACCCCTCTCCCTCAACCTAAACCTTGTCCCAAAAGAAGACTCAAACTCCACGCCCTGCTCCCCAAGCCACGCAAGCCCCAGGAAGGCCCGCTCAAGACCATCGTCTCCCAACGCAGGAGCATGCAACAAGCCACATCCTGCATCTGCATGCCCACATGAACAGATGAAGTTTGTGACCTGCCCTATCAGCCCAAATGAGGACTACTTCACTCTGATCGAGAGGGTTCACACAGCCCAGATGCAGAAGAGTCAAGGAGGAGAAAAAGGGAGAGGGGATCCAGGAAAGGGGAAGGAAAAGGCAGAGCAAGGAAAAGGAAGGGGAAAGGGGGGTGGAAAGAAAGACAAGAAGGATGGTGGCAGAAAAAGGTAGCCAGGTATGCCATTGTAAATTATAAATTTTGCTATAGGCATGTTTCTTTAAAATTATTCATTTGACAGAGTTTATGGATTTTTTTCTGGTTGTCATATACCTATTAAGAAGCTATTATCAGAGTAGAATTGAAGTTTGCTCTATTTGTTTTCAAGACTAAGTTAGATGTTGAATCTTTGGCTTACAACTTTCAAGGCGTATTAATTTTTGTTTCCTTTTTGCTAGCTTAATGTTCCATGCATGCATTGTCTATTTTGCTTCCAGCTCAATAAAGTAGGCCAGAGGTGATTATAATCTCATTATCATCTCAGCTTTTTCAAATATAAATACAATTTAAACTATTAGTTCTTTGAGTTCTTACTGCTGTAGTTGTGATTCCCAGAGAGAGAAATTGCAGGTAGGTTTGAATTGCAATCACAGATGTGGGAAACTGTATAAAAATGTACACAAAAAAATTGCAATAATAATAAAATGAAAATAACAAGAATAAATCTGATCCCCAATTCATGTTTGTTCTTGATTAGTTGAGGGAGGAATCGCCTCCCTGTGGGAGGAATCAGCGATTTACACATTTACTGGTTGATGTGTCCATTTACCATTTTACTTGAGCACTATGGAGGCCCAACAGATGTTTCAGAGGAATCGCTTTTATTGGTGTATCTAAACAACACAGCATGTCACCTGTGTTGCCGGTAAACACCAGCAATTTAAGTCTGTCTCTTTTTTGTTGATGGCAGATCAGTTTCCACCATGTTCAGAATTTCAAGAAACTTTCAACATTGTAACAGCTCAAAATGAAAAAAACACCCTGTTCAGTGCAATTAGTGTGCCTCAACCTGAAGAAAAAGTTTTCACATTTGTGCTTAATAACAGGAAATGCAGTAATGATTGACAGGTTGGGCCATGATATCAACATATGTTCTGATACACCTCCAGTTAGCTGTTATGTTAAATAGCTTTGCAAGCCAACCTAAGATTGAACGTGCCATAGAATTAACAGATAGATTAACAGGATAGGGGAGAAAATGTTAATGTTTATTGAAGTTTTACAGAAGAGAATTTAACAGGGGACTCATATTCTGTGAGCTCTGTTGGAACACCTCAACTGGATTTTGTATCTTATTCAGCAGAGTCACTTCCCTAAAGGTGAGAAAAGAAAAATATTGTTTTTAGGAACTTTTTATAGGAGAGTATTTGTAGGTATACTGCAATTAGATGTATAGATATTACTGAAAATCACAGAAATGAAGTAAATACATCATTAAAGGATATGTTTGGCAATTTTGGACCTATATCATTTGTCTCTCACATACCTGTAGTACTTGGACCCACAGACAATATCGTCAGCTGTCAGTTGCAACAGCAAGCTGCTGTTGCTAGCCTCTTGCTGCTAACAATGAGTCCAAACAGGGTTTGTCAAAATATCTCCAAAAAAGCCAGTCTATGACACCGATATGGCGACCAACCAACGTATTTATATCCACAGCCTGGAAAGCAGCAGCACCGCACCATTTCCACTCAGTGGATAGTTCTACCAAACTGCACCTGGGTCCATGTGCAATTATTTACAATCTGACTTGACTGTCCACAAAACTAGATCACGCCATCAGTAACACACTTTCACCCTACAGCAGTCTGTGCTGCGGCAGAGAAAAATAGTTCATTGATTTCCTGGTTAGTGAAAGTGTGTTTAATGATGGAATTGTGTCATGAAATTGGAGCTAATTTAAATTCATGTACTTTGCAACTTGTCCGTTTACTCTCAGTTCCCCTGTGGAGCCTACGAATTACTTTTTTTTTTAGGTATTTTGACAAACCCCATTTGGACTCATTGTTAGCAGCAAGAGGCCTAGCAGCGGAGCTTGCCGTTTCAACCGACAGTTGACTCAGGAGTCAATATTCTCTGCGGGTCCAAGAACCACAGGTATGTAAGAGACAAATTATATACCGGTATAGGTACAAAATTGGCAAACTTATGCTGTAATGCATGAGATACAACAGAATCATACAGATACCTTTCCAACATCACGGCTCTTGGCTCTCAGCTTGTTGACCTGGGACTCAGCGATGTCAGCACGCTCCTGAGCCTCCTCCAGCTCATGCTGAACCTTCCTGAACCTGGACAGGTGAGTGTTGGCCTGCTCCTCCTGTAAAGTTCAGGGACTATACTGTTTAAGTAGATCTCTGATATTATGGTACACTTACTCTGTAATCAATGACATTTTCTCAAATATTTATTAATGATTGACTTACAGCCTCCTCAGCCTGCCTCTTGTAGGCCTTGACTTTGAGCTGCAGCTTGTCCACCAGATCCTGAAGTCTGGTCACATTCTTCTTGTCCTCCTCAGTCTGTAGAGATAAAGGATAAAGGTGATGGAGAGTAGAGATAGGATGATGGAGAAATCATGGTCATTTTTTAGTAAGATAAGAAAGTACCTGGTAGGTGAGCTCCTTGACTCTCCTCTCATATTTGCGGACTCCTTTAACAGCATCAGCTCCACGTCTCTGTTCAGCCTCAACTTCACTTTCCAGCTCACGTACCTGTAAGATAGGACAGTAAATACTGAATGTTATTCTCAACTTAGTTGCTGTTATTTTTACCATTAGTTTTGTATTTTCATCCAAAACATTTATACAGTGCATACCCTGGACTCCAGTTTCTGGAGCTGCTTCTTGCCACCCTTCATGGCCAGATTCTCAGCCTCATCCAGACGGTGCTGCAGGTCTTTGACTGTGACCTCCAGGTTCTTCTTCATCCTCTCCAGGTGAGCGCTGGTGTCCTGCTCCTTCTTCAGCTCCTCAGCCATCATGGCCGCCTGAAATGATGAACGTTCTCGTTACAATTTAATCTGAAATAATTTTAACGTTAATTATCAAACACATAGAAGTAGACCAACAAAGTAAAGTCTTCATAAAATAGAAGAGACAGATGTAAACTCACATCAGTGATAGCCTTCTTGGCCTTCTCCTCAGCATTTCTTGCCTCCTGAACAGAATCATCTACCTCACCCTGAACCTGGACAAGGTCGGCCTCCAGCTTCTTCTTGGTGTTTATAAGACTGGTGTTCTGAAAATTAAAAAAAAGAATATTTAATACAATATTTATAATAATATAAGTAATATTTTCAAGACATATTTTCATGTGAGCAATGGATAACAAACCTGAGAGTGAAGCAGACCCACACGCTCACTAGCATCAACCAGTTCCTGCTCAGCCACTTTGCGGCCTCTCTCTGTCTGCTCCAGAGCGGCTCTCAGCTCCTCAATCTCAGCCAGCATCAGACCATTTCTACGCTCCACCATGGCAACTTGCTCCTTCATGTCTTCCTGCCCTCTGATAGCATCATCAAGGTGCAGTTGGGCATCCTGGAACCAAAGAAAACAGATGTGAACTGACCCCTTTTACTCACTCTTTGACATTTCTCACCAAATGATGGTGGTAGACTTACCTTGAGCTGTCCCTGGACATTCCTCAGTTGTTTCTGGGCCTCAGCAGCCTGCCTGTTGGCATGGCTCAGCTGAATCTCCATCTCATTCAGGTCTCCTTCCATCTTCTTCTTGACTCTCAGGGCATCATTCCTGCTCCTGACCTCAGAGTCCAGAGTGCTCTGCATGGAGTCAATCACCCTCTGGCTGTTCCTCTTGATCTGCTCCATCTCCTCATCCTTCTCTGCCATCTTCCTGTCAACTTCACTTTTGATCTGGTTGAGCTCAAGCTGAACACGAAGAATCTTGGACTCCTCATGCTCCAGTGTACCCTTTAGGAAAAGTCAAATACGTACTCGATTAGAAGTATCATATCACAACAAAAACGTATTTGATAAAATTAGTCAAAGAACTAATGGCATAGAGCACAGATATGCTGGATTTTGTCAAATTACAATGTTAAAATAACAAACAAATAAATACAAACTGTTTTACCTCTGCCTCTTCTAGGGCTGTCTGAATTTCAGCCTTCTCAGTCTCCACTGTCTTCTTTGCCTTCTCCAGCTCATGGATGCTCTTTCCAGTCTCCCCAATCTGTTCAGTCAGGTCTGAGATCTCCTCTACAGAAGAAAAATAAGTAAGGTATACAATCTTGTAACCTTCATATCTGGTATGTAATGATTGATTATTTGCCTCAAAAGTAGATGGTAGTCAACATACGCTGCAGGTTCTTGTTCTCTCTCTTCACGGTCTCCAGTTGATCCAGAGCCTCCTCATAAGAGTTCTTCATCTTGAATATTTCAGTGCTGAGAGAGCGAGCCTCTTTCTGGGCTCCTTCCAGCTCTGCCTGGCCCTCCTCATACTTCTGTTTCCATTCTGCCAGGACCTAGTATTATATGGTTAAATCAAAATTATTAAGTCATATTCGTGTTCATTTTTAAAATTATATTTTATTTAATAACTTGGGCTTTGAATTCTAGCATCATCCGTTACCTTATCAAAGTTCCTCTGCTTCTTGTCAAGGTTAGCAGCCAGAGAATTAGCTCTCTCCACATCAATCATGAGGTCCTCCACCTCACCCTGCAGCCTCTGCTTGGTCTTCTCTAGAGAGCCACACTTCGAGTTCACAGCCTCAATGGATTCCTCAGCATCCTGCAGACGCTGGGCAAGCTTTTTCCTGCAGAGAAAAAGGTTGGTTTCTCTCAAGGTTCCAACAATATATGGATTGAACCTGTTAAAGAGTAGAAACTTTTCTGGTTACTTGGCCTCCTCCAGCTCCTCAGTGCGCTGGATAGCATCAGTCTCGTATTTACTCCTCCACTGAGCCACCTCGCTGTTGGCCTTGGACATGCCACGCTGCAGCTCACCCTTAGCCTCCTGCTCCTCCTCATACTGCTCTCTGAGCAGGTCGCAGTCATGCCTGGCTGATTGAACACCATGGGCCAGGGCATTCTTAGCCTATGACACATTACAACAAACAGGTTTTATAGTGTCTTTACAATTGACTATGAACAAATTACCGAAGTCATTTAATCTCTCTCATTTCAACTAAGCAACAAGTTATTGAACTGGAATATGTAAGACTGGAATCCAATCCCTCAGAATACTTGATGGAGACAGAAATGATGCAGACAAATGATTGAGCCAGTCAGTAACAAGATGCATCATCCCTCCAAGTTTCATCAAAATTTGACTGTTGGTGTAGCAGTTGTGGCCTTTCAAATTAAATTTTGTTAGTTGTGTGAATTAGTCCAATCTGTGTAATTTTTCAAATGCTAGAAAACAGTGCGAAGATGCATCATCCATCCAAGTTTTGTCAAAATCAGACCAGTGGGGTCTGAGATATCACCTGAGATATCTTGTTTGACAAAGTGGACATACACAGCCCGAACATAGATTTAATTTCATGGAGGACAATGAATCTCATACCTTCACTTCCTCTTCAATGTGCCTCTTGAGCTCCTCAATCTGCTGAGTGAAAGCCTGCTTGCCTCTGGTCAGCTGGGAAACAAGAGCTTCTTTCTCCTCTAGCTGGCGAGCAAATTCACCTGAATGACAGAACATGCACAATGTTATATCTGAACTGAATAAGCCACTCATTCTACTGTAGTTTTACATGTTTTACATTGTAGACTACACACCATTCTCTGTCGCGAGTCTTGCCCTCTGTGCACTGATGTCATTCAGCTGGCGAACATTCTCATCATTTTTGGACTTGAGTTCACTCAACTGGTCCTCAAGAGTTCTGCACATTTTCTCCAAATTTCCCTGTAATTGAACAAAAACGATTTAATATTTTATTTCAACAAACTGATTCATGACATGAGTGAATATGGGGGTCATTGACAAAGTGTCCTTTGTCCATTCTCCACTGTCAAGTGTTTGTACATGCACTGGAACCTTAAGGTGGAATTGCAATTTCATGGGAAACATTGCATACCTTTGATTTGGCAATGGCCTCCATGTTGCTAGAGAGGTCATCAATCTCCATCTTATACTCGCTCTTCTCCTTCTCCAGCTTCTGCTTGACACGCTGGAGGTTGTCGATCTGCTCTCCCAGCTCAGCAACACTGTCAGCCTGCTTCTTGCGGAGAGCTGCTGCAGTGGCTTCATGCTGCAGGGTGGACTCCTCAAGGTCACGACGCAGCTTCTGGAACTCAGCCTCGCGCTTCTTGTTCATCTCAATCTGAGCAGCCGTTGCTCCACCAGCTTCCTCAAGCCTCTCACTGATCTCCTCTAGTTCCCTGGAGAGATCAGCCCTCTGCTTCTCTACCTTGGCCCGAGCAGCCCGCTCAGCCTCAATCTCTTCCTCCAGCTCCTCAATACGAGCCTAGGGTTTGATGATAGCAATGTCAAGTAGACCTATGAACCTGAATATCATGTGTTATTCTTGATTTTCTGAATCTAATCTGTATGTCAAATATGTTACCTGGAGCTCCTTGATCTTCTTCTGAAGCTGAGAACCAAGGGACTGTTCATCCTCAATCTTGCTGAGGAGTTGGCTGGTTTCAAAGTCTTTCCTTGATGTGGAGAACACAAAGGAAAGTTACATTCCAGAACATGTACTATGTCTGAACATTGTAGCAGGAATAGTGAGAAGTAGGAGAACTCCTCTTTTAACTCACTTCTTGATTTTTTCCTCAGATTGCTGTTTGTCATTCTCCAGATCCATTATGGATTCCTGGGCCAGTTTCAGATCTCCCTCAAGCTTCCTCTTGGCTCTCTCAAGGTCCATGCGGAGCTTCTTCTCTTGCTCCAGTGAACCCTCAAGCTATTGAATAATGGCAATAGTAATAGTGTCTTTATTTTTGGCAGTTGGGACACAAATTATCAGGGTATTACCATAAAAAAACACTATCAAAATTGTTTTCTCACATCGTCCACTTGCTGTTCCAGCTTGGTCTTGGCCTTGGTCAGAGTGTTGACTTTGTCTTCCTCTGCCTGGAGATCATCCAGTGTTTGCTGGTGGGCCTCTTGGAGGGCCTTCTTCTCCTTGGTTAACTTGGCAATAGACTCATCTTGAGATGCCATCTCCTCTGTCAGGTTTTTCACCTGATAGTGGAATGAAAGGCTAATTTATATGTTTGTCACATCATATGTATATTAATGATGAACTTGAGTAGAAATTAGATTTTTTTTGTATATGTAAGACTTTTTGTATGTGTATGAATTTAAAATTAACTGAACCTTGTTCTCAGTGGCATGTTTCTCCTTCTCCACTTTGGCCAAGGTGAGCTCCAAGTCGTCAATGTCTTTCTTCAGCTCAGAACATTCATCCTCCAGCTTCCTCTTTTTGGCAGTCAGTTCAGCATTGACTTCCTCCTCATCCTCCAGTCTCTCACTTGTCTCTTTGAGTTTGGCCTCGAGCTGGATCTTGCTCTTAATGAGCCCTTCACACCTTTCCTCAGCATCAGAGAGGTTCTCACCTTCCTGCAATTGAACATTATATTTTGTGTTTATAAGGAATAATAAGGTTCTATCTGACTTTATCAAAATTGATTCATCTACGTATTCATGATCTTTGAATGTTACTTTATGCTTGTGTGGTGATATTTTTTAAAAAGAGCCTTTTGGGGTTAAATATTTAAAAAGATCTCAGAACTGCACTCGCAGACAGAACCTTATAATTCTAAGCTCATGATTTGTTAGCAATTTGTGGATGAGGCAAGCAGAGATTTAGCAAATTTTTGCACATTATTTTACCTAACTGTAGCAGATTTGCTAAGCAACAAAATTTACATATAAATATGAGTGTGTATTTTAACATTTTATTTGTAAACCAACATTCTGACTTTTAAATGAAAACAAAAGAAAGTTTTTTCCTTTTGTTATTTTCATTCCGCTTACAGAAGCTACTTGCAGTTGCAGGTCATTCTTTTCCTGCAACAGGGAAACCATCTTTTCTTCTAATTCCTTCTTCTTGGCCAGGGCGGTAGCCAGGTCCGTCTTCATCTTGTCATAGTTTTCCTTCATCTGCTGAAGTTCCTTCTCAGTCTCAGCACTCTTCAGAAGAGGCTTGATCTTGAAGTACAAATGCATCCATGGCCAGTTTTTCACATTCATGAATGAGCGGATATTGTACTGGATGGAGAAAATTGCATCTCTGTAAAAAATAACAAGCATAAATGTACAATTAAGGTTCATACTGTTTTTGTTTATTCTCTGTGACTAACATCACATTGGCAATTCAGTATCAAAATCCCACTCTACCTCCTCTCCATCATCTTGACAAACTCTCTCCTCATGAGGTATCCTCTGCAGAGAGCCTGAGTCATGGTCACCAGTGTAGCCAGTTTGTCATCTCTCATCTCTTCCAGGGTACCCAGCAGACCAGCTTTGAAGAACACCTGTATTTAAGTAAAGGAAATCATTCATCAATACACAGGAATAAAGCAAAACTTGCATGCACGTACAATCTATTCACATTCCCTGTAAAAATTACCTTGGTGTGTCCAAACTTGTACTGAGTGTGGTCCACATCAATAGAGCCCAAGAGTTTCTCTGAAGCTTTCTTGTTGTCAATGAACTGTCCCTCAGGGATGACACTGGCATTCAATACTTTGTATCTGCAAGGGAAAATTGATCAAACATGGATACAAAGCTTATACAACTCTTTTGTTTCCTTTACAGCACAATTAAATTTATTGGGTTTAAATATAATAATAATAATAATAATAATAATAATAACCTTTATTTGTATGGCACCTTTTATACACAACATAGTGCTTTACATCAATAGAAGACAGATAAAAGACAGATAAAAAGATAAAATTCATATAAAAGAACAAAATGCATTGCATTAAAAGAATCAAATCAAGTAAAATAGAAAGATAAAAGAACACAACAAATACTCCCACTTTTAGATGCACATTGTGAGTGAACCCATATGTTTTTCTTTAATTTTCTTTTTCCCCTGTCCTTCCTGATTCTACTCTTGATCTGATATTTACGTCAGATCTCACTGCCTAAGGCAGACGAGAATCATAGATTCTCCTCTTGGTCAAAAACCTCACCATCCACAGATGGATGAGAATCATACAGGGTAAAGCTCTGTCCCCCCCACATATAGTGTTCACTCGTGCAGGTGAGTATTACCCGGACAAGACGAATGAAAATTCGTACTTGCCCGTGTCAGCTCTGTTGGGATCCTGAACAGAAACAGTTAAAATGAAGGCTATTTAAAAGCTAAGCTGAAAAGATAAGTTTTTAGCAGTCGTTTGAAAATGCTTACAGAGCCCACCTCTCTAATATTCTTTGGCAGGGTGTTCCACAGTTTAGGAGCATAGTTAAAAAAGGCTGCATCCCCAATCTTCTTTTGAGTGGGGTTTTGTACTTCTAACAAACCAGCAGTAGAAGACCTGAGGGCTCTTGATGGAATGTAGAACAGCAGGGATTCTGTAATGTAGGCCGGTCCTAAGCCATTAAGAGCTTTGTATACAAGTAAAAGAACTTTAAAATCAATTCTAAAGGACACTGGGAGCCAGTGCAATGTAGCTAAAACCGGAGTGATATGCTCTCGCTTCCTTGTTTTTGTTAAAAGTCTAGCTGCAGAGTTTTGGATAAGCTGAAGCCTCTCAATAGACTTTTTAGGGAGGCCGGTAAAAAGGGCGTTGCAGTAGTCCAGTCTACTTGTAACAAACGCGTGAGTTAGCTTTTCAGCATCTTTCTGGGTTAGGAAGGGCCGCACCTTGGCAATATTTCTAAGATGAAAGAATGCTGTTCTGGTCACCTTGTTTATATGGGAATTAAAACTTAGATCAGAATCTAAGATAACACCCAGGCTTGTTACTTCTGATTTGATCGAGGGATTCAGGTTCCCAAGTCTTGTGGAGAGTTCTTCTCTTTTGGCTTTGGAGCTGACCAAAAGTATTTCTGTCTTATCTTCATTCAGTTTTAAGAAATTTGTGTTCATCCATTGCAGGGAGGAAATTTTTCATCTGTCTTGGAGATCATGTATCAGAGAAACATGATCTCCAAGACAGATGAAAAATTTCCTCCCTGTAATATAAGTTCTGAACAGTTTAGGATACATTCAGAGAGACCAACCCAGTTCTCGAGATGATCTATCTACTGTTATGGAGCACATGTTTTAATCCAGCAGTGAAACATGGGTAAATCACCTCTGCTTGAAGTCACCATAGAGGATTCTGCTGGGGAAGCCCTTTCTGCAGATTCTGATACCCTCCAGCACGCCATTACACCTCAGCTGGTGGATGACCAGGAAGTTCTCCATAAGACCTGGACATGGTTAAACCAATCATATTCAGTGACATTTATATGTACATTAATATTTTGTAATAGTGTGGTGCTGTTATGTTTTTACCTGGAGTCTTTGATTCATTGGGAATCAGGCAGCGCACAAAGTGAGGATGAGTGCTCCTCAAATTGGTCATCAGCTTGCCCAAGTTCTCCTGTGGATTGGAATTGATTATTTTAGTAGTAAATTGCCATAGCAAGGTAAAATATCCACTTTATTTGAAGACATGTTTTGATTTATATCAAACCAACTTGAAAGAAAACATACTCTGAAAAGAGCAGACACAGTCTGGAAGGAACCACCCTTCTTCTTTCCTCCCTTCTTGCCACCACCTCCAGAAGCCTCTGTTTTCCAAAACATAGTGTTTCACCAGTGCTAGTGAGTAAATACCTCTATATTCACTGTTCAGGGTCATTTCCAAAAAAAATGCATTTTTGAATTAACTGAGTAACATGAATGAACAGATTAGCTTCTTACCATCAGTTGCAGCATGGGATGCATACAGGAAGGAAAGCAGTTTGTTTGCAGACTTCTGGTAGAGCTGAATAACTGAATCGTTCAGTGGGTCCTTGTTCTTGTCCAGCCAGCCATTGATGTTGTAGTCCACTGTACCAGCATAGTGAACCAGAGAGAAGTGAGCCTCAGCCTTGCCCTTTGCAGGCTTTGGCTTCTCAAAGGCCTTAGTCTTGCCAAGATGCTGATCATGCAGCTTGTTCTTGAAAGTTGTGTCTGAGGCCTTGGGGAACATGCACTCCTCTTCAAGGATGGAGAAGATGCCCATTGGCTGATGGAGAATTAGGTCATATGGAAAAGAATTAGCAATTTAACATGATTTCAGAAATCAAGAAATCTGTTCTGCCAGAGAGACTTTACTTACTTTCTCAATAAGCTCAATGCAGGCAGCCAAGTCCATACCAAAGTCAATGAACTCCCACTGAATGCCCTCCTTCTTATATTCCTCTTGCTCCAGGACAAACATGTGGTGGTTGAAGAACTGTTGCAGTTTCTCATTGGTGAAGTTGATGCAGAGTTGCTCCAAGCTGTTGAACTGTAATTATGGAAATGTAATCAGTTGCATGGCAAAACAATGTTGATATGTGATATCGCTCAAATGTTCTCCAAATCACTCACATCGAAGATCTCAAATCCAGCGATATCCAACACGCCAATGAAGAACTGTCTTGCCTGCTTTGTGTCCAACATCTCATTGATACGGATGACCATCCACAAGAACATTTTCTCATAGACAGATTTGCACAGAGCCATGACAGAGTTGTTGACCTAGAAACAACAGCAGTAGCTTCATGACAACATTTTTTTCTCATAAACATTGCTCCTGAAATGTAGATGGATTCTTTTTAACATTCTGTTGGTTTTTATGGGTTCCATATCTGACCTGTGGCACGGTCTGACCTTTGGTCACCATCTCATTTCCAACCTTGACTCTGGGGTAGCACAGAGCTTTCAGCATATCAGCTGAGTTCAGGCCCATTAAATAGGCGATTTTATCAGCCACTGATGGAAAGAAAAAACTTTTAGCACATATATTACACCTCAATGCATATAACTGCAGTGTATGCAACATGAAAATATTATTATGATAGCTACCCTCAGTGCCATCTGGCTCAGCCTGCTCCTCACGCTGCTTCTGCTTGAACTTCATGTTGCCATGATGCATGCAGGCACCAGTCAGCTTGTAGATGCCTATCTTCTCCTCAGCAGTGAAGCCCAGGATATCAATAGCGGACTGCATTACATAAAAAAACAAGATGTTTTAAAGCTTCAGCAACTCTGACAAGGATTTACTATTAGTCTACAAATTGACTTACATCTGTTGCAATGAACTCCTCCACATCATTGATGCTCTTAACTGTGATTTCACCCTGACTGATCATTGGGTAGTCATAGGGGTTGGTGGTGATTAGAAGAGCCTCTGGAAGAGATTCGAGGAAAAGCATAAGTCTCTGCAAATTCAAATTTTTGATGTTGTAGTAATTTTGATTATGTAGTAACATACCCAGGAGCTCAGGTTTGTGGCCAGTCATTAGCTGATAGAAGATATGGTAGCTCCTCTCAGCAGACAGCTGGAAGGTTACTCGGGACTTTTCCAGCAGATCTGTGAATGTTGCGTTAGGCATAATGAATTACTGATGAATAAGCATCAAACAATAGTTAATATAAGGCATTACATCTGTACACTACTTATGTTTCCAACTACAAATGTAACAAATGTGATTCCTCACACTAACTGTCAAGAACTTACATGTTTCAATATCAGCTGAAGCCAGCTTGCCAGTTGAGCCAAAGTGGATTCTGATGAATTTACCCTATACATTCAGACCAAGGTTAGTACACAAAGTACAACACAGTTTTCCGGTGAAATTTATCTTCAATTTTGTCACTTACAAAACGAGAGGAGTTGTCATTCCTCACTGTCTTGGCATTACCATAGGCCTCCAGCAGAGGGTTGGCTGCAATGATCTGGTCCTCCAGTGACCCCTACAAAGAGGACATTAAATACATTAGTAGCCTATTACATTCAAATGGATTTCCATAAAATAAAGATTTTTTTTGCATCTACATATTCTTACCTGAATTTTGCCAGAAGTCTCTGCCTTTTTACCTCCAGCCACTGCAATTGTTGCAAAGTACTGGATGACACGCTTGGTGTTGACAGTCTTTCCTGCACCGGATTCTCCGCTTGGGGATTAGAGAAGGATAATCTAGATTATTCTCCTTGATTATCATAAAGTTTCTAAAGAATTGGTGTGAAAATTTGTTATTATGTTACATATTTGTTATAAATTATACTCACGTAATAAGGACAGACTGGTTCTCACGATCTGAAATACACACATATGCACTCCACTTAGGCTAAATAATAAATAATAACAACCCTTATTTACTTTTCTAAAGAAAGTTATAAAGTGCTTCACAGTGGAAAGAAAAGAAAAAAAAATTAACAAATAAAACATGAGTTACAAAAAATACAGTAATATCAATATCATACATACATGAAAACACAGACAATAAAAACATAGGCTACATTTAGAATGAGACACCAAGAAAAGTACCAAATGAGAACAACACAGCAAATTAGAAGAAGGCCTTTTAAAAAAAATAAGTTTGAAGACGTGATTTAAAACAAGACATCAAATTAGCTAGTCTGATTTCCTCAGGCAGGGCGTTCCAGAGCCTGGGAGCCCTGACAAATGCCCTGACAAATGCCCGGTCACCTCTGGTCACCATCTGGGACCAGGGAACGCCTGTACATCTCAGGCTATGACCAGGCTAATAAGGAGTTAAAAGATCAGTGATGTAGCTAGGGGCCAGACCACGTACTGCTTTAAAAGTAATCAGTAACTGCTTAAAATCAAATCATTTCTATAAGAAAGAGGCAGCCAGCTGAGGGAAGCTAAAATAGGGGTGATATGGTCCCGTCTCTTAGATCCAGTTAAAAGTCTCGCTGCAGCATTCCTGCAACTTTTTCAAGGTCAGTAAAGGATAAAAAGGACCTCATTTTTGCAATTTCCCTTAACTAGATGAAGCAAGACTGCACAACGCTCTTAACCTGTTCATCAAAATGGACGTCTGACTCGAACAGCACACCCAAATTTCTAGCGGTAGCGCTAACATAAGCAGAGAGGCTGCCAAGTCTGTCTCGGGGCAGGTCAGTCGAGCTTGGTGGGCCAAATAGCACAATTTTGGACTTGTTGTCACTTAAATGGAGGACGTTGTCGGACATCCAGCATTTAATGCGTGAAAGGCACTGTATGAGGGCTAGTGAGGTTACTGGTGTCACCCGGTTTTAGGGGAACAAACAATTGGGTGTTGTCCTCATAACAATGGAAATTAACATTATGTTTCCGAAAGATGTCACCAAGAGGGAGCATATAAATACAAAACTTATAGTTTGCTGCAATAAGCTTATGTTCAAGGTAAAGTCTTGTTCTCTACAACCACTTTAATACTCTAGCAACTTTGATCTTACCAGTGAGCATGAACTGATAGGCATTGTCAGAGATGGAGAAGATGTGGGGTGGAGCCTCAATCCTCTTTTTGCCTCTGTATGCATTAACAACCTGAGCATCGTACACAGGAAGCCACTTGTAGGGGTTCACGACGACACAGAACAGTCCAGAGTAGGTCTAGAATAGTAGAAAGAGAATAAACATTAGCATATTTTGATGTAGGGACTTTACAGACACTCTATATTAAAAGATGGAAACTCACGTAGATCATCCATGATGCAAAACGCTCTTTGAGGTTATACAGCACGGCAGGCTCGTTGAGGTGGGTCATCATGGCCATGTCCTCAATCTTATCATACTTTGGAGGGTTCATGGGGTGGATGTCATCCTCTTTAACAGTGAGGGTCTGAAAAGGAAATACAGTAAAAAATAAAGTTAAAAGTTTTACTAAGACAGTATTTCAAATGAAACAACTTTTATTCACCTACCTTTCCAGTAACCGTGTCAACAGTGGCTTTGCCACCCTCTCTTTTGACGAGTTTCCCCTTGAGGTACATCTCTTCAGGCTCAGCCACAAAGAAGGCGGTTTTGGCATCAAATGGAGCGGTCTGAGCTTCAATCCTCTCCCTCTCTGGCTTCCGGAGGTAGATGGCCGCGGGGCCATAGGCCTCCATCTCTGCATCTGTGCTCATGATGGCACTTTAGTGGAGACTGAAACATGAGGAGTTCAAATATACTGTAATTATTTTGTAACAACATTTAAATTGATAAATGTTTACATATAGGCTAATCAGTTGTGGTGAGATTTCCGTAATTGATATTGTGGATATTACTTGTAATTAAACATCATTTACCTCAGTTGGTCCCAATAGAAAAGGAATGCAGGCAGGTCTATTCTTCTGATCCTATGAATTGGGTGTTACACATGAGAAAATAAATAAACCAAATTTCACATTATTCATTTCTAAACTATTCTCAAAATCATTTTTAAAAACTATACATTGGTTTCACATCTGAGCATAGCATAAAATGTGGAAAATGAAGAAATTATAGAAATAAAGCTAATTCAATGATAAGATTAATCAGGGTTATTGTAAGTATGGAGAGCATTGATACATTAGTCATTCACAATAGTCACTAATGGAGGTTAATGTACTCACCTGTGTTGGACGCCTGTCAGTTATTGGCAGTGTCCTGAGCTGCTTCTTTTATAGAGGGTGGGACTGTCTGCTCAGTAGGAGTGCCTTGCTCAATTTGGTCAAGTATTCTTGTTATGTTGCCGCTAATCTTGTGACATTGACATTTACAGTGCTGATATGGCCTCGTAAGCATGATTCTAACAGTATGTATTTTTTCCACAGTCCCCAAGCTGACTTCTCACAAAGAAGTCTTACATTACAATAGATTAAAAAATTATCCATTCACCTAAATAATGATACTTTTTCAAGTGTAATATAGCTATATAGTCCGTCTATACGACAACGTAGGATTACATATGACTGATAGTATTGTTAAATGTAAACTCTCATAGAATATTATCTTCTGACACTGGAAAAGAACACCAATTCTGAAGTATAAACTATAGTACTTTTTATATACATGAACACAATAATGTATTTTTCCAGGAAATATTTTGGTTTCATTCTCCTTATTAAATCTAGATACTCAAGTAATGTCACCGGTATACAATATCACCAGACAATGCCCCTAGTGCATTGTCTGGTGGTCTTTTTACATTTCACTGAATAATCATGATGATGTAACATACATTAAAGATGTTACCTTTTATGATAAGGGTTTCAGTCTTCAGTTAATGAGTTTAATATATGCAGCCATGGGCCTAGGTTTTGGAGAAGCTCCCAAATGTCACTGGTGTATAGTTGCAGGACATTCACACATATCAGATTTCTGCAGTCCAATGAAACTGAGGGTCAAAGCCATTCCATTCAATGTGACTGTTAAAAAAAGAATTTGTTTAATTAGATTCTTAACACCTACAGAACATAATACTCAGTGGAATGTATTTTATTGGATTGTATATTATATTTAACTTATTATTATTATTAAACCTTTATTTAGACAGGTAATCTCATTGAGACACAGGGTCTCATTCTCAAGAGAGACCTGGTCGGGCAACTTAACACAATACATTTGCATGTTAGGGTAATATTGAGCATAGGTTTTTAGGATTACTACACCAGATAATAGATGCTTTAAATGCACAGACTGATGTACCAACTGTTTGTTGTTGTTGTTTTAAGAATGTAATATAGTAAATGATCTACAGTGTAGTTATATTAATCTTTTTCCAGAGTAGGACATGGCAGTCATGGAGTGTGGTCTTGGAGAAGCACCTAAATGTCACTGGTATACAGTTGCAGGACAACCACACATCTCAGATTTCTGAAATAAAATTGAGGCTGAGCGCCGTTCCATAAAAGCTGATGAGGGATTACATATCGCCTTGGAATGGACGGATGAACAGTTGCCATCTCGGCTGGGATAAGACCCAAAATAAGTCCTGCACCGATAAACAAGATGTTAAAGATACCAGTACTGTAATGGAATCATGAATGAAAAATGTATCCAGATTTAGTGAGGTAAGTTGAAATGTTGAAATTTAAATGTATGGTGAATGAGGGAAGGCACATTTTGAGTACTTTTTAAGTCTTTCCTAATGGCTTGGTTGTTTTGTGATTTAGACTGTTGAGTGAAATTGCATTGTTGTTGCCTTTTGCATTCATCTAACAGGATTTTCAACTGCAAAAGTAGATGACCTTCAGGAAGTTTCTCCATGGATAGGTAGGCTATAGATCATAACTATTACCTAGATGTGAACTGACTTTGCTTAGACCTATGGAATTATCACTCTCTTTTGAGAGCCATGTGTATATAAATAATATGGCAAGGAGAGGGCGCATGAGTGACTCATGGATAGGATCCTAAATATAACAGTGTATTGTGTCTTGAGAGTTAGTTTAGTTCCGCTGTAAATGTTTGCAATTTTGGATATTATATATTATTTTAAAAAAATAAAAATGAATCCAAAAGGGTACAATTTCTTTATTATCTTTTTTCATGTCAGGGCATCACAAAGAGATGGCCTAATCAAAAACACTTTCAGATTGTTCATCAGAATATTGAGGCCTCTTCAAAACACAATGACTGATAATTATGTGTGTGTGTCTCAAGAATGATGTGAGAGAGATTGAATACTATGTCTGTATGAAACAGTGAGTGGATTTTAATGTTCAAAGTTATGATTAGGTTCAGCATTACATTCTTCAGTAGTTACTCTTTGTGTCTCATACAAACGTTGTTGTGTGTTGTCAGGAAGAAGATGTCCCTCCATAACCTCTTAAAATAGAAAATGTTTTTAATAAGCAAGGATAATTAATGAAATGAGAGTGGAATTTAAACATTTCCACTATGGTTTGTTTACAAATTTGTACGTGAACTCAGAGAAGTAGCTTATTTTACAATGGGTATGTAGTGCTGTGTCTTGATTGAAGAGCATGCAGTGCACATAGGGCCCTTGACTGGACTGTCTCAATCCTGGCAACACAGTGGGCCCCACCTGGCTCAAGTTGTACTATTGTACAATTGTTCAGTTTAAACAGTGATATCCAAAACCAGTTATAGCCTTGGAATTATCTAATACAAATTAGCTTTTAAATTGTCAAGTGCATGGAACAGAAAGGGTGATAATCATGAAATATTTAAACTGTAAGAAATTGAATAATATTGTTAAAAATGAAGACATTCATTATATACAATCTCAGTGGATAAGACATAGTGGTGTGATTGCCACCAATTTTGCTGAAAAAGTCCGACCTGCTTATAACGACAGTCATCATGGTGACACCTGACATTTTGCCTTAGGTTTATATTGAGCCACACAATGTTCCTGCTATACCTGCCGTTTCTATCACTGCGTATTTGTCCCAAGAGGATATTGATAGAAAGTAGAAATCAATCACTTAAATATAAGGCAACTGGAGATGGGGCTAAGCATTGGTCAGGAGGTGGAGAGAAGGCGGAGAGAGGTGGGGATGGCCCACCAGGGTACCAGCATTCAACGGAACCCAAATAACCTTCACCTTTATATGTCCCTGTGTCAGTAGGTGCTTATGGATGAGTCCCTGGACTGAGCCTGAACTGAAATAAGACATGCCAAACATACCTGCACAGGAGCAGCTTGAAAAGGTTCAAAAGACTGTTGGCCTCTTCCTTGTAAGGGTGACAATACTGAGAGAAGCACCAGTGGTGGGAGTTCAGTTCTATTTAGTTTGTTGCTTTATTGAGAATAAAAGACTCACAGGCTGACCAGTGTCTCTAGTGTTCTTCCTTTCAAAGACTGTTGAGTTTACTCACATTACTGTAATTTGAGCAGCTTTTTTGTGTAGGCTACTTGTACCTTTTTGAGTATTTTTACTTAAGTATGTTTTTACTGAAGTATTGTACTTGGCTACATAGGCTAATAAATCACATCTTTGTGGCTCTCCATAGGCATCAGAAACTGAACCATAGTAAATTGACCAATTCAGAGCCATTCACAATGAACGTTGAGTCAGCAAAGAAGAACTTTGTTTGTGCACTTTATTTTATAATTTCCAATTTTTTCTAATTAAAAGAATCTAGTATGAACTCTGTCCTCTCGTCCTTTTAAAATTACATGGGAAAGATCACATCTAACAATGTTCTCTTTTCTAAAAAAGTACCTCAGTAACTTTTACTCTGTATACATTTTAAATGAGCTACTTTTTATGTTTACTTAAGTAGATTTTTACACCAGTACTTTTACTTCTACTTAAGTAAAATATTAGCAAAGTAACAGTACTTCTACTTGAGTAGGACATTCGAGTACTCTTTCCACCACTGGTTATCAGGGTGTATTTGTTAGCCTAACTTGGAAGTGAGTCAGTCTTGGAAATAATTTGTGAAGAGACAAGGAGGAGAAAGAAAGTTGAGCAGAGGTGAGCCTAACTGACAAGGCTTATGTGCTTCAGCAATGGATGCAACATGACCCAATGCCAATTTACATGCTGTAATCTAAGCTAATTTTATCTCATGTGAATTCAAATAATTAAATCTTGATTGTTGTGTTTTGATTTATCATGTGGAATACTCTTGTCACCTGTAAACAATAATGTTTGCTTCCTACATAGTACAAACATGTGTATTCTTCATCAGAAGCAGCTGTGGCATAAACAGCCTCTCACAAAATCACAAAACCTCTCAGAATCCTACACTATTAGGCAAAATTTTACACTGCACTTATTTTGTTTTTAGTTTTAACATACCATGATGATATTATGCTCATTTCATCATTCTTTCTTCTATGAAAGGAAGAGGGTTGTGGTGGAAAAGAGTCATGATTTTAATGGGTCATATGCTGCTGTCCTTGTTCTAAAGAGCATCCCTCCAAGGGCAAGAGGCTCATCTGTGGCTACTATCAATTTATCCCTGCTGGTAGTAACAACATCTCTAGACATATCTATCTGATGTGTTCATGCTCTTGTCCTTCAAATTGTGATTGATATCCTGCGGCAATTAGAAGCTACACTAGCTGAGACAAAAGAAACAAGCAAACAATTACAGGCCAAGCTGCACTAGATAAAGAAGGAATGGAAGTAGCCAACAAGACACAACTTGCTGATATGAAACTCAAATACATAATTAAAGCAATGATGTGTTTGGTAAAGCTTCACTTGTTCACAACCTGTAGTCTAGTAGTCAGTTTAGCAAAAACAGACGCAGCAAATAGGCCTGCTACACCTAGGTTTCAAGTGATTGCACTGTAAATGAAACCTACTTGTTTTCTGTCAGAATAAATAATAATCTTATATAAAAAGACCGCTTCCACGACCTTTTCATTTTTCACAGGAATCTTTTTTCTTACTCTATGAGCCCCTGGAGGAGCAGTTATTCCAGTAAAACTGTGCTGCCTTGCTTGTTGCTTCATATAAAATGTGTATGACTTTGGAGGGAAATCAATGTACTGGCTAAGCTACAGAAAAAAAACATGAAAGGACACAGTGTAGTAGGCTAAAGATTATCTTTATTGAATTATTACAGAACACAACAGGTGATTCATATTTTATGAACTCTGTTGAAAGGCCTCAAGTGGATGTTGTCTCTTATTCAGCAGCATCAGACTAAAATCAAAGAAAGGAGAATTTAATTATTAAGAATTCTGTCAACAAAAAAAATTTGTTTTCATCAAATTTCAACTTTCATACTCAAGACAATATGAGTGATTGTTGATGTGACCATTATTATGTTCATGGTTTGGTAGTAGGTCAGTCAGCGCTGAGGATGTGTTTATGAACTGCTGGCACCAGAGCTCACTGTTCATAAATTCAGAGCAGTATCAGAATTTCTATTAATTTATTCAGAGTGTCATCCTCTCTGAGCGTTCAGAGCACTGGGCAGCCTGGCCAACAAGTAGCTGCAGGAGAGTATTTAAATTCTTACAACAGTAGCAAAATGATATCAATCTAATTTGCGAACAAGCACCAGCAGCTGTCGTTCCACAATAGTGAGAAAAAGTCTGAACTTAATCTCAGACCACAACCTGCCATTGCTTTCAGTTTCAATTCTAATAAGAGGTTGTTGTTAGCTTGTGTAACTAGGCTACATATTCATAATTTATTGCACTTTGCATCTTCCCTTCTTAAATTTTTATTTGAATCATAAATCGGTGGCTGTCATCGCCCAATCTCGATTGGGATTGCCCAGCATGCATCGCAATTGGCTGTCAATAGAGCAATTTCGATTGGGATTGGCTGTGTGATAGTTTATAATGGCTTATTGTGGTTGGCTGTTTGACAGAAGGGAGGGAGTTAGTCACACAAATGTTTCTGGTACACTGTTAGTTGGTTGAGTTCTCCTTTGAGCAAGCCTTTGGTAATGGCTGTCAATCGACCAATCAGAGCCCATATTCCCACCGCACGTCTCTCTCCGCTTCAAGTGGCAGAAAAACCACAACTGTTTGAATCTACTTTCAAGACGTCCCGGCCTTCAGTGGTTTGAACACAACCCGGTTTATTTCTTTGTCTTAATGTCCATGAGTCCATCCCATCAGGCTCAATTAGCTTTAGCAGCTGATGCTATGTGGAGAGAGGTTGGCTAGCTGGAGCCGCCGCGGGCTGTCTACTGTGAGAGAAGCCGAAGCCGCGCCACTCCCCGCGGTAGGTCCACCGGCTACATTGGCTAGCAGTGTTTCTCATACATACGATTTACATGGGAGGCCGGCCCGGGAAGATTTGTTTCCGCCGAGTAATTTTGTTTAAAATGTTCTTTAATCTCCAGTTTGTCAAATTGACATTACTACATTATAGAAAGCTGGTTGTGCAACTGTCGTTTCGCGATGCACAGACCAATAGACCAACAGCTCCTCCACTCCCTTCCCGCTCTTTCCCGCTGTGTAACGAAGTGAGAGAAGAACAAGACACAATTTGGTGTCTGCTGTTTACCTCAGGTAAGTTAGCCTACACAGGTGGCTATTCATGTTTTCCATCCCTACGGCGGATTTCAGTGAGGCAGTGTTATGATCAGTATAAAGTGACAGTATGTGGCATAGGCTAGTATAGTGACAATAGGTGTGTTTTTGAGATGGTCAAAAATATATGAGTGATGGTACCTGCATCACCTGACTGATCTACTAATCACTTAACACCCAAAATACGAGGCCGAAAGTTACCTGCCTGCAGTCACCTGCCTGCAGTCACCTCCAACAAAACCTAATGACAATAGCTGTTACCGACTCCTCTCCATTTTTGTTTTTACTTACAAGCCTTGTAGTTAGGAACTGTAGTCAGTCAGACCTCTCGCCACAGCAAATGGCGAGCTTGAAACTCACCACTAAGCTAGTTTTCACTTGTATATTTATACTTAACCATAGTTCCTTCTTTGTTAAGTTTGCCAGTTAGCTAACTTGCGCTTTGAAAACTGTGGCTGTTTGGCTCTGCCCAGTAAGGTTTAACTCAACCAATAAAATTATTATTATTTGCCCCCAAGAAATGTTTGCGTAACTAAAACTCTAATCTGCTGAACAGAATGTCAGATTGCATTTACATTCCTATCCAAAATTCTCATTGCAAATCAAATCATTCTCAACGTCGGTTCTGAATATGTTATTCAGACCCATCAATTAATGTAATTGCCTTTCTACAGTTCTGATGTTATCATTGCCAACAAACAGAATAATACAGATACCTTTCCAGCCTCACGGCTCTTGGCTCTCAGCTTGTTGACCTGGGACTCGGCGATGTCAGCACGCTCCTGAGCCTCCTCCATCTCATGCTGAACCTTCCTGTACCTGGACAGGTGAGTGTTGGCCTGCTCCTCCTGTAAAGAGTATGGAGTTGTATTTGGTGCATATTCCCTCCGTATTAGTTTATTTTTTATGTTTTTGTTTATTTACAATACCTTCTTATATCAAAGATTAAGTAATATGATTGACTTACAGCCTCCTCAGACTGTCTCTTGTAGGCCTTGACTTTGAGCTGCAGCTTGTCCACCAAATTTTGAAGTCTGGTCACATTCTTCTTGTCCTCTTCAGTCTATAGAGATAAAGGATTATTAGTGATGGAGAGTAGCAATACAATGAAGGAGAAATCATGGTCATTTTTTAGTAAGATAAGAAAGTACCTGGTAGGTGAGCTCCTTGACTCTCCTCTCATATTTGCGGACTCCTTTAACAGCATCAGCTCCACGTCTCTGCTCAGCCTCAACTTCACTTTCCAACTCACGCACCTGTAACATGTGACAATAAATAATAAATCAGTATTTCATAGAAAGATTTCAATATGGACAAACATAAGTACAATGTATGCCACTATAAAATTATGATTTTCATACTGAAACTCTGCTAAATTGTGAGCATTTATATAAAGTGCATACCCTGGACTCCAGTTTCTGGAGCTGCTTCTTGCCACCCTTCATGGCCAGATTCTCAGCCTCATCCAGACGGTGCTGCAGGTCTTTGACTGTGATCTCCAGGTTCTTCTTCATCCTCTCCAGGTGAGCGCTGGTGTCCTGCTCCTTCTTCAGTTCTTCAGCCATCATGGCCGCCTGAAATTATGAGAATGCCTCACTAAAATTTGATGGAGATGTAGTATTGAAATTAATAAATACACTAACAGGAAACAATTTTCATTGTAATAAGAGAAATCCATAAAAAATGAGACAGATGTAAACTCACATCAGTGATAGCCTTCTTGGCCTTCTCCTCAGCATTTCTTGCTTCCTGAACAGAATCATCCACCTCACCCTGAACCTGGACAAGGTCAGCTTCCAGCTTCTTCTTGGTGTTTATAAGACTGGTGTTCTGGATATGGGAAAAGATAAGACAATATTTTCAAGAAATGTGTTTTATGTCTTGGAAGAGATATGATCCAGGTGGATTTTTAACCACAAACCTGAGAGTGAAGCAGTGCCACACGCTCACTAGCATCAACCAGTTCCTGCTCAGCCACTTTGCGGCCTCTCTCTGTCTGCTCCAGAGCGACTCTCAGCTCCTCAATCTCAGCCAGCATCAGACCATTTCTACGCTCCACCATGGCAACCTGCTCCTTCATGTCTTCCTGTCCTCTGAGAGCATCATCAAGGTGCAGTTGGGCATCCTGGAACCAAAGATAAATGTATATGTATTAACCGCTTAACTCACTCTTCAACATTTTTCACCAAATGATGGTGGTAGACTTACCTTGAGCTGTCCCTGGACATTCCTCAGTTGTTTCTGGGCCTCAGCAGCCTGCCTGTTGGCGTGGCTCAGCTGAATCTCCATCTCATTCAGGTCTCCTTCCATCTTCTTCTTGACTCTCAGGGCATCATTCCTGCTCCTGACCTCAGAGTCCAGAGTGGTCTGCATAGATTCAATCACCCTCTGGCTGTTCCTCTTGATCTGCTCCATCTCCTCATCCTTCTCTGCCAGCTTCCTGTCAACTTCACCTTTGAGTTGGTTGAGCTCAAGCTGAACACGGAGAATCTTGGCCTCCTCATGCTCCAGTGTACCCTTTAAGAAAAGTCAAACAAGTACTTTATTATAGTTACCAGTCTTTTAACTGAGCTAATTCAAAATGGATACACGGTTACATATATGCTGTTGCATATATCAATATTAGGAATCAATATGTTACTTCTGCTTCCTCCAGGGCTGACTGAATTTCAGCCTTCTCAGTCTCCACTGTCTTCTTTGCCTTCTCCAGCTCATGGATTGTTTTTCCAGTCTCACCAATCTGTTCAGTCAAGTCTGAGATCTCCTCTATAGAACAAAAAAGGCAAAATATAATTTATAGTAACACAGAGTGGCCTTCACATATGATATCTAATAAATTATTGTCTCAAACTATGCTATTAAAAATAAGGGTTCCACCGAGGCTTCCCTTTTTGCAAAAGATAATTCAGGGAGGATTTTTAAGGATAAAAGGTTTTTTCATATCCAGAGCAGGCCAACCAAATTTGTAATCAAAGTCAATAGTTCCGAAGCGTCCCTCCAAAATAGATGACTTATGGAATTGGAAGGTTGTTGGGTCAATTTCAGTTTCCATGCAGGCAACGAATGGAATAACATTGCAAAAGGTTATAAGCTACACCAATATGGGTTAGAGAAAACCCCAAAAAGGTGCTAAGTTCAATTTTTTAAATTTAGTGTGATGGACATACGCTGCAGGTTCTTGTTCTCTCTCTTCACGGTCTCCAGTTGATCCAGAGCCTCCTCATAAGAGTTCTTCATCTTGAACATTTCAGTGCTGAGAGAGCGAGCCTCTTTCTGGGCTCCTTCCAGCTCTGCCTGGCCCTCCTCATACTTCTGTTTCCATTCTGCCAGGACCTAGTATTATATGGTTAAATCAAAATTATTAAGTCATATTTGTGTTCATTTTTTAATTTTAATGTTATTTAATAAACTGGGCTTTGACTTCATCTAACTCTAACCTTATCAAAGTTCCTCTGCTTCTTGTCAAGGTTAGCAGCCAGAGCATTAGCTCTCTCTACATCAATCATGAGGTCCTCCACCTCACCCTGCAGCCTCTGCTTGGTCTTCTCCAGAGAGGCACACTTTGAGTTCACAGCCTCAATGGATTCCTCAGCATCCTGCAGACGCTGGGCAAGCTTTTTCCTGCAGAGAAAAAAAAGCTGTTTATACTCTAAAGTTATACAAAGCAAATTATGTATTATCTACAAAAGTAAAAAAAAAAATAAAATAAGAATTATATATTGATTGAATCTACGAAAAAGCATAACATTTTTATTTACTTGGCCTCCTCCAGCTCCTCAGTGCGCTGGATAGCATCAGTCTCATATTTACTCCTCCACTGAGCCACCTCGCTGTTGGCCTTGGACATGCCACGCTGCAGCTCACCCTTAGCCTCCTGCTCCTCCTCATACTGCTCTCTGAGCAGGTCGCAGTCATGGCGGGATGATTGAACAGCATGGGCCAGGGCATTCTTGGCCTATGAAAACATCACACAATACATTTTTAATCAGTCATCAATGGATCCGAGAACTCCAAGGGCCCATGATGGAGATAGAGGTCCCTGGGTGACTAACTTGAAATGTTTTAGTTTTCAGATTATTTTATCTACTACTTAGTATTAAGATACATTTTATTGAGGTATTCTGATCATAGAGTTCATCTCTCCCCATTGTTATCACCCCACCCCTAAAACAGTGCCAGTCTCTACAAGATCAAATCTAAAAATAACTTTTTTTTTTCTCAGAGATGGAATTTCACGTGTGGGGGGACACTAGAAAGGGTTTTTAGGTGGGGTATGCTTGACAAAATTTCCTCAGATGAGCTTCCTTGGCCAAAAGGGTATAAATTTGGATGTCCTTAGAATAAAAAATCCCTGTGTAGATTGTCTGTTAATATTAGAACTGTCAAAGGGTCGCTTGTTACATTTGTGCTTTGAAAGCTATGTTCTATGTTAAAATAAGCCTCCAAAGATTTTTCATAAAAGGGTGTTTTTGCTACTGTGAAGATCTAATAATAGGAACATTTAATTTGTCATACCTTTAATTCCTCCTCAATATGTCTCTTGAGCTCCTCAATCTGCTGAGTGAAAGCCTGCTTGCCCCTGGTCAGCTGGGAAACAAGAGCTTCTTTTTCCTCAAGCTGGCGGGAAAACTCACCTAAAACACATAGAAATGTGTTATATATGAAATGATGAACCCACTAACATAATTGTTCATTACAGGTGACTCACCATTCTCTGTCGCGAGTCTTGCCCTCTGTGCACTCATGTCATTCAGCTGGCGAACATTCTCGTCATTTTTGGCCTTGAGTTCACTCAACTGGTCCTCAAGAGTTCTGCACATTTTCTCCAGATTGCCCTGTAAACAATGAAAATTGGTATGTTACACAAATACTAAAACTAAATATCAAAATAGTCAAACACATTAAGGAAGTGAATTTGGCGGATATAACCTTTATTTCTACTCCTAGTGACAACTGGTGATATATTGAACTATAATTTTCTAATTTTGAATACACGCCTCATGTAATTTTCTCTTTACACACCTTTGATTTGGCAACGGCCTCCATGTTGCTAGAGAGGTCATCAATCTCCATCTTGTACTCGCTCTTCTCCTTCTCCAGCTTCTGCTTGACACGCTGGAGGTTGTCGATCTGCTCTCCCAGCTCAGCAACACTGTCAGCCTGCTTCTTGCGGAGAGCTGCTGCAGTGGCTTCATGCTGCAGGGTGGACTCCTCAAGGTCACGACGCATCTTCTGGAACTCAGCCTCGCGCTTCTTGTTCATCTCAATCTGAGCAGCCGTTGCTCCACCAGCTTCCTCAAGCCTCTCACTGATCTCCTCTAGTTCCCTGGAGAGATCAGCCCTCAGCTTCTCTACCTTGGCCCGAGCAGCCCGCTCAGCCTCAATCTCTTCCTCCAGCTCCTCAATACGAGCCTAGGGTTTGATGATAGCAATGTCAAGTAGACCTATGAACCTGAATATCATGTGTTATTCTTGATTTGCTGAATCTAATCTGTATGTCAATTATGTTACCTGGAGCTCCTTGATCTTCTTCTGAAGCTGAGCACCAAGGGACTGTTCATCCTCAATCTTACTGAGGAACTGGCTGATTTCAAAGTCTTTCCTTGATATGGAGAACATGAAAGTTTTCACTGTCATAGTTCTGACTTATGTTGATGGTGTTGCATTGTGTGGGATAGTGAAAAGTAAGGATATGAACCCAAAATAAAAATAAAACTTACTTCTTGATTTTTTCCTCAGATTGCTGTTTGTCATTCTCCAGATCCATTATGGATTCCTGGGCCAGTTTCAGATCTCCCTCAAGCTTCCTCTTGGCTCTCTCAAGGTCCATGCGGAGCTTCTTCTCTTGCTCCAGTGAACCCTCAAGCTATTGAATAATGGCAATAGTAATAGTGTCTTTACTTTTGGCAGTTGGGACACAAATTATCAGGGTATTACCATAAAAAAACACTATCAAAAGAATTGTTTTCTCACATCGTCCACTTGCTGTTCCAGCTTGGTCTTGGCCTTGGTCAGAGTGTTGACTTTGTCTTCCTCTGCCTGGAGATCATCCAGTGTTTGCTGGTGGGCCTCTTGGAGGGCCTTCTTCTCCTTGGTTAACTTGGCAATAGACTCATCTTGAGATGCCATCTCCTCTGTCAGGTTTTTCACCTGATAGGTTAATTCAAGTTGAATTTCAGCATTTATCACTCCATATGTATATTAATGAAAAACCTGAGAAGAAATTATATTTTTGTATAAGTGCAAGTTTAAACCAAAAAAACTTAAAACCTTG
The DNA here is from genome assembly GCF_048128805.1 of Centroberyx gerrardi. Classification (NCBI taxonomy): domain Eukaryota; kingdom Metazoa; phylum Chordata; class Actinopteri; order Beryciformes; family Berycidae; genus Centroberyx; species Centroberyx gerrardi. Next base: position 21,344,535 of record NC_136003.1, read on the forward strand.
TTCTCAGTGGCATGTTTCTCTTTCTCCACTTTGGCCAAGGTGAGCTCCAAGTCATCAATGTCTTTCTTCAGCTCAGAACATTCATCCTCCAGCTTCCTCTTTTTGGCAGTCAGTTCAGCATTGACTTCCTCCTCATCCTCCAGTCTCTCACTTGTCTCTTTGACTTTAGCCTCGAGCTGGATCTTGCTCTTAATGAGCCCTTCACACCTTTCCTCAGCATCAGAGAGGTTCTCCCCTTCCTATTTGAACATACATACGGTATTCACAAGCAATTTTTAGATGAAACATAATGAAGAAATGTAGTAAATAACAAATAGTCATTAATACAAAAATAATAAAAGAAAATGGCATATCTGCTCTTGTATTTCACTTACAGCTGATACTTGCAGTTGCAGGTCATTCTTTTCCTGCAGCAGGGAAACCATCTTCTCCTCCAATTCCTTCTTCTTGGCCAGGGCGGTAGCCAGGTCCGTCTTCATCTTGTCATAGTTCTCCTTCATCTGCTGAAGTTCCTTCTCAGTCTCAGCACTCTTCAGAAGAGGCTTGATCTTGAAGTACAGCTTCAACCATGGCCAGTTTTTCACATTCATGAATGAGCGTATATTGTACTGGATGCTATAGATAGATTCTCTATAAAGTAAATCGAAAACAAAAAGTCATTTGATTGATCATGTGATTTTATGGAATTGCTTAGTATAACAATAGAACAAAACAATTATAATATGAGAAGCCTTCAAATGGACTGTACAATTCAGTATACTGTATCATTCTCCTACCTCCTCTCCATCATCTTGACAAACTCTCTCCTCATGACGTATCCTCTGCAGAGAGCCTGAGTCATGGTCACCAGTATAGCCAGTTTGTCATCTCTCATCTCTTCTAGGGTACCCAGCAGACCAGCTTTGAAGAACACCTGTATTTAAGAGCAAAAAGTCAGCCATAGATTCATACACCTGTATTTAAGAGCAAAAAGTCAGCCATAGATTCATACACTGAGTATAGTTGGACATTATTATTATTTATTTAGTGTAATCCATTAGTTCCTGAAAATACCACATTGAACTTACTTTGATGACTTGAACATTACTAGAAATGTGTAAAAGGAAAGAATGCACTCTAATTGCGAGCTGATGGATACATACATCATTTTACATATATTGAAATAATGGTTGACAATAATTATGTAATAGTAACACATTACAGTCTGTAATTTGGAATAAACTGTATACATGTTAGTTCATATTCTTAGATTTTGGAGGTAATATATTCAAAATGTCACTTTGTATTATTGTGCTTGAGTAATTCAGTGGATTATGTGACTGGTCCCAGTTTTATGTAATGAATTAGTCAACTGATTAAATAAAAGTAAAAGTAAAACCAAATGCATTTTAATTGTTTTCACTTGTTACCTTGGTGTGTCCAAACTTGTACTGAGTGTGGTCCACATCAATGGAGCCCAAGAGTTTCTCTGAAGCTTTCTTGTTGTCAATGAACTGTCCCTCAGGGATGACACTGGCATTCAATACTTTGTATCTATAATAGAAAATATTTAAATCAGATACATTTTTTATACTTGTAAGTAAGCATAATGAATTAAGTAATGAATAGTGTATATATATATCTTTTTTTAACTTTTCTCTAAGCCCAGGATGTCGATGTCTGATAATGTCAAAATCCACTAAACTTGTTTTTTAATGCATTGGAAGTCCAGAGAAAAATAGCAAATCACCTCTGCTTGAAGTCACCATAGAGGATTCTGCTGGGGAAGCCCTTTCTGCAGATTCTGATACCCTCCAGCACGCCATTACACCTCAGCTGGTGGATGACCAGGAAGTTCTCCATAAGACCTGGACATTGTAGAAAAAAACATATTCAGGAACTTTTATATGCACATTTATATTTTGTAATAACGTGGTGCTCTTATGTTGTTACCTGGAGTCTTTGATTCATTGGGAATCAGGCAGCGCACAAAATGAGGGTGGGTGCTCCTCAAATTGGTCATCAGCTTGCCCAAATTCTCCTGTGGATTGGAATTGATTATTTTTGTAGTAAATTGCCATAGCAAGGTAAAATATCCACTTTATTTGAAGACATGTTTTGATTTATATCAAACCAACTTGAAAGAAAACATACTCTGAAAAGAGCAGACACAGTCTGGAAGGAACCACCCTTCTTCTTTCCTCCCTTCTTGCCACCACCTCCCTTGCCACCAGCATCTGTTTTACAGAAAATAGTGTCTCATGAGAGCTACAAAAAAACAACATCCACTTTTAAGACTGATTATCAAGTGGAAATGGCATTGCAGAATTTCTGTAGTTGCACATATGAAGAAATTGCACACATTTTTTACCTACCATCAGTTGAAGCATGGGATAGATACAATAAAGCGAGTAGTTTGTTTGCAGACTTCTGGTAGAGCTGAATAACTGAATCGTTCAGTGGGTCCTTGTTCTTGTCCAGCCAGCCATTGATGTTGTAGTCCACTGTACCAGCATAGTGAACCAGAGAGAAGTGAGCCTCAGCCTTGCCCTTTGAAGGCTTTGGCTTCTCAAAGGCCTTAGTCTTGCCAAGATGCTGATCATGCAGCTTGTTCTTGAAAGTTGTGTCTGAGGCCTTGGGGAACATGCACTCCTCTTCAAGGATGGAGAAGATGCCCATTGGCTGATGGAGAATTAGGTCATATGGAAAAGAATTAGCAATTTAACATGTTTTTAAAAATCAAGAAATCTGTTCTGCCAGAGACTTTACTTACCTTCTCAATAAGCTCAATGCAGGCAGCCAAGTCCATACCAAAGTCAATGAACTCCCATTCTATGCCCTCCTTCTTATATTCCTCTTGCTCCAGGACAAACATGTGGTGGTTGAAGAACTGTTGCAGTTTCTCATTGGTGAAGTTGATGCAGAGTTGCTCCAAGCTGTTGAACTGTAATTATGGAAATGTAATCAGTTGCATGGCAAAACAATGTTGATATGCGATACCGCTCAAATGTTCTCCAAATCACTCACATCGAAGATCTCAAATCCAGCGATATCCAACACGCCAATGAAGAACTGTCTTGCCTGCTTTGTGTCCAACATCTCATTGATACGGATGACCATCCACAAGAACATTTTCTCATAGATGGACTTACACAGAGCCATGACAGAGTTGTTGACCTAGAAACAGGCAAAGAGTTAATCCATGTAATCTTTTTGTATGTGATACGTTTGTGAGAGAGTCTGAGACATTCTTTCATCTCCTTCAGGGTACCCAGCAGAGAATTTTTCTATGTGATAGACATAGCTTTATTTGAGAACATCAGTTCATAAGGGTTCTTTTACCTGTTGCACGGTCTGACCTTTGGTCACCATCTCATTTCCGACCTTGACTCTGGGGTAGCACAGGCATTTCAGCATATCAGCTGAGTTCAGGCCCAAGAGGTAGGAGATTTTATCAGCCACTGATGGAAAGAAATTATACTATCACCAAATGCACAGGGACTTGTCCAAACACACTGAATACTTTGTTGTATGCGATATGAGAACAATATTATTTTAATAATATTATTATTATTATTATTTATAATATTATTTTAGCAATTACCCTCGGTGCCATCTGGCTCAGCCTGCTCCTCACGCTGCTTCTGCTTGAACTTCATGTTGCCATGATGCATGCAGGCACCAGTCAGCTTGTAGATGCCTATCTTCTCCTCAGCAGTGAAGCCCAGGATGTCAATCGCGGTCTGCATTACACGTGAAGAAAATTATTCATATTTGGAAAAAAAATTTCAAGGATACTAATTATACAACATCAAAATATCTATGCATTAATATCTTACATCTGTGGCTATGAACTCTTCCACATCATTGATACTTTTGACAGTGATTTCACCCTGACTGATCATTGGATAGTCATAGGGGTTGGTAGTGATCAGAAGAGCCTCTGGAAGAGAGGAGGTGACATGCATAAGACTTTATTCTGGTATTGTTTCTGGTATCGTTTAAATTTCAAGTTCAAGTGGTGTACTGATGTACCCAGGAGCTCAGGTTTGTGGCCAGTCATTAGCTGATAGAAGATATGGTAGCTCCTTTCAGCAGACAGTTGGAAGGTTACTCGGGACTTTTCCAGCAGATCTAACAATTACACAGCAAATCAGAAAACACAAGATTAATGCATTAAAGCCCAACACTGTTTATGTATCAGCACAAATTTGAGGACAGATGACTCTTGACTCAAACCATGGATGAGATTTACATGTTTCAATATCAGCTGAAGCCAGCTTGCCAGTCGTTCCGAAGTGGATCCTGATGAATTTACCCTAGACAGCAGATCATTATTAATATCACTCTTTGTAATATAGCAAGTAGAAAAAAATCTTGAAGGTTCCTGAATGTTATCACTTACAAAACGAGAGGAGTTATCATTCCTCACTGTTTTCGCATTACCATAGGCCTCCAGCAGAGGGTTGGCTGCAATGATTTGGTCCTCTAGGGAGCCCTACAAGAGGAGATTGGTTTAGTTAGCCACACATAATTTTATTAGCCGCACATCTAAATAGACTTTCCTCTGGCAGAGTTTTAGCCAAGAAAACCAAATTTACCTGTATTTTGCCAGCTGCTGGCTCTGCCTTTTTACCTCCAGCCACTGCAACTGTTGCAAAGTACTGGATGACACGCTTGGTGTTGACAGTCTTTCCTGCACCGGATTCTCCGCTGGGGGATTAGAGAAGGATAAACTAGATTATTCTCCTTCATTATCATAAAATGTCTAAAGACTTGGCCTGAAAATTTATGTTATACTCACGTAATAAGGACAGACTGATTCTCCCGATCTGAAATACACACATACACACTCCACTTAGGCTAAATCTTAATCGTTGCTGCAATAAGCTTATGTTCAAGGTAAAGTCTTGTTCTCTTTAACCACTTTAACATTCTAGCAAGTTTGATCTTACCAGTGAGCATGAACTGATAGGCATTGTCAGAGATGGAGAAGATGTGGGGTGGAGCCTCAATCCTCTTCTTGCCTCTGTATGCATTAACAACCTGAGCATCGTACACAGGAAGCCACTTGTAGGGGTTCACGACGACACAGAACAGTCCAGAGTAGGTCTGGAATATTTGAAAGCATAAACATAATGTAAATATTTTGATACACAGACTTAAAACATATACACATTTTACTGACAAAGTGAAAGCTCACATAGATCATCCATGATGCAAAACGCTCTTTGAGGTTAAACAGCACGGCAGGCTCGTTGAGGTGGGTCATCATGGCCATGTCCTCAATCTTATCATACTTTGGAGGGTTCATGGCGTGGATGTCATCCTCTTTAACAGTGAGGGTCTGAAATGGAAATATAGTACAAACAGTTTAATTAAAGTTGTACTAAGATAATAAGTGATACTAATATTCCAAATAAAACAACTTTTAGTCACCTACCTTTCCACTAAACGTCTCAACAGTGGCTTTGCCACCCTCTCTTTTGACGAGTTTCCCCTTGAGGTACATCTCTTCAGGCTCAGCCACAAAGAAGGCGGTTTTGGCATCAAATGGAGTGTTCTGAGCCTCAATCCTCTCCTTCGCTGGCTTCCGGAGGTAGATGGCCGCGGGGCCATAGGCCTCCATCTCCGCATCTGTGCTCATGATGGCACTTTAGTGGAGACTGAAACATGAGAAAGAGTTAAAATACAGTAAGTCTTTTGCTGCAGCGGTTATAAATGACTCATTTAGATATTCTTGGTAGACTTATCCATTTTGGTGGTGTATCCCGTTTTGATATGTTATAATTTGTAAAGCATTTACCTTGATTGATCCCAACAGAAAATCAGTGGTATCTGGTGTAGTCTCAAAATGCTACAAAAGAAAGTTTGAAGTGTCCCATCATAAGTTGTACTGTATTTAAATCTAAAATCTCAATAATAAACTAAAGATTGAAAACAAATTGGTCTATTTTAAGCAAAGATAAAGTTGTATTGTCAAGCATGTAAACCATACAAATAAAGTAATCTATACAGTGATCTATATACCACAATAGAAATAAACAGTGGTCACTGATTATATTGAATGCACTCACCAGTTAGGTGCCTGTCAGTTCTAGGAGAAATCCAGAGCTGCTTCTTTTATACACAGTGAATCTGTCTGCTCAGCACAAGAGCCCCGCTCAATTTGGTCAAGCAATCTTGTCATCTTGTTGCTTGACAGTGATATGTTTAGTACTTATAAAGCAATAAGCATGATTCTTTTTATACATATGTTATTTTCATTTTACCAAGTTGGGTTGTAAAAATATGATAAAATCACCTATTGAGTTAAATAAATTATCAAAAGATAATGGATTTATTTAAAAAAACAGTCTATAGACATGTTGTGCAACATCATAGTCAAGTACAATGTCAAATCAATTACTATACTTGAAATATGTAAAATATATAAAATATATACATTTTGATCCACTTTATGAATGTGAAACTAATGGAAATTCTTCTATTCATGACATGACAAATACATGACATAAATACCAATAACACAAAATGTTTAAACAAACATTCATTTTACAGTTGCATGAAAAATAATGATGTCATGATACCAGTAATATATCTGTCAATTTTATTTGTTTGGTAAATACTGGACCTAGGTTCTGCTTATAAATATTGAGTACACCAGTAATGTCCACAGTATGCCCAATGATAAATAGCTAATAGATCTAATAGATAAATAGCAAAAGTGCCCTGCATGATTTGTGAATTATTTGTTCCAATAAATAAACAGATTGATTTAAAGCTTGATTTTAAGTTAATACACTTTATGATAGGTGGTTGAGTCTTCTAATTTTGATATCACAGCCAGTAGTGGGCCTTCATTTTGGAGAAGCATCCAAATGTCACTGGTGTATAGTTGCAGGATACACACATCTCAGATTTCTGAAATTAAATTCAGGCTGATGGTCTTACCATTAAAGATTGAGGGGCGTTACATGTCTCCCGGGAATGGATTATAACAAGAGTTGCCAACTCAGATGAGATAAGACCCCAAATAAGTTCCACACAAATCTAACAGAATGCTAAAGATGCCCCTGCTGTTTTGCTAACAAGAATGAAAAAGATGCAGATTTAGAGGAGTAGGAGTTAATATATTGACAGAAATTCAAAAAAATGACTGGAGGGAAAGTTCGGCATCATCTCATCTTTCATTCATCATAGTTGTGTGCAGACTTGGCTTATTTGCTATCTTACCAGCAGATCACAAGGTATTAGTATGGTCACAAATAAAACCAGCTAAGGGAGGGAGCAGTGATTCGTGTTTGGCGTAGAGAGAAGGATATATTTAGAGGACACATTTATATGTAGATATCTTGTTAACGCAAAACAGCAATGTTTATGAGATTTTTCAGTGTAAAATGTAAGAGATTAATAATTTCATTTTGGAAATAAATATCTCCTGCATTATGTGAAATTCTCACATTTGAACATGATAAATTTATGCAAAATGCTTTATCTCTTAACAATTAGTCTACTCATTATTTTAATTCATCCATTATAAACCAAACTTCTAAATTTTATCAGGATGGATAATCTAGTATAGTCCAAATCATATCACATAGCCAAAAACATCAGTATTGAGACACTGGACTAAAGGTGCTTTTTTGTTCCTGCAGACTTGTCTACTTTGTATTTCACACTAAAGATGCATATGAGACAGGAATTCTGCTTTTGATTATGATTACACATTTCATTGTTTTTTTAGGTCTACATGTAAAACAAGTCAATAGTGTCACAAATTGGCATAAGCCTTGGGATGGATTAGCTCAAAGTAAGTAAAAGAATATTGAACAGAAGTATTGTTCTATTATCCAAAGCAGCAATGATTGAGATTATTGCCATTTTAGGGATGTAAGAATGTCAACCGCCCATATGCATTCTCTTCCTCACTCTGGGAAATCAAAAGAGGCCCCTGTAGTCTTTTTGATCATCATTAGGCAGACCACGTTCCCTCAACCTAAACTTAAATGTCTAATACTTCTGCTTTACTTCACACACAAAATAGCGACTCCTTACCTTCGATATGTTACAAAAATCCACAAACAGCAGAAATTGTGCTAATGTCAGTATCCTAATCACAGCAAGCATCCATTGAACAAAAAATAAATAAATAAATTCTTGCCACCTTCATGGCCAGATTCTCAGCCTCATCCAGACGGTGCTGCAGGTCTTTGACTGTGACCTCCAGGTTCTTCTTCATCCTCTCCAGGTGAGCGCTTGTGTCCTGCTTCTTCTTCAGCTCCTCAGCCATCATGGCCGGCTGAAATTATGAGAATTCCCTCATTAAAATGTTAACTGAAAGAAAGCTATTGACATTATTGAATTAAATAAGTAGACAAACTGTTGTTGGCAGTAAAAGCTATATAAAATAGGAGAGATAGCTGAAACCTCACATCAGTGATAGCCTTCTTGGCCTTCTCCTCAGCATTTCTTGCTTCCTGGACACAATCATCGACTGGACACAATCATTGACGACTGGTGATCTGGATATGAAAAAAGATAACACAATATTTTCAAGACATACTTTTTATATCTTGGAAGGGATATGATTCAGGTGATTTTTTAGCTACAAACCTGAGAGTGAAGCAGTCCCACACGCTCACTAGCATCAACCAGTTCCTGCTCAGCCACTTTGCGGCCTCTCTCTGTCTGCTCCAGAGCGACTCTCAGCTCCTCAATCTCAGCCAGCATCAGACCATTTCTACGCTCCACCATGGCAACCTGCTCCTTCATGTCTTCCTGTCCTCTGAGAGCATCATCAAGGTGCAGTTGGGCATCCTGGAACCAAAGATAAACTGCTCAGCCACTTTGCGGCCTCTCTCTGCCTGTCTCTCAGCCAGCATCAGACCATTTCTATGCTCCACCATGGGAAACCTGCTCCTTCATGTCTTCCTGTCCTCTGAGAGCAGTTGGGCATCCTGGAACTAAAGAAAAATGTATATCAATTAACTGCTTCTGCTCACCTAAGAGCCATATGTTTTACTACCTAGGACTATTACCTTGAGCTGTCCCTGGATATTCCTCAATTGTTTCTGGGCCTCAGCAGCCTGCCTGTTGGCGTGGCTCAGCTGAATCTCCATCTCATTCAGGCCTCGCTCCATCTTCTTCTTGACTCTCAGGGCATCATTCCTGCTCCTGACCTCAGAGTCCAGAGTGGTCTGCATAGATTCAATCACCCTCTGGCTGTTCCTCTTGATCTGCTCCATCTCCTCATCCTTCTCTGCCAGCTTCCTGTCAACTTCACCTTTGAGTTGGTTGAGCTCAAGTTGAACACAGAGAATCTTGGACTCTTCATGCTCCAGTGTACCCTTTAGCACGTCATTTATGAAATGTCACTATTCTAAATACCATTTAAACAAGGACAAATGTGACTAAATGAATTACAGATCTAGTTTTTGAAACTCACATATATACAGGATGTCATTGAATTGCTCCAATCCAGACATATGTTGTCCAAAATATTTTACCTCTGCCTCCTCCAGGGCAAAATATACACATTGTATTTCTTTCTTATCTGGTCAATAATTAATGATTATTTGTCTCAAATGTACTGTAGATAGTAGTTGACCTACGCTGCAGGTTCTTATGCTCTCTCTTAATGGTCTCCAGTTGATTCAGAGCCTCCTCATAAGAGTTCTTCATCTTGAAAAGTTCAGAGCTAATAGAGCGAGCCTCTTTCTGGGCTCCTTCGAGCTCTGCCTGGCCCTCCTCATACTTCTGTTTCCATTCTGCCAGGACCTAGTATTGTATGGTAAAATCTAAATTATTAAGTAATATTTGTGTTAATATTTTAATTTGTATTTTATTTAATAAATTGTGCTTTTACTTCTAGCGTCATCCTTTACTTTATCAAAGTTTCTCTGCTTCTTGTCAAGGTTAGCAGCCAGAGCATTAGCTCTCTCTACATCAGTCATGAGGTCCTCCACCTCACCCTGCAGCCTCTGCTTGGTCCTTTCCAGAGAGGCACATTTTGAGTTCACAGCTCACAGATTCCTCAGTCTCCTGTAGATGCTGGGCTAGCTTTTTTCTGCAAAACAAATAGTTGTTTTTCCTCAAATTTCAGACAATGAATGTATTGAACCTGTTAAAGAGTAGAAACTTTTCTGGTTACTTGGCCTCCTCCAGCTCCTCAGTGCGCTGGTCGCAGTCATGGCGGGCTGATTGAACAGCATGTGCCAGGGCATTCTTGGCCTATAAAAACATTGCAGGATACATTTTTAATCAATCTATGTAACATACAAATACTATCTGGACAAGTGGTTCTTTATGTTGGATCCGGGATATCCAAGGACCCATGATGGGGATAGAGGTCCCAGAGTTTTCTTGGCCTATGAAATATCCAGTTTTGTCAGGCAACACCTGTACAAATCCACAGTGACCCTCAGATTACTCATAAATTGGGCAACAGAGGATTGAATTGGTAAAAGGAAGACTGGAATTCAAGCCTTATGAAAAGCAGATAATAGGACGATGTAACATCTCATACCTTCACTTCCTCCTCAATGTGTCTCCTTCCTCCAGCTACTCAATACGAGCCTAGGATTTGATGGTAGTAATGTCATGCAGATCTGTTGACAGAAAATCTTGATTTGTTTCTTAATTCATGCAATCTAATCTACTGCTCAGGTGTTTTACCTGGAGTTCCTCGGTCTTCTTCTGAAGCTGAGAACCAAGGGACTGTTCTTCCTCAATCTTACTGAGGAGCTGGCTGGTTTCAAAGTCCTTCCTTAACAGTGAGGGTCTGAAAAGGACATACAGTGAAAAAACTTATGCTAAAGGACAAGGTTTACAAAGATAGTCTATCAAATAACTAACAAATAATATTTATTCACATACCTTTCCAGTAACCGTCTCAACAGTGGCTTTGCCACCCTCTTTTTTGACGAGTTTACCCTTGAGGTACATCTCATCAGGATCAGCCACAAAGAAGGCGGTTTGGCGTCAAATGGAGTGTTCTGAGCCTCAATCCTCTCCCTCTCTGGTTTGCAGAGGTAGATGGCCGCGGGGCCATAGGCCTCCATCTTCACATCTGTGCTTATGATGGCACTTTAGTTGAAACTGAAAACATGAAGAGTTCAAAATAGTGTAAGAATATTTCAATGAGATATAGGCAATGTTTGGTATAGTTTTTTTATCTGGCATTGTTGATATTCTGTTATTTACGTATAGTGACATCTTTTACCTCAGTTGATCCCAACAGAGGATTAGTGGTAGAGTATCTGGTGTAGTCTCAAGACACTATGAAAAAAATGTTCAGACGATCTAACATAAGTTCAGTAACTTTGTTTTTCATTTTTAAAAATCGGATTAGTATCTGAAATTCAAGAAGTAGTTTCAGACCAGTTGAAGGGTGAAGGTGTCATCCAGGCAAAACCTCTCCAGATTTAGTTAATAAATGCCAATTGAATTCAGTAGAATCAGTAAAGTAGTCAAAGAATCTGTGATCCTGTGATCACAGATTGTGACCATCCATTCAACTGCCCTCCAGCAACTGAGAAATTATAATGGTCTTTAAATAGTTGTTTCCCTATTGTATAAAATGTCAAAATAACAAAACAGGTAGAAAATATATTATTAAAAAATACTTGCATTAATAATGCATTACAACATGATAATAGACTTGATTCCATTGCAATGTCAATGCAACCAATACACTGTTGGTGTTGAAATAGGCCTATTCATTTCTAAAATCAATGTTTAAACACAGTGTATTAGGCAAAATATTTGCAGTGGAATGAAATACATTGTTGATGTATAGTATTTACTTTAAAAACACTGGAGCAATATATACTTTTCTTGCCGCTAAAACAAATTTTGAAGTACTGTCATGCTCTAATTTAACCAGACAAGTTGACTGAACACATTCCCTTTACAGCAACGAAGGAGGAGTTGCAAGGGGTGGGTTATAAACATACACACACTCACACCTGGAAGCTTGTTCAAACACACCATTATATTGTAGGCCACAGAGCTATTCCACTGGATCCAATTGGGAGTTAAGTGTCTTGCTCAAGCGAACAAGAATGTCAAGTTATTTAGGGAGGAGAGATGCTTATTTACTTTTTCCCCTAGATTATCTCAGCCAGTCATTAGCTTGTTTCTCTAACTTATAGTCTACCACTGCCTCCAAGTGTAAGTACGCAAGCTGTCTTTTTTATTCATAGGCAGCTTTGGGCGTTAGTTTTGGAGAAGTGTCCAAATGTCATTGGTATTCAGTTTCAGGACTTTGGCACACCTAAAATCTCTGAAATGAAATAAATTTGGAAATCAGGGTCACACTCTAAATGCCACAGATATAAGAAAATTATCAACATAGCTTAATTGAATTTTAAACACTTATTACACATTCTACATTAATCTATAATATCAATTTGACAGTTGCATGCAGTCTTTTTAACAAATCAATTCATGTTGTTTATGGCTATACTTACCAAAGCTTTCATTCTGCTCATAAAAACTGAGTGTGCCAATAATGCTTTGAAAATTAAAAACACTTTATTAAAAGGGATTGCATCATATTAATGGGCAATGTCAGATGCAAGCATGGAGCTTAGTTTTGGAAATGCACCCAAATGTTTCTGGTGTACAATTACAGGGCACTGGCACATCTCATATTCCTGTAATATAATTAAAGGTGAGGTTCCTTTAAGCAGTATGATATATATCCCTAAATGGTCTTGAAAATAGTTGCCAGCTCACTTGGGATCAGACCCGAAATAAGTTCCACATAAGTCAAAAAGAACTTCATCCATTTGCTACATTTGATACTAAGGAGCTGGTGTCTATTATGGAAACATGGTGCTAGTGTCTTGGGAAATCTTGAAGGCTTATCACCTTTGTTGCATTTTTTGGTCATTGCTGGCATTGGCTTTCACACAGAGAATGACAGTTAAGTATTGTAACTCTAGTTCTATGATCACAGGCGGAGCCCTCTAACAGGGCTCTGTTGGCTTAGCCACTCATCTAGTCGCCTCAGCGCACTGAAATTTGCATGCACGTGCTCAGCCAATCAGGATGAGCCTATACACCCTCTATGGGGCCTCGCACTATAAATGGCGAGCGGCTCATTCAGCATCCGGGCCGAGGCACTCGAAACACGGCTCATGCGGATCCGTTGTCACGATCAGGCTGGGGCAGCCCGGGTAGTCTTTAGCGATGTTGGTCTCAGACGATGCCATCCTAGGCAAACTTGTTCGTCAGGCGCTGAAGAAAAAGTGGATGCTGAATTAGGGGCCGCTCGCCATTTATAGTGCGAGGCCCCATAGAGGGTGTATAGGCTCATCCTGATTGGCTGAGCATGTGCATGCAAATTTCAGTGCGCTGAGGCGACTAGATGAGTGGCTAAGCCAACAGAGCCCTGTTAGAGGGCTCCGCCTGTGTGAAATAGAACATGTTTCATGAACATAGAAACAGTTAAACCATTTCAGAATATGTTTCCAAAATGAGAATCACCCACCTTTTTCTAAATTCCTGTATTTTCCAAGGTGACTTTTTGGAGATACTGATTTGAGCAGATGGAGTGACATGTATGGGAAATGTATGACCAAGTAAACAAATATTTTGAGTATTTTTCATCACTCTCTTAATGGCTTATCTGTTGCTGATATTGATTACCTAGATACAAGTCACTCCCTCAATAACTATATTTTTATTCTAATCTAATCTATTTTCTGCGGATAGGAGGGAGGACATCCTGTATGTGCAATGTGCTGTATGTCCAAGTGTCCAATTTTACAACGGATATGGGTGATTCATTAATGATTGCACATATTTGCCCAGAGGGTAAGGTGATACAACATAATCAAAAGTGAAAAGACATTTTGCAAATGTAAGATCACATGTCATTAAGTATAAATCACATTCACTGAACTTTATACTGTTTGGTAGTGCACAGGCTGTGATCTGGTCTGGTTGTCTTATTTCATTAGCTGTTGTTTATTTTTTATACACATGGTAAAACTTTGTTTGAAGCCTAATTTCTAACATATAAGGCCCTAACCAGAACTTCATTGCAGATATGGCATGTTCTTCGTTGCTATTTAACATGTATAAGTTTGCTTATTCATATATTTATGTAATTTGTGGCATATACTTATGGGGAACTGTGTGTCACTTGTATCATCAAGAATGATAAAACAAAGAAACAAAGTCTCTGACCAATGCACTTTCTGACTGAATTTACTGTAAGTAGCTTCATTTGGATTGTTAATGGCTTCATGCTTAACTAGCTGGTGTAAAATGAAGAAGGCGGCTCTCCTTTGGAACAAAGCACGGTTTTATTCTGTTCTGTCTATAAGGCATCAGGTAGACTATTCATTTACAACAATACCTTGGGTTTCTCCCTTTGTCACCCCCTGCCGTCAAGCAGCACAGTATTTGCAACACCTTACCGTAACTGTCGTAACAATTGGGCATACTAAATCTTACCATATATGACAGCTGGTGGTTGACCAACACTGAACAACTAACTCCTGATGCTAGCTAGTGCATACAATCTGGCCAGCAAAGTAGCTACGACTTTTTTTTTTTTATAGTAAATGTCTCTTAATAATTGCTAATTCTGTAGCAATCCTAAATTTGTGAAGTGACCAAAGCCAGTTGATCATTATAATAAAAACAATCTACTTGCCCATTTAATTGATTTTCAGTTGATGCTGGAGAAAGGAAAATATTGCTATTTGATAAGATAACTTGCCCAAAACATGAAGTTGTGGCAACATAAAGGGAACGTTTGCATGTATTTACTTGGCCAGTTAGAGTTTAGGATATAGTAGCTATCAAGCATCAGTAGACTATGGAAATTTTGTTTCAGGAGATGTTTCTAAAAGGAACAGGCAAGCGCAGCAGAGAGACACAGCTGAGAGAAAGGTAACAGAGTGTTGATGTTAGCTAAACTCAGCATGAGTAACGTTATAGTTAAATCTCCCTTGGTTGATGGCAGTACCTATAGAACAGAGAAAGTGACAGTTACTGATGGCAAGTTTTGTGACGGTCAGCAAAACTTAACGTTTGGTAAATTGAAGACTCTACTGTAGGTCAAGTTCCCTCATATTACAGGCTCGCTACAGTATGAATAACGTCTGCGGACCAAGCCATGGAAATGCACTCTGACAATGGCTTGAAAAACATCAGACACTGCCCTGCTGATAGATGGCTGCAATACCTCGGAGGCACAGGCAACCGGTGTCTGGAGGGAGCCAGATGCCAGAACCCGACATGTTGACAGCATATCAAAGGCAGATATTGCATGGGATCTTTGAGTGGCAAGGTTGCTGGTGGGCATCTAACCATAAAACATCAAACTTTTCGTGACTGAGTTGAAATCACTGCACTGGATCTTTAAGTAGATAAAAAGTCCCAATTGAAAAAGTTCTATTTCAAAATTCCACTTTAACTGGAGATTGTAAGGTTCAATTTGTGATACAGTCATGTATCAGGAGAAATGCTTGATCAAACAAAACTTGCATCCTTTCTGCTATTGAACATCCAACAGCTAGCCTCCCTGCAGCAACTCCATAAGCTAAAACATATCCTCAGACATTACAGCAGGGCTAACTGCCCTACTTAGATACATCTCCATCTAGCTGCAGTGGAGTAAATTGTTTTTCTGGGCAACCAAATAATGGAGTAATCAGAGAAGAAATGACAGGATACAGGATGGTGAAGACAATAATCATCTTTATTGAATTGTAACAGGGCATTCAACCTTTGGTTCATATTTTATGAACTCTGTTGAAAGGCCTCACTTGGCCTCAACTTCTCTTATTCAGCCTCAGACTAAAAAGAGGGGAAAATAAAAATATTAAATGAGCAATATTAAAATTCATTTTCAGTTTATCAATCAAGTCACCTAAGAGGTAGTCCGCACAAAAATTAGAAAAAGTGTCACAATCTCTTATGTGGGAATTCAAATTTGGAATTTGCTATATACAGTAAGGCATGTTTTTAATTTAGCCTATCAACAGCAAAAGTGCATAGCATATCAAATCACTCTCATGACTTCTGCTGTGAACATAACTGATATCATGAGCATGCAAACAACTTATCACAAAGATACCTTTCCAGCCTCACGGCTCTTGGCTCTCAGCTTGTTGACCTGGGACTCAGCAATGTCAGCACGCTCCTGAGCCTCCTCCATCTCATGCTGAACCTTCCTGTACCTGGACAGGTGAGTGTTGGCCTGCTCCTCCTGTAAAGAGTTTTAGAGTTACATTGTTTCAGTTGAAAGAGAGTTTAGATTGGCATTATTATTAATTCTGTTTGAAATTATTTATCTCATATCAATGTATTTGACTTACAGCCTCCTCAGACTGTCTCTTGTAGGCCTTGACTTTGAGCTGCAGCTTGTCCACCAGATTCTGAAGTCTGGTCACATTCTTCTTGTCCTCTTCAGTCTACAGTTATGGATTAATAAAGAGAGTGAGCAAACATAGCATGAAAGAGAAGCCTTAGTTTTATTCTAGGAAGATAGAAGAGGACCTGGTAGGTGAGTTCCTTGACTCTCCTCTCATATTTGCGGACTCCTTTAACAGCATCAGCTCCACGTCTCTGCTCAGCCTCAACTTCAGTTTCCAGCTCACGCACCTGTAACGTGACAATAAATAATAAATCAAAATTTTGTAGAAGGATGTCAATACTGAGAAATTTAAGTAGATGTATTCCACACTATGAAAGTGTGATTTTCATACTGAAACTCTGCTAAATTTTGAGCATTTATACACAGTGTATACCCTGGACTCCAGTTTCTGGAGCTGCTTCTTGCCACCCTTCATGGCCAGATTCTCAGCCTCATCCAGACGGTGCTGCAGGTCTTTGACTGTGACCTCCAGGTTCTTCTTCATCCTCTCCAGGTGAGCGCTGGTGTCCTGCTCCTTCTTCAGTTCTTCAGCCATCATGGCCGCCTGAAATTATGAGAATGCCTCACTAAAATTTGATGGAGATGTAGTATTAAATTAATAAATACACTAACAGGAAACAATTTTCATTGTAATAAGAGAAATCCATAAAAAATGAGACAGATGTAAACTCACATCAGTGATAGCCTTCTTGGCCTTCTCCTCAGCATTTCTTGCTTCCTGAACAGAATCATCCACCTCACCCTGAACCTGGACAAGGTCAGCTTCCAGCTTCTTCTTGGTGTTTATAAGACTGGTGTTCTGGATATGGGAAAAGATAAGACAATATTTATTTATATATCTTGGAAGAATTATGATTCAGGTGAATCTTTAACCACAAACCTGAGAATGAAGCAGTCCCACACGCTCACTAGCATCAACCAGTTCCTGCTCAGCCACTTTGCGGCCTCTCTCTGTCTGCTCCAGAGCGACTCTCAGCTCCTCAATCTCAGCCAGCATCAGACCATTTCTACGCTCCACCATGGCAACCTGCTCTTTCATTTCTTCTTGTCCTCTGATAGCATCATCAAGGTGCAGTTGGGCATCCTGGAACCAAAGATAAACGTATATATGTATTAACCGCTTAACTCACTCTTCGATAACATTTATCAATAAATGATAGTATAAAATTTACCTTGAGCTGTCCCTGGACATTCCTCAGTTGTTTCTGGGCCTCAGCAGCCTGCCTGTTGGCGTGGCTCAGCTGAATCTCCATCTCATTCAGGTCTCCTTCCATCTTCTTCTTGATTCTCAGGGCATCATTCCTGCTCCTGACCTCAGAGTCCAGAGTGGTCTGCATAGATTCAATCACCCTCTGACTGTTCCTCTTGATCTGCTCCATCTCCTCATCCTTCTCTGCCAGCTTCCTGTCAACTTCACCTTTGACCTGGTTGAGTTCAAGCTGAACACGGAGAATCTTGGCCTCCTCATGCTCCAGGGTACCCTTGAAGTAATTCAAACAATTACAATATTAAAAGTCACCCATATATGATTTTCTCTAAACAACTGTCACATTTGAATTATGTGATAAAAACTAACTAATAGAGCTGCTTTCTATCAGCATATTTTAGAATTTCTCATCCCATTGAATGATGGGATATGGGTTATTAGCATAGCAAAAGTCCCAAATTGAAACACCTATTTTCAGTAACAGCAAGAATGATGTTTTTTAGTAGCATTAGAATGTAGCATCCAAAATAATTTTGAAGATAAATGTTAATGAGAAATCCTGCATGCAGTACCTTTAAGTTACCTTTCCTCATTGTCATAATACAGTTTTGATTAAACCAACTCAAGAACTGACAACTGCTGGATTTTTATTAAAGTAGCATAACACAAGGAATCGTTGTCAACTCCTGATTTTGTTGTACCTCTGCTTCCTCCAGAGCTGACTGAATTTCAACCTTCTCACTCTCCACTGTCTTCTTAGCTTTCTCCAGCTCATGGATGCTCTTTCCAGCCTCACCAATCTGTTCAGTCAAGTCTGAGATCTCCTCTACAGGAAAAAAAAAACTTTTAGTTTTTGTATGTAGTTGGCATGTTATGAATGATTATTTGTCTCAAATGTAGATAGCAGTTGACATACGCTGCAGGTTCTTGTTCTCTCTCTTCACGGTCTCCAGTTGATCCAGAGCCTCCTCATAAGAGTTCTTCATCTTGAACATTTCAGTGCCGAGAGAGCGAGCCTCTTTCAGGGCTCCTTCCAGCTCTGCCTGGCCCTCCTCATATTTCTGTTTCCATTCTGCCAGGACCTAGTATTATATAGTGAATAAAAATGATTCATAAGTAACATAGATGTGTGTGATATTTTAATAAATCTGGTTTGATACCTTGTTTAACCCTTTACCTTATCAAAGTTCCTCTGCTTCTTGTCAAGGTTAGCAGCCACAGCATTAGCTCTCTCCACATCAATCATGAGGTCCTCCACCTCACCCTGCAGCCTCTGCTTGGTCTTCTCTAGAGAGGCACACTTTGAGTTCACAGCCTCAATGGATTCCTCAGCATCCTGCAGACGCTGGGCAAGCTTTTTCCTGCAGAGAAGGAGTTGTTTATACTCAAATGTTAGACACAGCAAATTATTTATCTGAATTAAAAATTGTATCTATTCTACAAAAAAGTTTAAAGGTTTTATTTACTTGGCATCTTCCAGCTCCTCAGTGCGCTGGATAGCATCAGTCTCATATTTACTCCTCCACTGAGCCACCTCGCTATTGGCCTTGGACATGCCACGCTGCAGCTCACCCTTGGCCTCCTGCTCCTCCTCATACTGCTCTCTGAGCAGGTCACAGTCATGACGGGATGATTGAACAGCATGGGCCAAGGCATTCTTGGCCTATGAAACATTACAAGAAACATGACAGTTTCATCTAACTGATGTGAGACACATGTACAAATACACATTACCTTTCAATTTGCTCTCGTACTAAGCAACAGATAATTGGCCTGAGAATGCCTGATAAAATTAAGATCCCATACCTTCACTTCCTCCTCAACGTGCCTCTTGAGCTCTTCAATCTGCTGAGTGAAAGCCTGCTTGCCCCTGGTCAGCTGGGAAACAAGAGCTTCTTTTTCCTCAAGCTGGCGGGAAAACTCACCTAAAACACATAGAAATGTGTTATATATGAAATGATGAACCCACTAACATAATTGTTGATTACAGGTGACTCACCATTCTCTGTCGCGAGTCTTGCCCTCTGTGCACTCATGTCATTCAGCTGGCGAACATTCTCGTCATTTTTGGCCTTGAGTTCACTCAACTGGTCCTCAAGAGTTCTGCACATTTTCTCCAGATTGCCCTGTAAACAATGAAAATTGGTATGTTGCTCAAATACGAACTAAATATCAAAATAGTCAAACACAGTAGAAAAGAGAATATGGCAGATATAACCTTTCTTTCTTCTCCCAGTGAGAACCGTTGATATATTGAACAATAATTCCTAATTTTAAACACACACCTAATGCAATTTTCTCTTTACACACCTTTGATTTGGCAACAGCCTCCATGTTGCTAGAGAGGTCATCAATCTCCATCTTGTACTCGCTCTTCTCCTTCTCCAGCTTCTGCTTGACACGCTGGAGGTTGTCGATCTGCTCTCCCAGCTCTGCAACACTGTCAGCCTGCTTCTTGCGGAGAGCTGCTGCAGTGGCTTCATGCTGCAGGGTGGACTCCTCAAGGTCACGACGCATCTTCTGGAACTCAGCCTCGCGCTTCTTGTTCATCTCAATCTGAGCAGCTGTTGCTCCACCAGCTTCCTCAAGCCTCTCACTGATCTCCTCAAGTTCCCTGGAGAGATCAGCCCTCAGCTTCTCTACCTTGGCCCGAGCAGCCCGCTCAGCCTCAATCTCTTCCTCCAGCTCCTCAATACGAGCCTAGGGTTTGATGATAGCAATGTCAAGTAGACCTATGAACCTGAATATCATGTGTTATTCTTGATTTGCTGAATCTAATCTGTATGTCAATTATGTTACCTGGAGCTCCTTGATCTTCTTCTGAAGCTGAGCACCAAGAGACTGTTCATCCTCAATCTTACTGAGGAACTGGCTGATTTCAAAGTCTTTCCTTGATGTGGAGAACATGAAAGTTTTCACTGTCATAGTTCTGACTTATGTTGATGGTGTTGCATTGTGTGGGATAGTGAAAAGTAAGGATATGAACCCAAATAAAACTCATAAAAATAAAACTTACTTCTTGATTTTTTCCTCAGATTGCTGTTTGTCATTCTCCAGATCCATTATGGATTCCTGGGCCAGTTTCAGATCTCCCTCAAGCTTCCTCTTGGCTCTCTCAAGGTCCATGCGGAGCTTCTTCTCTTGCTCCAGTGAACCCTCAAGCTATTGAATAACAGCAGTTGTAATAGTGTTTATACTTTAGGGCAGTCGAGAGACAAATTACTGCGGAATTACCATAAAGAGACAGTATTAACAAAAAAAAATTCTCACATCGTCCACTTGCTGTTCCAGCTTGGTCTTGGCCTTGGTCAGAGTGTTGACTTTGTCTTCCTCTGCCTGGAGATCATCCAGTGTTTGCTGGTGGGCCTCTTGGAGGGCCTTCTTCTCCTTGGTTAACTTGGCAATAGAGTCATCTTGAGATGCCATCTCCTCTGTCAGGTTTTTCACCTGATAGTGGAAGGAAAGGTTAATTTTGAGTTCTATCACTTCTTATGTATATACATTCAAAACACTAGAAGAAGTAATATTTTATCTTTTTGTATAAGTATGAATTTAAAATGAACTGAACCTTGTTCTCAGTGGCATGTTTCTCCTTCTCCACTTTGGCCAAGGTGAGCTCCAAGTCATCAATGTCTTTCTTCAGCTCAGAACATTCATCCTCCAGCTTCCTCTTTTTGGCAGTCAGTTCAGCATTGACTTCCTCCTCATCCTCCAGTCTCTCACTTGTCTCTTTGACTTTAGCCTCGAGCTGGATCTTGCTCTTAATGAGCCCTTCACACCTTTCCTCAGCATCAGAGAGGTTCTCCCCTTCCTATTTGAACATACATATGGTATTCACAAGCAATTTTTGGATGAAACATTGAAGAAATTAAATAGTAAATACTACATAATAGTATACGTCATTAATACAAAAACAATAAAAGAAAGTGGCATATCTGCTCTTGTATTCCACTTACAGCTGATACTTGCAGTTGCAGGTCATTCTTTTCCTGCAGCAGGGAAACCATCTTCTCCTCCAATTCCTTCTTCTTGGCCAGGGCGGTAGCCAGGTCCGTCTTCATCTTGTCATAGTTCTCCTTCATCTGCTGAAGTTCCTTCTCAGTCTCAGCACTCTTCAGAAGAGGCTT
This sequence comes from Centroberyx gerrardi, assembly GCF_048128805.1. Taxonomy (NCBI): domain Eukaryota; kingdom Metazoa; phylum Chordata; class Actinopteri; order Beryciformes; family Berycidae; genus Centroberyx; species Centroberyx gerrardi. The sequence goes on from NC_136003.1 coordinate 21,366,247, forward strand.
GATCTTGAAGTACAGCTTCAACCATGGCCAGTTTTTCACATTCATGAATGAGCGTATATTGTACTGGATGCTATAGATAGATTCTCTATAAAGTAAATCAAAAACAAAAAGTCATTTGATTGATCATGTGATTTTATGGAATTGCTTAGTATAACAATAGAACAAAACAATTATAATATGAGAAGCCTTCAAATGGACTGTACAATTCAGTATACTGTATCATTCTCCTACCTCCTCTCCATCATCTTGACAAACTCTCTCCTCATGACGTATCCTCTGCAGAGAGCCTGAGTCATGGTCACCAGTATAGCCAGTTTGTCATCTCTCATCTCTTCTAGGGTACCCAGCAGACCAGCTTTGAAGAACACCTGTATTTAAGAGCAAAAAGTCAGCCATAGATTCATACACTGAGTATAGTTGGACATGGGGGGGTAATAAAATATTATTATTTAATTATTATTATTTATTTAGTGTAATCCATTAGTTCCTGAAAATACCACATTGAACTTACTTTGATGACTTGAACATTACTAGAAATGTGTAAAAGGAAAGAATGCACTCTAATTGCGAGCTGATGGATACATACATCATTTTACATATATTGAAATAATGATTGACAATAATTATGTAATAGTAACACATTACAGTCTGTAATTTGGAATAAACTGTATACATGTTAGTTCATATTCTTAGATTTTGGAGGTAATATATTCAAAATGTCACTTTGTATTACTGTGCTTGAGTAATTCAGTGGATTATGTGACTGGTCCCAGTTTTATGTAATGAATTAGTCAACTGATTAAATAAAAGTAAAAATAAAACCAAATGCATTTTAACTGTTTTCACTTGTTACCTTGGTGTGTCCAAACTTGTACTGAGTGTGGTCCACATCAATGGAGCCCAAGAGTTTCTCTGAAGCTTTCTTGTTGTCAATGAACTGTCCCTCAGGGATGACACTGGCATTCAATACTTTGTATCTATAATAGAAAATATTTAAATCAGATACATTTGTTATACTTGTAAGTAAGCATAATTAATTAAGTAATGAATAGTATATATATATATATATATATCTTTTTTTAACATTTCTCTAAGCCCAGGATGTCGATGTCTGATAATGTCAAAATCCACTAAACTTGTTTTTTAATGCATTGGAAGTCCAGAGAAAAATTAGCAAATCACCTCTGCTTGAAGTCACCATAGAGGATTCTGCTGGGGAAGCCCTTTCTGCAGATTCTGATACCCTCCAGCACGCCATTACACCTCAGCTGGTGGATGACCAGGAAGTTCTCCATAAGACCTGGACATTGTTAACAAAATATTCCATCAAATTTCTGTTTATATAAACCATTCATGTTTTGTAATAACAGCACACTATTTTTTACCTGGGGTCTTTGATTCATTAGGAATCAGGCAACGCACAAAATGAGGGTGGGTGCTCCTCAAGTTGGTCATCAGCTTGCCCAAGTTCTCCTGTGGATTGGAATTGGCTATTTCGTTAATCTGTTTTTAAAATTCTTTGGAAATGATCAAACATAAATATGAATATCATAAAACTTCAATTAAAAGCCGAGTCCCAATTAAACGCCGAGTCCCTTTTACTGGCCGGGTGTGGCTACACGTTTTGACAAATAAAGGCTGGTCTCAATTAGAAGCCGGTTGCCACTGACGCTGAGAAGCAGTTTATTTTTTTTTTACTTGCATTCAATTGTCAGTCACATTTGCTGATCGCCGTGGTAGGTAGGCTACCGGTATTTTGATAGGGGCTCGCTCTCTCGCTCTCTCGCTCTCTCGCTCTCTCTCTCTCTCTCTCTCTCTCTCAGTGCATGAGGTTGGCCTAGATGCGCTGTCTGTCGGAGCGAGATCAAATGAATGATTCGTAATTGATATGTTATTCGATAGCCTAATTTTTATACAAGTAATATTCATACGGTACTGGTTTAAATAAACAATTTGATGGTATTTCCCATCTTTGCTGAGCAAGAGTTTTGTGCGAAAGGAATTAAAGGCCTGTCCCAAATATAGGCCGGTTGAGTTCAGTGTTTGAAGCAAATGAAAGCCCGGGCTATTAATTGAAGTTTTACGGTAGACTACATACTCTGAAAAGAGCAGACACAGTCTGGAAGGAACCACCCTTCTTCTTTCCTCCCTTCTTGCCACCACCTCCCTTGCCACCAGCGTCTGTTTTACAAAAAATAGTGTCTCATGAGAGCTACAAAAAAACAACATCCACTTTTAAGACTGATTATCAAGTGGAAATGGCATTGCAGAATTTCTGTAGTTGCACATATGAAGAAATTGCACACATTTTTTACCTACCATCAGTTGCAGCATGGGATAGATACAATAAAGCGAGTAGTTTGTTTGCAGACTTCTGGTAGAGCTGAATAACTGAATCGTTCAGTGGGTCCTTGTTCTTGTCCAGCCAGCCATTGATGTTGTAGTCCACTGTACCAGCATAGTGAACCAGAGAGAAGTGAGCCTCAGCCTTGCCCTTTGAAGGCTTTGGCTTCTCAAAGGCCTTAGTCTTGCCAAGATGCTGATCATGCAGCTTGTTCTTGAAAGTTGTGTCTGAGGCCTTGGGGAACATGCACTCCTCTTCAAGGATGGAGAAGATGCCCATTGGCTGATGGAGAATTAGGTCATATGGAAAAGAATTAGAAATTTAACATGATTTCAGAAATCAAGAAATCTGTTCTGCCAGAGAGACTTTACTTACTTTCTCAATAAGCTCAATGCAGGCAGCCAAGTCCATACCAAAGTCAATGAACTCCCATTCTATGCCCTCTTTCTTATATTCCTCTTGTTCCAGGACAAACATGTGGTGGTTGAAGAACTGTTGCAGTTTCTCATTGGTGAAGTTGATGCAGAGTTGCTCCAAGCTGTTGAACTATAATAATAACAGACATGAAATCACTTGAATGGCCAACCAGTTCTAATATTATGTTACTGCTGAAGTGTTATTAATGAACTCACATCAAAGATCTCAAATCCAGCGATATCCAACACGCCAATGAAGAACTGTCTTGGCTGCTTTGTGTCCAACATCTCATTGATACGGATGACCATCCACAAGAACATTTTCTCATAGATGGACTTACACAGAGCCATGACAGCATTGTTGACCTAGAAACAGAGGCAAAGGACATGAAATATCTTATTTAAGCTTTTGTATCCGATATGCATTGCTTCATTTGCAAATATTTTACACCTCATCAGTTTTTGTAAGCTCTTTTACCTGTGGCACGGTCTGACCTTTGGTCACCATCTCATTTCCGACCTTGACTCTGGGGTAGCACAGGCATTTCAGCATATCAGCTGAGTTCAGGCCCAAGAGGTAGGCGATTTTATCAGCCACTGATGGAAAGAAATTATTTTAGCACTCAATGCACTGGACATGTTTAGAAATATGTGTTACACTGCAAACCTTGTTAGGCCTCTATGCAATATAAAATATTGTTATCATAATTACCCTCTGTGCCATCTGGCTCAGCCTGCTCCTCACGCTGCTTCTGCTTGAACTTCATGTTGCCATGATGCATGCAGGCACCAGTCAGCTTGTAGATGCCTATCTTCTCTTCAGCAGTGAAGCCCAGGATGTCAATCGCAGTCTGAATTACACATAAAAATACATATTTTAATTCAAGAGCATTTTTGCCAAGGAATACAACATTTAAATTTTGTTTGCTTTACTTACATCTGTTGCAATGAATTCTTCTACATCATTGATGCTTTTGACAGTGATTTCACCCTGACTGATCATTGGGTAGTCATAGGGGTTGGTGGTGATCAGAAGAGCCTCTGGAGGAGGTTAGAGAAATGCATGAGGTTTTCTGCCAATATATAATTGTTCTTTCCCAAGTTTATGTTGTGTAGTAACATACCTAGGAGCTCAGGTTTGTGCCCAGTCATTAGCTGATAGAAGATATGGTAGCTCCTCTCAGCAGACAGTTGGAAGGTTACTCTGGACTTCTCCAGCAGGTCTGTGAATTTCATATGATAGTTTTATACGGATATGTATACTTCATAATTGTAACAATAAAGACTGTACTTAGATTAACTGTAAATGTGACTTACATGTTTCAATATCAGCTGAAGCCAGTTTTCCAGTGGTTCCAAAATGAATTCTGATGAATTTACCCTAAACATCCCAGGTAAAAAAAACAAAAAGTATACTGAAGTTGTACTTATTTTCAGTTCATACTAAACGAACAATGTGCTATTTTGGAACAACTTTAACTATGTTAAGTGTTCTTTAAATGTTACTTAAGTTCAGTTTTATTGTATTGTGAATGTATTTTAGTATGCTTAGTTGTGCTAAAATGTATTGTAATTGTAATAATATACTATTCATTGCATTTAAAATACACTTTTTGAGTTTTATTTGAAGTATAATTTGAATACATGTTTAGTTATATATAATTGTATTTTCTGGAGACATTCAATATGATAATAGTTCATTAATTATTTCCAAGTAATTTGTTTGCTAGACTCTGTATCATGGAGCCTTGAGTTTCATCCTGCCTTTTACTGTTTTAACATTGCATTGATTTTATTTCTACTTATAATCTGTAATTCAGTATGTCAGTGTATTTGGTTTTATGTTGGTTGTCTGCAACTTGTATATATGATTTTTGTGCTGCTGTTGCAGGTCTCTCTTGTAAAAGAGATTTTTTTTTAATCACAATGGGACTACCTGGTTAAATAAAGGCTAAATAAATGAATAATAGAATATCACCAGGATACTAGAAATATAACTATAAAAAAAGTAGAATAAAGAGCAATTTTTTCTGACATACCATAGGATAGTATGATAGTGTGCCATTTTAACACTTACAAAACGAGAGGAGTTGTCATTCCTTACAGTCTTGGCATTACCGTAGGCCTCCAGCAGAGGGTTGGCTGCAATGATTTGATCTTCCAGCGAACCCTAAGACAAAATGGATTGGGTGTATTAGGAATAGCCTATATTTAACTTTTTGACTTTTGAGTGTTTTTTTTTTGTTGTTTTTTTTCAAAATTAATTTTTACCTGTATTTTGCCAGCTACTGGCTCTGCCTTTTTACCTCCAGCCACTGCAATTGTTGCAAAGTACTGGATGACACGTTTGGTGTTGACAGTCTTTCCTGCACCGGATTCTCCGCTGGGGGATGAGAGAGGTGTCTGAATTATTCTTTTTTCATAACTGTAAAGGTCCGAAGAAGTTATTTAATAATTAGTATTTTACTCACGTAATAAGGATAGACTGGTTCTCACGATCTGAAATGCACAAATGCACAATCCACTTTAACTGCTGTATATGACTGGTCAAAATACAGTCATATTTGATGTCATCACTGTCATGTCTCATCTTGTCAATCATTTGGAGATAAAGTCATGTGTCATCTCTTCCAATTAAAATAAGCACACTGTAATGACTCTTATCTTACCAGTGAGCATGAACTGATAGGCGTTGTCAGAGATGGAGAAGATGTGGGGTGGAGCCTCAATCCTCTTCTTGCCTCTGTATCCATTAACAACCTGAGCATCGTACACAGGAAGCCACTTGTAGGGGTTCACGACGACACAAAACAGCCCAGAGTAGGTCTGTGAACAGTAGACAGTACACTCTAATTTCATGCAACGTGACACATTAAAAATGTATTTAAATATTGCATGTTAAAGCTTCTATGTTTAAATTATTTATCTCAATATATCATAATATAGCATTTATATTCATTCAAATCATTTTGATAGCATAGTATAATGGCTGTAGAAAAATGAAACCATTACAGAGAAAATTGGTTTATTCTGTATGTTGCTTTCTATGTGTTAATTCTGTTTTTTTCCGGGAATTGACTAGAATGGGACTTGATGAGAACTGACTAGCCAAATGAATGGCAATAACAATCATTATCAATTTGTTCTGTGGCTCTTATGGGCTATCTCTATTGGTGGATTTCATTATCTCCCTATCTATTATTTTTTAAGAATCACTTATCAAGAAGTTCAAATGCATTAGCTTACTTTTTGGAAAAGAGTTCAATGTAATAAATGTTAGTTAAAATAGAGTCAGCATATTAAGGATGAGTAGTATCATCATCCTAAAAATTAATACATCAATTAATTAAGGAATACAATAAAAATCCCCATTTAAGTTGTGTGTCTCATCGTCTAGTTTTAACTCCTTTAGCGCTGTTGTTATTTCCATTAAAGTCAAACTGAAATGATTTCCAAACTCTTTTATCTAATACAGTGTTGCATCAATACTATTAAGTTTTGTTGTTGTCTGTTGTCTGCTGTATTGTTTTGAAATTTCCTCATGTAGAGATAAAGAATAAATTCAAAAAAATCTGTGATGGAGAGATGTTGGACCTAAATGAAGATGTTCATATGTTAATATAATATAACAGCTATAATATAATAAGTTCAAAACTCACGTAGATCATCCATGATGCAAAACGCTCTTTGAGGTTATACAACACGGCAGGCTCGCTGAGGTGGGTCATCATGGCCATGTCCTCAATCTTATCATACTTTGGAGGGTTCATGGGGTGGATGTCATCCTCTTTAACAGTGAGGGTCTGTGAAGCAAAAAAAGTTCAATGTTTTACAAGAACATTATCCAAATGTTTTAGAGATTTGTGATCAGGTTTCACTTCCATATAGGGCCATTTGAAATAGATGAGGAATTATTACTTACTTTGCCTGAAATAGTCTCAACAGTGGCTTTGCCACCCTCTTTTTTGACGAGTTTACCCTTAAGGTACATCTCTTCAGGCTCAGCTACAAAGAAGGCGGTTTTGGCATCAAATGGAGTGTTCTGAGCCTCAATCCTCTCCCTCTCTGGCTTCCGGAGGTAGATGGCCGCGGGGCCATAGGCCTCCATCTCTGCATCTGTGCTCATGATGGCACTTTAGTGGAGACTGAAACATAAGAAGGAGTTCAAATTACTTTTATTTCAGTGAGATATAGTTGGTTTAATTGGTTTTGGTGTAGTATCTCTATCTGGTGTTCTTTTATTTGTGACATCTTTTACCTCAGGTGAACCCACCAAGTTGTACAGTATCTGTTGTAGTCTGAAGATGCTATGAAAGAGAGATTGAGATGATCAGCCACTTGCCCAATAACTTGTTATAAAATCCATTTTGAATGAAAAGGAAGAAATATTTCAGACTAATTAATGCTCAAAGGGACACCAAATTATATTTTCCAGACTGTCCCATGGATACTGTACAAGAATTCTGAGATCAAAGTCAGAATTCTGAGAATAAAGTTAGGATCTCAGAATTCAGAGATTCTGACTTTATTCTCAGAATTCTGAGATTTGATCTCAGAATTCTGGCTTTATTCTCAGAATCTCACAATTCTGTGATTAAGCTCAAAACTCAGATAAAGTTTTCATGTGGCCCTAATTTTGCCACTTGCTGCTCATTTTGAAAAAAATAAATAAAATAAAAACCTTTGGTTGATGTTAAGTCACCCCAAGACTATTTTGACATGAAAAACAGGATGACTGAGTATCACATGGCATTAAGGTAATATGTACTAAAAGCAAGTTTAGTAAGAAAGCATGAATAGTCATCAGCAAGCAATCATGAACCATCACCACAAATGCACTCACCTGTGTCTGGTGCCTCTCGGCTCTCAGAGTCCCAAGCTGCTGCTTTTATAGAGGGTGGAACTGCCTGGTCAGCAACAGTCCCCTACTTGGTTTGGACAAGTACCCCTGTCATCTTGTGGCCTATCTTGTGACTTGACATTGCAGGTTTATTATTATTATTGTTTTTTTTTTTTTTTTTTTTTTTTTTTTGTGTATAGAAAATATTTCATCACTGAACTGTCAGAATAGTGTTACAAAAAAACTGACAAATCAAATGTTAGCCGTATAGCAAAACAAGCTCAGAATTTTGGAATAAAGCTAAAAAAAGATGATTAAAAACAAATTTTAGGCTATAGGTCACATATAGACTTGAACTAGCATTGTTACATCAATCATGATACTCGTTATAGTGTAATATACATTATGATCTAAACATGTGACTTCTATGACGATATATATATATATTTATATAAAAGTTAAAACATTTGTGATATGGGGTTAAGCCTCGACTTCCTTTTGAATCCATGGACTCATTGGCCGTAGTTTTGCAGATGCACTCAAATGTCATTGGGATAGAGTTTCAGGGCTTAAGCACATTTCAGATATCTGAAATAAAATAAAATTGAGGTTCGGGGTCATTGTGCTTAATGTCACCAATATGAGAAAAATAAGAATTATATTTTAACTTTAAACACCTACTGTATACCACACCAGATATTGATTTGGCAGGAGTATGCCATTTAACATTGTTAATATAATGTAATATGTTTTATAGAGATTCATTGGACATAGCTTAATTTCTGCACATAAAAAGTAAGCCTGAAACTAATGTCCAAAGTATGTCCTAAAATAGATGCCACGCAATGCACAGCCTGGTTTTTGAATTACTGATTTGCTCCAATAAATGATGCTGTTACTTTCAAAAATACTTGTAATTGATTTGATCATTTTATAATCAGGGGTTGTGTCTAATTAGCTAAGCATCCTTTTAATGATACATTTCATAGTCAGGAGTGGAACTTAGTTTTGGAAAAGTACCCAAATGTTGCTAGTATACAGTTGCAAGACATTGGCACATCTCATATTTCTCTAATAAAATTGAATGTGAGCACCTTTCCATAAAGTTCAAGCAGTATTACACTTCGCCCTAAATGGACTAGAAGAGCATATGCCAACCTAGCTGAGATAAGTCCTATAATAAGTCTTACTCAAATTTATCCTCATGCCACATTTGATGCTGAGGTTGTCATTGCTGTTATGGAAACATGATGTCCTGGAAAAACTATTTTTGAAACATTGGTTCCCACATAAAAATGTCTTTCATGATCCTGGAAACGGTCAACAACTGTCCGAGTTCCTTCCAGAAATGTTAAAGTTGAGTTAAATGAGAATTAGATGACCATTATTATCGTATAAAACAGTGAACCTGCTTTACTAACACATGGATTTATAAATATCTTTGTCTAGAAGTCATAAGAGTGATTTGATTTGCTGTTGATAAAATGATACCACAGACAAACACTTCACACCTGCAGACATGAGAGACTGGGGCACAGTGTTTTCCCATAGATTTTGGGATTGGATGACTTCATTATCAGATTTGAAATTTAGCGGGATACATTTTTATTAGAAAAAAAATAAAGACATTTGAATAACTATCTTCAAATACATTGGCATGCTCTGATTTTGTCCATCCAAAAGGGCACCAAAAAGGCATGGAGAAAAATATTCTTTTAAAAATAGCGATTGCGTACCCTGTATTTTACATAGGCTACTGTACATTTTTTGAAGTTCTAAAGTTGACTTTGGTGTTGTTGAAAAAATAAACTTCTCATCTTTCATTTGAGCCATCATTATTTTCATTATGGCTAATAATTTTGCATTGAGGACACAGCTGGATAGACATTTTTCTCACCTGCAGTAAGACATGGAGACAGGAGCATGCTTGACAGAGAAAAACAGTCATCAGTGAACTCTTAAAAGTGACGGGGAGTCTCTGTTGGATTGAATAGGCTACAATGCTGCTGGACTGCTGTACGTCTCCAAATGACAAACGTGATGTGCACATCAAGCGTATTAGAGATCGATTTAGATCAACTTGCTATACATTGACCAACTTTGATTTTGCCTATGTCACATTCAGGAGTTAAATGATCTAGAGACTGCTAAATTTGTCTAATTTACTCAGGGCCAGTAACATCAGTTGGAATTTGACCATTAACACCAGATAGACAGTAATGTGATATAGCCATCTTGTTGAGACTGTTATATTTTAACTGAGAAATAAATCTGAATATCATCGGTATCGCTGTGAAAAGAGATGCTGATGGATAATATGGTTAAGGGGCAACATATGTGCAACAACCTGGCACCCTTTGACTGTTTGCACATTGTGCTATGCTACAAAATAATTTTTATAAAGATTTAAAAATGCATGTGAAGGTAAAAAAAAAAATCACATTCAAGAGTAATCTAGTGTGCAAATGTATACATAGTTTCAAGGCACCACTTACAAATATACATATCTCTAGGTTGTATTTTTGGATTCTTGGCAATATTTTCTATTCAAAATTGTTTTCATTTTTGGACAACTAAGATAATATCTGGTGTATTCAATATATTTGATTGGGATTTTAGGTTGACAGATAGAGTTCAGAGAACATGAGCATGGTATGGAAAGCCTTGTTCACTAACAGGTGGAATTGGCATCCACTTGCTGAGGTCTGGAAAAAGTAAAGCATCTTCATTATGTGAAAATTATTAGTTTGTTTTTTCATGGAATTACAGTCCATTCACCATAGAACCAGAATGGCCCAGCCACCACGAGGCACATTCTTTAAAGACTTTGTTGGGGGAAGAAAGATAGAATATAGAATAAAAGGGTCAAAGGTTCTCTTTTAGACACAATCCTCTTCTCAAGGGCAATACACAGTACATAAATGAGTTGCTAGTGTACCTGCTACGAAGTAACAAAGAAGAAAAACAAAAACAACAAATAGACTTCATATTGAAAGGTAAATGTGTTTTCCAAATCAAGTTCTGTGACTGGATTCATAATAAAACATCCTGTTATATTAAATTGGTATGAGCTGTGCTTGGTCCTCCATCAAGTAGGCTAAGTTGCCATACTGAAACATGGCAATCATATCAATTAATGAAAAGGGGCTACTAAAAATCGGTGTTGTCTTTATTCTCATGAATCCTGACACGCGCAGTCGTAGACTTCCGAACTACAAGTACAACTACAAACGTTCCCAAGGCGAACAGATCCTGTCGACTGTCAAGCTTATGCAGTCTCTATGTGGCTATTGGCTACACCGGAAGTAGCATTGTGGACTACACACGTTGGTAGAAGTTAGCCTAAAAGCCTGCAAGCTAACATTATCAATTAGTTTTTATTTCAAATGCTCATTTTCTCGAGAAAGAAATGCCTTCACTAAACGGAAAAACGGATGTCATGTTTGTAAGTTGTTTTTTTTTATTTGTAGTTAGCTAATGGCATTGGTTATTTAACAACGTAAGTTAACGTTAGCTAGGTAGTTAGCTTGGCTATGTGTGTAGCGTTAAAGTTAGCTATGGTCCGTAAGCTAGAACCCAGCAGTATCTACTAGATATTTTTAGTCACATATGGGTGGCTCCTAAATAGTGGTAGAAATAGAGTAATTATGAACACCGATTCACGTAATTTATTCAGTTTATTTCAACGCTCCCGAATTGGCCAGCAACTTAAATATGTCGGCTAATTTAGCGCAAAGTTTGGTTGGGTCGCTAGCTAACCTAGGTGCTAAAAGTTTGTTACCACAGTTGTGATTTACCTAATTACTATGTCCTTTGGCTTTTGACTCTATAGGAGGAAGATGATCTTCCTTATGAAGAGGAGATCATCAGGAACCCATACTCAGTCAAGTGCTGGATGCGTTACATCGAGTTCAAACACAATGGGCCTAAATCTACCCTCAATATGATTTACGAGCGGGCTCTGAAAGAGCTACCTGGCAGGTATAAAGCAGGCATATCACTGAGATAGGTTCTGATACAGATTCGTGCTCGTCAACAGATTATTGATAGTACAGAGATACTTGCAAGATAATCTGTTGACCGTGTCAACAAGGTGGGAAATTTAGCAGGCACCATCAGTTGTTGGTAAAATAGCTGGCAAGTGTTATTTGTGTTTAAGATTTGGACGAGTGGCTTGACTATTGTTTAGTTGTTGGTTTAATAAATGTCTAGATGCTCATGAAGTTTAAGCTATTGTTGCTCACTTTTGGCAGTTTTTTTTAACAATGATTCGCTCACTTTCTTGATCTTTTTACAGTTACAAGCTATGGTACAACTATCTGAGAGAAAGACGGAAACAAGTTAAAGGGAAGTGTATCACAGAGCCAGGCTATGAGGAGATCAATAACTGCCATGAAAGGGCCCTGGTGTTCATGCATAAGGTGATGATTCTTAATCAAGCATTGAACCATTTGGCAATTAGGATACAAAATACAGTGTGATCTGTGCAGGTGGTACTTGAAACTAACAGTCTATCTTTCCCAACAATAGATGCCCAGAATATGGCTTGATTACTGCCAGTTCCTGGTGTCTCAGTGTAAGATCACAAGGAGCCGGCGAACATTTGACCGTGCACTCAGAGCTCTTCCTGTCACTCAGCATCCACGCATCTGGCCCCTGTATCTCCGCTTTGTCCGTAACTTGCCCCTGCCTGAGACGGCCATCAGGGTGTACCGCAGGTACCTGAAGGTGAGAGAACACTTCAAGCTCAGTCCCATAAGCATCTGTCATGTAGGATACTCTGTAGGTAGGTTTCTGATGTCAGTAACTCAAGGAAATTGATATGATGTCATGTTGTAATGTGTTATGGCCTGATCATATGCTGAATACACCCTACTATATAGAACCCTAATATGGTATAGGAAGTGAAACACATTTTGTATGTAATCCTATTCAGTAAACTTTAAAAGATTTTGACAGTAAAAATTTAGTCCAACTGTTTTTTCTTTGGGGTGGGGGTGGAAAAGTCCTCAAAAATGCATTATGTTGAGATGTGCTCCCTGCGCTCCACAGCTTTCTCCAGAGAATGCGGAGGAGTACATAGACTACCTACGATCTGTTGGCCGCTTGGATGAAGCAGCTGTGCGACTAGCAGCTGTTGTCAATGATGAAAGCTTTGTGTCCAAAGAGGGCAAGTCCAACTACCAGGTAGGATTTTCTTGTCATCCCCTAAACAACTCTTCATATTCTTCTGGGTATTTTTTGGAAGCTGAGCAAGAAACTTGATAAATCCTTTTTGTACATTCATTTCTTGTGACAGTTGTGGCATGAGCTATGCGACCTGATCTCCCAGAACCCCGATAAGGTGAACTCTCTGAATGTGGGGGCCATCATCCGAGGAGGCCTCACACGCTTCACAGACCAACTTGGCAAACTTTGGTGCTCCTTAGCTGATTATTATATCCGGAGCGGCCACTTTGAGAAGGTGGGCATTCTCTGAATACCTTTCATGCCTCTTCAGTCCATAATGCACACAAGTGCTTAAGATTAATATATTAAATGCTACACTGCTTTAGTTTTGCTGATATTCACTACCATCCGTATATGCTGGTTTGATCTGAATGACTAATGTATCAATGTGTCTTGTCATCCCTCAGGCCCGTGATGTGTACGAGGAGGCCATCCTTACTGTGGTGACAGTAAGGGATTTCACGCAAGTATTTGACAGTTACGCCCAGTTCGAGGAGAGCATGATCGCTGCCAAGATGGAGACTACCTCTGAGATGGGGCAGGATGAAGATGGTGTGTTGGGTTTGTTTTAAATGAGCAAAATCCTTTGCTTTCAATTCTCCTCGCCATGCATGTCTTACCTTTGTGTTCCTGTCCTCCCAGAGGACATAGATCTGGAGCTGAGGCTGGCCCGCTTTGAGCAGCTGATAGCCCGGCGGCCTCTCCTGTTGAACAGTGTACTTCTGCGCCAGAACCCTCATAATGTCCATGAGTGGCATAAGCGGGTAAAGCTGTATGAGGGCAATCCACGGCAGGTGAGTTTTGCAAGAAGTCCATTTCACACAATGCCATGAATCAGAATAGTGTTTCAGTCAGACTTTGCATCTGTCCCCTCATGCACTCTTTCCTCTCCGGTCATTTAGCCCCCCACAGCGAGAAAAATTTTAAATCCCTCCCCCCCAAAAAATGTAAACCCCTACCCCGAACAATTACAATACCAATTATTATTAATTACAATACAGTTGTCCATATATTATGGTATAAAAAACAAATAAGAGCCATTCTTATACTGCAACATTTATTGAAACTGATCCTGAAACTGGTCTAGCAGTGAATTTTACAGGTAACGCTACCTCCATGCAATACGTTCCTGATGACTGTATGCTTAAAATGTCCTCTACAGATCATCAACACGTACACGGAGGCAGTGCAGACTGTAGATCCAATGAAGTCCACAGGGAAACCTCACTCCCTCTGGGTGTCCTTTGCTAAGTTCTACGAGGAGAATGAGCAGCTGGATGATGTAAGTCAAAGCGGTCTTCCCACAGGGATACTACAAGCATCCATTTCATGTCTATTGTGTTTTCCACCCTTGTTTTCTTCTTTTTGTTATCTCTTACTTTTTCTGCATGTGTCACTTAGGCCAGGACCATCTTTGAGAAGGCCACCAAAGTGAACTACAAGCAGGTGGATGACCTGGCCGGGGTGTGGTGTGAATATGGAGAGATGGAGCTACGCCACGAGAACTATGAACAGGCACTGCGCATACTGAGGGTGAGACACCAGCATATTACATCTACAGTCATTCTCACTTTTAAAGTCAAATATATATGATCAACATCAAGTTGTTGTTCTTTACCTGTGTAAAAATGCTACAGTAGATATAGATGTAAAATGTTATGTTTAATTATTTGAATATAGAAAGCTACAGCCATCCCATCCAAGAAAGCTGAGTACTTTGATGCATCTGAGCCAGTCCAGAACAGGGTCTACAAATCCTTGAAGGTCTGGTCTATGCTGGCGGACTTGGAGGAGAGTCTTGGCACTTTTCAGGTATGTCCTTTACATGTTTGTGCGTGTTTAATTTCTACTGAGAATAGACAGTCATGGTCCTCTTCATTATGGGATAGGCTAGTTCTGCTTTATTAGAGAGTATAAGGGAATGATATGCAACAGGCAGAGATCATGGGGCTGACAAACTCACAAGTATGTAGTCTGAGCCTCCGACTGCCGGTCCACTGTGTGCTCTGGAATGTCCCTGAAATCTGAATCTTCACCCATCCCTGTGGACTAGACAGATTTAGGCCGCCTTCGGTTCCATGTAAAATGCTTCGTCTTGATGTTGTCTTCCCTTGAATCGAGGGGCGATTCCCAAAATGCCCGGATGAAAATTGACTGACAAAGTGGAATTCGGGTCCAACGTCTGTTAAACAAGGGAGCATTTATTCTCCCTCGTTCCCTCGTTTTTCCTCCCTTCCACTAAGGGTAAAAAATACAAGCTTCCAGTATGAAGTGTATCCCACAATCCACCGCTCTGCTCCGGTTGCTGAATCTGCGCTGAATGTAACTGAGCGATGTTGTGAAATGATATCCTATAAATGTAAGCTGTTTTGGCAACTTCCAATTTTGATGTAGTTTCAGTTTTTCATAATGCTGCACCATTCAAAAGTGGGCTGGTTGTCAAAAGATGCAGCGTTTTAAGTGTTTTCAATAACTTTTAGCTGCAATTTTATTTGGTTACAAACATGAGAGTAAAACTGCTTGCTCGAAAAGCCTTTTTTCATTTCTTTTCTGTGAGTAAATACATAGGAATTGTGAGGGCTGTTCAGTTTTGACTTGTATTGATCCCTCACCTTTCTTCCCTTGCTGAGAACCAGAAGGGTTTACTTGTTGTACATCAGACGTTTCGTCACTAGGGGGCTCACTGAAGCATGATAATGATGAAACAAATGCAGCCTTGGTCTTAATGCTTTCTTCATCTTCCATTTCCTCCTCAGTCTACGAAGGCGGTGTATGACCGTATTATTGACCTCCGCATTGCCACGCCACAGATCATCATCAATTATGCCATGTTCCTGGAAGAGCACAACTACTTTGAGGAAAGCTTCAAAGTAATTACATGCTACTAATTCACTCATTGTGTAGTCTTTTCTTGCTCAAAGTAGCGCCCATTTAAACAATTTTCTAACATCTATGTTTATGCCTTTCAACTCTTTCTAGGCATATGAGCGTGGCATTGCTCTCTTCAGGTGGCCAAATGTGTATGACATCTGGAACACTTACCTCACCAAGTTCATTGACCGTTACGGGGGCAAGAAGCTGGAGAGAGCTAGAGATTTATTTGAACAAGCCTTGGATGGCTGTCCCGCCAAGTTTGCCAAGAGTAAGTAGCTTTGTTACAGGTATCAGACAACTCAGTTATATTCCACATTAATGTTTTTAATTTAAAAAAATTGTAAAACTGAGATACTTTGTGTAATACTATACATTATATAGTTTTTGAATAAAGGTAAAGGAATTGTGTTCAGAATAAATGTGCTGAAGCCTATTGTACCATTGTGTCTCGCTTTCTAGCCATTTACCTGTTGTATGCTAAACTGGAAGAGGAGTTTGGTTTGGCACGACATGCCATGGCTGTCTATGAAAGAGCAACGCAGGCAGTGGAGACTGAGGAGAGGCATCACATGTTCAACATCTACATCAAGAGAGCTGCTGAAATCTATGGAGTCACCTACACCAGAGCCATTTACCAGAAGGCCATAGAGGTACATGGTAGTATGATAGTATGACATGTACACATTACACTCCATCAGTGACCATGCTAACATGCCATGCTAGAGCTCTGATCTACTGAATTATTTTGATTTTGAGATGATTCATGTAGACACTATACTCTAGATAATGAGTCAATTTAAGTTCTTTCTCGAACTGTAAATAATCAAATTAAGAAACCTGAGCTGCCTATAACAATGTATTTTGTCAGTGAAATACTGCAAAAACAGTTTATGTGATGTTTTTCTTGAGTTTAGAGTTATTCCATACAATCGGGCACATAATTGGGATAAGTAACAAATGAAAATTCTACTTGTAATGTTTTTGCCATTTTTTTCACACTGTAGAACAAATATGAACATCTCTGTCATCAGAAACAAAGCTTTTCAAATAATTATGTCTGGGGTTATTGGCACAACACCTACTACAAAGTCCGACTCATGTGAATTACAAGGCTTGCTATGACGCTGTCACTTAAAGCCAAAGTCACTTTTTATTTGTTTGTTTTAACTTCATCTCAGTTTTACTGGATCTCTAGATCGTATTGGCATGCTTAATGTACTTTTTCATTCACAAATTAATGAATCATAATGTAAATCTCTCTTAAATCTTATATCAGTAGTGGACAGTGACTGGCAAAAGAGCCCTAGATTTCACCATCTTCTATGCTTCAAAAATTGCCTCATGTTGACGTATTACATTAGAAGCATGAGACATATTCTGAATAACTAGATTATCATAATCTGTTCAAATGAGTATTTAAATAACATAATTATTTGAAACGTGTAAACAGTGATTTATCTTCATGTGCATGCATTGGAGATGACCCGAGTTTTGTGTCTCCCCAAGGTCCTCCCAGATGAGCACTCCAGGGACATGTGCCTGCGCTTTGCTGATATGGAGAGTAAACTGGGTGAGATTGACCGTGGCAGAGCAATCTACTCCTACTGCTCCCAGATCTGTGACCCAAGGGTAAGATGATCTACCTCCTGTCATCACCTTTTCCGATTGAACTGTTGCATTTTCTTCATCGATCGGCGCATATTTCCCACTACCACATACTGTATTTCCCTGATGTATTAATGAACTTCCCTTTATTTCTTTCAGGTGACTGCTACTTTCTGGCAGACCTGGAAAGAATTTGAGATCCGCCACGGAAATGAGGACACCATCAGAGAAATGCTGAGGATCAAACGCAGTGTCCAGGCCACATACAACACCCAGGTCAACTTCATGTCCTCTCAGATGCTGAAGGCCACTACAAGCTCCACAGGCACTGGTGAGAAAGCACACACTAACCCATGGCTAGTATTTTTCAGCCTGGGCTAGTGCAAAAATTGCACCCAATGGCCAATTTGAATGTGGGATATTTGAAATGATATGGACATGGTAGCCAAATGCCCCACTCAGCTAGTGCCCCAAATCCTGAGGTTATGTTCCAGGAGCTAATACATGCTACTGTACTGTACAGGCATACAGTTCTGCTGAGGTTTGTGTGTCTGTGTGTGTCCAACCATTTGTCTAACTGTTTGGTTTGTGTCCAGTGTCAGACCTTGCTCCGGGCCAGATGGGGGTTGATGACATGAAGATGCTGGAGCAGAAGGCACAGCAGCTTGCTGCCGAGGCAGAACAGGACAAGCCCAAGCCCAAAGAAAAGATTCTCTTTGTCAGGTCTGTGATCCATTTTCTCCCCCTGGCCACCACCCTTGTCTTCATCGCACAAAGCTACAGATGTGATAGTGGTTGTCTTTCTATGGACGGTATTACTCAAGAGAAAATGAGCTGTGGAAAGTTCCACCCTGTTTTTAATTGGGTTATGTGTGCTGAAGGAATTGAAAGCACATACTGCATGTCTTAACCTCTGCATCTGCTTATGCAGGAGTGACACTTCTCGCAGTGAGCTGGCTGAGCTCGCCAAACAGGCCAATCCTGATGAGATCGACATTGACGATGACGATGAGGATGGAGACGACGAAGAGCAAGGACCGGATGGTGAGTGACAGACACAACATGCCAACAGTCAAACAGCAAATATGATTTCAGTTTAAACATTCATGGATGTTTATTTTATTCATGAAAATGCTAATTGTCTTCTTTTTTGACTTGACTTCACAGAGGTGCAGCTTGAACAGAAGAGTGTCCCCACAGCTGTCTTTGGAGGGCTCAAAGAAGACTGAATGGGGGGGAAAATATCAGTAGCTATCATGTGACCACACATGCAACTTTAAAAAGATGCAGTCTTTGGATTACTGTAGTCGTAGAATAGACTGTATGCATTTTCAAATCTGTGTAACTACTATTGTTTCCCATTTATTTTAATAATAGAATGTGACACATTTGTACCTAATAATTGAATAACAGTGAGAATGGCAACATTTGTACCTTCTCAGTATTTTCCTGGTATGCATGGCACTGCGTATTTTGGTTGTACAGTACATAAAATTATGAGCCTGTGTTAGTATTGGCCACATGATGTCAGTCTTTCTCAATTTTGCAGTTGAAGGTAATTCTTTGAGCAGTTTTCTACTAGTCAGAAATGATAAAGTCATACAATAACTTCAAGTTTGATCTACTTTGATTTTGACTCTTATTTCATGACATCAATTTGTGAAGGAATTAGCAGTGAAAACATGCGGATGTACACCTGTACAATGCGGCGACCTTTCTCTGACAGGGCGGATGTTGTTCTGCCCTAGAAAAACAAAGGGGAGGAGTTTGGTTTCTTCAAGGGAGAGTATTTGATTGAAACCGGAGCTGGGCATTCAAGCCTCACATTGTTGGACTGAAGTTCACCATTTAGTGGCTGTCTTGCAAAACTCTTTTTACACTTTTTTTTTAAAAGACGCAACTGTAATTCAGACATTACTACTCGCATATTAGGATCATGCACCAATCATACATGCATTTATATACTAGTAGAATAATTTGAAGACTGACTAAATGTAGAGTAGATCTACTTAAGTTTTTGATGGATAGGCCTCATGCCATTTCACTTATGTCACCATAAGGGTTAAATTTATGGAAGACTGTAAAGAGTGCAGATGAGGGATACATTATGCTCTTCCATAATTAGATTAAAATAGTTTCAAGGTAATCCTCTTACATGGTTACAGCAGAGGGGTGCTAGGGGACCTCTTGGAACTTTCAGTATTATCATGTGATGAGGAGGCACTCACTGGAAACAAAACCTGAAAAATAACTGGAAAGAAAATATCTCAGTTCAGTATAATTATAAGTGAGGATCTTGAACAATTTCCTACAGTTATTTTTGCCTTTTCGTCCTACTTACATTTACACTTTCTAATGCTACGGGTGTTAACTGTTACTCTCATTCCAGCTTTTATATTTAATATTACTGTAGGCTACTATAAAGGTGCTTGTTGTCTTTCTAACCACTTTGCCACCCACTTTCTTTAATCTGTAGGCTATGTATACAGTCCAGTACACTAGTAGGCCTATACCGTTTATACTTATTCATATATATTTGTAAAATATGTAGCATTTTCATTTATTTTATTTATTATGTTTGCCCATGTTGAAACATGCATGAAAGATCCTGCCTTATGTCGAGGAATGACAGACTATTTCATGTAGGAAACGTCACAGGCCAGTTCAGCTGACGTGGGCGAGTCATTCCCTAACGAACATAAAATTTGGTGTCACTATATATTCCTAAAATACTCCCAGGGACTTCTAATTGCGTTGTGATATTTGCATAATACGCTTCGAAAATGAATAGCAGGATCACTTTTTGTTTTTTTTTCGTGTGTAAAGACGTTCCCTGTCAAAATTAGCCGCTCCAGGCAACAGTTCACCTGTCCGCCAGCAGATGCACCTGTCCCAAAGAGTCATACCTCTACCTGCTGGCTGCATTCACACAGTTAGATCCCGCCCTCCTCATCCAAGCTCAATTGCTATTGGACCGCCGGCGGAGCGAGCGCTCCCAGTGTGGGGCACCTGGTAATCAGTCATCGGCGGGGCTCTCTGTGGAGCTGCTTACAGTAAACTGACTACACAGCAATGCGGACGAAGGGCAAAAACGAGGGGAATATTCCGGCTTTCTCTAATAACCCGGTGGGCCGGGGGCTTCATTAGGTGGCGAGGCATCATTTAAAGACTGATTTCGTCTCCAAAACCGGAGAAAAAAGGGACATTCACTGGATTGGAAGCAGCTCCGGGGCGGATATTTTTCCCCGACGAAACGCTTACCCACATCCGTATTCCCAGCCCCTGTAGTATGGAATAGTCTGCTAAAAGAATGATTGCCTGAATTTTTATACTGCCTTGTAGCCTTTTTTGCCAGTACTGCTTCCCTTTTCCCCATTTTCTACGGACTCGCTATGGTGGACTCCAATGCCATGAGGAAGACTTTTGTAGTCCCGGACATAAAGCCATTGGATTTGTATGATTGTACTAAGGCAAAAATATGCGCAAGTGTCGGATGGCTACTGGCAAAGTCCTACGGCAATGCAGGTAGGTTATAGTTAATGCTACAGGCCTGATGATGTATGAACGTATCCAGAGAGATCTTTTGAAAACCACCATCCCTTTGTGGTCCAGCAGTATGTTTATATGCAGTTTACCAGTTAAATGAAGAGCGCACGCATGAAGGTGAACTGCGCTATATGTAAAGCTCAGCGATTTTGGGGCACAAAGAGCAGCACATGAAAGGCGGACCATGCACTGTATGCATTTCCAACTCATACACATGTCATTTGTTCTTACTCAGTGGGTGGTCAGTCACATTTCATAGGTAGATGTGTCCGAAAAAGGGCCTCCTCCGCAGGCCATATCACGCTAAACCCAGTCTGTCGTATTTCTAGCCACCAGACATCAGCAATCAATTGCGGGCTATTGTGTTCTTATCCGATTTAGTTTACACAGAAATGGGACAAGGGGCGTAGATTGTTTTAGAAGTGTTATTCATTCCCAGTGTTGACAGCTTCTAGTAATACAATGTTACTATCTAACCCCCAACATATAATCAGGACCAGTCAAAATAGCTGTATAATTCTGAGTTTGTACTGAGTGGATAGACTACATAGACTTTAATTCTAATTCATTTAATCGGGAGTTTTCTTATCCTTTCTTATTCTCATCTTGTCCTTAGTCAGCAAAGCCCATGAGGCGCTTGAGACAAACCATCCGGCCTTTCCATGATGCGCAAACACACCCACCTAAGAGAATCCTTTTGTTGGAAACAGCATAGTTATCATAAGACGTTTTTATGCCTTAGGTTTCCAGAACTCCCTCTTAAAAGCAGCGTCTGCACTGACCTTGAGGAGATAGCTAAGTCTATTCCCACAGGCAAATTTGCTGTATAGGCCTATCTGGTAGATCTCACAGAGAAAGCACCAAAACAGTCCTGTTTGAGAAAAGCCTGAGGAGGGAACCACCTCCCTTTCACTTTCCTTAGATGTGCATGTAAATAGAAGCTCTGGGTCAGTCAGTTATAAGCTAATGGTTTGAGATTTAATCATAGACTTCACTCAGTTTGGGCTGTTAAGAGTATGAGGTGAACTCTATTTTACTTTAACAACCTTACTCAATGTGTTACGCAATCCCAGGCCATGGGTCCAGGACTCTAGGCTGCAGTTTGTTGCCTCTGTGTGCTCTGCTTAGCACCTCAACCACGCCCTCCGGTCAAAGTCACCCTCCATACCTAGCTAAAGGAATATGAGGACTGGGACTGTTGGTGTGCAGTGGTCCTCATCATCAGCTGAGATAGCCTAGAGCTGCTGATATTTTCCTGCAAAGTCAAGATGACATCATCAAGTCCCTTCCCGGAAACTCAACTGGGTAGAACATCAGATAGTGCAGCAGCAGCCAGACGGGTCATCTGGTCCTCAGCTCTTTCAGGTCAATCATCCTGCCAATCAATCCTAATGATGACAATGGACCGCAACCTTCATCTCTGAGTCTCTGCACCACGAAATGAGCTTTCATGTGGGCCACATATCTCAAGTCTTTCATGTAAATACTGTGCTGTACTGTATACAAACAGACTGTAGCCTTTACTGGGAGCAGGCAAGGGCCTAATGACCATCTCTTAAAAAAAATGATTTATATTCTCATCTACCCTAAAAATGAATTTATGTAGGCCTGCATGTATGTTAATTTGGAGGCTGGCCATGATCTTGGACTGTGAAATCTCTTTGTGAACATGAATAACATGCTTTCAAAGCTAGAAACTAGAGTACCGAAACTTGGACTTGCTTTGTTGACAATTCATTGGAGAGTGACTCTATGGATTCATGAGATATTAGTTTGTGCCTTTACTTTGGAATGAGACCAGACAGTCTTGAATCTCTAGTTTCTAGCTTTGGGAGAAACATGTTCATGTGAACTGTCAAGTTCATAGGGATAATATATGTAAATTCTGTTTACATATGGGTTTTCCCCTTTGAGTACACACTAGTGATGTCTATTGTGCCTGTTTGTAATCCATCTGAGAACAACTTAATTAACAGTTATGAAAAACGGAGCCCGTCTTATCCCCTCCTCATCTGGTCATCAATCCCTTCTCCTGAGAATATTCCAGAAATGAAATTGAAGCTCCTTGTACTAGGATGTTGTAAAACCTTTGTTTGTTTAGTGCATCTGAAACCTGTTGCTTTAGCTCCACCTGGCTACAAAGCTGCTTGGATCATACTGAAATCCAGTTGGAGCGATTACTCATCTTTTCCCCCATCAGTGTAGCTATGGTGAGTCACCAGGGGACGAGGACCTGGGGAGGAAGTTGGCATGCTGTTGGTGTTTGACAAAACATCAATCTTATTGGTAAAAACATATGAAACTCTACCAGACTATGGTTAAACCCCTTGATACACTGACTGGGTTGTGCAAGGTGTGTCAAGATAATAATAATGTGATACTTTGTTGGTCCCTTTAAGGAAATTCTCTTTACTTGCTACACTCCACACTGAGGTCAGGCTCAGTTGCACAACAGTGCACCAGGAGCTGGTAGGAACTCAGTCTCTAACTTGAGGACACTTCTGCGTTGTCCTGGTAGTCTTTCAAGCACCCATAGGTGCTGGGTAGACTGCCCTCTTTATGCAATTTATGGCTGCTGTGCTTATGTCATACCCAAGCTAGGTCTAGGTATATTTGGCAGTTTCACCCCTTTGGTCAGGTGAAAAATATTTTTTTTCATCTGGTGTAATTGACGTTTATTGATTACTCAAGATAATATTCCTTAAGGGTATTAGCCAGAATATGCCAGATGCATTGTCTTAGGTTTTAATTTATAGTTGGCTGTGTCTCAAAAGAGGCTGTTTCAAATATGCTGAGCCTTGGCAATGTTTCACTTCTACCATCTTTGTACTGTGGACTGTTTTGCGGGGTCTTTTCCTTAGTTCTCTGTCCTGGTTTTTCAATTAGGTGTATCACTCAGGACTAGAGGTCATGCGTAGAGAATAACACAGCCCCTCTCACTACTGCTGGATTTTGGGGCATTAAAACAAGACCTGGCCTTGTTCTAAAACAAGAGCGTATAATCGTCCCCGTTTTGATCCTTTCCACCACATGATGGAGTTTTTTATAACTCAGTTTTCCAAGACAGCCTATCTAGAAGCTGCAGCCAATATCCTTATCAAAACATAGGTATTGTTAAGTATTCATTTTGTAGAATGTTTCCCAAAAGTGTTTTCAGATGAGTATTTTCAGATGAGTACTGGACAGGTAAATATTGCTACTTCATTTAGGCTAACCAAGACTTGGGAGAGGAGATAACTTGAATATAATGTTGTCATTTGAGCCCCAGCTTCCAGCCTCTATGCTTACCTTGCACACTTCTGCACATCTGAGCTCTTATGAATTATTGAATCCAAGCCAGACTTTCTGAAGGGTTCTAGCAAGACAGCCTGACAGCTTATATCGTCAAATGCAGCAGGTTTTGCAGACTGCTGTGCCACGCAATTAATGCAAAGAGCTTCTTAATGTTCACTGTTACCATGACAACCTTCTTGAAATCCAATGCCGGTCAGTCCACTTGGGTGTAAAGTGGGATGCGGGGGGACGGGGTCTACCCTTACTGAATACTCCCAAGGGAGCTAGCTTGGTTCAAACTGCGGTTGATTTCAGCTGACCCGTGCTTGGGTGTGTTTGTGTTGCTTTGTGGCCCTTGATTACTCTCAGGCACGTGCCTGAAATGTTTGTGACATGACCAGCATGCTAGCTCAATCAATCAATTAAGTAGGAGAACACATGGCCCCTGTTATCAGCAGGCTATCAAGCCATACAGGTCAGTGTAGATATGAGCTTACACAGCTGAACTGACTACAGCCATGAAGGCAAGCTACATCACTTTATCTGCACTTTATTAATGAGTTGAATTTTAACAGACTGAATTGTGTTGATACCAGTCAAGCATCACTTTTTCTACCATGGTCCTTCAGTTTTGATAGTTTGGTGTGATAATAGTAACAATGTAATACTAATTGCTGTATGAAAATTCTCTTTTCGCTTTGCCCCGTTCACAGGGAGGTGAGAGTTCAGGGTCAGTTAAAGTATGGAGGAGCTGGAGGTGGTAGGGATTCAGTGTCTTGCTGAAGGACTCTTCAGTAGAACAGGTGCTTGCAGACACGAGGGCTTCAACCCTTCCGCTTGAAGCGTGCTCTCCCTGCTCACTCTGTAGTCTTCAGAATCGTCTGTATGCGCACATTTGACCTTTGGTTTCTCACCCAGACCAATAGATAGGCCGTGACCCCATGACCTGTGAGAGTGACAGAGAGGCTGGTGCTCTGGTTTGTGTAAGCTCACAGACACCAGTGTTTGCTATCTAAATATTACCCTGGGGGTGTGTTGATATCAACATTATGGTGTCAACATTATGGAGACATCACACTCCTTTTTTGCTTGTAATTATGCTTTAAGGCTGCCATCTTCTCACTCCTCTTCATTGCTGCCTATTTCTTTTAGCTTTTTCACATTAGGCGTGTTGCTCTATCGGATGTTTGTTGCTATGGAGTGCAGGTGCATAGCTTTGGGAAGTGGTGTCTGGATTTGCAAACTTTCCATTTTTCTCCCAGTTTGTTTCTGTGATGTGTGTGACACACAGAGTAGTCATTCATGGCCAGGCTGTCCCATAGGGAAATCATGCTCCTATCGACCGCATTCATCTCGCTGAGCTGTGGCATTTGCATCCAGCTTTGCATTCTGGATCAATTTTTTTTTTTTGTTTTGTTTACGCAACGTCATTGTGGGAATTAATTATTAAGGACTTATTACTTAATTATTTTCTCCACGTGCATTATTTTGTCTAAACTACCTGGACCTGAGACTAAAGGTGTAAATAGTTTGGTTGGTTTGCCTAAATGTTTACACGACTAAACTGACCATTGGAGTTTAAAGGCACACAATGGCATATTCACAACAAAATGGGCCGTGTGGCGTGACTCGCAATATTGTTCGACACCTATAGTCATCATGCAGTGAGAGTGAGCTGAAGAGACAGAGGCCAGGGCATTGTCTAACCTCTGTGAGGCTGGGTGTTTTGTTGTATTGTCTGATGTCAGTGGCTCCATTACAGTGCTTTAATGACACAACAACATAGTGACATCTCCCTTGTAATAATCCTTCTGTCAGACACACACACTCCCGCACTCAAATACATACACTTCACATCCATGTGAGTTTCTCCTTTCTCTTTTCAGGCAAGCTGCTGGTATTTCAGCTTTTCAAATTTTGACCGTAGGGCCTTTAAAAAAAAAAGAGGTGTTTTGTTCAAATATGTTTGTGCATGGATGTAGGCTATTGGATTTGGTGCTGGTTTCATCAGGTCTGAATGCAGAGAAACCAGTTTCACAGAGGTGTGTTGGGTGTGTGTTTCAGGATAATGTTTGCTCTGATCTCGTTTACAGAAAAAACAGTCCAAATAGATTACAGTCTTCAACTTGTTACTGGTGGTGCTACACTTAGCTAAACTACCCTCTCTTTGGGTCGAGACACAGAATATGAGTTTTCCTTGTTTACTTTCGATAGGTTTCTGGCTGCAGCATTGCTTCACGTTGCATTGTTGCTCTTTGAAAACTGCGGGTTTACAACAAGCCAGAGGTTCTCAAAGAGGGGGGAAAAAAGAGTGGCAATGTATCTCGTAATCCTTGGATGATAATGTCTGGGCTGGTATGTCATCATGCCCCACTGACCTTGATGCCTGCTGATTACTGGATCTGTTCACTAGCCGTTGCATGGCTCTGGACCGACGTAGAATACGCCATAGTATCATAGTTGCAGAAGGACACTTGATACTGAGGCAGTGCCAGCTACTGAAGTTTACAGACAAGGAAGTGCGGTGCTTTATATACTAGGAAGATGAATTTGCAACCAGTCTATCAAGCTTGTCACCGCATCCTCTGCCCTCTGGCCTTTTGATTCAGTCACTGGTTTTGCCATGAGACGCACATACTAGCTTTTCCTCTCTTTGCGTTGGCCTTTCTACCTACTCCAGTTCTCTGGCTCTCTTACATACACACAGATAGTCGCACAATCTTGCTTCATTTAACCCGGTTCTGCTCACTCACTCATATGATTATACCTCTGGGGTATACACCAGTTGTCTCAATCTGCCACTGCACCTTGCAGAAAGCAGGTTTCTAAGCAAGTGAATGTATTTTATACTGTTCTAACATGTTATTATACAATGTCTCCCTTTTTTGCTGGTGTTTTTTGCTGGTGTTTTTTGACTGAAGAGAGACGAGGACTAGGAATGATAGGAGTTGATGGTGACGTAGCCTGTTCCCTGTCCTATTTTCAGAGCATTCAGAGACTTCATCCTATTTATCTCCTCCACCCTGGACATATTTTGTGTTACTTTTTGCAGTTATCTCTCTAGTAGCAGTACTGTTCCCAAGAATGTATCTGACTGCGTCTGTGTTTTGTCTCTCTGTAGAGAATGTCCCCGTGGAGCTGCGTGACCCCTTCTACTGTGACCAGTATGAGCAGGAGCACCTTAAACCGCCCGTCACGCGCCTGCTGCTGTCCTCGGAGCTCTACTGCCGCACATACAGCCTGTTACTGGGGGACACCGGGGCCGAGGCACCCCCCAAAGACAACGCCGCCCTGCTGCAGCTCCTCGCTAAGAGAGGCATGGCCCCCAAAGACCAGGACACGCCGGTGACTGACGCAGACCTGCGGCACAAACCCATCAAAATGGTAAAGAAAGGGTGTGGTGTTTACGTAGGGACTTACGGTCTTTGTTTGGTTATGGGAAGGGTAAACACATGGAAGATTTCCATCACTCCACACCAGTCTGGCAGACAAGTGTGTGGGTGGCTAGAAACTGCCCTGTGTTTCTAGACCAGTCTAAGCAGTGAGCGTGTCTCCTCATGGGGACCCAGAGGCACTACCAGCCAGGGGGCTATAGAAAAGCAAAGGGGGTCGGGTGGCCTTGTGGATGTAGGGACTTGTTTATGCTTTGATTCTAGGGATTAAAGGACATCAAAAAGACCCCCACCCATTCCAAACCAGCCCCCATCCCCCTCGCTGCCCCCAGCTGATCCCTGAGGATGAGTGGATCCAGCTGTGAGGACTAGGGCGGTCAGGGTGACATGGGGGACGACCGCTTTAATTCCAGGGTGCGGGAGGGAGGGAGAGCCTGCAGAGGTATACAAATAGGTGGTCCAGATCAGATGGAGAACAATGGCTGAACAGTTCTGGTGAAACTGGAGATGCTGTGTCGAGAGAACACTCTGGGCTGGCTCAACGAGCTGAATCAAGAGAAACTGGTTTGTCTTCTCGGCTCGCGACAATGAATCTCTCTCTCTTTCTCTTACTCACTCTAGTACACACACACGCTATAATATGGTCCTAAATTCTCCTTTCATATTCAGAGAACTAAGTTTATTTTCAAATTAGCTTTGTAATTGCCTGCAAGAAGGGAAACGGTGTCAGCTTTGATGGAGCAACTGCTTTTCTGCTTCAGTTGTCAGTCTTGCTGTAACCTGATTTTGAAGTATTCAGTACAGTTCCTCCCTTCGTACAGATTATTGTCTTCATTATGCAGCGGCATGTAGCCTCATTTCCTCAGCCATTTTGATTTACGCACATACAGGCTGTGTTTTGAAAGCCAAGGAGGGAGTCTGTACAGATGGTGTTCCCGTGTAGTGAGGTGAAAGCTGTCTGCTTCACTGCCTCTGACTAGTGGCCATTGCAGCAGGTGTGGCTCCACTGGTGATGTAGTGATGATGAGCTTAATTTTGTATGTGTGTGTGTGTGTGTGTGTGTGTGTGTGTGTGTGTGTGTGTGTTAAGGTTGTACCTGTATGAAATATTCTAAACCACAGTTAGAAAAATAGTATAATATTATATTAGCAGACATAGTCAGACCATTCCTAGGCCTTGTCTTATCAACAGCAACTGAAGTGTGTCCTTGCAACCACAGAGAATGATATGTAACATTAGACAACAAAGCAGATTATTCCTTGCATGATTCATTTCAATTTACGCACCGTAGGCTACATGCTCATTGTAATACTCACCTTATTCTCTCAGCAAGAGTCTGTGTTATTACGCTGATTCTCTTGGCGCTCAGATTCTACTCAGTACTGCATGGTGTGAATATCACATGGTAGTTTGTTTGAATACACTGCTGGAATCTCAACTACAGCTACAGCCTACTACATGTCATACTGCATGAATGCACACAGTGATAGAATGCTTTTTTGTTTATATGTAGAATGATATGTAGAGTCTGCTGTCTATTATATGTCCTGCACTATCCCCTTGTACTACATGTGAGGTCTTATTGCCCCTGTACCATTTGTACCAGTATGTCACTTTGTGAGTTGTTGTCTTCCCACACTAGTTTCACAAAGAGAAATTCCTGTACATTTCTTGCACTTGCTGAATGAAGTGGTTCTGGTTAAACTATATAACTTTACTAGATTTGCCTGCTGGTGGCTGCTAGCCTGCATACCTCCATACCTCAAGGTACTTAGAAGGCATTTACTGGCAAAAACAGAGAAACAATAAAAGGTAAAAAAAAAAATGGTTGTCATGGTGATAATCTGCCCAACCCCACAGTATGCCTCTTATTAGTATTGTGTTGCTATAATGCAGTAACTGTTACAGCCCTTTGTGTGTGTGTGTATGCATTTGTCTGCTTGCTTGCGTGTGTCTCTGTGGCTCTGGGTGCTACTGCCAGGCCAGACCGTGGAGCATCTCAACTGTCAAAGCCCTGTCACTAAACTCCAAGCTTGGCTGTTACAGTTGTTGCTGCTGCATTTGCTGCTCGCTGCCGTGCTATGAGCTTTCCAGCCAGTGCCAGGCCCTGGGCTGCTCTCTGTGCTACAGTGCCAGTCTGCTGCTGACTGGCACTGTAGCAGCATTGTGGCAGGCAGGGAAAGTGGGTCATGCAGCAGCAGCATTAGAAGGATGGAGCAGCAATGTGGGCCTCGGCCAGTAAACGGCTTTGGAACAGCAGCAATCTGCTGCAGCACCGCTTTATATTAAAGCTCCACAGAATGATCTGTGTCAAACAAACACATGACATAGCGCACATACTGTATATGCAGACACAAGTCACAAACGCTCAAGTCGCGCCATGCTTGTTGCTGACAGCCAAACACTCGACTGCCATTTAATCTATCAAGCCAAGCACTGTTGACGACTGACTGCTTTGTTATTGATACCTCACACATCTTACATCATTGCTATTCAGTGCATGCTCAACCTCAGCTGATGCTGTGCCATACATATAAATCCAGGAGTGTAGGGTTATCCTGAAAGGGAAGCTTTGTAGACGGCGCTTCCTGAGGCTTCTCTGGAGTCAGCCACAGTGACGGTGCCTCCGGCTCCCTCCAGCTCCCTCCAGCTCCCTCCAGCTCCCTCCAGCTCCCTCCAGCTCCCTCCAGCTCCTGCTTGCTGCGTATCTCTACTGATAGCTGTCCCTCTGGTGGTGGCCCAGCCCCCATCACTCCTCAGATTGAGGATAAAGATCTGTGAAGATTAGAGATAATCTGCCATCCAGACTGAACGTCATCATCCACCAGTGCATGACACACCAGAGATGACCACTGACTCACCATGCACCTAACATCTCTGGAAACATCAAACCAATTTGTCGCATTTATTGTTTGCTGTGAAGCTGCTGTGTAATCATAATTATGTATTTCAAATATACTGTTATGGATTACGCTAGAGAAGTCTATCAGTTGGGCTTATGCATTTGTTCCCACCGTGACAAAGTAAGTCATGTAGCCATAATGCGGCTAACCCCTGTTGGTTTTGGATAGGCACTGACACTTTGTCTTAAATCATACCGCTGTGTTGGCAGGTTTTCGGTCAAGTGAGCATCAATCAAGAGCTTAGCTGAAATTAGAAGTGGCAGACTCTATCCCCGGATCAGGAATGCTAAACATCATCTCACAACATTTGTTCTGCCATCGGCCTTAGCTGAGAGGAAACTAATGTGGGCTAGTAATTAAACTTTTCTTTGGTGATGGTTTTTGTTTTGAGATGAGACAATAAAAGCAATTTTGCCAGATGACATCATTGACCTCGAAATGTGGTGTTTAAATGAAAAAGGACATTATCCAAATGGGTTTGGCATAATGCGAACCTGCTTTTTCTTGCTTAAGCATTTAGGTATGCCAGTGTTCATAGAACCATGTGCTTTGAGAGGACCTCCTGTCCAATACCCCCTGCTGGGCCCCAGACCTGCCTGATCCCCCTGTTTGTCTCCATCTCCCCCTCAATAGGCACCAGGCACTAGGCTGGGGGGATGGGGTTAAGTCATATTTCAGACATAATTAAGATTTTGCCTTCATCATAATCTCACTTAATGATCAGTAAGATGCCTTTGCATTCTTTGTTTGGCTCTGTTGTTGACATGTGCAAGCAGATTTGCCAAATAGGGCCGTAATGATTTAATGTTGATGGGGTTAATTGATGGAGTATTAATTTTTCCTCTGCCTGTCACATCGGTTTGAGGGGGACTAACTGTTTGCTGGCTGGAGGTTTCCAAGCGGAGAGCCGGTGTTAAGCCGGGAGCACCGAGCACTGCTGTGGTCAGGCTTGTGTTGAGATGCATTGTGGGTCAGCTGGTTGGTTGTTATGGTGATCTGGCAGGCTCTGAGCTGTGTGTTCCAGAGTTGCTCCTCTCTCCCCTCTCATTAGGGAAACTTGTGATTTGGCTTAGCGAGCTCTCCAGGGTCGGCGACGGGAAATCCACTAACACCCCCCTTCTTCTCCCCTTTCATTCCTCTCTTTTGTGATGAATTACCCTCCACTCCCTCCTCTGAATAATTACTGTACAGCATAACAACAGGGCAGGACACTTTCACTTGGTCTGTCATTCTCTCTTGCTTATTCTCTCTCTTTTTCTCTCTGTCATCTCCTTTCACACCGTGACCAGTCTTACATTCCCACATACTTTTACACTGTGTAGATCACTGCGAAAATATGTAACCTACCTTTTAAAATAACTTGCTTTATTTTAAAGAGTTTTCATTTGGTGTGTTTTGAAAGTGCAGCTGTTGCTCAGGTAACAGTAGAATTGAGCTCAACATTCATGTACTCCGATAGCGTGCGATCTCTGCCAAGCAATGGTGCTCTGAATCAGTCACATCCTGGTTGGCTCTGCCCAGCCTTCATGGCAGCCCTCTTTCTGCAAGGCCCTCAGCCCCGGGCCCTATATCAGGCTATTTGTCCCCCTCTGCACTGCAGACATTTCCACTGAACAGACAAGCCATGTCTCGCAGACATACAAGCAGCATCCCTTGTCTTGGCAACAGTGTTGGCAGGGCAGGCGAGCCCGGGCCACACAGCTCCCAGGGACTGACTGCAGCACATCCTGAGAGCCAGGCCCAATGCTATCTGACAGGCCTTTGCTGGCATCGCCCGCCCTGCCTGCCCCAGCGCCGGGCCTGCCCAGGTCAGCACTTTATATCAAGGTTGAGTAGACAGACACGCAGACAGGCCTCATGCGTGCAGCAGCGTAGCCATCAGCACTCAGCTGGGGCACCGTAAGAAGTTACAGTAAGAATGTCTGGCCTCTGAGGTGGAATTTGTAAGTAGTAAAGGGGAACAGGCACCGATTTGCACAGATTAGGCTCAAACCTGAAGATTGGGGGATTGAAGGAATGGCCCCATGACAGGAATGTGTTGTTTGCGACCTGCCTGTCCTCTCTGTTGGCCAGAGTTAATTATTATAACAGGGAGCTTGTTGCCGTTAGCCAATAGTGAAGAGGGAGGGGGCTGCTGTGTTGGATGGCAACTCGTGTAGATTATGTAGAACACAAAGTGACACAGATAGAGGAGACATAGATAGAGGGATTTTACACTGATGGGTACGGAGGAAGACTTGTTTCTAGAATAAGCACACAGAGTAATCAAAAGTCCTTCCAATCAGAAAGTATGTCAAGTTGTGAAATGTATTAAGGCCTATGGCCTAAGCTCATGTTAGCATATGTTAGCTCCATTTTTAGCTGCGACCAGCAGCTAGTATAAGTCTCTCAGGCAATGCACATGTGCCATTGCGGGACACGGTTATAAAGACTCCATGAGCCTGACTGCTGCCGAGTGAGTCAATTTAGCGCCAAGCTAGTCACAGCTTATCACAAATTACGTGCTTGTTTTCTCTAACATGTCACCCAGCTCTGCAGTTCTGTGACTTTGTTGAAGCCTCAGTGAGCTTTAGTCTAGTGGAGGCTGATGAATCAGAAACAACTTTACTTGCCAAGTACATTGCATGCACAAGTAATTTGACAAGAACATACATAAGAAAATTGTAAACAAGAATTGTAAATAAGAAATTACATTGTGACAATTAACCATGGTATTTCTGTGGTGAAAGGACAGAGAAGTGCAAATCTTTACTAGTGAGGAGGATTTAGTAAACAGAATACTGTACATATCAGTAAAAGGGTGCAGGTGCCTCTTGTAAAGTAAAGCCAGGAGTGCAAAATGACTAAGGGGGATGAGTTCACAGCAGTGGTGGTGGGGATAGGTGGTGTCCAATGTCAGAGATGCTCCGGGATAAGAGGTGGGGGGTGGGGTGGGTGGGGGTGGGGGTCCGTGACTGTCTGACATACAGGGGAAAGCCTGAAGACTCCGCTAGCAGCTCTGGTCTACACTCGTCCTTCAGACCTCCTGTCCTGAATCCCACCCAAGGGAGCCGTTGTTTCCTCTGCTCTTACTAACTCTCTGGCATTATTTAGGTCTAGCTCTTTGGTATTCAGTTCCACTCCACCTTTTAGGTCAAAGGTTGCTCCAGTTGGTGGTGGTGACTAACACTGTCAGACATAACAGGGGGAGCGCTTGATTTTACCTGCAAATTAAGAGAGTGGAAGTGTAAATAGAGTGCACTTCAAATTGTTCAAATATTTGAGATCGTTGGCAGCACTGTGGAGGTTAGACATGTGAAGTACTGTAAGTCTTAGTCTATGGTAAAGAATACCATGGCTCAAAGTGGAGGTAGTAGCTTGAGGCCCCATGGCGCGAATGGAGCACAAAAACTAATGAGCTAACGGGTTTACAAGAGTTAAGGCGCTCTCTCTGACTGAGCTGATAATGTTGGTGGTGTGGTTTAATGGACTCTGGCCATTAGAAAGGCCTCTGTAATGGACTCTGGCTACGAAAGAAAAAAAAAGAAAAAGCACTAATGTCTGTTGGATGGAAACGCTCGGGGATGTTAAATATGTGTAGACAAGAGCTTTATTGTTTGACAGTTGTGTTGGTGTGGAGAAAAAAAAGAAAGTTGAAATAGGTTTTACACTCGCGTTGTGGTTCCGATACACACAAACACACAAAGACACTGTCATGCACAGTCTGAAACTGCAAAAAGGATCTGGAATACCTGTGTCTGACAGAGAATGTAGCTCTTTCTAGTGTTCCCTGGTGAACCAGTTACAGCGCCTCATTTTATCCTGCAGTCTGTCACACATGAGTCATACAGCCATATTTCACTGCACAGCAGAGGAGGAAGCAGGAGGAGAGGGAAGCAAGGGAAGGCAAATAAAGGGAAAGCAGCTGAGGAATGAAAGTCCTTATGATTGGGAGGCATGTGTTATCATATTATATTGATCCATTTCCTCCTTAATGATTGTACAAACGTAGGTCCAAAGTTCACCCACACGCATTGATACATGTGCTTGCTGAGGACTCCCACACCAGTTCCCATCTTGTCAGTGTTTCTGCTGACTCAGAGCTGGCCCCTGGAGACCCCTAGAGGCTGCGGGCGGTACATAACCTCAGCGCTGCAGTAGTGAGCGATCCCCTTCTCTGGTCTGCGTTAGCACTGAGCCGTGCCCTGCCAGAGCAGTAGAAATGTCACTGGCCAGCATTATTACGTTAGCTGTAATTGATTGATGCTATAAACGCTGTCTGGGCTCTGTGGCTTTCGCTGTGACTGTGTCCCTGACGGTTCCTCTTCTCTCTCCCATATGATTGGTTCAGAGTGCCCACCTGGCGGTGATGGATGCCCTGATGGCCGTGGGAGCCATGGAGACGGTGACTGCGGTGAAGACATGTGGTGCCGCGGAGCGGATGGGCGGAGCTTCCAGCTGGGAGGAGGCTCTGCTTCATTGGGTTAACGGGGTAAGGAGCAGGCCAGAGATGGACATGTCTGTTTCTTTCCAACATGACTCATTGTGGTCTCTTATCAGGTTTCTCTCTCAATAAGCCAGTTGTACAGATGACCCAACATCTGTTTTTCTTCAGAAACAAGATTACAGTAATTAAGAAATCCAGTATGTTTTTAAAAATGTGGCTACAACACAATATAGTCAGATCTGCTAACACAATGTGCATTAACCATACTTGATGCTATTTCTCTCTCAGTTAAACCAGAAGCTGAGAGAGTGTACAGAAGGAGCCCAGAGTGACCCATCTCAGGCCAGTACAGAGCCCCAGCCTGTTCAGCCCTCTGTGAGTACTCAGTTACACATCCAGTGTATCTCTAACTCTCGCCACACATCATCATATCCAAACACGCATGATAATCTCTCTGGGATTATGCACTTTACTCTTACATAAAACATTTACTTTGAAGCACATGAAGTGCAGTGTATTAAGCTTATCAAGTATTCATATTGTTGATACTGCTGCACTTACCAACTTGCAAGCCTTCTACCACTCTTACACACTACAAGCACAAGAAGTATATGTTGGCTGGCACACAATAAAAATGAGGGCAGTCTTTTTCCTTTGTCAACGAGGTTGCCTTGTCATTTTTTTAAAAAGCACCGTCATCACAACCCTTTCTCTTGTTTCTCTAGTTCTTCCACTGTAGCTGTAATACCTCTCCTTATCCTCCTGTTCTCCACTTCCCTTTCTTTCTCTATCTCCTTTCCTCCTTCCTCCTCTCTGACAGTGTCCTACTCGCTGGTACTGGAAACTTGTTCCTGTAAGTTCCCTCCTTTCCTCTGCTCCCTCCCCCTGTCCCTCCATCCCTCCAGTTTCTTCATCTACTTTATCAGCAAATGTCTGATGGTCAGGTGTGTCTTCTCTCTCCATCTGCTGGTGTGAGAATGCTAGTGTGCCTCACATGCTAGTCTGCATTAAACTGCACACGTCGCCGTGCCGAGGTCATGGGGCGGGGCAAGACAGGGAGGGGCAAGGTATTGTTTGTTGATACTCGAGTGGTGCATGAATCACAATCAGTACTCTACCAGGCCTAGAAATTGACATTTACAACCTGTTCCTCTGGTCCCCCTGTGAGACAGAGAGGTGTGTGTGTGTGTGTGTGTTTTAGAATGGCTATGGGGGATGATAGAGTCAGGCTTCTAGTCAGCTGGTCAGTGCTGACAGTGAGTCGTTTGTCTGTATTCAGTACTTCTACCTGTTGTAGAGGCATTGTATTCTCTCTCTCTCTCTCTCTCTCTGCCTCTCGTTCTTTCTCTCAGCCTCCTGAGACCCTCACTTGTCCCACTTTCTACTGACAAAATCCTGGCTGTTTCTGCTCTGATTAAATCACTCCCCTGGCTTCTGCCATTTGCCTGCCTACCTTCCCTCCCTTATACATTAGCATGGTCTTTCTTGGTCCTCTCTTTTCGTTCGTACTGGAATTCTTTTTGAACGCTGTTTTATGTTATGTCTCATGAAGTGTATATTGACTTTATGAGCACCCACCTATGTTTGGAGAGTCCTGGCTTTGATGTTTGTTTTAATATTAACTAATATGACAAATACTTTGTTATGCAACCATTAACAAGATAGCATTGAGATCACACTGCAGGATTCGACAGTGTCCTTTTTTCCCCCATTTAGTAGCTCTCCCTCTCTTGCTCTCTTTTCAGCTCCGCTACAGGAAGGATAAAATGCAGTCCAAACAGAAGCCCATCTTCCCGGTGGTGAATGAAGTGAAAGACCTGTCCAATGGATGTGCTGTTGCTGCTGTTATACACTACTATTGCCCTGGCCTGCTAAGACTTGAAGGTACCAGCAAGCCTTGTAACCATGAGCTATAATGGAGTGAAGAGCACTGGCTTTTTTCTTGGTGTGTTTATGTCCGTTTTAATGGGGTTTTTGTTCTTCTTCTTCTCTCTGTGCAAGATGTTTGTATGAAGGAGTCCATGTCCGTAGCAGACAGCTTGTACAACCTGCAGTTTATCCGTGAATTCTGTGACAGCTGTTTGAAGAGCTGCTGTCCGTTGACGCTGGAAGACATGCTGTACACACCACAGGAGCTTCAGGTACAGACACACACACACACACACACACACACACACACACACACTCCTAAAGACCCGTGATTGACCATTGAATTCTGTATTGTCCTTTTACAATACAATGGCCTAATACATTCTGTGTGATGTGTTTAGTTCAACTTGCTGAGCTTCCTAGCAGAGCTGCTTAGCTGGTTTGAAGTACGAAGGCCTGAGTTTGTTCAGCCAATAGACACATCAGGTAAGTGTGACCATTTTCGTGTTGCTGTGTGACTGTAATCCCACTAGTAAAATCACAACAATCCCAGGAATAACTGTGACAAGGTCTAATGAGTTTTCTTTTCTTTAGATGGCTCCACACCAGTAACGCCGAGTGGTAACAGGTACAGAAGTTTTCATAGTCATTTTGCTTTTGTGGTCTGGTGTATTTTTTTTGCAAAAGCACTTGTATGAACTGAAAGTATTTCTTTGTTTTCTGTGTCTGTGTTTTACAGTGGCTCTCCTTCTATCTTCAAGAAGCCCTTCCTCCCCATCTCCTCCCCTGTGTCACCAGCAGGTGTGTCAGGTAAGTCCAGTCATCATTACATGAAGCTACCATATGTTTAATTTGTCAGTGTCCTTTTACCATGTGGTTCATATATTTTGCTCAGCGCTTGTTTGCCTGTTGACTGTGTATCATTATGTGTTGAGTGTTGGCCCTATTCTTATCTTTATGGATGTTTGTCCATGTCAATATTTATTTCTTTTATTGGTGTATTGTTTTGGTTGATTTGTGCATCCCTGTGTGGTGTGCATGCCTTTACTTGTGTTTGTGTGTGTCCCAATGTACTCAGGATCTTTGATTCAGTCTACCTCAATGTCTCATATAGAAGGAGTTGGAAAGACATGGAGCAAGAAACCTCTCAGGTAGGCCCCCCCATATATTCACTGATACACTGTGTATATCTGTGTATTTTGAGTGTGCTTATACTCACTTGTATCCTTCTGCTTAGCCGCCCCTTGTCAGCAGTGTCCTTCAGCATTCCCTTTGGCCTGGACAGTGATGTGGACATTGTGATGGGCAACCCCGTCATAACCCGCTCCGTCAGCTCAGACCAGCTCAACCCAGCAAGCCAAACCATGATCCGGGTGCCCTACACCCCTCCTGAAGACCTCAGCCATTTGCTTAGCAAACCCCCTGGCCCTAATGGTCCCCAGAGAGCCTCCTGGGCCACCCAGAGTCCCAGCATTCCCCGGCTGGCAGAGGAGAATGGCCTAGGGGAGAGTGAGACGGGAGAGCTGCCTACCATCGAAGAGGCCCTTCAGATCATCCACAATGAGAGCAAGCTGGAGCCTCGCTTACACCCAGACGGTGCTCCTGATGGCTTCTACCTCCACTCTCCTGATGACCCTGCTAGTTCCAGACATAACAGCAGCCCTGCCCCCATCAGCTGCTCCGCCCCAACACGCTCAGGAATGATGTACCGGCCCGCAGGAGAGTCCAGGGAGCCCAGTCGCACTAGAAACACTTCTGAATGTTCACGAGACGATGACTCCGTCTTGAGAGATGGCAGTGTAGACTCAGACGCCTCAGAAGACCTTCCTAAGGCCCAGTCCACTCCAGCCACACCTGCTGCTGGTGCACGCTCTGTCAGAGGCCATGGCAACGATGTATCTGACAGCGGTGTGAAGATGACCAGTTTTGCAGAGCGCAAGAAGAAGCAGATTATCGATTCTCCCAAAACCAGTGAGCCACCTTCTCCTCAGATGACCACCTGGGCACAGAAGTCTGATGAAAGCCCCAGCAAGAGCCCACAACTCACTACTGAGATGTCTGAGCTGGGAGCTCGGCTTGAAGAGAAGCGCAAGGCCATTGAAGCCCAGAAGAAACGCATTGAGGCCATTTTTGCAAAACACCGGCAAAGACTAGGCAAGAGTGCCTTTCTCCAGTTGAAGAAGGAGCATCGTGAGGATGAGAGAGAAGGGGAAGAAGGGGATGGCCAGGTCAGCACCTCCTCCACAGAAGAAGACCTCTGTCGCTTGACGCTGGAGGAGAGGCTGGCTCGAATGGAGGAAGAAGAGCAGCAGGAACAAGACGAACAGCGCCCCTTAGCGGAGGATGAGGGTAATGATAAAGCAGGGCTTCGGCTTGACAAACCGGTTACTTCCTCCAAGGACAAGGCAGGTACACCAGGGGAGAAGGGGGCTGGGACACCTGGTGAGAAAACGGTAGCTCCTCTAGGGGACTATAACAATGCTGTATCCAAGCTGACTGCAGCCCTGAGCTCTCTACAAAGTGACATGCAGCGTCTGTCTGAGCAGCAGAGCCAGCTAATCAGGAAGAAAGCTGCAGCTCCCAGCAAGTCCTGGGTCATCCCACCCAGCCCAAAAACCTCCACCCCAGCCCCTGCACGCCTGTCCCGAGAATCTACCCGAGACCTCAATTCTGCCTCCTCCTCTCCGTCGCCATCCCGTAAAATCACAAACCACACCACTCCCCCCAAATCCCCCCAAGTGGCCCACCGTAGAGCCCAGTCTGTACCCCCTAAAAGCCCCAAACACCACCACCACACTCGTCCCCTGGACGTCAAAGGCCCAGCCCTGTCACGGGTCCTCACCCCACCTCAAAATGTGGACCGCATCCCCCACCTGCGCCGCGTGAATCCCTGGCAGTGCCAGGTCCAGACTTCTTCCTCCTTCTCCATTGGCTCCTCTGACAACCTGGATGAGCTGCGCTCATCTGCACCTACTCCTGTGCCTAGCATCACACCCATACCCACACCATCCCCAACACCAACCCCAACCTCCACTACCCGTCCCCCAGCAGAGGACGCCCTGTCAGATGTAGGCTCCAATGACGATCATAGTATATTTAGCATGGACCTGGAGGCCGGGCCCTCGCAGGTGGCTCTGGCCAGGAAGGAGCAGCCCACTGGTGGGGGCAGCAGCTCTGGAGCCCCGTCAGAGTGCTCCTTCGAGAGTGACGTCCCTGCGGCGATGTTTAATGGCAAACGCAGCAGCCTGATTGAGATCTCCCTGTCGGCTCTGAGAGGAGACGAGGAAGAGGAAGACCAAGGGCCCGAAATCTTCTCTGACTCCATGAGTGACATGACAGAGCCGGAGATGAAGGGAGGGGTCGGTTTCTTTTTCAAGGTGGGTGACTGAATATTATTGCTATCTCTCGCTGCCATTCTGAAACTTCTTCATTTCTAAGATCAGTATAGTTATGCCTCTATTTCTTTGTGTGACTTTTGTTAGCAGGATGACAAGGTGCGACCAGAGGATGAGATGGCTCAACGGAAAGCGGCATTGCTGGAGAAACAGCAGAAGAGAGCAGAGGAGATGAAGAGACGCAAACTGGAGCAGGAAAAAGAAAAGGAATCCAAGTGAGACCTTGTTTTATTTATCGGCAATCTTAATTGAATGTAACGTTTTTTTGTAGCAAAATTGGGGTATCATTGCAAGTTTGGGGTTCTCACTTTAAATCAGTCAATGAATATTTTTTTTTTAAATTTACTTTTTTGAAAATAATTGCAGTGAAGTTTTTACAGCCTATAACTAAGAGGGCTGATTGTGATCCCACCAATG
Source organism: Centroberyx gerrardi (assembly GCF_048128805.1). NCBI lineage: Eukaryota > Metazoa > Chordata > Actinopteri > Beryciformes > Berycidae > Centroberyx > Centroberyx gerrardi. The sequence goes on from NC_136003.1 coordinate 21,406,776, forward strand.
TTTGCTATTTGTCTCTATAAATCTCTATATTTTCATCAGCTGCTCCTCAATCTCAATGTCACAGACTGAAAATCTTTACACAAATTCACCTCTCTGTAACTTTAGCAAGCCGCAGTGGATGATCATTGAAGGCTGGGGAGACAAAAGCGAGGACAGACCCCAGACCCCAGGCACCCCCCCAACATCTCGCACCCCCACAGCGGAGGGGACCCCCCAACGCAGAGGAGACTTCACCAGGCAGGAGTATGAAAGGAGACATCAGCTGAAGATCATGGAAGACCTGGACAAGGTCCTGAGGCAGAAACCCACCACGGTCCGCGGGGTCAAGAAGCAGAGACCCAAGACTGTGTTCCGGGATGACTCGGTCCTCTCCCGCAGCCCCGCCAAGGGCTTCATGGGTAAATGGTTCCACTGTTCACACACACTGCTATTTAACTCTTCACTGATTGTTTTACTTGCCCTCACCCCAAACACCCAGCCACCCATTTATTCTCTCCAGCTAATGTCTCTCTCCATCCCTCTTTTCCTCCCTCCAGGCACCAAGCTGAACAAGGTGTACTCCCACTCCACCATGAACCTGTCTTCCATGGCTAATGACTCTGGAGGCTTGACAGTCAGGAAGTCTCCCAGGTAACCTGCCCAGCCTAGCTTTCATTTTCTTAACAAATGCCCGGATGTATAGGGAGCCAAAGTCGACGTCATCCCCGCCCCGTTCTGGTTCACTCCTGTCTATTCCAGTACATTGCATATTGCTTGATATAAACAAACTACAAACCATATGGTTCCCATTCTGAAATATGTTATAGATCAAAGTGATATTTATTCCTCGGCCTGATTTTGGTGGAATTCAATCGATATAACTTGTGATTAAATGTATTTATGTTTACCACACTACACAACCCTGCGGCCGTTCGATACAAACAAGCCACAACTTCTCAGTTTGGAAAGTTCCAGTATACGTAGCAGGGAACTTTCCATGTAAAGCCTAAGTTGAACTCCTTCTTTGCTGATGGTCCTAACATTATTAACTGCTTACCTTGCTAGTAAACCACAACTACTAGTTAATATTGCACCATGGAAATTTTATAGCTAGTGATAGTTATGGTCTTTGGCTGGTGGACACTGTCACCTCCCAGAAAAAAAGGCGCCATTATTTTGGTCTGCTCCTTGTGGTAAAGAGATGCCATTTAACTGCAGTTGTAAGTACACAGTCTTCTACCAAAGCCTTTTCCCTCAAAAGTCACAAAAATGTGTACGTCTCGTAATTGCTTATGTAATTGCAGGGCCACAATATTATTTTCAACACAATCTATTGTTTAGTTTAGTTGATATATGATATGCCCCCCCCAGTACTGAGTCACTTTCTATATTTGTAATGGTCTAACCCGCCCAGTCCCTCCCTGCGTTATGTCCCGCACCAACATCCCGTTTCAATCAGAAATGCATCGAATTACAGAAGCAAGACACCATCGAAAAGCTGCTTCTTGAAACTAACAAGAAACAAGTGAAACTTCATTTCCGGGCGGCATTTTGCAAGCCAAACTCCTGACTGCATTGCCCATAATCTTGTTGATGCTGCTTATGGCCAAATCGGCCATTTTCTTTCCCATTTAAAAAAATAAAAATAAAAAAATTGAGCTATTCTCTGCAATGACTCAAAGTCTACAGCCAGCTTTCCTCACGAAAAACTCCCGCTTCCGTCCCTCTAGCCGCTCACACTCTCCCTCCAGACTGATGTCGCCAGGACGAATGAGCGCTCAGAACGGAGAAAAGGACTGGGAGAATGGCTCCACTATCTCCTCTCCTGCCTCAATCCCAGAATACACTGGTCAGTTATTTGTTCCATACTATGAGACTAAAGGATGAATATACCAAGCATTGTTTTGTTGGTTATTTAACATCTGGAAATGCTCTGTCTTTCAGGTCCAAAGCTGTACAAGGAGCCTAGCTTTAAGTCCAACAAGTTCATCATCCACAATGCTATCTCTCGCTGCTGCCTGGCCGGCAAAGTCAATGAACCACAGAAAAACAAGATTGTAGAGGTAAGCCGCTCTGCTGTTACAGAGTCCACAAGGGGAGTCCACCTTGACTAGGCTATAAGTCACTGTGACTGCCGCTTGTTTACAATCCCACTTACCTGTATTTTTTCCCTCTCTGTCCCTCCCTCTGCAGGAAATGGAGAAGAGCACGGCCAACCACTTCCTCATCCTGTTCAGAGATGCCAGTTGCCAGTTCCGGGCTGTGTACACCATGAACCCTGAAACCGACGAGATGGTACGGCTCACTGGCATCGGCCCCCGCGTCATCCCCCCTGAAATGGTAGAGTCCATTTACAAGTACAGCTCTGACCGCAAGCAATTCACTGCCATCCCGTCCAAAACCATGTCCATGAGTGTCGACGCCTTCACCATCCCCAGTCACCTTTGGCAGAAGCGCCCGGGAACTCCCAAGAAGCTTGGCACCCCCAAATAGGGACATCCCCAAGGCGGGTGGAGACACTATGAGTCAGGGAACGAACCCCCAACTGGACCCTACCCCCCTCTACATTTGGCCAGTGTGGCACTTTCATTACCCAGTTAAATAGTAGTGGATGGCATAAGAGTGGATAGGCCTGTTGCCAGCTATTAACCTGGACCCTGAGAAAAACCCAATTAACTCTACATGCCAAGAGACAGAGGGCCATCAGTCAATAACTACAGTCACTCATTCAGCCCTCTCACTAGTTTGGTCTCTCAGGAGCTTATGATTGGCTCTGCCAGGTCTACCTAGATTGTAAAATAATGTAATGGGACTGATATTTGTCTGGATGAAGAATTCTCTCTTCCCTTACACCCTGCCTCCTCCTGCCTTGCCTTACCCTGCCCCCAGAGTCATTTGTGTGGCTCTTATGGTGAGAGTAAGAGGGGACAACCGCACTGCCTTTGCCCGCAGAACAGTATTTTGGGCCAGAGTAGTTCCCGCCCCTCTCTATTCTACTTGCTTTTCCTTTTGCTGCCTTTTCTTCTTCTTCTTCTTCCAGGGCTCTCTCTCTCTCTCTCCCGTCGGCTGAGAGAAGCGGCTCAGCTCTCAGTTCAGATAGGAGATCTCAGCTGAAAAATAAATGGCAGGTAACACTGCTCTTTTATGAATGTAGGGCACACACGAACCACTCATTCCATTCAGGGGTGTTTTCATTGGTTGGTCAGGACCAGAAAATACCGTAGTGGGTGGTTCCACTGGGGGCGGCACTGGCACTGGTGTCTGCTGTGGTTGTCTGTCAGTGGACTTGCACACCTAGAAACTGCCTGTGCCCCCGTAGTCAGAGTGCACTCCACTCAGCTCCAACTTTCCTTCAGCTGTAGACATCTGGATGTTTTTTTTATACTAACTTTGACATGTGTTTGCTGGACAAATCGCTTCAGCCTTTGAGAGCTGAAAGAAGAATGACAATTCATCTGACTTTTTTCCTCTTACTTGCTTTATTTTTCATTTTCAACATGTGATGAATGGAAATGTTATCTGAGCTAATCTTGAGAAACAATACTGGAACATGAAGGAGGGCTTTATTGTGTTTATCATTACCTGGATACAGCTCTGTGTGAAAACGATAATCAATGCTGATTTAATATATATTGAATGCGATTTATTGCCGATTCCTTTGATTTTTGACAATGATTTGTATAAAGTAAGTTGACCTTTGTAAGCTATGAATAAGCTAGCCTGCTGCTTAAGCATTTAGTGAGATGTATGTATGTTTGAGAGGAGAACGAGCGAATGAGAATGAGTAGAAATTGTCAAACAGCTGAAACTTGCTGAATCCTTCAGTCTAGGGATTAATAAATCCTGTAGTACATGAGGAAGCTGTGTCCTTTTTATATGATGCACTGTTTGTGTGTTCATGCACATAAATGGTAGGTTTCTTGATGAAGGATTATTCAGGACTGTAGCAGCCCTCATCTACCCCACACAGTCCCTAGAGACTCCTTCATGTATAACTGGGGGAATGTAAAAGGCCAAACTTTTTTTTTTACCAGTATGTCCATTCTATCAGGAAAAACTCCTTGACCTTGCAATTACTGGTGATCAGGCCAATATAACCACAAAATCTGTGGGCACCTGGCCTTCTCCTCTCCCCTTGCCTTCTTTAGCACTACAGCAGCTGACATGGTGCAGCTGCTATGTCTCCTGTCTTGTTTCACATCAGACTGCCTCCGACAAATGTCCCGTGTTCGAATGAGATTCCAATACAGATGTGAAAAAAAAAATGTCTAGAGCAGCTTTTAGGGAAAAAAATGGTTAAGATGATTGAAAGTGTGCGTGGACAAGGGTATATGGAATTATTTGATGTTTGTATATATGTGTTTGTAAAGAGTAGTATGTGGTAGTTAAACACTATATCTTGATTATGTGCAATTCTCCCCTAGAAATTCCTATGTCACCCAGAGGTGTATTTATTTGGTATGGATTAGATGGTGCATTTGATGTTTAGTTTCAGATTCTATTATTTATGTCTTTTTTGGTTAAGGTGGTGATTCACTCATTCATTTCATAGACGTGTCATGTTGTTCTTTTCTTCCTCTGTTATCATATCTGTGCCAGCACAGTATCTATGTTCATTTCATAAACTGTTTGACTACCAATCTCTCCCTGGCAACTGGACCAGACAAATAAAAAAAATCCTTTTTAAATCATAATCATCTATGATTTTTTTCATGCCCATGTGAAATTTCTTTGCCCATTTTTACTTTCCTTATTTCTTGTGTCACTTAAATGTTACGTTTTTGTGCAGTTGATATTATCAGGTTGCACCACTAGCCACCACTAGTAGGCTAAATCTGTATCTGTAGAAACCAATGACATTCACATGTTACAATGTCAACGCATTCTGAAGTTGGTTGCAATTAGGAGCTTCATGTACAGACATGCTAGGCACATTTAAAAACCAAATTTCATTTTTATTTTTATTTTTTTATTTCAAAGATACATTTTTGTTTCCCATTTAAATCCCAACAGTTTGGGGACTTTCTGCTTCACATTTTAAGTATAAGAATGGATACTAATTATGGCAGTGTTTGGATCTTAAATCCATCCAATGGAATACTGACATGAAAACCTTTACTGGGCTGCATGGTTTGTTAATACTGTTAATAATGGGTAGTTGGGATGAAGCATGGCACAGATTAAGAAAAGGTCCCCCTTCAGTGTTGATCCAGGATCAGATTTTCAAGAGGTTCAAAAGTTCACAGCAGCGACCGAGAGCCACTCTTGTCTCTCACTGAGGAGCGGTGGGGCCGCACCGTCCTCTCAGCTGTGCTTGGTGTGCAGCATCTCAGTGAGTAGCGAGTTGCAAGGCAAGTCTCCCAGTAGGTGGCGCTGGTACAGATAGTCCTCCACTTGCAAGCTGATGCTGCGCACCTCAGGCAGCCGGAGCAGCAGCTGGCCGAACTTGTCTGAGTGCCCTGGATGACTCCGCTGGGTGTGCTCCATCAGGGCCCTGTTCACCCTCTCCTGGGTCTGCTCCACCTGCCTGCGGCTCTGCACCGACTTCACATCTAGAGGGGAGAGAAGATGCATACACATTCAATAGCAACACACAAGCTGCACGCACAATAATGGCATGACAATTACAAATATAAAACTTCAAAGGGTGACGGGGTCACAGAGATAATCAAAAAGCTGTAGAAGTTGTAACCACTGATCTGTGGCATTCTATGAAGAGCCTAAACATCAGAGTTTCTAAAGGAAAAGCTCACCAGGGTTGAATAGGACCAAGTATTTGAGACAGACAAACTCATGTCTGTCCAGCTGGAGTGCCTTCAGTTTGGACACCAGGTCCTGGGTCCTTGACACCAGACTGCTCAGTGTCACTCCTGCCTGCGAAAGGATGGTCGACACCTCAATCTGCACCCGAATGACAGAAAGGTGTTGTTCAGAATTACAGTTTTTATAGGTACTGTATATATGCAACACAATATAGATACGAAATGACACTACACACTTTCTTTATGATCAAACGTATTCAGAATATGTTCTAAAAATACTGTATCATGCCTTACCTGTTGTCCAGTGACCAGATATATGCAGCCCTCTTTGCCATAAGTCACCTGTCTACAGAGGTGGTCCAGGACCAGCAGCTCGCTCCAGCAGCTCTGCAGCAGCACCATCTGGTCCTCCACCTATAGGGAGAGCACAACAAGTGGATCTACTGCATACTAGAGCCAGTGATGTAGCTATGAAGTCCAGTCAGTGGCCACCACAAGGCGAACAATCAACAATATAAATAATAAACATATACTCATGTAACTTACATAGGCCTATGTCTGACACTGTTAATGTAGATGCTAAAGATTTATATTACTTTGAAAAGGTTTAGCTTCCACTTCATCCCTGATATAACCACCAAGCTTCTACACTTGAGGTGGAGTTGCCATTTCCATGTTTTCATTACCTTGAGCTCCTTGAAGAGAGCACTGTTCCTCGCCCACTCCACAAGCCCAAACAGAGTCTGGTCAGCCATTTTGCACATGATGCTGAAGGTGTTGAGCCGGTCGTGTTTGCCCCGGTTGGCCTGCTCCCTCTGCAGGCTGGCCAGGACCTTGGCACACAGCTGGGTCTCATCCTGCTCCCCCTCCAGGAGCTGGTCTACAAAGTTGGGTGTAGGAGCAGCCAGCGGGGCGGGGACCGGGGTTGGGGTTGTAGCTGGGGTCAGAGAAGCGGTTGAGCTTGGCGTTGAGTGGGGGGTTGTTGCTAAATGGCTAGGTGTTGGGTGCACCGGGAGGTTTGCGGGGCCCGGGCCACAGCTGAAAGGGACTTCTCTTTTTTCCGGGGGGTATCCAGGGAAGGTGCGGTGGTACAGTCCGGGGTAAGGCAGAGATGGAGGAGTGAGCCCCCTGTCTGTGTTCAGAGTGCAGTCCAGAGGCATGGGGCCACCCGACTGGCCCGCGCCAGAGGGATAAACTTGGGATTGGTGAAAAGGGTCAGAAGAGAGTGGGACATTTGTGTGACTGATCATGAGGTGAAGATCATTTGGAGCTGTGGGCCGGTGTGTTTGTGTAGTTTCCATCTTTATCCTGTAGGGAGCGGTGTTTGTCTGGTGATGAACCTTCTGCTGTTTCATCTGCCTGTCCCAACGGTAGAGAGGGCCAAACTTGTTCCTGCCACCTCTCATACGGTCCGCTCTTACCGCTGGTGACAGAGTCAGATTGTTAGTGCACCGGACACTCAATCAAACATGAAACTGCATCATAATTCATCAACAACTTTCAAATTATCAAGGTTTTACCAACAAGATTTCAGTCGTAGCCAGAGAAGATTTACTTTGCTTTACTTTACTAAAATGTGGTCATTGCAAAGGAACAAGGCTGACTATACGCCCACTACACTTTAGTGGGAAGATTAGGTCTACATTACAAAGTCAGCATGTTTAATCTGGGTCATTACAGCCAGTACTAGCACTGGTTTACGACTTCTCAGATAAGTCATATGGGAGAAAAGAACAGGGATGTCAGTGGAGCGCAGGGCATGTTGCAATGGAGCTGAGTATATATCCAGAGGCAGATCTGCTGCTGAAAACCTTATCTGATACATAGAAGTCAGTGATTGTTTTGGCCAACCTGTGTAGCTAGGAGCAACAAGGGTAACACCGAAAACCAAATTATTCTTTTCTTAGTGGTGTTTCATTACCTTCAGCCATTTGGCATGGTAGAAAGAAGGTCGCCTTGACTGCTTTATATCATCTATCCTCGACCCAACCAAAATCAGATAGCTCTCCTTGTCCTCCAGCATCTTCTACATGTGTGCGTGTGTGTGTTTGTGAGAGAGAGAGAGAGAGAGAGAGAGAGAGAGAGTGTGTGTGCATTATTTGATGTACCTTCTCTTTTCATGCCCACTGCCAAGCACTTCTGGAAGCGGCAGTAAGGACAGCGTTTCCTCTGGGAAAGGTTCATGGGGCAGCTCTGTGTTTCTGCACAGGTGTAATGCTTGTTATTCTGCACTGAGCGTTTGAAGAAGCCCTGCAGGGGGAGAGAGAGAGAGAGAGAGAGAGACAGAGACAGGGACAGAGAGAGAGAGCAAGAGAATGTGAGCTTCTTGTTCTTCTTCATTGCAAATCAAAACACAATCCCAAATGACACAGTAAAAATGATGCATCACCATAATTAGAGAACTATATACGCACCAACATATGATATTTGGTGGATACTTTAAAGCCAGTGCACCTTACAGTGCCATGAGAGCATTCATTTCTAGCATGGATGGCCCCAGTAGGAATCAAACCTTTATCCCTGGTAATGTTAGAGCCACGTTCTACCCAGTGAGCTATAACCTGTATATCTGAGCCTGACAGAGTTTACCTTGCAGCTCTCACAGGTGAGCAGTCCATAGTGGTATCCCGACACCCTGTCTCCGCAGACGGGACAGCTCTCCTCGGGCTCTGGTCTACTCTCCGGTTCTGTCTTCAGCTCCTGAGCTGGGGAACGTCACCACAATGAGGGTTACATCAAACGTGCAGTATGACTTAGGAGTTGTTTATCTCTCTTTCGCCAAATCAGCTACTGAAGGTGCCGGCCGACATGGTACAAGGCAAGTTAACAAGCATTGGTTCTTGTGGGAAGTGAAAGTATGAGATAGTCCAGTGGTAAAGTGCCAAGCCCCTGGAACCACATATGTGCCCCAGCTGGCCTAGGATCAAATCCTGCTAGAGCTTTCTCTCCTCTGTCTCCTCTATCTCTCTCTCTGCTCTGTGTCTAAACAAAATGTAAGAATGCCAAAAGTGAGTGGACTGCCCACTCTTCTTTATTTCAAAAGAAGTAACATATTGTTTTTGTTTTATTTGGAATGATGACAATATAACTGTATTTGGTAGGACGACATCATAACCATAATACAACACCATAACATGAGATTGCACCAGTGCAGGTAGGATGTCCAATCAAACAATAACAGGCTCTGTAATGTTCACAGGCATAATGTCAGATGTGATTTACAGTACTGTGATATGGTAACTGTAACTGTTACTATGACATGCATTTTAAGACCAGGCGGTTGAAGAGAATGGAGCGTAATGTAAGTGGGTCATGTGATGAGGTTTATTGCTCGCCTGATGAGAGAATAGTGAGCAGTACAGGACCGTCCCTCTGTTACAGACAGTATCTTATCACTCAGCTTGAGTTGCTTAATCTCAGAAATGACCCTTACATAATTCTCCAAGATCATGGGTTATGAATTGATCCTCCACGCAAACCAGTCTCACAAAGGGAAAAAAAATAGCACAATAGTGAACCACTTTTACAACTTCATTTCAGTAAATGTGGAGATTGACATGGTGCATATTAATGTCATTTATATTCAACAATGCTTAAGAGATGGAAGGACATAAAATGAAAGTAGAAATTTTAAATAAATTTAAATAAAATTGTATTTGATATTTCTAGACATTGTTGAATATTCCAACTTTCAATCATGCGATCTGACATATTGTTCAGTTTCAAGCAATCATTTCCCAGCCACAGTAAACTCCCACAGTACTCACATGTTGATGATCCCTCTAAAGTCAACAGGTCCTGGGGGTAGTTGGCAGGGTGGTGGGCCAGAGGCTGGGGCCGCTCTGGGTGATAACCGGGTAAGTCCATTCTGGCTGGTGGGACATGGGGACCAGAGTCAGTCCAGGTTGATCCTCATAGTCGCATGGGGAGCAGCAGGAGCCCAGACAGAGACAGGGGAGAGAGACAGAGAAAGGCAGGCAGGCAGGCCAGGCAGCCCCGGTGGACTGATGCTTGTCTGAGGCCCACAACTTGGACTTTGATCCGTGGTGAGTGTCATAAAACCTCTCCTGACTGGCACTCCTACCCGGTCGGTCAGCCAGCCAGCCAGCCAGCCAGCCAGCCATCCTGGGTGACAGTCAGATAGCCACCTGCTGGAATGCCGTGTGGAGAGACAGGCTGTGAAATCACTACAGTAACAACCAGCCATCCTGGAGCACCGCTGATAAGATAAGAGTCCACTGAAGAGCGCAGTCCATCACTACCACAACTACAGTCATTCAGATTTCACACATTAACTCCTGTGTTGTAATTAACTCCTGTATTGTAATTGTGGCATTGCGTTTTTGCCCCCAGCACAATTTATGCACCCGAAAAGGCTGGAAAGCCCCTGGAACTAAGCATCAGTTGTTCAAAGCATCAGTTGTTCAAACCCAATTGAAATAAACTTTTGTCACTATAGAATGCATCTAAGGAAAAGGGCACGAGAATTATGGTTTTATTCAGTATGATACAATAACAGCAGTCTTATCAGAAACTGATTTTACAGCAGTCCCATATTACCAACCAATGCTCTGATGAGACAGACGATAAGGATGTGCCAGTCAACGGCTCTAATGGCACAATGACGTCAAAGAGATACAACAGTTCAAGGGTGTTTGGTTATGACACCTGCTCATTATCCTGTAAATGGATTATAAAATTCATCAATGATATTGTCTGTCTGCTATTTATTTCCTTTTTGGTCCCTACATTGCATACAAAGGCTAAGTTCTCTGTCTTCTCTCTCACTCTCAGAAGGAAAATGTCCATGAACTGAAAGAACTCAACATCAATTGAACAACTGGTCTCTAAAAGTATGTAATTGAAAAGTCTAGTGTAGTAGCAATGTAACCTGAGACGGTTTGGGTTTGTTGATAGTGCCATCTAGTGGTATACTAGAAGACAAATTGTGCTGAACTTCAGTGAGGCCATTTCGCTTGTTAGCCAGCTACTGTAGATACATTTTTAGAAAGGTCCAAAGAGGCCTTTCATAGGGCTAAGATGAAATTTAACAACTGCAAGCAGGTAAGAGAGTTTCTGAGAGCTTGGTAGAGCTGAGAATTATCCCATCATCAAATATATTCACTACCAGGCAAAGGTTTGGACCCACCTGATTGAATGCACTACGTTTTTCATTATCTTAAAGCCATTTTGATCTAAAGGCTTATGCTTAAATGCTTGAAATTTGTTTCTTAGACAAATGCAAATAGTGAAGTCGATGCCTATGTATGAATTTCTCTCCAAAGCCTTTGCCTTTCCATCAAGGCAAAGAGCAGCTACTTTAAAGAATCTATAATATAAGATAGTTTTGATTTAACACTTTTTTGGTCACTGCATAATTCCATTTGTGTTATTTCATAGTTTAGATGTCTCTGCTATTATTCTAAAATGTGGAAAATAGTAAAAATAAAGAAAAATGTGGTGTGTCCAAACTGACTGGTAGTGTAGTCCTAAATAATCTTTATTGAATCTTGAGACACCATTTGGCAGCTAGTGAACACACACCATCTTGTATGGCAATGAAAACGGCTGACAAGTAAACATCTTCCTCTATGGTCATTTATTTTTGAACAATAAAAAAAGTAATACATGGTATATTCACTTCAAATGGTACATTCCTTTTAATCCTAACGATATACTGAGAAGGAATTTATGTGCCACAGTACAACTTGAAGCCATGTCCAACTATAATATGTCTATCCATGTCTCCATGTGAGAAGTTCCCAGTTGCATGGGGTCGCTCTGCAGGCAGCTCATGATGTTCAGGCAGAAGGAAGAGGCTCCGTAACTGCGTTGGCAGGGCACACCGGCTCACCCTCCACTACATACCACACCTCATTGTGCCTGTTGAATAGCTTCATTGGACTGTAACAAACAAATACACGTGCACACACACACACACACACACACACACACACACACATTTTTGGGTCAATATACCTATAAATCAAATTCTGTAATTTATTGCAGCATATAAAGTCATCAGTAACTATTTAACATTTTCTTTGGGGATGCCATGGTTTCTCTGACCTGTCGTATCCCACAGCATAGTGGTAGTCTTGATTGTACTGAGCTCCGGCTGTGTCAAGCTGCCAGGTTAGAAGTTGAGCATTCATCTTGTCCACGAAGGACATCATCCATCCTCCATAGTGCCTTACATACACCTTCATATCTGGCATGTCATGGATGTGCACCTGCAAGTGAGCAATGTTTCATCATCTGCCGGGCCTTGAGGTAGACTTTAGAGCGGCGTGCACGGTAAATTCATCAAATGATGCTGGCAAATATGACTAAATAAAGGTTAAGTGGTCCGGTCCCTGCCACCTCTCTCTGAGAAGCTTACCATGTCATCAGTAGGTTTGGGGGGATTCTGCTGATGTTCGGCGGGGAGCAAGAAGCTCATTGTGTAAACGCAGGAATCCCAGATCTTTTTCTTCTTCTCTACTTTGACAAGCACAGGAGCTGTCATGTCAATCTTTTCACCTGTAGGTAAAATACAAATCAACGTAAGGAAACACCCGAGGTTGTTCTGACCTACAATATCCAATATCCACACACACACACACACACACGCACGCACGCACGCACCGTTCTCGTTTGCGCCGGTGATGTATGCAAACAGTCTTCTGAAGGCTGTCATTGTTGCCTTCTCCATGAAGTAGGACTTCTCCTCTGTTGACACCCATTTCACAGAGTCGTAGTGACGCACCTGAGTGACACGAACAAACACCTTGCAGTGGGCTTCCAAACTGTGAACATTTCTTACATCTGAGAAACTCTCGCTCAGTCGCACTCACCTCATACTCTTCATGTTCACAAACCAGATCATACAGCAGGCATTGTTTTGTTTCGGTACAGAATTCTGACTCAGAGGAGTTTCTGGGAAATTAGAGGGGGAAAACTGTGATGATTTAGAAAATACATACAGATACAGAAATAAAGCAATATGCATGTTTGAACTGAGTTCATTATTGATAAACTGATATAGGCCTATAATATGGTATACTGATATTTAATAATCAAGTTGCACCAGGCACTAGGGCTACTAAACGCATTCACATGGATACACGTCATAGGCTGGTAGAAATTTCTTATTAGCAATTTTCAATGTGACTCATGTGACTCCACCATCTTTTCCATGCAATGACAAAACAATCGCTTAGTTACTCTGTAATTTTGGTCAAATGCAGCAGTGTGATACAAACATATGGTCCAGCACTGATTGAAATCAAGTTCCTTACCCAATTCTGGCCTCAGCTGTCAGCACCAGCAGAAAGCCAACAAGCCCTGAAATGTAAATCCTGAGACACACACACACATACAGAGAGTTTAGACTTAACAGCATAGCACTAGTAGCGGTTGGAGGTTATAAGCAGCTTTTAACGAAATGACTTAGATGGTGACAGGTTTCTATTCAATGCTTTTCAACCAAGACAACCTGGAAAGTGAAATTGTACTTACATAATAACAAGGAGTGTTGGGTTCCACGCATTCACAAATGGGTCTTCATAGCCCGTGCAGAGCAACTATTTATTCCAGCTGGAGTTACAAAAGGAGCACTGGCCACTCCCCAAACTTTTACCACAAACCAGACAATGGGCCGGGATCCCAGGCAGGCCAACTAACCAATGGGAAATAAAAGCAACAACAGCTGAAACTGGGCAGAATTACGAAAACTAGGTTTGCAGGTTTGACTGCATGTGTCATTGACATGCGTGTCACACATGGTATCTCTCACTCAGTCACGTTCGGAGGGAATTTGCACTCCGCACTCTTGCACCCATTTTCCCACAGCCAGTTCTTAATATCTGCATAATATGGATGATGTTAAGAAGATCAAGGATAGAAGCAGATTAGTTTGGTTTGGACTATTTCTGAAGCTAAAGCAGTCATTGACCACTGGTGTACATACATAATCTATGTCAATTCAGTTCAGACTGGAGAGATTCCTGTGGACAGATTATTATTTTAGCCCCTCAAGATGTATGCTTTATCAGTCTGCCACAGCATCTCCCTGCAACACACTCTGAATGTGAGGACAGCTGTCCGCCTCCTCCAGAGCTCAGTGGGCCATAACTTTAACTCAGTGACTTCAATCCAGTGGGAATGGGTCTTAAACAATCTCCTTGCTAATATGGACTGAGGTTTTGAGTGCTCAAACCTGAGGTAATTGTTTTCTGGTGCGTGTGCCATCTGACATTCAAAAGCCTGTTGGCTAAATCTATAAGTTTTCTCATCTTGGGCTTTTAATATCATTAAAGAAAGGTCAGTGAATGCGTATACATCAGATGAGGGGTAGAGCCGAGAAACACAGGTGTTGAACCATATCTAATCCTAATCTCCAAATCTGGCAGGCTGCAATACAGGCTCTCCATTCATGCTTAAAATTGATCTTAACATCACAGCAAGAACTAATAAATGCATAAGATTATGTTAAAGTTAATTACTTTAGGTAATTGCATCAGGCTCTCGGTGATAACTCCTTCACTCCTCATTTGACCTCCTCATTTAAAACATATTATAGAGTGGAAAGTGGAGAGAGACAGGAAAGACTGGAGTAGAGAGAGAGAGGGGTGGGGGGGGGTCCCAGGCTGGATTCAAGCCCAGGACATCACGGTTATTATGGTATGCGCCTTAGACCACTGAACCACCGGGACTCCCCATTTAATAGATATACTTAACACAATTTACGTCATACAAGAGCTGGTCAAAATTAAATTCTGCTTATTTTTCAACATTTATACATCCTAAATTGCGTACCTGTAATGTTAGAGCTTTCATACATGGGCAAAACATCATGTTTGTGTTTTCTATCTCATGAGGAACATGAGGAGAACGCCCAGTTCCCATGCAATATTAGTTACAACCACATTGTACTGCATGTGAGTTTGTCCTAAATGTCCACACTGGCTTTATGGATATCACAGTCTGGCAGAAACAAAGGCATAGCCCTGAAAGAAATTCTGCTGTTAGTATGTTAACATTAATGTCACTGGAGAATTCTTGCTTTGTATGCCAGTGTTAGCACAGGCCACATGATACCTGCTTTAGAACCTGTACAAGAATGTTCCTGTTCCAGTCGCAGCAGGACCCTCCAAGGAGATGCATTCAGCCATGAGACAAAAGGTCCAATCACTCTCACAGCTACAATAGAGAAGAGAGCTGTGGAGGGACAAACTCAGCAACCTTTTGTTCCCTGCAAACATGACTGTTTGGTCTTGAACATTTCACAATCAGTTCTCAGGAAACAACACCTTACATGTGATGGGATGCAGTAATGTCATTATAACAAATGTGAAGGCAAAGTAATCCAGTAAAGTAGCCCAGGCAAAGTAACTAAAAAGTCAGTAAAATTCATTTAACAATTATTGTGTTTAGTGAACGCATGTGACACCACAGACACAATGCCTGGATCTCATTTAAAGTATCCCAGAAACCATAATTACATGAATGACATGAACATGAATTGATACATTACTGAAGTTGCACTGACCAAAAACCTCCCTAAAACTTTATGCTTATAGTTTCACAAGTTACATTATTAGCCTCGTCTGTCAAGCTCTCCATCAATTGAGTGGTAGATAAATCCTGGGAAGTTTGAGCCACATTCAATGAGAAGTCATTGAACTCTTCACAGACCCTCCAACTCAGTGACTATCAGCTAAATTATTAGAGTTTGTACAAGGGTGCAGATGTTACTGCTGTGTTCTCATTATTTAACTGTATCAAATAAGACTTGATAAAGGCTTATAGTAAGTGTTGAATTGGCTCCATTAATCAACATGGTGATGAAGGACAAATTACATTGGAAAATATACACATATAGAAATCACAGTTATATCGCCAAATGTCATTCAAGTTGTAGATCAGTACTTAAAACAATGTTTACCAAATCAAGTTGATTACAAATACACAGTTATATATTATAATTGTACTAGAACTGAAAACTCTCAGCTAAAGCTATTGATTTAAATTTGATTTAGCTGTCATTAATATACTTTATAAGTCAAGTCACTTTATACCACCTTAAAACATTTCAACTTGATCTGTGAACAACTAAATCGGTTGATTCGATAACTTGTTTTGATGAATACTTTAAACAGTGCAGTTTCACACAGGTAGTGAATAACTTTCTCAACCTTCCCACGATGATCATCTATTCGGCCAAACATCCCCTTGTAATAAATAGCCTATTATAAATAAAGTTAGATTGAAAATTGTAATGTATGGCACGTAACCATAGGAGAAGGTATGTAAAAAATGTTCTGTGTACATTCTGTGAAACCTCTGTGTGTTCTGTACATTCTAAAGTTACTGGGGCTGTGCCTGAAATTCTACTATATCATCAGTACACCAATCTGCACCATAATTATAACATTGTCTTTAACAACCTCACATAATGCCACGATGGAAAGGCTTTAAACTGGTGGTTTTAAAAGCATCATTTTAACTTTCATCAAAGACTTCATTATTACTTTTTTGAATGAACACTGAATAGGGGTAATGTAACCTGAGAGGAAGAACAGCTTGGAGTTGTCTGTGTTTAAAGGATTTACTCTCTTTTCTTGTCTGACAAAGATATAAGGGACCCTCCCTCCGGCTATGCATGCTCCAACTCTCATGCACTCCACAGTGTTATAAAACACACATTTCTTTCAACTCCTTTCATAATAATGTTGTGTATCTTGTAATTAGACACTTATATCACTAAAATCTCCGAGACTTCACCAAATCTTTTCATGGTAAGTGGGAACAACATAATCACTCAGTTGACATGAAACTGGTTATATCAGCTCTGGTTTGATTAATGGTTAACAGTTGGCTGTGGGTTTGCACAATGTATAGACTCTGCCTTGAATAAAGTGTGTTATGGAATCAGTTATGTCAACATCCATTGCTATTCCCACATTGACTACGAATTAGTGTGGGATGTGATTCTGTTACATATGGAAGATACCAGAAACTTGTTACAGCTCCCACACAGGCATTTACATAGATTCCCACTGCAGATAATGTTGCTTTTAAGCGGTTTACAGGTTTGCAAATCTCAGTATCTAGGATTGTAAATTCAATTGTTATCTACTTTGCAGTGATGCATAACATTTAAACTGAGAATGATTTTGACCTAATATATAAGCAGTAAGTAATGCTTCATATAAAATTTCAACTCTAGAAATCAAGACCAGAATAATACTGTGGAAATATCTGTGAATAGGTGCTTTCATTACATTAAGCGCAATAGATTAAGGGCATGTGGTTATGTTTATCTTTCACCAGTTCATTCAGGTACGTGCATGTGCATCTGTGTGTGAATGAATTTTAATATGGCAGTGGAATCATAGATGCTTTTGCTTCCCTAACTTGGAACACTACTGCCATAGCATCTTCCAAATCAGCTGTGAAGAACATAATGAAAAGTGCAGGGTAAAATTACACCAATGAAAGGCCATGATATTCCAAATCAAAAGGACCAAAAGGACCAAATCAGGATTCAATGTACTGCAATTAATGTGGTTCAAAAACATACATGCCTTACTTCTTACCAAACATTTTACCGCAAGGTAGGCCTGTACTTCCTGTTTCATAACCCCCTAATAGACCTGAATAGACCTCCCCCATCCCATCAACCTATACCCGAAACTGAGGCTAGATGGGCTATTTGGCCGATTCTATTCTGGATCATTAATGATGCAGAGAATGATGCAAGAAAATACCAAAAAACAACAAATATCTAGAATATTGACATTGAAATGGTTTCAAAATGAGCAGCCATAGAGGTTTAATAGATTTCACAGACATTGCTGCTGTAGCTGCAAGTCAAGACAAAGTCAAGTCAAACTTTATTTGTTATAACACATTTCGTACACAGGGAAACTCAATGTGCTTCACTTACTAAAAAACAATAAAAGCAAAACACATACAAAGGCACATGGGGTCTGTGGGTGAGATGGCAGCAGCCTGGTTTGAAACGTGTTGACTCATGTTTGGCTGTTTCATTTGGCTGTGTCATTGTTGCTCATTGTTGTTGAGGGTGTTCAGAGTTACAAGGCAGGCCAGTGTCCAGTCCAGTTAGAGAAGGGAAGTCAGCATGTTGCCCCCTAGTGGTGAGGTGAGAGCTGAGCAAAAGACCACTGTACTTTTGATATAGAATTATTTTTGCAACAGTCTAAATTGCATGAAATGTCATCCTATTTCCATAATAGAATCTTATTTACAGGTTGCACAAGATAACATTTAATTTTTACAAAGATTTTACTGCAATGTACTGTTGTAGATCATACCTTATGACCGTATCTATTCAAAAACAACTGTTAAAATGACAGAAGGGTAATATTTCATTAAATATGTTGTTTCTCAAAGGGAAACTATTAGGGATATTCATTGTTAATGACCACTAGCCAACTGTCACATTTCCTCATCCAAAGCTCCTGACATAGAAATAGTATCTGCAGATATCCATATAACCCAGGAAAACTACCAATATTTGCTATTATCACAACTCATTTTTCTAATATTCCATGCTTTGTTGTTAAGGACATATTTCTGGTTACACATCGCATGCACGCACACACGCATGGCCACGCACATAGGCCTATTTATTTTCTAAGCATTTAAGGACGTTTTTTTTTTACTTTTGTTGCAGACGTCATATTGTCTTCATGTTATCTTGAAGAATTCCACCCCAATACAATCCTCAGAGAAGTAATGGATCATTAGAATGTTCCTGTGGCTGAGTGGGGGGCTTATCATCCACATTAAAAACACTATAATATTCCCATAGGTACAGACCGTGTGTCTGTTGTACTGAATAGTCAGATTACACTGACTTTATGGTACTTAATGGTATTTTTATTTATTTTTTTTACTTCCTATTGTAACAATATTCTTAGAATATTTCTAAAGGGTGTGAGTATAGTGAGTATAGAGTAGCCTACTTTTTTTTTTTTATGTCCTATGATATCAATATCACACCCCTTTACTAGGATTTTAGAAATAGTTTGCTGTGATGTTTGCACTGTATCCCTCCAAAATATATTGCATGATTAGGCTACTATGTTTTCTGTCGTAAGGGATCCGTCACAACCATAAAGAACTACAACTCCCATGCACTGAGTAGGCCTATGTGACCCATTTAGGTAATCGCTGGGTTTATGTAGCCGCATGTCGCGATGTGACTTGGCCGTGGCCAGCCTCAATGAATGATCCAATAACATCAGGTTTTCAATCCGCTGGTGTTTTGCAGGCTATAATCCACATATCTGCCGCTGCGGGGGACGCGCTGCTGCTCTACAGGTTGGTAGACTACAACACCACCTATGGGCTATGGGACAGCCAGATATACAGGCCTGCGAGCAGTTAGTCTGGACTTTACTGTAATGTGTTTTACTAATCCTGTAGGGATTTATAGTGTGTGTGTGTGTGTGTGTGTGTGTGTGTGTGGCACTCCATAGTGAGTTTATCGTGATTTTAAGGTACCTTTTATCTCCTGTAATATAGAATATTCCTATTGGGACTTGAGGATCTATTTACTAGCCTTCTAAAATGTGTGATACAGTTACTGCAGTTCTTTTTGTCAGTGACATGGATGCTATTTTAGGTACAAATGAGGGGCAGGCTATACATTCAAAACGCTATATGCATTATGCATAACAATTGTTTCTTGAAAGTCATAGTCATGCTGTCTTCAACAATGTTTTATTGTATGCAGAAGTCTTAAGATAGTCAGCTATTCTTTTTCTAAGACTAGGCACTTTTTTCATAAAGAGGCTACCTTGCTTAGAAATTGAAATCTTACAATGTTTACATTATAATAACGTTTCCCCACAATGTGTTATTACTAATAGTCTATTACCACGTAAGCACATAAACTCACAACACATTACAGTAACAGAATTAACCATAAACCACACTGAAGCATCCATATACTAATATTTAAAGTCTTGCTTCTCATTACAATTCAACAACATTCATTTCATCATAAATGCCTCAGCTTTAAAATTTGAGGTGGAACCAGGGTTTCAGTGTTATCATTTTATTACTACGTTGTGCAACTTGAAAATGACATTTCTTGCTTACATCAACACTGTGATTATACAAACCTGAAGCAGGGTTCAAGTGTAAATGATGGACCTGTATAGACCAAGTAGTAAGCTTTGACTCAAGCCTGCTGCAGCCAAGCATTCCCAGGACACACAAATCGGATTAGAGCCAATATTAATCTATTCAATATAATCTTTGAACAAACACCATTCTCACTCTCTGGCCTCAGTGGTGCCTCCTAGGGGCAGGATTGGCCTCATATGGATCAATGAGCATAGTAATCTAAATGTTTGTTTGAGTGAGCACCCATTTAATTTCATACCTTTCATTTACTGGATGGTAGGAGAGGACCAGAATACTGAGTTTTTTTTTTTTTTAGGTATTCACAGAATAGTTTAATAAAATACCTGTTTAAAGGAAAAATCCACCCTAAAACACCTTGACACTGTTAAAAAAAGAGCTGTTGCTGGTGCCCATTTTGTTGTTTGGTGGTGTATTTTCTTATTCACGCAGATAAATAGCAAAACATAGATGCCTTGACGTTGCGTCCAGATATTTGCAGCTACTACTACTTGAACACAGTGAACATCACAGATTGATGATACATAACAGTGTAAGAGTATCCGAGGCTGGAATTTTCCTTTTTCCTCCCATATCTCTGTTTACAGCATCAGGTGACACAGCAGTCTAGATTCTCCTGTTGCAGGCCTGAGGTCAGACAGCCATGGGGACCAGGAGGGTGCTGGTGACTGGGTGCTCCTCTGGCATTGGCCTGGCCGTGGCTGTACGACTGGCCAAGGATGAGCTGAGACGGTTCAAAGGTCAGCCATTCCCTCACCTCTGAAGTGTCAGTCGACCAAAGAATTATATACAGTAAATGATAGAAATAACCATAGCTACTGACAGACACTGTATTCGTTGTTTATTTGTGTCAGTGGTGGCCACCATGAGGGACCTGGGGAGACGGGAGCCCTTGGAGAAAGCAGCCGGCGACTCCCTGAACAAAACCCTGGAGATCAAACAGCTGGATGCCTGCTGTGAGGACTCCATCAGAGAGTGCGTCAACAGCCTGCCAGACAGACGGGTCGACGTACTCGGTCAGGCTCCGCTCTTTCACAAACACCCTTCGCCAAGTTAGCGCTCTCCATAAGCATGTAACGACATAGCATCTTCCCTCCCTCTTAGTGAACAATGCGGGTGTGGGCATGATTGGGCCGCTGGAGTGCCAGAGTATAGCCGCCATGCAGGAGCTCTTTGACATTAACTTCTTTGGCCTGGCACGGCTGGTGAAGGAGCTGCTGCCGGACATGAAGCGGCGGCAGAGCGGCCATATCGTGGTGATGAGCAGCGTCATGGGCATACAGGGTGTGTCTGTTAAAATGCTGCTGAAGTTAAGTTTAGTTAGCGGAGAAATAATTGCGAATTTAGAGGTTGCTTTCCGTGTTAATTTTGAAATTCTAACAGGTTTTTTTTTTTTCCGCATTTTTATACAGGGCTTCTGTTCAACGATGCCTACTCTGCCTCCAAATTCGCTGTGGAAGGATTTTGTGAAAGTCTGGCAGTGCAAGCAATGAAGTTTAACATCAAGTGACTACATGTCTTGAAAAATACATCTTAACTTTTTGCATGAGTCAAAACATCTTCATGCAGCCACCACACAAGTGCTCCTGATCAAACTCAAACCTGACTAATCGGCCTGTAACTGTAAAAAATTCACAAATCAATGGTCCAATATGTTTCTCTTTTATATCTCTCTCTTGAGGATGACTCTAGTGGAACCTGGCCCTGTGGTGACAGAGTTTGAAAGGAAAGTTTATGAAGATGCGGAGAAGATGGACCTATCAGGGACGGATGAGGAGACCGCCAGAATCTTCCGAGAGATTTATCTGCCGTACTCCAGGAAGGTCTTCACCTCATTAGGCCAGACACCGGAGGAAGTGGCCGAGGCAATTACGCTCTCATTTATTTGAGTTTTTTAAAGAGTTTGAAATATTGAGTAAAGTAAAAAATGAACAGCGAGGAAACAACGTCCGGAGTTTAAAGATTATTCTCATTTCATTATACAGCAAACCCTGAAAGTGATCGCAGCTAAGGAGCCTCCTCTCCGCCACCAGACCAATCGCCTGTACATGCCCATGACCGCACTGAAACATGCAGATCCGACCGGTCGCCTGCCTCTGGACACTTTCTACAAGATGATCTTCAAACATGAGGGCGTGTTCAATGCTACTCTTGGGGTGCTGCGCATGCTGCAGAGGAGGGTGGGAAAGGCTTAAAGATTTGATTGACAGGTTATGCAGACTGTAAACCTTCAGTCCACTTGGGTTTGGACAGAGGAGAAGGCACAACAGCCAGTGAGTGACTCTGGTGGCTAGAACTCTATAGTTCACACTGAACATGCATTTAGTCACTTATTGGCATCAAACATGAGATTTAAATAATTTAGAAGGACCATGGGATGCTAGTGACATACATTAACTATAAAAACTATAAAACCAAAACATTATTCCTCATGTACTGTAAAAATGCACATTATATTTATGCACTGTTTCTTGAATGTGCAATCAGTTTTTCTATCGCTGCACAGAAAGAAGGGGATTTCTGAGTGCCTGAGAATGAAGGAGCATCAGTCAGACTAAGTGAAAACATTGTCCACAGATCTGTCAGCTGTTTCTTGCCTTCTCTAAAGTCAAAACATGCTGCATTGAACAAAACAGTGTTCAATATACTCATTAGTATCTCCGTATAGAAGGTCTGTAGTAAACGCTGCATCTTCTAATGACAGAAATGTAAAATATAGCACTGTTCCATTTTGTTTTACCTGTAAGTATTATATGAATTATAGAATATATGAATTATGCGCTTCATTTGAAGGAAAGCAATAGTAAGACAATAAAAAACAATCCAAAATAAAAAATGTAGTTAATTATTCTTTAATAATTCCAACAAATAATATTTGGTGTAATCAAAGTACAATAATAGTATAGTAAGTAGTAGTAGCAGTAGTGCTGTATTTGATTCATCCTTTTGACAAAAAAAAACAGGTATTTACATCATTTGACACATTACTGTGTGGGTTTTATCTTCATTGCAATGGCTTTCAGTGAATATTCATATCCTTTCCAAGACACCCAGTTGATGCCAATCCCATAGGTTGAGCTGCCCCATAAGTACAGACCATTGGGGTTGACACTATGGCATTCTCCATACCACCATCCTCCCAGGTAGGTTTTAGCACAGTGTGAAGCATGAGTGTCCTGGTCTTTGTCAAATGTAGAGAATTTTTTACCGTTATGTTCACTCATTGAATTGCCTGAAAAGAAAATGAAAGAATTGGCCTAGTTCCTGGCACTTTGATTTTACATGATTGTTCTATGTCACAGGAATATTGTAATGGTACTAAGATGCTGCTGCTTTTGGTGATAGCCTACAGTAATTGAACCTACCGTTGCACTTTTTGTAAACTCTTCTTAATAAGATTGTTAGCTAAATGCCTAAAATCTAAATGTAATGAATGGGTTGGAATTTGCAGTCACATTGACCGATACAGACTTATTACGTCAACAAATGGAGAATAAATAGGCGCTCCAACCCTTAAAGACTCACCTGCTCCTCCGTCTTTGAAGCCACTAAAACTAAGCGTGTAGCCCTCCTGCTCAGGACCGACAGAGAAGGAGGAGTACTGAACGTAGGCCTTTGCCCCCTCAAAGTCCTCCATTTCCACCTTCAGCACATAGCTCTTCCTTTGAGTGAGGAGGTGAATATTCTCCAGACCTTAGACAGAACAGGAAACATGAAATACACACAAGGGAAGACTAAAGACTAACTAACTAATGATAATTTCAAGTTTATTACATGAATCATGTGTTTAAATGTTCTGCCTTGCTGACAGTGCTGTGAGGCAAAAACTCTCATTATTTATGTCGCCTAGCTATAACATGCTTCTCACCAGTGGTAACAAATGTCCAGTAGGATCCATGAAAAAACAACAACACTAAAATCCTAATTGCTAATCTGTAACTACTCCAAAATGCATCTGAATGAATGGTCTTACCCAACCAGTATTCTCCAGATGCTTGTCCAAAACCAGTCCTGTACTGGTCCCATCCGCGGTAAAAGTTGATGTTGCCGTCCTTTCTTCTCTGAATGACCTTGGGATGGAATGGGTTATTATTTGCATACTGTAGATGAGGATTTGTCTGTTCCCCTAACCTAATCTGATCTCTCAATACTAGATAGAGATAGAGATCGTTCTTCCAATCAGCCACCTTTAAAGAAATAGTAATTACCAAATGTTGATTTCCATCTTAGCTTCCTCCCAAACTATTGAAGTTAATGGGGCCAGCTTTTTACAGCTCCAAAAACCCATAACTAATGTGTGTTTGGCTGTCCTGAACCTCAATGTAGTTTTCAACTGACATGTGGATGAATAGACTGAATTTTCAAAGTACAAAAACACACCATATATAATGAGATATGCTGCAGGGGAAAATGTAGGCTACACCACATTCAGCGTCAGTGGCAGTGAGTTGAATTGAAGTTGCTGGTCAATTAAAACAATGACAATATTTATAATAACTATAGCCATATGTACCGTCCATTTACCACCGTCAGGTTCATCCACACAACCCATGTCACAGTAGACCTGGACCGGGGAAACTGGTCCTGCTGGATAGATGCTGTACACTCCACTTTGACCAAAGCCTCTGTGGTACAGATCATTACAGTCAACTGGTAGAAAGACCGGGGAGCTGACTGCCACTGGGGTCAGCAGGAGTAAGACAAAAAACTCCTGTAATCAAAATATAAAACTTACTGTGAGCTTCTGAAATATATATATATGTATAGATATGCTTTAATTTTCCTTTAATTACAAAAAACATTTAGCACAAATCACAGAAAACTCACCATCATTGCCCTCATTAAGTAGAATGACTTTGAAAAACAAGATGTCCCGTACAGAGATCTCAACCCTTCCTCATTCAGAGAGTGATGTGTGACTGGAATGAAGTGTATTTTAACCTCAGTATCTTTTGGAGCTCATGTTTCCTACCATAAAGCCATATATCAGTACCCATAGGACTGTTTTATTGGGTAGGCCTAAACCAGACAGAAAATCATTGGCAACCACTTATCAGTGGCCTGATGAAATGTGGGTCAACACCTTGTTTTTGTAAAGGCTTGCTTCACATTCTGTGAGATTTGGAAGTAGTAATATATTAATAGCAAATAATGAGTAGAAATGTTTATTGTAACAAATTGACAGTTTCATGTGTCAGTTTTCGTAAAAAAAAAAAAAAAAAAAAAAAGATCTTTACCATTTGATAATACTGACACCTACTCGGAAAAAAGTATAGCTGGCAAAAAATCTCACTATGGAAAATGATCAAATCTACTAGCAAACTGAAGACCATAGCTTATAAAACATCTCCACACTCTCTCTGTTTTAGTACTGTGCTGAAAAGAGTAAAATTTTAGACTGGAAGAATTTGTATTTTTGAACTGTTGAGTAATCAACTTCAGGTAACTTCTTTTTAATGACTGAACTTTCATGAATTGGATTTTTTTTATTTATTTTATTTTCATGAAAATGAGTCTGACCTAAATAAGAATCAAGTTGAAAAAATAACCCATAAAACACCAGGACACAAAAATGTAGTTCCCTACAGTTTTTATTATAAGTAACTTATTTTACAACTTTTGACTGTAGAAAGAAAAATTGTGGAAAGGTTTTATGTACAATGATTTTAAACTACTTTTAAACAAGTATAGAAATTAATAATAATGATAGAAAATATCTATGACTGTTCTAATAATACAAGACCAATAAAATATCAGTCACATCCTCAGCTTCAAATAATGCTAAAAGGAAGTACATTTTATTTTTGTCCTTTTTAGTACATAACAATCATTTTAGAAACATAAGACTTCTCAAACAAATCGATCTACCCAGGACAAACATATTTACAGGCAGAAGTTGGGAGTTTGAAATGTACAAAAACACTTAGTAGTGTGACCTGGGAGAGAAATGAAAAGACCAGATGGGAAATTAAAGAAAAAACAAAACAAAAAACAAATCCGTTTTCCTTGTAAATGACCTCTGAACTGGAATCTGAACAACAAACTGACAAGTTTCCCAGGTCTGACAGAACAGTAACTGATTCTATAGTGAGCAGGTTTAACCAATGAAAGACATACTGAGTCTATGACACAACTAAGGGCAGGGGGATGTTAAGTCACCACAAGGGCAGTAGCTAGGAGTGACGGCCTGTTCGTTTCTGTTCATGACGCCACACACATACAGCAAGGTACAAATGCAAAGGTTACTTGCTCAAAATTCTACTATTATCAAATGATTTTCTAGTGAAATGTCCACAGTATGTTAAGGAGAGGATGACCCCCTATCCTACAGTCTCAGATCACATGGGGGGGGGGGGGGGGGAGGAGCTGGTCAGAAAACACAGGAGGGTTAGCTGGATCACTGGGAGTGTCATCCCAGAGTATTGTAAAAAGTTAAAGGGCGCAGCACTACATAGTAGTGTTCTCTCCTTCAATGTCTTCTAACAAGTCATCTTAGGATGCCAACTCCATGGCTCCGAGGCTGGAAGCTACTATAGATGCAGGGGGAACCGCCCGCTGCATGCCATATAACACCTCCCTGAGGAGTGACAGGGCATAAGCAGTCACAGCCCAGCAGCCACACCCTCACTCTGACCACTACCGCACCACAGACGCTACCAGGGATGAGCCTGAGGCGAGAGAACCTACGACACCTCAACTACCATAGATCCTTCAGGAATGTTTCCCCTTTAGTCCACTCATGGACATGACCAGGGCTCAAAGAATGAAACTGCTATCAGTCTGTCTTCTGGTCACGCTCTATAATCTGAGGTGGATGCTGCTGAAACGGGAGCTGAGAGGGTTGTCAGCCAACAGTACAGTACAGCGCCAGGCCACCCAAGACAGGCAACATGCAGGAATGTTTCGCAGGAGGGGAGTGATATAAAATAGCAGCCGATAAACATAGCTTAGCACATCGAGGTGATGTTAAAAAAAAAACAACGTATCCATGGTTTCAACAAATATACAGAGTATAAAACAAATGGAACAAACAAAAAAATTAAAACAATGACTAAAAAAGGGCAGTGAGAGGCTGATTTTATAGACAAAACAATGCTCTGTTCTAAATAATTCCTTAAAGTGAATGAAAACAAGCTCCAAGACTGAAGTTATCTGGCATTAGAACTGGAGGTAGACTCCTGTAGAGTCAGCGCGACTAAAGAGTGCAGGAGGAGCACTACAGTTGGGAGGGGGGCATGACACCTGAAACTGGGTGTAATCAATCAGTGACTGCTATTTTAACAGATCACTTTCTCTGCTTAATTTTCTGAATGATCACTGGGCAAACTACCATGGATAAAATGCCCCCCACATACTATAAATACCCATAGTTGTTAAATGATGTATCTGACCTTTACCCACTATTGGCCTCTGAGGCTTGCCCCTTGAAGTGCTTCAGAGACACCCATCTACATTCTTATTCATAATACTTCTATGGAATGTAATCAATTATTACAGTTCAATCAAATCAGAATATATCCCTACTGCTGAGCAACTGAGAATATATATATATATTTGCCAGAGCCAATTTCTCATTTTTACCAGCTGTTGTTGGCCTAAATAAATATCAGTCAAGAGAGGTGAGACTTCCTCTTTCTGTCTGTTAACCCAGCTGAAGTGCCAATAGTGATGTAAACTGAGAAGAATAAGAATCTAATTTCTTTGTACCATCACGTGCCACACTGGCTAAATAGAAATGTAGGCGCTCCATGTAAAATGTGAGGCAGGGGGGCACATCACGTGAGAGGCCAGGACAGAAAGAGGGAGAAAACACCTGAAAAGGCAGTTCGGAGAGACATAAAAACAATAAATAAAAATAAAGGAATTCCCTTCAACATTTAACTTTTTTCTCTTTTCTACTTTTTAAATGTTTGTTAGTTTTCAGGAGAGCATCCCTAAGTCTTTGAAATGAAAGACTTGGTTTTCTTCATATACTTTTTTTAATAATAAAAAACAAGTCCATCTGTGACAGAATAAGTCTTACTTCATTAAATTGTCTGCTCTTTTTCCAGACAACACACATTTCCCTTTACTCTTTTTCTGCAAAAATCACTAGCAGACGGTCCTCTTGATAAAACATAGTCAATCCAAATCCAATGAAAATCTTGGAAACAGGCTGACACATAAAAACACAGACAGGCCCAGGAGCCAGTCCACATATTCTTTCACCCCAGGTCCCTTTTCAAGCAGAGGCCTTGGGATCTTCATGCAAACACCTGCATCTTGCCGTTGGCCTCTGGGACATGGGGGATTTGGGTCTGGGCGGGGCCAGCAACTGCTGGGCTGGGAGTGGAGTCTGACCAATCAGACACGCAGTGAGGAGAGGGGCTGGACCAGGGCTCGGGCGACTCTGGAGAGGGGGTCAGGTAAGGGTGCTCACTGGGCAGATGGAGGTAATGCTTGGGGGTGGCATCTAGTGCAGAGGAGTAGCTGTGCTGAGAAGGAGGGGTAGGGTAATCCTCCAGGCCTGCAGTGCTGCTGCTTGCCTGGGAGGGTGGAGCCTGAGCGGGCTGGGCTGCTGGCGTGGCAGCCTGTGGTGGCTGAGCAACAGGCTGGGGCTGAGGAGGCTGCTGAGGCACCTGCTGCTGCTGCTGGAAGAAGGCCGGTGGGGGCTGTGAGGTCTGGGGTGTAGGTGGGGTGGAGGTGCCCATGCGGGCCATGCTCTGCTGGCTGGTCATGGAGTGGTTGATGAGCTGCTGCTGTTGTTGCTGCTGCTCAGCGATGGAGGGCAGCTTGACTGGGCTGATGGTGGGTGTGGAGGTGACGGGTGTGGGCTGCAGCATGGAGTTACGGTACATCTGCTGCTGGTGCATCAGCATGCTCTGCTGCATGGCTGGGCTCTGGGGGTGCATGCCTGCCTGGCTACTCTGCACCAGGTTCACCACCTGCTGACCGCACTGAGAGGAGGGGGCCATCCGGCTGTGCCAGTCAAAGGGCACACTGACAGGACTGACCATGCCCATGTTGAGCCCCATCTGGCCTGAACTGAGCACATAGCCATGGTTGACCGCTGAAGCCATGGAGACGCGTCCCTGCAAGGACATTCCTCCATCTCCCAGGTCATTGAGCTGGGCTAGAGACACAGCAAAGGGGCCCCCTCCCTCCAGCATGCTGCTATGTACCATGGGGGTGCCTGGGACAGACATGGAGGAGTGGAAGAGCCCCGGTGAGGGCATGGCCACAGGGGAAGTGGGGTTGGTGATGTAGCCAGCATTGCTAGCTCCGCCGCGGGGGGAGTCCAGTGAATCGACTGGGGACAGGGTGACTGAGCTCTCCAGTAGGGCACTCTGCATGTCCAAGGTCAGCTTCTTATTGCGGGCCTTGACTGACTCCTTTAGACTGGCAGCATGTTGGCTTCCCAGGCTAGAACCCTTGGCCCCAGGCCGACGGTTCTTCTTGCCCTGGGGAGTGTTCTTCAGACTAGGCAGGAATGCGCTGGGCGGGCACATGAGAGGAGACAGGGTGTGTCCCCCGGCGAGGTGGTGTCCAGCTCCTCCGTGGCCCTGGGGACTCCTTACTGTGTTGTATTCATCGAGGAGCTGGACTATGTCATGGTGCATACGCTCCTGAGCAATGTCCCTCGGCAACCTGTCCATGTGGTCGGTGATCTCTCTGTTTGCAAAGTGAGCCAGCAACACCTTCACAGCTTCACAGCTGCCCTCACGGGCTGCAAGGAAGAGAGGAGTCTCCTCCTGAGAAGAAAAACAAAGCAAAAAAACAAAGAGAGATAGCGTTAGATAAAAAACATCACCATTTAAGTCATGATGACACAAAAGATGAACAGCATTCCAAAAGGTGTGGTTGAAATAGAAAGGGTAAGTCGGTACCATACCTTGAGGTCCTGCATATCTTTATTTGCACCGTTCTTCAGCAAGGCAACAGTGGCCTCCACATTGTTAACGGCAGCGGCCCAGTGCAAGGCAGATTTACCTAAAAGAGATGACAAGCACTGAGGTTACACATCAGCATTCTCAGAAGTGAGTATAACCACAAAACAGCAGCAGCTGCCCCAGAGACCCATTGAGTGAGAAGTGACACACACTTACCCAATTCATCAACAGCATTGACGTCAGCATGGCAAGTGATGAGCTCCTCCACCATGCCCTCCACTGCCAGCCGTGCAGCCAGGATCAGCGCGGTGGAGCCATCGTACATACGAGAGTCCAGATCTGTAGCCCGGGTTCGGATCAGAATCTAGGACGGAGGAACAGATTGTAAGTTAGTGTTAAAGAAGATGAGACCTGCATGTGATGAAAGATATTATAAACATCTCTATCCTCATTGTGGCCTACATACAGAATGCGTGTGTGTATACCTGGAAGACACCCTGTGCGTCTGCAGCCACCGCGGCGTGTAGCGGAGTACGTCCTGTGTTGTCCTGAGCATTGGCGTCTGCCCCGGCGTCCAGCAGCCTCTTGGCAGCGTCGGCGCGGGCGTAGCGAGCGGCCAAGTGGAGCGCTGTCTCTCCGGTGCGGTCGGTCTGGGCAGCCAGGGAGGCGCCCTGGTAGATGAGGTCGGAGATGATGTTGGCTGAGCACTCCTCCGACTCCTCCTCCTCTGCTACCTCAGGCTCCAAGCCGCCTCCGCAGAACGATGCCAGCATCAGAGGAGTAAAACCATCTGGCAGGAGGCGTAACAGGCACGGATCAGTTAAATGTGTCAATGCAAGCACTCAAGAAAGAATAAAAATGTGTGGATGTACAAATCACAATTTCTATCTGAAAATTTGTCAGGTTATTTCGCCACCAACCTGGACCTCGGACATTGACGTCCATGCAATCGCTCTCATATTCTCCTTGAGGCGGGGTGAGGGCCATGGTGGGAGGCACACGGATGTCTGCAGCTGCCAGGTGATGCTGTGTCCACTGCCTGCTGTCCACTGCATCTTCACTATCTGACAAGATACTGGGCTCTTCCACCTGTGCCCACATAATGACAAGATTCTCATTTTCACGCATTATTTAAAATGCAGGCTCAAATGTTGTTGTAAATAAAACAGCTGACACTTTGGGTAGCCAAAAATTGGGTAGCCAAACCTCTTTCAAATGTGTATATATATATTTATGTATATAATGTAATACAAACTCATAATTAATAACACTGTAACTGACCTTGAGTCTTTTTGCCTCTGGACAGTCTGTGTCCATCCACTGGTCACTATGGTCTCCTAGGAGAGATTCCTCCACAGTTTTTGGCATGTGTCTGTTTACAGAAATATAAGTTAAACAATGCCAACACAAGGAATCAAAACTTCAACTTCAATGCAATATTTGCATTCAATGCTTTATTTGCATCTGAAACAGTATTCCCAAAGGAATTCAGTCCCAACAATATCATTAGTGTGTGCATTTTCACAAAAATAACTCACTTCATGCCCAGAGCATCCTGGCCCACGGGTTCCCTGCGGTTCTTGTTACTGCTTGGTTCCTTCTTGAGGAAGAAGCCCTCAGGGAACCACAGGGTGCTGTGTTCCCTCTTTCTACGGGCAATCAACATGCCCACCACCAGGATGACAAATAGGAACAGAGAAGCTACGCCCACCAACATCAGCTTGATCCACATAGGCACATTGTTTTCAGGGAGCCTCTCACCTATGGAGAGAGGAAATTCTAAATAATTACACACCTGCCTCTATGAAGGTTGGTATAGTTGTAAGCAGTAAAATGTATTCATTAAGTTTTATTCTTCTTCTGAAGGTAGCCCTACTCACCACGGACTTCTTTGATGGGGTAAGGGAAGCGGAGCATCTCCACAGCTGACAGGGCTCCTAGGTAGTCTGCAGCACTGTCAGCTGTAGTAAAACAGTCCTTCGAGCCCTTAGAGCACAGACGGTTGTCTATTTCCAGGTACACTATGGACCTACAGGAACAGCAGAGAAAGGCCAATGTTTAGTGTCAAACAAAATCTACAGGTAAGACCTGAATTTTTACATCCTTGGTATGTCTGACTGACCCGATGACCTCCTGTTGAGGCTGGAGCTCTCGTTTGAGGCGTGCCTCTCGGCGGGTGTAGGGGCGGATCATGGCCTCTCCGTTGTGGTCCAGGCGGAAGCGCAGTGTGGTGCGCAGGATGGCACTTAACTTCTGCAGGAAAGCCGTGCTGGTGCGGAGAAGCTCCTCTGGAGGCAGCAGGACCACTAAGACCAAGACACCATCTGCAAGGACTTCTGGAACCTTCGTTGCGCAGTCCAAGCCGTCCCAGCCACACTCCTCTGTGTTACAGCCCTGGTCACAGCGTCCATCAGCATAGTGGTCGATACAGTAGGTTTCATAGATCGGACTGGAGAAGACACACACGTAGAGTGATCAGCACAAGGTTTCTCAGATATACAGGAAACCAGGATACAGACTGACAGAAACCCTTTTAGCTGTGTAAGAAAAGATGTGAAAGAAACACTTTCGCAAAACAAGGCTGGATTACTCACTTGCAAACTTTCTCCTTGCTCTTGCAGTCAAAGTTGTCATAGAGGCAGTCCGGGTTGTTGCAGGACTCATCACACTGGCTGTTGTTGAAGACGCGCCAGCAGCGGGGGTCTGTGCAACGAGCCCAGGGGTTCACTGCCAGAGAGCAGTCGCCGCCGTCCCAGCGGCAGGGGAATGTGTTGCATTCCTTGTCGCACACGCTGTCATTGGCTTTGTCATGGCATTCTTCCAGAGGGCAGGAAGATGCAGGGGGCACCAGGGCTCTGCTGCTCTGCTCACACCGTTTCCCCGTCCAGCCACTGGGACACTGGCAATGGAAGAATGGGAAGCTGGTCTCTTCGGTGCACAGGCCTCCGTTGCGGCAGGGCTGGGAGGAGCAACCTTCATTACTGCGGTGCTGACACTGGGGCCCGGCATAACCTGTCAGGCAGGTGCAGCGGGCTCCGCGTGTGGTAAGTGCACAGCTGCCTCCGTTGTAGCAGGACAGCTCCCGACATGACATGCTCCTTTCACAGTTAGGCCCAGCATAGCCCTGAAGATACACATCATTCACATACTCAGTATTGGGAACAGTTAACACGCAAACAAACAAAGCTGAAACACACAAACTAAAAAATAAATTTGGCATCTAAACCCTGAATGTGAATGTGCACTTACAAGCTGACAGGTGCAGGTGTATCCCAGTGCCGAGCTGCTGGACACAGAACAGGCCCCTCCATACTGACAGGGCTGAGACTCGCACACACTGAAGCGGCTCTGGCACCTCCGACCTAACAGCAAAATATTAAATGGTATTACAACAACGCATGCACGATCTTGCAGTTCCAGCAATGCCTGCTTCACATTTACAGTCACATTCACACCCAGAAGCTGCCCAGTACAGCCAGTCTTCTACTGTTGGCACATCAAGAGTACTTGTTGAGGGGAGAGCGTTACTCATTTACCCTATGCTGCCACTTCCCCTTGGGGTAGAATTTAAGCAACATCACCAGAGAGAGAGGAAAATGCACACACACACAAACACACAGAGTGCACATCCAGAGGTCAGGAGAGCCTCCGATTTGTTGTCTTACCAGTGAAGCCAGGCTTGCAGACACACTGGTAGTCGTTGGGCAACTGGATGCAGTCAAGACTGTTGGAGGGACTGCAGGGGCTAGAGAGACACTCATTGATGTCTCCCTCGCACCTCTCTCCGGTGAAGCCAGGGGGACAGTTGCAGCGGTAGCCACCCACTCTATCCACACAGGTACCGTTGTTCAGGCACTTAGGAGGAGCGCCGCGCAGCCTCAGGGGCGGAGCACAGTCATCTTCATTGATTTCACACAGTACACCTTTGGGGAAGAAGATTAATTAAATACTCCCATCCATCCAATACTTTTGACCCTTAAAAAGTAGAGGCTCTTCAGCAATCACCATAGGTTTCTGCTGAACATGTGTTTACATACCCAGTGTGCCAGGAGGGCAGGAGCAGATGTAATGGCCCACCAGATCAATGCAGGTGCCTCCGTTCTGGCATGGATGAGACTGGCACTCATTGATCTCCATCTCGCAGTTCTCTCCAGTATAGCCGGGCATACACTATAATGACATGCAGATGACAATTAGATGATCCGGAGGAACACTGTATCTAATGGTCTTGCTGAGACCTGAGAGTGACAGTATTGACAATGCATTGGACTCACATCACACTGGTACCCTCCCACATATCCCCTGCAGGTGGCGCCATTGCGGCAGGGTTTGTCTTCACAGTGGTCCACCTGGCTTTCACAATAGCTCCCGGTGTAGTCGGCAGGACATTTGCAATAGTGGGTATTCCCGGTGTTGACACAGTGACCACCGTGGTGGCATAGCTCATCTGTCTGGAGACCTGGTTAGAAACAGGTAGAAGGTTAGTTTGTAGTCGCTCAGTTGTGGCAGTGCAGACAGAGAGTTCAACTGTGCTCACATGCAAAAACACACACGGTCAAACATTAAGAGAGTATGTAGCAAGAGCGGGGACATACCTCTCTGGCGAGCAGCTGTCTCACAGGAGACCCTGGGGATGTCACAGTAGCGGCCAGACCAGCCGCCACTACATTCACAGCTGAAGGAAGCGTCCTTTTGACGACAGCGACCTCCATTTTGGCAGGGAGAGGAGCGTCGGCACCAGTCCACTGGCGTCTGGGCAGATGGAAGAATGGTCAGCATTTATTATTCCGAGTACATAAACATATGAAGTTGTAAGGCTTTAACAGGAAATATCTGTCGCTCTCTGTGTGTGTGTGTGTGTGTGTGTGTGTGTGTACCTGGCAGCGGTTGCCGGTGTAGCCCTTGGGGCAGGAGCAGCGGAAGGACTCCAGTGCATCCTGGCAGAGGCCTCCGTTGAGGCAGGGCTGGGAGTCACACTCGTTCACCTCGTACTGGCAGTGGGAGCCGGTGAAGCCTGAGCGGCAGGTGCAGGAGTAGCCGTTGATTTTATCTGTGCACGTGCCTCCATTGAAACAAGAGCTGTGGACATAGGGTAAATTATGGATTAGATTAAAATGATCCACCATGCACCATAGAACACACACACACATATATAAACAGCCCTACTCACCTTTCAGTGCAGTCGGGGATGTTGGTTTCACAGTGGATGCCAGTGAAGCCAGGTCTACAGGTGCAGGTGTAGGAGTTAACGTAGTCTGTGCAGGTGCCTCCGTTCTTGCAGGGGGAACTCTGGCATTCGTTGATCTCTACAGCACAGCGGGGCCCAGTGAAGCCTGGCAGGCAGCTACAGTGGAAGGAGTTCACGCCATCTGTACAGGAGCCTCCACTCAGGCACGGGTCTGAAGACATGGACACAGAGACAGGTGAAATATGTGGATATAGACCTGATATTGTGTATGACACCTGTAGTGTATAGCAGTGGCAGCAATTCAATGCGTTAGTCTCAGTGGCCACTCACTAGGGGCGCAGTCATTGATGTCCGTCTCACAGGTCAGCCCAGTGTATCCAGCTCTACAGGAGCACACAAAGGCCCCAAGTGTGTTGGTGCAGGTCCCGCGGTTCTTACAGGGATTGGAGATGCATTCATTCACATCAATGTTACATAGTTGACCTGGAGAATGCAAAACAAGATATGTAAGGTACAATTCAAAATCATACATGTCTTTGTGTAAGCTTTCTGACAGATTATCTCACTATGGAGTTACCATAAAACAAGGATGAGTAGCTGCTGAGATGAAAGAAAGTTTTTGCTCACCTTGCCACCCTGGCTGGCAGTTACATTGGTAGCCCAAGTAGTCCGGTGTGTGGGTGCAGAGGGCATGGTTAGCACAGGGGTTAGGGGAGCAGGGGGTGAGGACTTCAGCACAGGTGGGCCCACTGTAAGGAAGCTCGCACAGACAGGTGAAGCTAGCCACACCGTCCACACAGGTGCCCTTGTTCAGACAGGGGCTGGATGAACACTCATTGATGTTCACCTGGCAGAGGTTGCCTGTCAGAGA
Source organism: Centroberyx gerrardi (assembly GCF_048128805.1). Taxonomy (NCBI): domain Eukaryota; kingdom Metazoa; phylum Chordata; class Actinopteri; order Beryciformes; family Berycidae; genus Centroberyx; species Centroberyx gerrardi. The sequence continues at coordinate 21,442,605 of NC_136003.1, forward strand.
GGGGGGCAACAAATAGATTAAAACATATTGTGGTATCCAGCTTCAGTGAGCCTGAGATGACAGGGTCTTGTTCACGAGTGAATGTCTCTGCAGTTCTCAAGTACTCCACTAGGGGAGGTATGAGGATGTCATTCAGCACCACTGGGCCAACTTGGTGGGAACCTATTACAGATGACTCGAGAATCACTTTAGTCCATCAGATAGAGGGCTTCAAACCGCTTTGTGGTGCAAATGAGCAGTTTCTAACAATCTAAAAGAAACTTCAAATATCAAATCCACAACACTGTCATGTGAAATATTTTACATATTTTCCTTGCACAAGAATGCAGTCAAAATTGAGTGCTTAAGGTTGTTATGTGCTTTTCAACCACACAAGTCTGTGCAAAATCACTTATGGCTCCCTAAACCCAGGGAAAACTGTGTATTCAGCCTTAAGTAGTTTAGTCTGTTTGTTAGTCTAATTGTTTTGGTGTTTACATGTTTTGGCCCAAGTTTATTTTCACACAGCCATTATCCTAATGCAGGCAGCATATACACGAGCTGTGAGATGCTGTGAGAGCATACATGTTGGTGGCTCTGTTACGTGTTGAGCTACTGTGGTGCCCTCTCACCTCTGAAGCCCTGGCGACACTTGCAGGTGAAGCCATTCAGCTGGTCGATGCATGTGCCGGCGTTCTGGCAGGGACTGGGCAAACAGTCGTTCCTGTCCAGGTCGCAGTTCTTGCCCACCCATCCAGGCTCACAGTCACAGCGGTACCTGCGGAGAGGATAGGATGCAGTCAGTAATCCAAATGGATGAAGTTGTAAATGTGAAATAAGAACGAGCTATCTGATGTAGAATTACTGTGTGTAAACTAAAATATGTGGGATTATCAGCAATGGACATGGCAGTTGGTCATGTCATGTTTCCCTTTGACACTGCACAGCCATGTGAGGCACATTAATAAAAAGCTGCAAAGGGGGATGTAACAGCTCATACCCATTGATGTCATCCCTGCATGAGCCATGGACACAAGGGCTGCTGCCGCACTCGTCCACCTGGGAGTAACAGTATGGGGGCTTAAAGCCCTCAGGACACTGGCAGTGGAATCCATTCTCCTCATCCACACATGTCCCTCCATTCCTACAGGGGCTGGATGCGCACTCGTCTATCTCCACATTACACTTGGGACCTGGCAGGACAGACATCAGCTGTAGTCAATGCACTCTTGTCAAACATGTGCACTGAGATTGGTTTATCTCAAAATGTGTGTGAATTGTCATCTTCAGAAGGCCTTACCAGTGAAGCCAGGTTTGCAAACACAGTCATAGCGGTTGATGCCATCTTTGCAGATGCCGTAGTCACATGGGTTACTGGCACAATCGTCAAAGTTTATCTCACAGTTGATGCCTGTGTGGACAGGGAGCAGTAATTAGAATCTGTCTCTAGCAATATTATAGACCTATAACCCTGGCAGAAAATATGCAATCCTAGTGAGTTCCAACTGACAAAAAATTTAGCAATGCCAGTTCAGCGTTGGCTACATTTTAATTCTTCCATTCCAAATTTTCCCATTCAAAAACTTGAATAAACAAAGTCCAATGGTATATGTTTAAGGTGTTTTTCTTCTTACCTGAGATTCCATGTTGACACTGGCAGATGTACTTGTTGACCAGGTCCACACACTTGCCCCCATTCTGGCAGGGGTTGCTGTGGCACTCATTGAGCTGGTTCTCACAGCGATAGCCTGTGTAGCCAGCATCACAGTTACAGGTGTAGCTGGCGATACCATCTATGCAAGTACCATGGTGGCATGGGTCAGGCTGGCAGTTGTTGATATTACTCTCGCAAAGAGTACCTTCATAACCTAGAGAGAATACAGGGATAAGAGGGAGATTGATGTTAAAACATTTACAGTATCTGTTCAGTTAATTCAGTAAAGCTTCAAGCTTTTGCCGCTTGAGAACCTGTGGTGTTGGCTTTCCCTGCTCCATCAAAAACTGTCTGCTACAAACAAATCTCTCTTTCAAACCCTTTTGTTTTCATCCTAATCCCCTTTATTTTCAGTCTCCCCTTAAATCTATCAAATTCTTTTCGTTTTCCTCCTTTTCCCACTTCCTTCTTTATCTCTTTCAACTTCCTCTGTCTATTTCCCACTCTTTCTTTAGAAAAGCTTCTACAGTTTTGGGGTCTGGTCCCTGTGGTTTCCATGCCAACGGTGTGTGTGTGAGACAAGTAAGTGTTGGTTTGTGCAGTATGTGTGTAGTGCAGTGCTGAGCTGGGCAAAGCAGTAGAGAAGGGCCCTACACGGGCCTCCCAGTCCTGCTTTTGTTCTCGGCGGCGGAGGGAACAATAGGCCGCGCCACGTCAAACAGGGCCACTTCACTCAACAGAGGGGGCCCACAAACACAGGGAATACCAAGCAGCTGGCCACTGAAACAATGAAGCAGGCTCCCCCATAGGCACAGGCCCAAACAAACATGTTAAATATCTATGTATACATGCAGGGAATTCATACAACCAGCCTTTTCTGACAAACAAGCCTTGCTGTAGCTCATTGTATCTGGGCATATTCTCATACATGGAGGTGAGTGAATGTGAAGAAACGAAAGTTAAGATGTAGCATAAGGTGGTGTGTGGGGGTTTGAATAGTGGGGTACAGATGAACAGATGTCGGGGTGATGACCAGGGCTCCCTTGCCGGCAGCTGCTGGCCCTCAGTGACCCTATGATCCTGAGGGCCGATGTGGAAAAGAGGGGGATTAGGGGCCTCAAGTCAGTCTGCCTGGCCAGCAGACATCCAGAGAACCAGCTGACCCCAAAAAACTGAACATTTCACAAAGACAAAACACACCCCTACAGGTGGGCAGGGCTCATCTGCCTTGGGAGACATCTTGAGCACTACAGATATTAACCACTATCCACTGACAACTATTGAGTATAGAAGCTCTTACCTTCAGCACAGCGGCACTCGTACCCATTGGGCCGATCGTAGCATTTTGCTCCGTTCTGGCATGGCGTGCTGGCGCACTCATCTATGTCGATCTGACACATGGTGCCAGTAAACCCTGGGACAGGCAAACACAGAGGTGAGGGGTCAGAGAAAGGGTCCAGTGGAAGGGTCCACACTCAGGTCAGAGGGCAGCTCTGTCTCTTCTTGGGAGGGCAGAGGTCTCTGGCTAGGTTAGTGACGTCTGGCCAAGGTTGGGTTCGAGAGTGTCTCGGCTGGTTAAGGACATGTCATCTGTGCACTTGGACTAATGCTGAGATGACCACTACAAAATGCAATTGAAACCCTGTGACCTTGATAATGTTTTTGAGAGAGTTATAATCTAGTATATACAAGATGGCTCTGAAATTAAATGACTAAGGATATCGGGTGGCGTGGATTATCTGGGCAATAAAAATGCAGCTAATACTTACAATGTCAGATTCATGACTCACTTCACGTTACTGTTCATTTCAGTGTCTGCACTATGTGCTGGATCCTGGAATGTCAGGACTCTGAGTGTTAATATGAAATAATGTGGAATGTGTAGAGGAATGTGATGAATTTCATACATCAGCTTGACTGTGGTTACTGAATAGATCCTTGGTATATGGTCTGTGGGTTATTTAGCAATAAAAATAATATTATCTGTATTACTAATTGTTGTAGAACTATTTCAGCAAAGTAAAATCTATTTGCCTGAAAAAGCTTGAGAAACTGAGAGGGCTTGAAATCAGTGGGCACAGTGCCCAGACAGGGGTGAATTGGTGCATTGGTAGAATCTGCTCTGTTGATTAACAGTGTGAGGATGGGCTGTGTGTCGGTGCTTGGGCCGGGGGTGGGGGGTGTTAAGAGGAGACGGTGGGATTGTTTTCTCTTTTGGGGAAACCCCCTCCCCTTCCTGCATCAGCTCCACAGGCTCAATAGCTAGATGGGGGGTGGAGGGGGGATGTCTGTCCCAGATGTAAATTGCGGACCTGGAAAAGAATCTCATTAGCAGGACTGCTGTTCCCCCCCACCACCAGGGGAGGGAGAGGGAGACTGCTGTCCCTTCCACATTCCACCGGAGAGGAGGGGAGCGGGGGTCACAATAGTGTCTTTGTTCGGGCAAGAGGATAGGCAGCCTTTGGGGCCTGCCTTTTTTTTTTTTTTTTATGAGTGGTGGCTCTAAACACCAGCAGGCAGAAGTAGCAAGGCTGGCCCTCCCTCCGCTGGTTCAGGGGGACATTTAAACTCTGGCTTTCTGTTCTCACTGCTGCCGTCACCGAGTTGGAAATGTGAACAGGTCTGGGAATAAATGCAAGGAATGGAAATGAGGACAGTCAGATAAGGGCCGTACCTGGCTGGCAGGTGCATGTGAAGCCGTTGACCATGTCCCGGCAGATGCCATCATTCACACATGGGTTGCTCTCGCAGTCGTCCACGTCCATCTCACAATAAGTCCCCATGTAGCCTGCAGGAGAGAAATTCACATTGAGTTCAGACAAGTACAGTTCTAGCAGATTCATTAAGCTCTATGTTCAGCTTGTATGTATGAGGGTGTCAGTTTGTGCCAATGAGAGAGACAGTGTATGTGTGTGTGTGTATGGGGGGGTGCTGTGGGAAACCTCTCTCCATGACATGGGAGGCCTCAGAGGGTTTTGAATCAATGGTCTCTGCTGAACCACAGGATGGGATATTATCCCTAATACAACTAGTGCTCCCACTGCACTGACCTGAATCACCACACCCTACTGTCCATAGAGCATTACCACTCCCTGGGTCAGCGTCCCATTCACCAGATGCATGTTATACATTCTGCAGTCGCACACTATGGAGGGCTCCTCCATTGAGGTGAAACAGAGTGTGGAGCAGAGCGCTGCTCCTGGGGAGCGGCTAGCGTGGAATCAGAAATAATCAGCGGCTCCACATGAGCTTTGCCAGGCTGGCCGATGATGAGGAGGGTGGAGAGGAAGGGCCTGTCTGTGGAAATGGAGGGGGAGGGGGAGAGGCTCTGGGAAAAGGCCTCTCTCCCTCTCTGTGTGTATGAGGGGTGCAAAGTGGAGCACAGAGGGGCCCTATTGTTCCGCTCCATTCCCACCACTCCACAGCTCATTAGTATTCACAGCACACTCCTCCCCCTAGCCGCTCACCCTCTCTCCCATCCAGTCCTATAGACCCAACTCCCAGCTCTAATTTGTATAGTCCCCGAAACCCCAGGATGCATGTAGGACTGTGCGTGAGAGTTTCACTGTGTTTTTTGTCAGCGAGTGTCCAGACCATCACTCGGTCCTTAACTAATACCCTGTCTGGCTGTACTGTGCACTGAGAGCAAAGGAGTGCCCCCATACCCCACAACATCAATGGGAATGTATTACATAACAGTCTACACTGGCAGTTAGTATGGCAGGGTTATAGATACTGCTTCCTCAGAAGGTCAAGTTTAAACAATCAGCTTTTCAGCTCTGCAGATGGTTTTGAGCCTTCTCTCGCAAATGACAGCGAGCTGAACTGAGATGTTCATTGGCAGTAGTGAAAATACAGTAGAACACAGTGCAAGTCAAAATACCTGGCATGCAGATGCAGGTGAACTCTCCAATGCGGTCCAGGCAGGTGGCATCGTTCTGACATGGCATGGATAGGCATTCATTAATGTCGATCTCACAGCGAGGCCCTGCATATCCCCGGCCACACTGACACTGGAAGGAACCCTCTGTGTTCACACACTTCCCAAAGTGCTCACATGGGTTAGCGCCTTGGGGTAGAAGGATAAGGATCAGTATATGAAACACACTCAACGAGAGGAGAGAGCACATGACCACAGAACTGCCAAATGTAAAAACCCATCGGACTTACCGATCGAACATTCATCCATATCCTGGTTGCAGGCACCTCCTACGAAGCCGGCGGGACAGGTGCAAATGGCACGGCCATTGAGGGGGTTGGTGTCACACACTGCCCCCTCGTTGCAGGGGTTACTCACACATGCATCATCAAGGTGGCACAGCAGACCTGAGGAGATAGAATAACGACTGTCAGTTACTTACAAATTAGCGTCTGGGCCGAGGAGAGGCACAGAGACATTTGTTAAATCCACCCACCTGTCTTTCCGACGGGGCACTCGCAGAAGAAGGACGCCACGCGGTCGTGGCAGGTGGCACCGTTGAAGCAGACGGCAATGGCACAGTCGTCGATGTTCTCACTGCAGTCGTCCCCGGTCCAACCGTTAACGCAGACACAGGTGTGGCCACCGATGGTGTTGAAGCAGGTACCGCCGTTATGGCAGGCATTTGGTTGCATGAGACACTCGTTGACATCTTCAGCACAGTATTGCCCTGGTGGGGGTAGGTAACATATGGTTCACACATACTCACCAAGTTACATATAAAGTTTCTATTTCAAATATGCAAAAATAGCACTGTACCTGTCCATTCTGGAGGGCATTGGCAGTTGTAGGTATTAACTCCATCCACACATATCCCTCCATTCATGCACTTGTGGCCTGGACAGTCATCCACATTATTCTCACAGTTGTGTCCCTCAAACCCTGAGAAACATGGAGTGAGAGAAAGGAGTTATGGTACACAGTACTGACACGGACACACTCACACTCACTCACACACACACACACACTCACACACACTCTCTGAGAGTTTACTAAACATCCAGTGGCCCCACTTCCATCCACTAAGCATTACTACTCATAACCTCGACTTGCATTTCCCACAGTAGTGGAGGTGTGGGGCAGAGTGGGCAGTAAAAAGGTTCAGTGGGTGTCTGAGTGTTTACATCTTCTCATGGAGGTTCCCACACCATGCCAGCACCAGGCGTGACGCCCCCCCTGCTTCAGAGCTCCCCGCAGTGTTTGCTTGTTTTATAATCTCTCACAGTTTCAATGACTTCCTCTCTGGCAAGAGACATTTCCTGTCAGCTCCCCAGAGGGAAACCAGAAGGCCCATAAAGTAAATTCCTCCTGTAGTGAAGAGAGCAGCATGGAGTAGAGCACAGGAGGGCTGCCTCTTTAACGCTCCCACCATCCCGTCTCCCATTAGCAGCTATTAATAGCAGACAGGAAGCTGACCTGGGACAGGGGAGTAAATCCCAGCAGCAGCACTGACAGCTACGTCATCAGCCTGGGAAAATCCTGACATCTGTAGCACTGGGTTGAGGAGATGGGAAACAGTGGGGGCGGCACACTGACTGGTTGCGTTAAGTGTGTGTGTGTGTGTGTGTAATCAAGTTGATAAGCGCTAGTCTACCTGGCAGGCAAGCACACTCATAGGAATGGTCGCTGGTCTGACGACAGGTCCCCCCATTGAGGCACTGGGACGGGGCGCAGGGCAGGGTGGACACCTCGCATGTGCGCCCGCTGTACCCAGGTTGGCATTGGCAGCGGAAGGACCCATGGGTGTTCATGCAAAGGCCACTGTTGAGGCACACGCCAGGCTTGCGGCACTCATCAATGTCATTGCGGCAGTTCTTTCCCTGGAAGCCAGGTGGGCAGGAGCAGTTGTAGTGGTTATTCCAATTGGCACAGCGGGCGCCATTGGCACAGGGACTTGTGGCACAGGCATCAATGAGGGAGCAGTCTTGGCCTGGAGATTTAATAGTGAATTGTATTTAGTTAAAATGGAAACCTTTATCCTCTCTTCACATAACAGTTCTTTCAGATATGGATAAATTCACATAGTTGTACCTCTGAACCCTCTCTGGCACACACAGGTGTATTGTGGGATGCTGTTGACCACCTGGCTCTTGCATGCTGCTCCGTTCAGACACGGAGACCGATGACAGGGATCCAGGTGCTGACAGAGAGGACCGATGTAACCAGGTCGGCATCTGGACAAAATAAAAATACACGCACACACACATACATTAGTGAGCATTTGGACTGCAGGTTAACACAGACCACAATCTGACAAGCTGAGGCATTTGGGACAGCGTTGTGAAACTTCAAAACCAATGTAGCCCCATTCCCACCATGTTCCTTAATGTTCTGGGTTTTGGCAACCAGGGTCCCATGACACCTTGGCAAGGCCTGCTGCCTGACTCATAGCCTGGCAGGAGTAAGGCCTCTGGGCCCTGGAATGGACTGGGTGGGTTTGTATTAACCTCAGTTCCCTCACAAATACTAATAATGCAATAGTTTTGCACATGGAATGATACACATATACACGTCAGTTACACACACGCTTTCTTATGTGGAGACAGATGGAGGCCATCCCTCTTTGTCTTTCAGGTTTCACAAGACATGCACTCAGTTTCCCTCTGCTTGAGTCATTTCCAGCTGGAAAGCCTCACTTTCTCCATGTCAGCTAACATTCCTCCACTATTACCGTTTTTCCGCACATCGGCTCTTGTTTCTGTCCACATATATTAAAAAGAACACACCCAGAAACAGCAGCCTGGAAACCGTACAGTTGCCAACAACGCCTGAATTAGTAGCCTATGAGAAGAATGGGAACTACAAACAGCACACATTAGTCCTATGGGAGATGCAGCTGTGATATTCGAGTAAAAAAAACCCATAAAAAGCAGTCACTTCCTCCTCTTGGTCACTGTTTTCTGATCGAACACTACTTTATTTTGATGAAACAATGAGCCTGACCTAAAAAAGTGCTCCAGTAAGAAGAGATAAACACATAAACAGGGTTTCCTATAGCTCTCTCCAGGGGTCCTGGGGGAGCTCAGACATGGTTTGGACTGGGGGCTGTTAAGAGCTGGTAACCCTACACCCACACTGGGAGCCCCTCTTCAAACAGGCCGTTTGATGCTGATGACAGGGCAGTGATGGCTGGGTTTCGGCCCGCCCTTGGGCTCTGTCTTCTCTTTCACTAGAGAGGAACCCCTGGGCAGAATCAACAATGAGTTTTCCTCTGCACTCTGTTACAGGAGCACCACAATTACACTGGTTTGAGCTCATATTTTATTGTAGTTATGTTTTGTGGCTATATTTCTGTGGGAGCCTGAGGTTGCTCCAGGTAGGGGCTAAACAGGAGGCACTGATCGGGATTTGGCTCAGAACTGAGATGGCCTGCTTTCTTGCTGGCTGCTCTGCTCTGGTTCAGAAAAACTGAAGGCCACTCAGATTTCTCTGGCCTTTTTTTCAGGCTTACAAAGACAATGGTGAAATGGAGCAGCCACAGGGCTCAGCACTGAGGAGCCAGACACACAGGCATACCCACAAGAATGTGCAGGCACACACATGGAAACAAAGCCCAGAAAAAAAAACAGCAAATGTCTCCAAAAATAATGGTTTTGTCTGTATACGACAATTATTCAAGTAACCAAGCATAACTCTTATAATTTCAACAGGGCATCACTATAGGGGAAGAGGTGATTTTCCCATGGTGAAGGATACAGGACAAGGGCAGCACTGAGGCACTGAGACTTGGCTGGATGATAAAACAGAAAGCAGCACTGCAACACCCATGTTGAGAAAGAGTTGGCTCAGTTACTAGTCTCCCATCTCCTGAAGCCCCCCTTAACGTAGGCTCGCCCCCCCTCCACACACCCCACCCCACCCCCGACCCACTCCTACCCCCCCCCCCCCCTCACACGCTGAGAGGTCAGATGTCAGAGGTCCCCAGTCTGATTGTGATGATAATGTCAGTCAGGCTGCAGAGAGCGGGGAGGGGGGCGGTCTGTTGGAGAGAGAATGTCTTTGGAGGGTAGGGTCGGTGGAGAGGAGGAGGAGGAAGAGGAGGAGGGAGTGGTCTGGTCCAGAGAGAATGTCATGTCATATTTCCTGTAATCCCTCGTCTCCTGCTCTGAAAACACTGCACTCACTCCGAATCCCCGATCCCCGTTGCCCTGGCAACCTCACAGACGAACGAGCAAGCCTGACACCCTACCAATCACTTCCCCCCACCCATGGTCCCCTTGGCTATTTGTCATGGCTTGGCTGGGTTTATTTAGAGGCAAATTAACTATGTCTGGAATCTAGGGTGTCACTAAAAAAATGAAACACACAGTTGTGGCACAAAGAGGGCTTTGGAGGGACTGAGGAAGAAAGTTGCTTGGAGGGCTGAAAAATACAACGCAGACTGACAGTCAAACTCTTCTGGGGCCATTCTGTGCTGTGGGCATTTGACTGCCGAAGAAAGCCAAAGAGCTACAATCTTTACAGCCTGTTGTTCTCCTCCAAAGACCATCACAACTCTCCATGGGCAGAGAATAACTTACAGCTCCTTCTAGGAAGAGGTGTGTGTCCATGCGCGTGTGCGTAACTGTCGGAGTTAAAGTGAATAAGACCAGAATAGTAGCACATTAATCTAAAACAGGGATAGTAAAAAGGTTTCCTCGACACAGAAGTAATACATGTGTCTATATATTTCAAAGAATTCAGGTATTTGAAAAAAGTGAGATTCAACTGTGAGAATGAAGGGTGTGTGTGTGGGTGTGTGAGAATGGCCATTGCAGGAATGCTGGAGAAATTATTTGTCCTCCCTTACAAATGCACAGAGTTGAGCAGCCAAAACACACATTCTTTTGTCTAGACCTGAGCCATTGCCAACATGCTACTCCCATAACACACAAGTCAGAGTGCTATCAGTGGAGAGACTGTGTGAGACGCGCAACTTTGTCCCGGTGCACCTGAGAGCCGCCTTATCAGGCTCTTTACAACCTCGCGGATTCTACCGCCTCTGGGAACAGCAGGGCAGGAACTGAACCTTCGCCTGGGCCCAGCCTTATTTGCGGCGGACGTGGACGGCAGGTGCGAGCTGTTGTTGTGCAACGGGCCCCTGAGTCACATTCAGTGAGCGTCGACTTCTGACCTTTGAGGAAGAGAGCGCCCCAGATGAGGGGGAGGTGTGCGAGTGCAGCGGAGGCATGGCCAGAGTGGGTAATCTCTTCACGTCACAACACATATGAGGGCTCGCGCCAGCTGCAGCCCCGGCACCATGCATCTGTCCACATCTGTCAGTGCAACTCTGGGTGTCTGGCATTTGCCTGCTCTGCCAGACATTAAGCTAGAACAACTGTGCTATTCTGCTCATGGGACCAGCAGAGGCACCAACACACACACACACACACACACACACAGAGGCCATTACACACTCAAGAGATATGGACATCCTTCACAAACACATGCATTAAGAGTTACTCTTTACACACTTTCTGGAGCGTTAAGTAAAAGGCACCACTGCAACAAGGCAAAGCAAACACTCACACATGCAACAATCACTACACGCCCAAACACAAAGGGGAAAAAAACTTACAACCAGCCTTAGCTTCTGTGGAAGAGTGGAATTGTGAACCCATAAAAGAGGAGGGATCCACTGAGGAAATTACAAAACAAGGGAGAATGAGAGGGAAATACTGACAAACATTTCATGAAGAACAGTTTTACATTATAAATGATAAATCTTATTTGTAGTCCATAGTGTGATATTCTGGCACTCCGGTGTTCTGCATCAAGTGTGCTGTTTTGCTGAAAAAACTTTTTGATTTATGTGAGTGAATCCTGGCACCTATACTTGTGTAACACAATGCCAGTTTTCCTGCTCTGTGTGTCATTGTGGCAGGTAACCTGAGCTCATCCTCTCCTACACAATAGCAGCTACTCTGCCAGAGGTCGGAGGGCGGCTCACCTGTGAACAAAGAGGCTGTAATCTCTGACACGGTTCATACACACAGTCATGGTCCACAAAGCAACAAGTATAGAGGAGACCTCCTATCTCAGAGGGTTTCCCGATCCCTCAGCGCTGAGGGGCATTTCCCAGACAAATGAAGAAGAGGAACAACAGAACAGAACAGAACAGGACCTACATCTACCATCTTCTGACTCGGGACAAGAATTCAACCTCTACATGTCAAGGAAAGAGCTAATGGAAATTTGCCGGATTGTTTTGATCCTTGCTTCGAAGAAATGTTTGAAGGTTTGGGAAGCTCTGACAAGAGTGTCTCTCTGAGGCAGACTCTCTTGCTCACAGCACAGCCCCCTGTTCCCTAACCCCCCCCCCCCACCCTCCTCCTCCACAAGCAAGCAGGAACCAGCTCTACTCCTTTGTGAGAGTCCATACTGACACCACACTGCCAACAAGAGCCCATCCCCACCCCCCACCCCCCTCCCCTCCCCTCCTCACGACAGCCTCTCTTCTGCTCTGCTCTCCTCAGCTTGGCTCTCCCCTTTCTCAGCAAAGAGCCAGATTGGGGGTTGGGGAGCGTTTTGTGGCCCAAATAAAAGAGCTAAAGTAGTCAGAACCCCTTTGTGTGAAGGTGGGGGGGGGAGGGAGGGGGGGGAGGGGGCAGTGACCCAAACAGCCAGTCTTTCAGGCCTGGGTTTACACGGACCAACAGGCCTGGGCTGTAGCCTGGCAACAGTAACCCATGGTGAGAGAGAGAGAGAGAGAGAGAGAGAGAGAGAGAGAGAGAGAGAGAGAAGAGGGGGGTGTTGGGAGACAGGGTTCCATGAGGACAGTTGGAGCACTTCAGCAGACTGATCCCCTACATATGCAGGTAGCACCGAGCGCAGTGTGGGACCAATTCAATCTGGTAATTGAGTATGATCACTTCTAAAAGGATGCGCGTTTCACAGTTTAAAGTCCAAAGTTTAATTCAACAATGGTGCTTAGACAGACAATGGAGGTATTCAAATCTCCAGAGGGAGGTTTCTAGTGCACCCCCCTACCGCCACCCCAATGCATGAATATTAAACATGTGAACATCAAGACAATTAACCTTCTCTTAAAGAAAATCAAATATGAATCTGACTAGAACGCCAGGAAGGCCGTTGGTGTGCCCTCTTCGCCGTCAGCAGCCCAAAATGCATAGTGATCTACAGGGATCACTCTCCAGAATATAAATCTCCTTGGCTATGGGGATTGCACCGAATTGTTGCACCTAGATGAGAAAAAAAGTCTGCTTGCTAAGCACACATTTAACTAATACTCCAGTGAAAGCGGCCAGACAAGAGCTCATAGGTTTCACACTTTTCAGTTCATACACTATCTGAACAAATGTGCCTAAAATGTCAACAGATTCAGGGGAAAATACTCCCTGACATTTTTGGAATTGCAATGCATTTGCCCATAACCACATTGCATGAATCCCAGGGTCGAGGTCTTTCAAAGCATTCTTCACTGAACTCCACCACAAAAACCCCACCCCACCACCTAAACTGAACCAGACCTCTGGAAAACTTTGAAATTGAAATTTAAAAGAAGGGCTTTTTTTCCTCCAACATGAAAGATCAACTACAAAGCACATTTTCCCCCCATGGTAACCTTAATAGTAAAAAAATTACTTTAATGTGACAGCAGATAGTGTATCTAAGGCCTTCTCGTTGGCCATGTCGTTCAATTCAAAGTGAATTTCAGCTACACAATGCATGTGGAGTGAGTAGAACTGGAACTACATCTGAAAAATCCCACTCACAGTTTAATAATGTTGACAGAAACTGTCACACAGATTGACTGAGGCCAGTACAAACTCTCACACATGTCCATAGTCCTGAAAGAATGAGGTTTGTTTATAGGGCACTGGCAATGTTCCACAGTGATAAGCTAAGGAGAACGCTAGGGAAACTGCCAGAGAATGTCCATTATCTCAACCACTGTCACCCATAAAGTACTGGATAAGTTTAACATGAAGGGTGCGGCCCTCTCATATTTCCTCAAACATTTGAAAAACACCAAAACAAATAACCACAACGTGGGAATTTAGTTTTATTTCCCTGTGGCAAAGTATTTTCCATCTCAGTGCCTCCTCTAAATCTTAGGTAAGATTAAGGTAAATGCTGACAAAATGTTGCCTGGTTAAAATCAATATGTTTGCGGAAAGAGCACTTAGTGGAAAAAAGCACTTCTTTTCCTGCAGCAGTTACAGATGGACCCATCCCTTCCTCTTCTAAAAAGGGAGGGAGAGACTAGGGAAATTTTGCTGGGCTGTGGGGGCCGACCTCAGTTATTCCAATTAGGCCTGCCTGCATGTCTCTTCAGAAGTCGCCGTCTCCCAGATGAGGACAAACAGCCAGGGGATGAGACTTCAGAGGTGGGCTTATCCCTACATAAGCATGTGGTTCAGACATACACAGACTCCAAAAAGTCTAATAATACACAAATAATAGTTGGACCTTCCTCTGCCGGCTACACAATAATGGAAAATCTGACATTAATTAGCTAACAGGATTGGTTGGGTGTGTGTGTGTGCGTGAGCGCACAAGTGTACATGCCTTTCCACATAGGCCTACGATGAAATATTGATGCTAAAGTAATAAATGATGAAGGTAATTGTATCACAGTAGCAAAAGGGAGGAGGACATAAAGTGAGGCAAATGATGAGAATATTGAGAAGCATGTAGACCAACTGGTGCCCTGAGTAAGCTCCTTAAGGCCGCACAGATAGACAGGATGTGCGTAGCAGGGAGGTCAGAGAAGGCACCACTTCCTGTGATGGGGGCCTGGGAACCACAGCTCCCAGTCTCCAGTCATGACCCAGAGAGAAGAGGGGACAACAAATCCCCTCCTCCTCCCTATGATGGCTTAACCCCCTTGTCAGATATTGCTCATCTCTTCATAGATATGCCCCCCTCTGAATCTACAGCGTCTGCGATGCATCAGTTTTCCTGCTGGATGCTGACATGACGGATGGCTCCATCTGCCTGTCAGGCTAGCATGAGTGATATGGGCTATATGTTGCCTCACAAAATGGCAGAGTAACTAATTGCAAATCAAACAAGTCATTCCAAACATCCCATTTTCAATGAGACTAGGCTGGCGGTATTGTTTGAGGCATTCCTGAGGGGGCTGCCAGGGTGAATGGATGGGAGGTGTGGACAATAACCTGAAAGCAACAGAGGGACAGGAGGAATCTTACTAAGCATTCCTTTCTAATCCACCATAAAGATGCCAAAGAAAACACTAGCCCTGAGGTGCTCTGAACCAAGCCAACAATATAATCTGTGTCTCTTTGCTATGGTCCGTCAGTAAATACGTGCCTCGGAATGTGTGTGTGTTTCCCCCTCAAAGTGAATTGCGTTTCTGAGCAAAGCACTGGAGCACATTTTTCATCACCCTTTGATAAAAGAATAAATTCTGCATTTCCGATTAGGAAAGTTTTCACAATCCCCTAAGATAACTGAATTCTTCCTCATCTCCAGTGTTGAAATAAAAAAAAAAGCAGACACACACACACAAAAATGTTTCCTCCTCCCCAAACACATTCACAGGTTTTGCTATTTTCCAACAGTGAAGTGAAGGACGCAGACACAAACACAAACCTGTCATTGAGAGAGACAGTCTACACTGGCTGAAGTGTCTGCTCCCTATCAAACTCAGAGCTGTCCTCTTTCATCATGTCCTAAGAGGCTGGGAGTTGCCATAGGGTCATTAAAACACAACATTCACGATTTATATGCTAACTCGGCTACTGAGGTCAAGGCCAAGGCATTAATAACATACAGAGGGCCACTGTATCCATCCACAGGCCTCACACAGCGGAGAACCCGCTCGCATTCATTTCCATTCAGCATAGAGGATCTGAGAGGAAAGAGCTGGTCGTAATCTGCGATCTGCCACTGTGTTGAGAGACAGAGGCGGAGGATGAGCCGCCGGAGCCGGACAACACACGGAGACAAAGAGCGGCCGTGGTTGCTGCTGCACTGTGAGAGAGGGAACATGTGCTGGGGGGGACCGAGAGCTACCGGCTCCATTCCTCCACGAGCTTGTCTCTCGCAGCATGGGGGCGGCAGACTGCTCAATGGCAGCACCTGGCCCTACGCTTCCCCTTTGTCAAGATCTGACTTCACTGGATTACCATCACAACATCCACCAGCTGTCCTCTACGCAACACCCCCCCCCCCCCCCTCCCTCCCGCCCGGCCCCCTTCTACCCCTTCCCCACCCCCAGCCCGATCCTTCCAGCTGGATCCTCTCTGAATGACACCCTCTCAATCTGCCTAATTATCTCCCCTCCGGCCTCGCCACTGTGGCCCTCTCCAGGGCGGCACATTCCACACGCAGGGCGGAGCTGAGGGGCCCATGGCTCTTCAACTGGACTTCCTGACTGCTCACCTAGAGGACCGCACTCTCAGTGACACTCAACCCTTCACTGTCAAGTACAAAACTCTGCCACTAGGCTTTAACAATCTGTAATAACAGGGTGGGAAAATGCACTCTGCCAAATAACTCCATGTTAAAAGTTGAGAAACATTTATGTTAAGTAGAACAGTGAGTCAGAAAATGTAGTTGAAATGTCTATTCAAGAGTATCACGGCCTAAAGCCATGTTGAGCACTCAAAGTATCAGTATTCACACTTTGCCTTGGATAATTGTGTTGATGGTTGCAGTGCCAGTATCAAGTGCAGATGCCACAAGGCTGTGAAATGCATCTGCCTGTTCACCTGCCGTTGCACCTGTCAGTCATCCTCGTCACATTTGTCTGTCCTGCCTCAGTGAGAGGGTTTGTTCAGTGCAACAGGTTACTGAGGATTACTCCTGTAATCCCTGATCAGCTACTCTGGCCTGAGACCTTTACTCAGTTACCTGAGGAGGGGGCCTGCACAGTCACATACCCATAAGGAGACTAGATGGGCCAAACAAGATGCAGACAAAGAGAGAACTTTGTGAGGGTTGGCATGCTATAAGCTATAGTGTGGTATTAATTTCATGTTTGCCAACAAGACAGAGGATACATTGGTATCTGGGACAGAGACAGTGACAACTGCCATACACATAATATTACTGTCACTTGAGAATCTACTTGCTGCAAGAAAAATAAAGTAGCACCCTGGTTGCGCAACTTTAGAGCAGGGACAGAGGAACGCTCTATACACTGAACAATATCAACAGTGATTTCAAGTGAAATCTAAAGTATTCCACTAGTTCTCCAAATTCCCTTCCAATGCCAATACCTGTATCTATATCTGCATTTTCTTTCTCCCTTTCTACTCCGTATCGGCCTCACTTTGCTGTGCCCTTTCTTCTCTGCCCCTCTCCGCCCTGTCCTGGTGGTGCCAGGTTACAGCCAGGTATCTGGTGGAAGAAAGGATCTTTTCTGCTGTTTTGGATCTCCTGTTTCCGTAGGTTCCGAGGGGAAGGGGCGGGGTGGCTCCACCACTCACCTCTGTCTAGGACTGGTCTGACCACTCTCATGTGGCCACGCTCCGCTCCACTGCCCTGCCCTGCCATGGTTCTGCTTCCACACTGTGTGGCATGACATTTGGTGTCCCCTTTCCATTGGAAATCCTTTCCCTTCGCACTTTAGTGCTTCTTGTTCTTGGCACTGAACCAGCAGAGTGATTACACATGCAGAGCTCCCACACCCCTAACATACATGTACACATCCCAAACAACCAGAGGAACACACACAGTCTCTCCCAAAAGCAAACAATAACCCAGTGACATGACCACAATAAATTTGGAGATTATGTGTACACACTAGGTTCAAGTTCAAGAGTTTTATTTGTTTTATTTTTCACTAGGATAATGACTATTGGGAGGAAAGTGTGGTTCTGTGCGGTGCTGAAACTAAATGATTTGCTCAGGAAAATGCAGTTAGATAGGAAGGAAAGAGGCTCAGAAAATCTGTCTGCAAGCCTTAAAATTATACATTTACTCACTTAATGACACTCACCCATCTTGGCTCCAGCTAATGATTGAAGAATATAGGGAATTGCGGGTGGTAGTTACTAGTTCCACATGCAGTCGAGTTACACATTGGCTAGTGTATTGGCAGTGTAGTTGATATTTTACAACACTGTGCAGTTACTTTGTCACAAAACATAGTATATAAAGAACAAACAAATAAACTAGGATTTACATAAATATTGCTTGCGACAATTAAGTGCATTCAAAATATTGGCCCAAGTTTGACCTCTGCAGCAGGGTGAAGAGCTGGCACACTCCAATAAAATAATAAATGTACTTTTTTGGAGGGAAACAGCAGGCAAACAACCAGTTGCTGTTCCACCAATGACTGTATCTCCTCTATCTGAAACACTCATGCATGTTTCCTAAGCTAAGGGGTTTTAGAAAGGACAAATGACCCCCCAGGCAAGCCACTGTAGGCTTGACTATTGTAATGGTCCCCCCCCCCCTTCTCCACCACCAATTTGAAAAACAAAGACCTTATCACTTTGAAAAGATGTGAGAGAGAAAAAAAAATGCCCAAAGCAGGCGGGAAACTAAGATAATTAATTTAAAACAAAAACATAGTGAATTAAAAATGCCTTGAAATGTACTATATTTGCTAGTAAAAATAAAACTGTACAACCAACACCAATATTAACCCTCGGAAATGTTCAGGTCACAAAATAGGAAAAAAAGTTGAACATAGAAGGAAAGCTTTAGTCATGCTAGGAGCAGCTTAATACTGTAATTTATGTCTGACAAAGCTCTTCCAACAGGTGCAAGAGATGAGAGTGGCAGCCAAACATGTCGAGGCTAGTTGATGCTCGTCTGTGGAGGCCTAATCAATTACTCCCATCTTTCACCACTTCTGACTGCATGTTGTAAATTAGCAGGCAATAGGATAAAAAGTATAGGCCTATTGGTTGCATTGTCACAGAATGAGTATCTCTCTGAAAGCCCATCTATCTTACACAGCTCTGAAGAAACGACTGACAAAAATAGCCTGTGAAAATCAATTCGCACACAAGGCCTGCACTTCAGGTCTTAAGCTGAATGCCTTTCAAACGTCGAGTTTATGAAGAATCAAGGCAAGGGGGGGAAAAAATAAATACTGAGGCCTTCCTGAAAGAAAGCCCCGGCCCACAGGTCTTATCCTAGCACATCTTTACACAGTCCACTTACATGCATCGAGAAGATGAATCTATGCATGTCCCTCCATTTTCACAAGGTCTGTATTTATCCACGCAACGGAATCCTGTGGAAATTGGGAGAAATCAATTAGGGAGAACCACAGAACTCAAATTAAATTGCCAAATGACTTGATGTTATCCAGTTTAACCTTACAAAAAAGAACATTTAATGAATTATCACAGCAAAACTCTAAACTATAACATCCTATAGGAATATTATAGGGATATCAAAGGATATAACAAATACCATAAAGTACGACAAGGTCCCTATAAACTCACTATTGATTACCACAGATATACTCTAAGTCCATGTAGGAATGTTATAGTGATACTAAAATACACTTAATCCTCTAAACTCACTCATACAGATTTCAACCATGTCTTTGGCAGATAGTGGATCTTTCCCACTTGTGGCATCTTGCAGACACACCCGCATGTTTGTTGTTTACTTTCTTGGCAAAAGCAGATAACGTTTTTTTGTTTCCAGGATGCAGATACACGCTGATGGGTGTATATTTATAAATTAGATTTGTGCCAGTTGTTTTCTACATCAGCCTTGGCTCTTGGGTAAATTTGAAACGCATACTTTAATGTGCGCCGATATCCTGATATGTCGCCTAAAACTACAAATCTACAATCTACAAATCGAGAATCAACATAAAAACTTGTGTATTGTGTGTATAAGGCCATTAGTTTGTCATATTCTGGCACTCATTACCCCATCCACTTCTAGGAAAATATATTCAATTGTTTAAAGCTCTTTGTTCAGAAAAGGAGGGGGGCAAACTCTGGCTCATCACCCCCTTCATTAGGTTACACAAATTCTCACCCTTCCCCCACATCTCATTTCGGGACATAAGATAATTATTGAGCCAAAATGTCCTCTACAAACCCATGCAATTTGGTTATGCAGATACCTCCTGACAGGCCTGCGGCTGTAATTTGGAGTATAAACTCTGAAGTGCTGCTGATGTTAGACTGAACTTCTGCGCTTGGTTTTGTGAACTCGGAGGTACAGCAGCGCTCTCACGGTGCTATCAGCCTTTGAGAAGTCCACCCACAGATACCAAAAAGACAGATCAGATGCAATCTGTAAAGCAAGATCTACTTCTCCATACAGCCCATTATGGCCACGTATTTTTAGTCAGTGCAAAAGTTGTATGCAATATTTTGACATGCGTTGCATGCAAACTTCTACAATGTCTAACCACCACTATCTGACGCGGTTCAAAGTGGTTCTTTTGTTAATTAAGGATTTGTTAATTTTTTGTAGACTATCCCTTGAAATCACTAACTCAAACTGCTAACTTTGGCCGTTAGAGTCATAGTAGAACTATTAAATAAAAGCATCCGTTTTTCTAGGCAAGCATGTCGACATAGTGCGCACCGGTAAGTAATCAAGGATGGCTACAAGCCGGGCAATATTGATGGGTATGCTGTCCAGACATGTCGAGTCTGTATAAAACGCACTTGTATACTACGAAAGTTAATTGATTAATTGGACTTACCTTCACAATTATGAATAAACAATAAAAATGAAAAGATTATCCATGGAATATTCCCTTCCATTTCGGTGGAAAAGTTTCCAACGTTTCAAGTTGTGTTATTAGCAGAAATACATCCTTTAAAAGTTCACATAAAGATAAAAGTTCCAAGATCGATGGGGAATCTTTCATAAAGTTTGTTTATAGCTAACTCCAAGCCAAAAAAAATAGCAGCCGGAAAGCGTAGCGTTAAGTCCCAATCCCGTATTATCCTCCGCAGCTCGGCCACGGCTGCTGTGCGTCTCCGTAAACCTCCTGAAACTTTTGAAAAACTTTTCCTTCCCTCAGTCTCAGCCTCTGGTCCGAGGTGGTATTACTCCGCCTCCTCTTCCTCTCTCTCTCTCTCTCTCTCTCTCTCCCTCTCTCTCTCTCTCTCTCTCTCTCTCTCTCTACTCCGCACAAGACAAATAGTCCGCACTCCGTGGTTAGTGCTGTGTAAGCGCAGTGGTTCCCTCAGCCTGGGGGTCTTCAGGGGTCTCTGGGGGGTTCCAGTGGCCCCCCCTCCCTTCCACACACACACACACACACACACACACACACACACACACACACACACACACACACACACACGCACACACACACATACTCATATCTACCCACAGTAATCTTCTGAGTAGAGAAAATTAGAGCAAAGTTTTATCAAAAGGGGGGTACATGGTCTAAGGTTGGGAACCCCAGCTGTAGCGTACCTCTATGAAAAGCTCCATTTATCATAACAAAATAGACTTAGAAGATCCGACAACATGAATTAAATACAGCAACCCCAAATAAACAATCCCAAATAAACTTTGAGCTAACTGAATCAACAAGTTAATGTTTGAATAAAATGTGATGTGCCAAAGTTGCCAGAATGAAACAGAATGAACATGCTTTATCGAGGAAGTCAGCCTTGTTTATTACATCTGTGTTAAACATGATAATTCCTATATCAGATGGAAAGCTTAGTAAGGCCACAATTCAAACACTTGGTAAATAGTGGCTGTTGCAGAATCAACACTGTCACAACTGCTGATTTATGTATTTTAGAGCCCTATAGAGCTGTATAATCTATAGTACATTATGCATATTCCAATACTGAATATCGGGAGTGCAAAAAAAGTATGTTACATTGTGTCACAGCATAGGAAAGGTTTACTCAACTATTTGTTTGGTGGTTTCTTAGGTGTTTCTTAGGCTGATAAGTCCTAGTCCAGTATCGTCCAGTGCAGTCCACTGTGCTGCTTAGTTTCAGGGAGGCAACAATTTTCAAGAATTGCCCCAAAAAAACTCAGAAAGACCTAAAGACCTTTGATATCGCCTGGAAAATGTTCTTTTAATCAAAGCTAAGCTATTTTTTCTGCAAGTCCTGAAAAGAGGTTTGTCAGAAACTCTGTGACCTCCAAGGCCCCAGAAGGCCTGTTTAACATGATGTATGTGAACAAGTAATGACTCCTGAATCCGGAGGTTGTATCCCCAATGATTTTGAAGTTTATTCTGTTGGTTATCTTTTATTCTAGCATTAATATTGAGTAGAATATAAGTAAGATGACCTCAACAGGGTTTTTTAATATCAAGATGTACTGTGAAATATTGTTAATCCATTGACACAAACAGAATTTCTGAAATTATTAATATTTTTCCAGACAATTATAAGTAGCAAAATGTTTACATAGAGGTGGAAATAGTTTCTGTGTTACGGCAGCAGACCTTATGTCATCTAGACTGGAGTGTGTTTGTGCATCCTAACTTTGTTTGTTTGTGTGTTTACACTTGATGCATTTCTGATAAGAGTGAATCATGTTTACATGGTGGGAGTGAGCGCAGGCATTCCTAGCACTGCTAGAGTTGCAGTGCGGCTCTTTCAGCCCGCACCTCCTCAGCCTATGGCGCTGGACTCATTTTCTGCAGCCGGTGTAATAGTGCCTCGGTTGTTCTGCGGCACAGAGCGGAGCCGGTCGCTTACAGAGACAATAGCCTTGATTTGAATGATAAAAGGAGTCCGGCATTATGACACAGTTTCTCTCCGCGGGGGAGGGCAGCACACTAATATTCAAGCGAACCCCCCCACACCACCGTCTCCCCCTCTCCATCCCACAATTTCTGGTCCTGGCCTTGAATAAATTACAAGCCTGGGTAGGGCCATGAATGTAGCAGGCTGGTTTGGAGTGAAGTTCGTTAGTGCACGTGACGTCATCTATAGGGGTCAGTGAAAGGAGCTTGTTAGGCCTCACGGACACCTGCTTCATTTGGCACCGTGTGATAAAAGTTGCGCAACGCAGTGTTTTCAATAGCAGGATTCAGCATTGTGTGCACAATGACATGATTACTTCGTTCTGTATTCTTCGTCGGCACTTGGATATTACTGCAACCGTTTGAAAATCCTCTTTAAAATCTCACCCGGTTATGCCAGCACGATGCAGACTTGTATCCAAGACGATATGTGTGCATGCACTTCAGAGTGTGTCTCCAACTGCGTGTGAAAAATAGATAGAGACAAGGAGAAAGGTGTAATAAGGTTTGTTTGTGTATGTTACAAGTAGGTGCAATAAGGTGTGGTTTTGTGTTTCATCTGGCCATGAAATATGTCTTTCACCCCCTGTGGTTGTGGTAGACGCACTCTAAGCACATTCTGGCAGCCGTTATTTTGGCGAGTGGCTTCCAGTTGGAGGATTTCCCAGCGCGGGATTTCTCAGTGTGCTCAGAGACACAGAGTTGTCTCTACAGTATCCACTGCTGTCCAGGCACTTCAGCCCTCATCCCTTAAAGACACAAGGCCTTGGTTATGACAATGCTTTGACAACAGAAGTATCACCAGTGGTTTAGGATGTTATCAATCATCTCATTATTGTAACAGATAGTAAGCTTAAGTCAGAGGAGAATGCATTAAATATCACATCATGGTCAGGATTGTAGATCTGAATATCTTCATAATTGATCTGCATTATTTGATTCCTTGAAGACCACTTGAATACAGAATCAATGTTGTTACTGTGTAACAATGCAATTACAAGGAAACAGATGTCCAGAGGAATAGAGGCTTTATAATGTCTCCTCAGACTGAATTTTGAATATGTTGTTCTTCAATTCTTATTCCTTGTGACTGCTGCCAGGTATTTCAGCAATGCTACATTCTGCTGTTAATGAATTCTTGAATCCCCCTGTGTAACCGGAGTTGGCTGCAGCAAACTTTGAAAGAGCGGTGTTGAGAGATCCACAAGGCTGGCTCTTTTCTTCACTCGCAGACCCTCGGAGCTAGAAAAGCTTTGTTTGAGAGAATTACAATCAGGGCCTCTTGACTCCAGGAAATAGAGAGGCAATCAGAAAATTCCAGTTTGTCCTCTTTCTCTCTGATCTCATTAGTGGAAGTGGCTGCTCCAACCCTTCCCTCTGGAAATATGACCTCTCCCTGATTGTCTCAGAAATGAAAGAGAACACCAGACTACATCTTGCGTGAATGATAGGGGGTAAAACAGCCTCTGGGTGCTTTGTGGGGCATTTTTGGTACTGCAGTCGGCAAACTTTAAATTTAATGGATCCTTTGCCTCGCTGTGTCTCACTTTGTCTCTCTCTCTCTCTCTCTCTGTCTTTTTCGTTCTGTCTCTCACAAACACACACCGAAGAAATGAGAGACAGTGTTTTGTTTGTCTTAGAGAGAGAGTGTGAGAGTGGAAGGCCTGGTGACAGAGTTCTCGCACAGCACTCAGGGGGAATCTCCAATCAGACAAACAAGAAGGTGACAGCAGCCATGGATTTACAACTCTGCTCACTGTTGGGAAGAGAGCAGCACTCCCTTTGAACCTTTATTTCATCGGTTGTCAGCAGTGCTCATAGTTACTGGATGAAAATCGGATGAAATTGCGGATTGCGGATATATTAGGATACACAGCTCATGCAGCAGCCTACTTTTTCATCACCAACTCTCTGTTTTTGTATACCCAGCTGTACTAACTACACTCTCATTCTTCCCATTCAGTATTTGATACCTTGGACTAACATGCGCTATTGTGCTGCGGCGTTGCTGACAGAAAGGCTCTGCTTTTATCCAGCGCTACATCTGAATGATACTATACGTTTGCAGCGTCAAGAGTGAAAGCCGGCCAAAGCCACTTAGTGAAGACCACCCATGGGTAAGAGGCAAAACGGCATACCCATGCTATCACTGTCCTTCTTAACCTCGGCCCCCCCTCGCACTCACACGGCAGGGGAGTGTGTTAATACACTGCAGGGGTCACTTAGGCCAACATAACAGAGACACCGACCAAGATTTCTCTAACAAGTTGCGTCTGCGCAGAAGACTCGTGACAGACTGCAGCAGAGATCGCCGTGTCCGTGGAGCCGCAACTCTCCTCTTATCAGCTAATGTCATTCTGCTGAGTCTAGCGCATTTTGGCCTACAGTGGCGTCTCCTTCACAGGACGGAGGGACAATACAGCGTCAAGCCGAGTTGCCTGCAGGAGCGGCATGCGATGTGGTCAGCCAGTTCTCTCCTTTCATGCTCGGTGGCCTTTCAGAGCTAGCGTGCTCCATGTGATAGGGGTGCTAACAGGCAGTGTGTGTGGACACAGTGGACGTGATGACTTTACCACCCAGGCCAGACTGATTTATGTGGGAAAAGCCCTCAGTGCACCCAGGGAGAGTGTGGAGAGGATTAGAAGCCCCTCTACAGAACCCGTCACGGCCAATCAGCAGCTGAGACCCCCTACAGACAGACGTCGAGGCCAATCACAGCACAGCATTCAGGCCTGCGGTCTTTATTGTCTTCTTTATCACTGCTTCATAATCTTATGATCTCTTTATCGTCAGGGTTTGGTGGGTGAGCACTTCAGCTTCAAGTGTGGTGGGCGATCGAGCTGCGAAGAGATAGCAGGCGCACTCTCGATGTGTCTGTCTGTGACACATGCACACCCACACACATGTGCACAACAGACACACACACACACACACACACACATACTTACCATATCCAAGAAAGATAAGACATCCGCTTTCCGTTTCTGTTTTAATCGGGATAGAACACCTCTGCTTTTCCCAGGATTCCACACTCTGTTGTTTATTCGTCTCCCATTTCATGCTCGTTTCAATATTTAGAGAAAATACATCTGGGGGAACAAGCAGCAAAGAAAAGCTTATGGCGTCTCTGCTCATGTAGTTTTTGTTTTTTCTGTACATTTTTTATGTTAATGTTGGTTGTTGGATGTTAGTTTGCTATTTTAAAATTTGTCTTTGTTATTGTTGTTTGAAAGAAATCATTCCACCCTCAAATTAGGCCATTAGATCATGCAGAAGGTTTTGAATAAACCATATATTTAATGTCTTCACATCTTTCTTATAATTATGTATTTTTAAACATTTTTACATTAATGCAACTTTAATTTTTTGTTTGCCTCATACAGCTACAGGACACCTCTATAAATCAGAGCTCGCTCACATTGTGGTTTGCCTGTCTAAAAATGAATGAATGAATTTGTTTTTCTCTGCACACCTAAAAGAATAGCGGGTAGTCCTGGAGTCTGAATCGTTGACATTACAATTCAGTGTACTCATACTTTCTGTATCCTCTTTCACCCTTATTCTCTCTCCCCCACACACACTCTCTCTGACACACACACACACACACACACACACACACAGACACACACGCAATGAGTTGGAGACTAAGGCTTTTTGCCTAAAGTAAACACATGTGAATGATGGATCTTTCTTCGGATTGTGGGAAAAAGTGTTTGACTTTCACACAAGCTCTCTAAACGGCTATTAAATCCTGTATGTGTACACACGTCTTTCTCTGAGGAAGACAGCGAGAGACAGAGGGAGAGAGAGAGAGAGAGAGAAGGAAAGAAATATAATTTTTACCTTTGGGAATGTTTTATTTTCTCAACACATTTTCTAACTGTCTCCTCTCTCTTCCTAAATCAGTGACCCTGGTGATAGTAGGACATTGTGAGTGGGACACTACACAGAACCTATGTGATGTGTAGGACTGGATATTCTTCCCTCCACCGGTCAACTGGGGATCCGGATTACTGTCACTCATGAAGGTGGAAGAATTATTGTCCTTTCCCCTTGAGATATAAATCTGCCGAGGGGTGGACAGTGGACATCTCGGAGACATTTGCATCAACAGGACAGTGAGAATGGAGGGCAGAGAGTGCAATAGACATCTCTGTGTCGGAATGTATTTCAGACGGAGCTGGAGACTGGCCAGTTGGAGGAATTCAGAATGCTATGGCTCTGTTTCCGTGTGAAATAGCTACTTAAGACCACTGTGAACAGCTGCCGGACAGTGCCCCCCCCCCCCCCCCCCCCCCTCTGTCCCCCCCCCCCCCCCCCCCCCCCCCTCCACCTCCTCTCTCCCTCCGTGGGGCTGTAAATCTCGAAGGAGGACGGAGGTGCCGGCGACTTGTTGAAAGGGATCCAGGGAGGATCCTGCGGTTTAGTGCAAAAGGTCAGGTCTGTGTTAGCAGGCCGCGGTGCCGAGGCTCTGGGCTGATACCCACCGATGACCCAACACGCACACGCTTATAAGGCTGGGGCGCCGTCCACCCCGGAGGCACCGCGGAGCTCCACACCTCTCCGCTCTGCTGTCAGAATTAATTGAACTGGAGTGAGGGAGAGGGCACCGAAGGCCTGCCACAACAAGAGGGCTTATCTGAAGGAAAGGCAGAGGGTCATTTAAGCCATTTGCTAAAACCATGTCCAAATCCGCATAATCTGACAAATAATCTCAGACAAAAAAAAAATGTTTAGAGCATTATTGCGAGGGGAGTTTTCGAGTGGCATATGCTCCACTAAAAATGTCCAAAAAAAGACATATTGAGAAAAATGAGTGAATTACAACTGCGATTGATCCCCCATTTGCCTCTGAAAACCAGGGGAGAAAGACGTGGAGGGGTCCCGAGCTCTCTGTTCATCCTCTGTCCCTCCTGAGTCAATTGTTGTGGAAGCATGGTGTCAACCCTGCGCCATCAATCACCCCCTTTCAGAGGAGGGCAGACAAGGCGGGGACCCGCCCCCCAGGACAGGGGGGTGGAAGTTCTCATGCCCTCCCCGCCTCCTGCAGCCCCGCGCCCCTACAGACAGAACTCCGACAGCTGGTCTGGCCATTAGGGGTAGGCCGAGACCTGAGGGCCCCCGCACAGCAGCAACAGCTGCCAGCCCACTGCCCCCAACAGCCCCACCAATGCAGCACTATAAAATCTGTATTAGAACAGCCAATCTATTGTCATTCCTTTGCATTCCTTCACAGAGATGTCCATGTTACACATCACAGTCAATTCTTTTCACTTGTGTACAGTATGCACTGGTGGAAACGTGTGAAAGTGTTTGTATGTAGTTTTCTACAGCACTTGGTTTTGCAAATGTTATTCATTTAGGGAAGCATTCCATTTTTGCCCAGGCACTTGACTAGCAATTATGTAATTTTGCTCTCAGTGGGTGGTTGAGTTTTAGTTGTTTTGATGCCATATTTCAGTTCTTTCCTTCCCACAGCCGAAGATCACAATGTAATCGGATAGGATGAAAACAAGCCTTAATGACCCCTTGACTTAAATAGATTATGATATTCTTTCATATTCCAGCACTTTCCCCCAACTGGAACATAAAGAGCCTTGTTGTATTCAGGAGGACATGTTGAGGGAATTATGACAAAGTTCAATGGTTCATTTTTTGTGTTGAAAAAAAATAGAATAACTGTTTTTCAACTAGCCAAGAGTTGCTGTTATAATGTCAACATTCATGACGATAAACTGCAAAATAGTCAACAAGTGATATGCTCTGGTCTTTTCTTTTTTAGTTTTTTTTGTGCTTGAAATAATAAAAAAAAAAGGCTAATGGAGTTTGATCATAATTATCACTTTTCCTCTAAAAAGTTTCTAAAATGTTGTTAAAATAGTTCTCTTGAACAATGTGACACTAGCTTAAAACTTGTGTGATCATGTGTATTGCGTCTTGTTTTTGAAAAATCTTAAACATGGTGAAATGCAATTTAACAATGCATTGCATTAACAGGTTAAATCACTTGTTGGAATGTGTATGGACAAAACAGATCAAGCTTATAATTTATGTCAGGCAGTTTGTCCAGATGGTAAATGCTAATGACGTGATTCCTTATGCAAGTGGCTTTGGCGAATTTCAATCGCTTGGGTCCAACAATTGAACCGAGCCAAGGTATTTATTACCTGGCCATGTCTGTATTTACAATACAAATATGTCTATGTGATTTCAGAGTGTGCTTTCATTTGAAAATTGCTGTTTGCAAATGCGTGCTGAAAGAAAAAATGTGTGAGTAAGCGCACTTAGTCATCTGAATAAATGTGTGTGTTCCTGTCAGTGAGAGAAAGAGAAGACTGGAGCGTTAGAGGAGATTACGCCACACTCCCTCAAGGGTCTTGTTACTCATGCACTAGTGGCGGCTGAGCGGTTCCCACACCTCGGCACTGAGGTGAGCGAGGCTGCACCCACAGCCCCACCTGTGCCTCTACCTGTCCCAGCAGAGCCCTCCTGAGCCAGGATCTTCCTTCAGAAAAGAACAGGGAAAAAACACTAAACCTGGCCAGTGTGCAATCAAAACAACAGCCAGTGAGTAACAATGCTACTGCACCACTAAGGTATAATTACACCTAGAGCAACCAAGAATGGGATAATTACCCTATACCTGCCTACCCCACAAACGCCCCCCCTCCTCCACACACACATATACACACACATACACACTGAGAGACGTCAGACAGATCTCATTCTGCCTGGTAGAAGGAAGTCAAGCACTGGATATGTTTGTTGTTGCTTTTTTTGTGCCAGGTCGACCCATCTAGTTGTTTTTTGGATGTATGTTTTTATGATATTATGGCTTTGTCGATGGGCAGCGGCTATGTATGAGTGACTGGCGTGAATCTTGCCAAGGCAGTCCAATCTGAGGCTGTCTCTCTGCCAAAATCAACAGGCCTGTTTGTTCTGTCGGCCAAGCTGTCTCTGATCGCAAAATCCGTCATGGAGGCCCCCCGGCCCTTTTGTCCGAGCCCGCTGAAGCGGTGAGAGATTACATGTGCGGTTATTACCACCGTCCTCATCGTCCTCCTCATCAGACTGGATGGGTTGTGGAAGGCAGGAGCAGGACCAGATCCAGTTAAAGACATTATCACGCACCAAATACGCCGCAGCAGCTGTCCCACCTCATTATAAAATGGCCGATGCTGTTCGGTGGTCGGCTTAGCGAGCGAAAGCAAGGATCGAGTCGAGAAAAGGGGTGAATTTGGGAAATGGCAGGCTTACTGGGCGCAGATTCAAAGGTGCACATCACATTCCTGCCTCGGGCTACGGCTGGCCTGGAGGCACACTTGAGTGATAAGGAAGGCAGTAATGGAATTAGGAGGGGTGGGACTAGAGGGAAGTGGCCGGGGGTCGATACGGCTCAAGTGCTCGGTGCCTGAGGGCTTGCTAACCTGCTTTAAAAAAGGAAACTTTGAAAGGTTGACCCCTCTCTTTCTGGACTCATTCTAAACGCACTATTAGTGCACACTCAGGCACAAACTACTCCATTAGATTGCCTGTTGTGATAGGGGCTCCTCAACCTGTCCCACTGGAAAAGGACACCAAATTAATGTTTATGTGTTGGGACAATTTTCTTTTCGGATGAAGAGTCGAAACACGGACCGTGGGAATTGTAAGTCCAGCTAACTGTGATGAATTATTTTCTTCCACATATCCGCATATCGGGGTCGCACGGGTCAAGTGTACCATTGGAGCTGGAAGCGGCCTTCTTCTGAAAGCCTTGGTAGAGGGTGGAAGGGGCGGCTGACAGCAGCAGACATTCCACACCACACCACCCAGGGGCAGGAGAGGGAGGGGGGGGGGGGGCTTGCAGTAATTCCACTTTTATTAAAATATATTGAAGAAAAACAACAAACCGGTCTGTGGCAGGGGGAGGAGAAAATCGGCATGACGGCTCCACCCCCTCTCTCGCAATCTGGATGCTTGTGTCTCTTTGCTGGCCATGAACCTTTCATCCTTTCCTTTCAGCCCTCTCTCTCCTCTCCTTCCTTCCCTCCCCACCTCCCTCCCTCTCCCCCTCCATCTTGTTCAAACAGCTGTCCAGCCATCACTACTCAACCCACTCCTTTAATCTCGCTTCCTTCGTTCACTATCCCACTCGCTCTCTCGCCCCCGCTTTATCAATCCCTTGCTACTCCGCTTCCTCTCTCATGGCCTTGCTATCGCGTTCCTTCTCCTCATGTGAGCCCCTCACTGCTGTACCACCAACAGATTTTGTGTCTGAAAACCCTGCGGTGCTCCGCCCTCTCTGCTTATCTTGCCCTGTGTTTGCATGGTGTCCTGTGGCTTTAGGTAAAGGTCGTGTTCCTGGGTGGATCCCTGAAGGCTGTGTAGTGCTAATCTCTCCTGAATGGCCACTACACCGTTATTGAGGCTGACTTTATTGTCTGGCTGATTTTTACAGCCCTGCCTCTGGCCCCGCTGACCCCAGTGACCTGGTCACTGTCTCCCCGGCAACTAATGAAGGAAGTGTGATAATGCGGGACAGAGGAGGTCTCACCTCGGGACGGCCTGACCGTTGGGCCCAGGGCAGACACTATAACTTCTCATAGTAGCGCACACTGTCAGCCTGTCACAAATAACTGACATGCTCAATTCATCTCTCTCTGTTGAAGTTATATGCGGTGCCCTGTTCAGTTATATTAATCCTCAAATTGGCGTCTCCTGCATAGCACAGTATGCACCCCCCTGGTGTCTGTAAGCCAGCTGGCAATTCTGAAGGAATGTTTAGAATATTAGGTCAGGAATGTATGATGCATATATAAGACGCACTGGATTATCCAGCTTGCTGACAAACCTTCTACTTAGCTGCAGCCATCTTCCCAAGACTTTACGGAAGAGAAAGACAATCCAGACATTCCTTGGCCCTGTCGTGTCCTCTCCTACTCTCTAATTTAGGAGCAGCTGTCAGTTCCCTGCAAACCCTCAACCATCAAAGCTGGACCAGGAGGGTGGGGGGCGGGGTATATGTAGGGCATATACAGAATCTGTGAGGAGCACTAATGCCCCCTAACACACTTCCTAGATTCTGGCAGTTCCTCCCCATAGCAGAACACCTGTGGCAGGTAGGATGGAGGCTAGATTACAGGATAGAGATAGAGATAGTCACTGCAGGCCACAGCAGTAAAAACAGAGTAGCCATTTTACTGATGGCCGTTTATAG
Source organism: Centroberyx gerrardi (assembly GCF_048128805.1). NCBI lineage: Eukaryota > Metazoa > Chordata > Actinopteri > Beryciformes > Berycidae > Centroberyx > Centroberyx gerrardi. The sequence continues at coordinate 21,474,046 of NC_136003.1, forward strand.
GAGAAGTGCCCCTCTCCCCACTGTGCACTACTGATACCTAAAGTGACATCAGAGCGTCTGGGGAGCCTCGGGGGGGCTGTGGAGGGCTCCTGTGTGCTGGGCCCTTCTCTGCGGTTCTCACACTGGAAACTGAAGGCCCCTGCTGGGTTGTTTAGACTGAGCAAGGCACCTGCTGCTTTGAGGAGAAAAACAGACCTAGAATCACCTGTTGCTTTATTCATTCACGTTGCATTACTCAAAGCAGAGAGTGATGATTGCACTGTGTGTCATGAGATCCCAAGTCACGGAGGCTTCTCACAGTGCCATGGCTAACTCCCGATATAGCCAAGCCTGAGAAAACAACCTATTTATCTGGAGTGCCAATGAAATGCTTGTTGGCAAAGTGGATTCAAGCTAAAGTGTTTGATCAAATCTACTCCTTCACATGACTCTATCATTTGATATAAAGCTTTTCATATTGTAGCCTGGTGTAATGTCATAGCTGGAGCAGCCCTGTGTGTTTAGGTGTGCTTAGGGGCTGAGGTTCTCACACTCTGGTGAGCATGTTGAGACAAGGAGACCCTGGGGGATCCCAGATGTGGTCCGCACTCTGCTCTGTACTAACCCCTAATTACACTATTGGCTCCGTTATGGGACATAATTACTGGGAATCGCTCGGTGACTCGAGCGAGTGGATGACGATTGATTTATCTCCTTTCTCTCCTCTCCATCACACATGTAGGAGCCATACTACTACGATACCACACTTAAAGAACAGTACAGATTGTGCACTTCATGCATAGTCGGAAGTGACTACTGCAGTAAATATGATACAGTTTGTGCCGTCATCAATCACGCCATCAACTCCTCCTTTATTTTTACAGGTACTGTTGTCAGGTCAGTAACATGGCACTGTCCCTAGTCCTCTTTGAGCTGTTGTCACTTCTTCTGTTAATGCACAGACTCCTTCCTGCTTAGCACTGGGATTCAGAGCTGGATTTCCCAACACATGCATGAGAAAGGCCACAAGATCTTGGGGGTCTCCTTGACCTGCGCTCCCATGGAAGTGCTGTTTCGACAGCTTGTTCCAATTCCTCGCTCTCTCCCAGCTCCTGTTGGACAAACATAGGAGGAAGCAGTGAAGCCCCACATCTCTACATTAAGAGCAGCCTCTGGGGCACAAGCAGGAAGAGGGTCAATGCAATCACAGTGGGGCCTGAGGCCTAGGAGTGAGGGGGTCGCAAATAAGGGAAGTGGGTTGCCCACGCCTTAATGTATTAGGGAATTTCTCTGCTTCACATGGGGTCCACTGGTTTAGTGGTTTTACGCAAGCTGGCCTCCAGTCCCAGACTGTTTGAAGTCCCTCTGAAACCTGAGTCTGTGGTTAAGATCTTATTCCTTAGAGCATGCTAGTTCTGCCTCAACTTTAATGCTTCCCTCTGTAGGATGGATCCAGCCACAGTGCTTGAGAGTGACCTGGACAAGACAGTGAGACTTACTGTTCAAACACAGCAGGGGGAAAGGAACACTGTATAGAAACACTGAGCTGAATCTCTGGATCCTTTACAATTCCCTCAAAACACAAACCACATTCCTCACACCGCAAATGTACTGCCACCCCTGTGGTTGCTGAAATCAAGGCTAAATGAATGAATGCAGGGTACTGTGTAAATAGTGATCAGATCTGACACTGAGGAAGGAGACATCAAAGGAAAGTAAAGTGTGGTAAGTCTCCATGAATCCTCTCATTTATTTGAAGTCAAAAAGTCCCTTTTCTGACATCAGTGAATGGGCCAAATGACGAATGCCTGGATTTCCTTTTCAGTGCAGCCCCCTTAAAATACATTTTCCATCAGGTCATGTCTTGGACAAAGGAGCGTTGAGTGGATAGCTGAATTTAGAGGGTGATAGCGAGAGACTGTATGGGATGAAAACAGGCCTCTGGCTTCTACACTATGTTACAAACAAAAAGTATGACAAAAGAATGTGTTCCATTGCAATGAAACATTTGGGAAATGGTACTGAAATGTGTAAGCTGAGGTTAAAACCAGTTGTAATCAAGCCAAAAGCAGTCAGATTTTAATTAATGGGATATATGGAGGGGACTGGTGTGACCTTGACTGGGTTGAGAGAAACTTTTGAACAGGTGGGGGGTTCCGTTGTTACACTCTGGATTTTGGATTATTTGGATGTTTGGTCTTCTCTGCAGACATGTGGTGCTCATTCGAGATCTATACTCTAGCTTTAACAAGGCTAAACCTTTTTCACCTCTCTGTCCTGATGGGCGCTGTTGTGCTCTGAAGGCTGGCTTGTTTAAAGCAGCAAGAGCTCTTAAAGTGGCTGGCCACTTCAGTCCAGACAGGCAGCCAGGGCATACGATCCCCCTGATGACAGAAACACATGCTCTGTGTGGACCAACGGCTGGCTTTATGACCCTAACTGACTCAGCCTGGCACCCTGCACCACCTTCCCTCCACAATCCTGACTCTGTTCCACAATTCAGTCACTACCAGCTCCCTAAATCCTCCCCGCTCCTCTTATACCCTGATGAGACTTTCTCTTTCCTGGCCACGCAGCTTGGTCGTCAGATATCGCAGCCAACAGGCTCCAGTAGCTCTGATGTTTCAGGGACTGAGCTCTCAGTTCTGGGCAGTGTGTCCTATCTGAGGCCCGCTGCTCCACATGCAGATGGTAGGCAGTGTGTGTTTGTTTCTGCTGCTGAGTGAGGGGACTCCGTGTGGGAAAAGCTGCACTCCACAGTTGGGGTCGATGAGAGAGAGATAAGAGCGCTCGGTGGCCTTGGTTGAGCATGCATGAAAACCGTTTTCTTGTGTGAGAACTTCCTCCCCATGTTGTAATTTCTCCATAACATGAACAGCAGCAAGGTCACCCCGAGAACTGCTCTCTACACTGCAAAAAAATATCCAACTTAACAAGACATTTAGTGTAGTATTGAGTCTTTTTATCTTATTTGCCAATGAGGTGAGATAATTTAATTGTATCCAATGCAAATCAATATTTCTTGAATCAAGCATTGTTTTAGTGGAGTGAAGTGGTGTGATTTGGCGAATTCTGCTTATTTTGAGATATTTCCATTTGTTTCTCAAAAATAAATCCGGAAACCGCATTAGAAAAAAGGTGGAATTACCCCAGTAGTAGAATTTTTAGCTTGTCTCGAGGAAAAAATACGATTATAAGACTGAATATGAGAAAATGCACATTTTTTGCAGTGTGTCGTTTCCAAACTGTGTGACAGATTTGTACACACCACAAGAACCCTGGAACCTTAGAATGTCCCTGTGTTTTGGAATTTTCCCATCAGCCCTGCTGCTTACCGTGGGAATCAAGGGCAGAGATAGGAGGATGTGGGAGAATAAGAACGGTCTGTCAGTCAAGTGCGCATAACATTCGGAGGGAAGGGGCTCCGATGGGAAAGACGCCCTCACCTCTCGGGGGTATCCATCGCGTTAACCCCTGTAGTCATAACTTCAATCACTAATCTCCCGTACTGTACATGCATCTGCCTCGAGTGCCAGTGGGCCTCTGGGAACCAAACTGCAGATACAAGGATAAGACAGCGACCTGTCTATACCTGATCTCCAATCCCCATCCTCCCATCAAACTTATCAAGCTGATCATAATCTCTCCCACATCTCACTCTCGCTCTCTAAAAACACCAACACACTCTCTTGCAGGCACATACCCACTGCCTGCTGCTGTCATGTTGTTGTAAGATTTACCACTGGGAGAGTTAAGACTGTAAGCATCTCACATGTCATCCCGGGACCCACGGTGAAGGCTATTGAATAATGCCTCTGGGAATTGGTGTTCAACCTCTGCTATTCCCTTGTATCTGTATCAAGCTGTAATGAAGGCCTTCTCCCTCTGCCCGATAGCAAATATATATCACCTTTAACAAGCACGCATTCCAGTGCTAGCACCATGGGAAAAAAAACAGACAGTAGAGCGAGTAGGAGCAGGACATTGTTCACAGAGTGAGTAGGGACAGAGAGAGAGGGAGAAAGGCAGGGGGGTGGTGAGGGGAGCTGAGTACGAGAAAAAAAAAAAAAAAAAGAATCGGACTGTAAGATACTGTGGACTAAAAACAAAGAAAGAGTCAAGAGTGAGAGAAAGAAATTCTTTGTTACGGTTGATTTAAAGCAATACAGATACAAACTGAGAGACTAGAAGAAGTCATAAAGGCAGCCAGACAATGGCAGAACAGGGACATATGCGCGGTTTGTGCAGGCCTGTGCTGCGGTGCTCCTTTGTGGCGGCTGAAGGCCCCGTGTGTGGTCTGAAGCGGTTCCCGTCTTCGAGGAGTGAGCCGATCTCTCAGACACTTCAGACTGCACTCTCACCACACAGCCTGCGATGAGAGCGGAGCAAAGAGGGAGAGGTCCAATAAACAAGGCCCGTTTGATCCAGCCGCAGCTCAGCAGCCTGCCAAGTCCCCTTTGTCTTAGAGAGGACACCACAGCCGTCACACAGACTGCCGTCTACCCACTGCTCTTAGCTGTGGCGAGGGGCATCATTCACATGCTGCGGTGCCAGTGGACAGAGAAAGAGAGAGAGACAGAGACAGGGCATGGGAGAGGGAGAGAGAGAGAGAGAGGGAAAGAAGAAGAAACACATAAAACACCCCAGTGCGTCTTGCATGCACATAACTTCACTGTACACGTTAATGTTAATAGTTCTGTGTGCTGGCTTTCTGTTTGTTTGCATCACCCCCGCCCACTCCTCTCTAAACATTCCCATAATGAAGCTGTCCAACCTGCAGGTGATTAGGTAGAGATGCCTCCTCAGAGCCAATTCACATGGTCCTCATCACTCCCTGGCTGCCTGGGCCTACTGCTGGGGAGAGACTGGAAGATTGTGTTCACAAATCCTTGTGAAATATGCAAAGGGAGCAAGCCAAATCCAGTAAATTTGATATTGTAGATAAGTGGAACCAGAGTATTGGTGCCATTGTGCTTTTAGACAATGATCTCCAAACTTTGAACTGTTTTCCTTTTTTTTTTTTTTTTAAACATTGGTCCTTTGTTTAATGTGGAATGAGATCTATACTTTACAGACAAATTATAGAAATGCTGATCAACTTGTTGGAGGCTTACCACACTTGTTTTGCCCAAAACAACAAAACATAATGAAGTTAGGATTGTGTGGCATGTTCCAGTCCATGTTCCTCGTTATTAACAGATTGAGCTGACGTTAGAGTCCAAAATTTTGAACGGCACGAACATGAACTATGAATGTGTAGAACTGGGCCAAGGAATTCAACCTGGCTCAGAGACAGCCAGGCTTTATTCAACATAGTCAGCGACCTCACCTGACCCTAACACATGCACACAATGCATGTCAGCATGCCTCCTCAGTCTCACAGAGAGGGCCGGCCAAACTGTCATATTGATTATAGGATGTGGACATTTTGTTCTGGAATAGACTCGGGGAAACTTGTGCTCTGTGCCCCCTTGGCCCAGCGAAGGTTGGAGAGGCTCCAGCTGAGAGGCAGAATAACTGTGCTTATCTTAATGAAAAACCGTTTCGTTGAGTCGTTCTTCTTAGTCAGGTTTAGTCTCTGCTAGATCCCTGTGTTCCTCTTCAGATTGGAGGAAACTCTAAACTGAGCCCTGGATCAGGTGCAACCAGCATGACTATTTCCCACAGTTGGGGCCCAGGCAGCAACGGCCAGATATCTGACACTAATCACTCATTAAAAGTGTAATGCTGTTCTGGGCCAGGCTAGAGAGACGGAGCCAGTGACAGCTGCTGCTACTATGTCTAATGGAGGGATTCTAGGAACACACAAAAAAAACTACAAAGGAAGACTAGGGGATTGTACTTTCCTCTTTTTTTTTTTTACATTCCAAGGCTTTACTGGCGCTTTCTTGTTTTCAAGAGTTGGAGCAAATGAGACAGTGAACAAGAGTGGGAGAAATAAAAGTGAAGAGAAAAAAGAGGCGAGCATGAGAGGAAAGGGATTTCTCAATGAAATAAATCATACTGAGGGAGGGTGCGCTGTCAGTCATCCAAAAAGATGAGACAGGAAGAGGGGAGTGAGGATGATCCTCAGATCAAAGCTTTTCCTAACCTCCTCTTCCCAGCTTCAGTTTCCCTCTCGATATTTCATTCTACCTTTCACTCCTCTCCTCCTGTGGAATCTTCTTTTTCTTTCCTGCAGCGTCCCTCTGGAGGTCTGATGTTATTGTGGCCCGGGCTTTGGCCACACATCGGCCTTGGGTTTAACGGCATGCCAAGGAAAGTGCCGTTCCGCAGGCGTCTGCATGAGGGGCTCAACGCTAAGCCCAGGAGAGGGGTTTGAGGGCAGTTTTAATGCAGCACCTGTCAGGGCTCAGCTCAGGCCCGGGGTTCTGCAGGACGCTGCCCATGCAGCTGTGGGTCCAGTCTGAACCCGGGCCAGCGGCAGCGGCCTGGGCCCGCTCCGTCCCCTCCCGCTGGCCTCTGATCTGACACCACACACAACAATGAAGCTCCACTGTGGGTGCCCTGGCTTCAGCAGGCCTGTAATCTAATGATATGGAATATGCCTATGGTGATCTAGTGGGTCCAGGAATGCGGCTTGCACAAGAACGCTGAACTTTGAGACCGGGTGCCTGTACAACAGCCAGAACATGTGGACCAAACACTCACAAATCGTAAGCTGTATCTGATTCTCTTGTTCCTTATCTTTCTATCGTAGCCTTTCTTGTTTCCTTTATCTCTCTCATATGCAGAGAGGAAGATAAGACGGAGAATGAAAAAGAGAGAGAAAAAGAAAGAATTTCTGAAAAACACATAAGTCAGAAATCGGACATGGTCTCTGGGGACTAAATGTTTCAGACAAATCAGTCTAAATTACTATTGTAAACGTCTGGGGTTAAACGTCCACTCCAAACATGCCAGTGTTGTTTTCCCTCTCTTGAATGGAAAAATGCATGGCCCCCAGCACCTCTCCCTCGGAGCTCTGGCCTCTTGAGATAGGGACTATAAAAGAGGCCGATGTGACTGGAGGGCTCTGGGCCGGCCTCGCAGCGCTGCCTGCCTGTGAATGTCCATTTATAACCAGATTGGTCCAAATAAGCAGAGGAAGCGGGAGCTGCACTTTCCCACAGTGCTGCAGGAGGCCGACACGACTTCTCCCTCATAGCTTATGACTGCATGGAAACTCCCCGCCCCGCTAAGGACTCACAGAATGGGCAGGACCGCTAGACCATGGCAGCCCAGATAGCACGACCTGACCAGCGCTGAATCTGATTAGCCAACTCCTCAGCAACCACGCACGCTGATAGTGGCGGCGCTGGACAGACTCAAACAGAGACTCAAACGCATCAGCTTGAAACCTGAAGGTTCTCACCATACTAAATACATCAGGGTTTAACCTGTGGCCGCATCACGTTATCCCAAGTTTATTAAGACCAATTTCAAATCTCCCATTTCTCTCAAAAATACTGCAACATGTTGTCACTACTCATTCCCACTGCCTCTCCAGCAATGAACAAACCCCTCATCGCTGTTTTTTATTTTATTTTACTGTTTTAATATGCACGTCAATATTTCATTTTATCTTAATTTATTTATTATCATCATTATTGTACCACTTGTTTTATATATTTATTTTCTTTTCCCCTTAGCTGTTGTAAAGTCTTTGAGTACCACGTAAAGCGCTTTATAAATAAAATGTATTATTATTAAAAGTATTATTAAATACACAGTGACAATAATGAAGATAACAGATTATTTGAGCGCTATAGTTTATGCGTAAAGTACAAGTTTTTACATTTTGTCGATTATGATGCAAAGTTTCCACCCAATTCAATGCCTGATTGCTGCTTGACGGTGAGAATGACAGTTTCACCCAACTGCACTTTGAAATCACGAGCGCTCTCTGCTGCAGGTAACCCAAGCTGCTCGCCACCTGCTGCCGCCCAGTTGTGCACGGGTTCGCTCTCTACAACAAAGCCTGCTTGACCTCCACATCAGTCCAGCTCACAATCCCGGCTCAACATGAAACGTCTCAGGCTCCTCATCTGCATGCCTCTGTCCTCGAAAACCCCTTTGTTGCTTTTTCTTTTTTCCTGCGGCAGGTCCATTTTGTGGGTATCCTGTTTCTAATGCTGCAGCTCGGGGCTTGAGGCCGGACTGTGACGTTTTCGTTCTGGTTTTTAGAACTTCTGTAGCCGCAGACTCTGGAGGTCGTGACCCCTGTATGTGTGTGAGTGACAGGAAGGAACGGAGTCTTTTAAGAGGATTTACTGTGAATTAGCACGCCGATTTGATGCTCTTTTTCATCGGGCTGTGTTCCGGCCGGAGCGGGCCGCCCTCGCCCCTGTACAGATGGGCAGATTGCATTTCAGACACTTTTCAAAAAGCCATGCGCACGGCCGGATATATTTCAGCAATGTCATTGGTCAACTGTCACATCTGCCAGCTATATTCTTTTCAAGTTGGCTTTTGAGAATTTGCAAGTTCAAAACTCAGTCTCTCTGCATCATTTTTCACACTAATCCCCTCTGTTTACAAACTCATGGTATTCTAACTTTGCAGATGGCAATCACTCAAGTATGTCAAGGGCAGCTCGCCGCACTTGATATGGACAAGAGAGAATGAAAAATAGCTCCAAAGTTATTTTTCCTGTGTTTTCACTTTTCCTTCAGGTTCAGACTGGATATAAGGGCACAATGGCCGCTGGTGAAGTGAGCCAGCCTTCTCTAATCAGTTTGGAGGGCAGCTGTGTAGCAAAGACTCCACAGTTACCATCCAGCTGGCTCAGACTCTGGGAACCAGGCAGAGAGGCTAAGATGCACTTTACACCATCACAAGCTCTCTCTCTCTCTCTCCCTCTCTCTCTCTCTCTCTCTCTCTCTTTCACGCACACACACACACACACACACACACACACACACAAACACAAACACACCGAGATCACACCAGAGAGACTAAGATGCACTTTACACCATCACAAGCTCTCTCTCTCTCTCTCTCTCTCTCTTTTTCACGCACACACACACGCACACATATACATACACAAACACATCGAGATCACACCGAATCTCTCCCAGTTTTTAACTTTTACCCCCTGGTTAAACTATAATCTGTGGTTCTGTTCCAGGCCTTCCTCCAGCTCTTACAGCGTCATGCGGTTCTGGATTCCCACATTACAGAGAGCTGCATGTGGTGTGGGCTGCATGTTCCGTTTCCTGGAGATTAACTTTGTATGCCTCGCTCTTTACTGTGACAGAATGAATCAATCTAATGTAAATAAGCATTCCCGACTTTCAACAAACCTATGGCCCCCTTAAACCAAAAAGCCCCCCTGAAAGTGAGAGAATTCCACCAGGAGATCTAAACTTCCCTCTCTCCCAGATCTCCGGCTTGCCTTCCCACAGACGCCCCGGGCTCAATGACTCTGACTTCCCACATTTAAGAGCGACTAAAAAAAGCATCTTCAAATTGCAACCATAAGTTGTCTCCCTTTTCCCTCCTCCCACACACACACACACTCTCTTACAATCCTAATGGGGGTCCTAAACACTGGGAACCTCCGACTCTCCAGTGAAAGAATCAGTCTTATTTCACAGTTCACCTGTCATTACCTCCTTCAACAACGCAGTAACACTCTGGGAAAAGCCGGCGATGTTGCTCTACGGGACGCATACTGAGCCGGCGCTTCCAGTGAGAAAACAAGTAGATTGGGGAGGGAAGGAGAAAGAGGAAGAGGGAGAGGGAGAGAGAGAGAAAGCATGAAGAAGGAACCTCCTGGCTCACTGCACTAGGGGTCAGAGGCCTGCTCCCTGAGGATGTGTGAGCTTGACTCCACCGCAGAATGAAATAGATCTACTTAGTGAAATCACTTCCTGTCAACGTTTTCAGGGTGGTGAGAACATCGGGCAACAGAGTGGCACAGCAGGAGAGAGAGAGAGAGGGGAACTGGGGTTTTGCGCATGTGGTTTGGAATACAGAGTTGGAACAAACATTTAGCCGGGTTGCTTGACAACATGCAAGCTATTACTCCTATTGTGGAAACGTACTTTGGGGAGCAGTCATGCTTGTATGCTTGTCATGTACATTACAGGTGGTTTTCTTGCTATTAGCAGATGGATCCACAATGCGTGCTCTATCTTGCTTGGGGAGTTTTTTTTTTTCCCCCTCATGTGACAGTGTGGTGGGGAACTTGATCTCGGTGAGATACTCTGACAGATTCTCCTTCACACTCATCCCAGCAGAGAGAGAGAGAGAGAGAGAGAGAGAGAGAGAGAGAGAGAGAGAGAGAGAGAGAGAGAGAGAGGGAATGAGGCGTGATAGGTGTGTTATTGTTGCACTTTCAGAGAGAAACTATGCTGGCCCATTCACGAGGGCCTCCCTGATAAAGCTGAGATCAGAAAGACGAGGCACTACAACCGCACTCTTATCTCTGCTGCCATGTAGTAGACCCACATCAGGGGCGAAGAAAGTGTGTAAGCAGTTTTCATGTGTGTGTGTGTGTGTGTGTGTGTGTGTGTGTGTGTGTGGGGGGGGGGGGGGGGGGGGGGGGGGGGGGGGGAGCGCAGACAAGCCCTGCTTCAGGCCAGGAAGCAGGCTACGCATCCCTGCTAGACACCACAGTGCGGTGGAGGAGGAGGACTTCATGGTCAACAACAACGGCAATGTGCAGCTGGCTCACTCTTTGGTAGTCTTAAAGTTTCAGCATAACAAATCGGTATCCTTCACCTAATGTTAAACCCTTTCAAATGCTCTCATTAAGTAGGCAAAGTGACCTGCAAACAACCAAACACAATTTTGCCTGTCTCCCTGGGTAAACAAATATATCACAGATTACAAAAATAAAAAAAACATTTATAAAACTATTTTATAGCCTTTTGGGCCTCATAAACTATATCTATACATCAAGCCGAGGGTGAGAAAGTGAACACTTTTATGTTTACTAGTCCCGTTGGAAGCTGTCACCAGCGGCCATGCCTGCCTGTCACACACCACTGCTGCTGAAAGCCCCTCGTCTCGTCTGGCTGACTGTTTAAAGAACACACAACGCTTTGAGGGTCTTACTCAAACAGAAATATTTAATAACGTCTGTCATGGTCCATAATTCACAATCCAAATGGCCCTTGGTGACCCATTCATCTTTCTACCTTAAGTCATAAACGCAACGCTACAATAACACACGCTGCATCAGCATGACATATGAGTCCATAAGAGGGAAAGGACTGATGAGGTATAAAAAGGAGGCGAACACGACCACTGTGCCTTGGATACTCACTTGGATACAGATCTCTGGTATTTTGCTGTGGGCCGTTTTATTGTTGTGCAGCGCAGTTTCTAAGAGACGTTAACACCTAGGAGCAGTTAACCTAGAAGTTAACACCTATAGGAGCACCTTGTTGAAAGCACCGCCGGTAGAAAATATGTGGAGACAGTGAATAAATATGCCAAGAAGAGTTTCGGGACCTTGTTTGAAAGAATAATACAACAGTTTGTATAGCTGTCACTGCGCTAGCGGTTGATGTTGTCACCACACTGTATTTCTATGAGGAAAAACAAAGCCATCAGCTGCAAAGTGTCAGGCTGTATAACAAGGCATACAGCATGTTCATGTTTAACGTGACAAAAAGCTGAACTGTTTGACACACTCTACGTTTGTGTGTGTGTGTGTGTGTGTTCAGACAGAATATCAGAACAGAAACCTGGGTTATAACCCCACTCTTGGCCCTCTGCAGTGGGGCTGTGAGAGAGAAGTTTCTGTCCCCAGGGTCTCTCCCACGCTTTCTCCCCCATTCCCCTCCCTCCGTCTGTAGGCATGAGCATAACCATAAATCACAGCCACATCGCGCTCACACCAGCGCACAGCCAGGAACACGCCGCTCTCCAATCACACACTCTGTTACACTGGCAGGGATTGGGACAATCGTGCCGCAGAGCAGACACACCTATCTCAGCAGGCTGCAGATACGGGCATCAAGTCACGCCAGCGGTGGTGATTCTGCTGGCTCAAAACTCAAAAGTGACGCATGCAGTGACTGTTCAGGCAGCAGTCACACACACACACACACACACACACACACACACACACACACACACACACACACATACTCACCCCTCCTCCTTTTCTCCCTGATTTAAGGGCCAAAAACAACTCCACACGTCCCTCTCTTGGGCTTCATTAGATGGAAAAACATAAAAGATAAATAAATGAACTAACCCCAAAATTGTTGTGCTTGCGTGGGAGAGTTCAAAATGCCCCCAAAATAGCCGTTCGTAAGGCAAGAGGAATGAGGGTCTGCATCGTTTCACCATACAAGGGCCTGTTCTCCATACCCAATTCCCTGATTGACCCGCTCACCACACTCGCCACAGGAACCAGTCTGCTGCCACTGGGACCAGTATGCTGCCACTGGGACCAGTCTGCTGGGGCTTTCGCACATTTTCTCTATGCCTTTGTTTTGCACATATACTCACATACATACATTTGAGGGGACATCTTCTCTTGCTTTCTCTATGTATGTGTGTGTGTGCGAGTGTGTGAATGCACTCATATGTTGTTGGTCTCTTTGTTCTGGGTCCCTGTGGATGAAGTGGCTCCTGGTAGTCTTATAGCCTGATCATTAGATGAAGCATGGCCCCGTTTCCACATGTTCACTCTTGTGTGTAGCACAAACACACAACCACACACACACACACACACACACACAGAAGATAGAGACAGAAACGTAAAGTCAGAGAAGCAGACACAGACAGACAGACAGCGGCAGGTCGTAAATTGCATCAGGAACCTGTTTGGTTTGTTGATAACAGCCTTAAGTCTTTAAGGAGTAATCTGAGGAGTAATTTGAAAAGCAGAAGTAAACGAGCTGTAGCAGCACTTTAATCGTTGTATGGGTGGTCAGATACTCCCACAAACCAGGCTGACTGAGGATTTTTCCTATGACTGCTTTTAAACAATTGAATGACTCATAGAGACACAAACATACACCACACACACACACACACACACACACACACACACACACAAACACACTCCACTCAAGTCCAGACACCCTTGGTTTCGTCACTGTAATCTGGAAGTGGTGTCATTGCACCCACCCACGTTATGTCTATACACTCTCCAGAGGCTGTGTGTGTGTGTGTGTGTGTGTGTGTGTGTGTGTGTGTGTATGCATATGTGTATATAAGTGAGGACAGTGTTGTGCAATTAATTTATTCAAATTCAATACTTATCTGATGTCAGCCATGTCGCAAGCATTATCGACCCGCTATGATTGCAGCGTTTATCTGTCACCGGCCAAAAGCTGGATCCAAGTGACATAAAAACATCTGCAGTTAGCGCCAACTGAAATACTTGTCTGGCTCTGGAGAGTCAGTAGGGATAATCCTGTGTTCCTGGATCCCCTGACCTCCAGACGTTTAGTAGTGCTGGCACGTAGCAGGAGCTGTCAGCCCAGCATCTATGGGAGATCTGTGTTTAATTTGCAAAAGCGGACCTTGCCAGAATACAGAGAGAGAGAGAATGAGAGAGTGGGGGAAATGAAGCCAATACTTTTGTCTGTGTGTTTGAGCGCTGAGCGAGGCTGGGTTTCTGCGCTCTGCTGTGAATGATAAGGCTAAGGCTGAGGCTGTTTGATGTCCTAAGTCCCTGATGTGTCAGAGATGTGTGTGTGTGTTTGTGTGTGCGTGTGTGTGTGTGAGAGAGAGAGCCATTGTGAGACGACTTCTAGTGGTTCTGTGTGTCTGCTGTGGAAAGAGTTGTGCAAGTGGCTGTGTGTGTTTCAGTATGTGGGTGTTGGGGGGGGGCGGACTGTGAAACTGAGTAGTTAATAGTCTGTGTTCGTCTGCAGATTACTCTGGCACGGGCCTGGGCCCACAAGCCTGGGAGAGTCCACCTCTCTCCAAGATTACCCAACTGTGAGTGCAGCCCAGCACAAACCGCTATAGTAGCCAACCAAGGAGAGGTGTGTTTCACAAAATCACACAAGGTAGAACTAATCCTCAATGAAAGCTGCGCATGAGCCTATGTAGAAATAGTCGATTTAGTCTCCTTATGTTGTATTTTTGATTTAAGATTACACTCGTAAAAGAAAAAAAAAAAAAAAAGCTCCTTGGTTTGTGTGTCCAGACTTGTGTATCGGGGTGTGTACAGTCAGTAAGTGAGGGATGAGAGTGACAGGTAACGGTGTTTGCTGTCTGGTTTTTCTGGTTCTGATGAGTGACTGCGGGAGTCAAGCTGAGGCCTGCCTTCTTCCCTTCAGCCTGGGAACCGGAGCAGTGATGCCCGCTTGCCTGACTACTCTCGCTGGGAGCCGTTCCCATCCTACTCATCTGTTTATTATTTTCCTGTGAGGGCTTGTGTTGTAAGCGGAGAAGGGGGGGGAGGGGGGGGGGGGGTATGGAGGTCAAGATAGAGGGAATATTCTCCCATGTTTCATTGACAATACCCCGAGAGACTGGAATGATGGGTTTTTAAACAAAGCCATAAATATATATCTCTGAAAGGAACTGGGAAACCTCTGCGTCCTGCCATGTTCATATATATGACTAAGCCCTTTATTTAACATTGCTTGGAACTGGAGGCAAGTGGTTTTTTGAGGTGCCCTGATTGCTCCACTGGTTAGTTTGCTTCATGTTAGGAACAAAACATAGGCTGACACTAACCCCAGGCGACGAGAGACAGAAAACAAAACTACAAAAGAAAAAAAGAGACATACACATTCTGCATAATAGGCATGGAATAAGATCCCAGCTTACATCATATCCTTGGTGTACATTAGCACATCGTTGCCATTATTTTGGCTGCATTCTCTAACACTAGACTCATATGACCGGGTAGATGATTACTTAGTAGAGGTATCACACTTCCAGTCAAGATGAATGTGTAACACGCATGTATCGTTAATGACAGATAACAAATGGACAGACAGAAAACTGTCCCTCTGACAGTCTCAGATACACATGCTTTTTTGGGAAACTGTGAGTGCGAGGGGGATTGTACTGCTGTCAGTGTAGCCAGTTGTTTCCACCGCTGCCCTGAGGGCTTCTGGGCAGATTTACAACATCAGCTGTGGGTTTTGTGTGCTGCAGAGAGTGGGCACAGGGTTCGTCTGACCCCTGACCTCTCTGCAGCCTCAGGAGGAGAGCCCTTTTGCTGAGAAAGGGAAGACCCTCCTGCCGGTCCCCCGCGCTCCTCTCAAAGTCACATTCCGAGGGATGCGTTTCCCACCGCGGCCCGAACACATCACTCTGTTCTTCCCTGGCCAATGTCCAAGGAAGTGGGCGATCACATGAGTGGGGTCCTGCCCAGCGCTCATGGCAGAGCTGACCTCCGGCAAATGGCACAGTTAGGCCATTCTCCTCAGGTCAGGGAACCAGGGAAAGGGCCTGGATCCGGGGGAAAGGTCTGGGCTCTCTCATACGGAACAGCAACAAGTGGCTCTCAGTCCATCCAAAATATTTGTATTTGCTAATTTATTCATGACTATCATCCAAGAATATGCATTCAATATTAAAATGATATTTGATGTGTACTTTGTTATGTATACTTTGATAGAACATGCACGCACGCACGCACGCACGCAGGCACGCACGCACACACACACACACACACACACACACACTTCAGTATGAACAGCAAACCTCCAACACTGGCATAATTATCTAAACTGTGTTAAATTAACTCTGATGGGTGTGGAATTAAATAAACATTGGCATAGTGTTAATGTTTACACTTTCAGTGATAAATTAACTCTGACAGTTTTGCTGTGTATGGTGTAAAGTTTGGTAGAATATTTGCATATTTTCACACACCCACACACACACACACCCTGAGGCAAAACCTCTACATCGGCATAATGGACAGAAAAGATTTTTTCCTGCAGGCTACCACTATAGTTATACATATACTGTAATTCTGTTGTGCTATATTTTCTGAATATAATGAAATGATTCAAAGGACATCGCTACAGAAATCTAGGGCAGACAATATTGTTGTCTGGCTATTAATGAACTCTTTTGGGCTTTAGCTAAAGAAAGAAAAATCTCCCGCACATTGTCTACTGAACTTTGCTATTAGAGCCTTTTAGAATTTCTTTTGTGTATTTAAATTTCAGCCCTAACTCATGTGCTTCAGTGGATACTTCGATAATAAGTAGCACAAGGTCCAAAGAACCTTTATTAAGAATCTCTCCCCATTGTTTAATGAAGTTCCCGTTTGATTTATCTATTGCAGGGGCCTTTTGAATGCATGAGCCCCTGGGAATCTTTCTGTTTCTCCAGTATTCGCTGAGAGTTGAGCCGTTCATTAAGAGATGAGTTTGAGAAGAGCAGGCTAAAAGGTGAATTTGCTCTAAATACTCTATTACTTTAAATATTCCCACATAGTATATTTAGCTTCAAAATTACTTTCTGCTGAAGTGGAGTTAAAACTGTATTCTTCCCAGTTCTGGGCTCAACTCCTCTCAGATTTCTTTGTGAATGTAACAGCCTACCACACAATCTCTATATATCACTTGTTTTGACAAGCAATCCATCCGCCTCTTTCTCCATTTTTCTTACACTCACTTTCTCTTTATCTCTCTCTCTCCTTTTCTCTCCCATATTTCTCTGTCATCTCTCTATCTCCTGCACTTGTATCCATGCATGGCTGCATATCATGGTCGCATGGCCTTTCTGGCCCAGAGGTGGGTAGTTTTTTTGTTTTGTTTTGTTTTGTTTTATGTGAGGAAGCAGTAAGTCTGAACATAACCAGGATGTGAATCCAGTAGAAGTCTGCTCCCTCAGGGACTCTCTTTACATCCCAGCACTTCCCCTCCGGCAACCGAAACCAGGCTTTGCACAGACAAGCAGAGCTAATGTATGCCAGGCCTTAGTGTCGTCGCCCCGGGGAGAGAAACACACAATCTAGATGAGGAGATGAGATAGAAAGAGGGAGGACGAAAGAGAGAAAACAAATAAGAGACCAAGGTGGGAGGAAGAGGGGCAGAATGGATAACAGCATGTTGTGATTTTCTCTGTGTTGCACACACTACACACACACACACACACCCACACACACACACATACACAAGCGTTAGGTAGGGAAGAGAGCGGATTGAAAAAAAACCAAGTGAGAATGAGAGTGGGGGTTAGACAATCTATTGAAGAGGGAGAAACTAGATTCCAATTTGTAGTGTTAGTAATAGAGAGAGAGAGAGAGAGAGAGAGAGAGAGAGAGAGAGAGAGAGAGAGAGAGAGAGATGAAGGGCGAGAGGGAGAGCAGCCAAATGACAGAGGCGTGTTTGTGTTCTGATTAGGCTGAGCCAAATGGAGGCGGCTCACCAATGGAGATAACCAACAAAGACATCTCTTCACTGGGGGACAAATCTACGAACATCTTTTCACGGTCAATAGACGGAGGCATTCTTTTGTTTTGCTGAAGAAGAAAAAAAAAAAAATGCCTCAGTGGGTCCATGAATGCGGCACAAAGTTTACCGTTCATCTGCTGCTGAACGAAGAAGATGACCAATATGTGCCAACCGGTGTAAGAGTGCGTATGCGCGTGAGCGTGTGCGCAGGCATAATCTTCATTATCTTTCCTCATATCTAAGTGATCCGCTCCTTGACGCAAAGTTATGATTATGTTTTTACGAAGTAACATTTTGAATGCTATTTACTCTCGCCCCGGCTGCCAAGATGTGATGCACTCAAGCTGAATAAACAATGATGTGGGCTCTTTGGTCTAAGACAGGCTTCCTGGCAGCCTGGGTGTGCCCCCTCCCTGTTCGGTTCCTCATCTTTATGACTGGCTACAGTGAATAGATCAGATCCATGGCAGTGCTGCTGACTGGGTTTTCTCTCTGGCAGGGAGAGAGGAGTATTGCTCCTGTTTGGAGAATCATGGCAGAGGCTGGGATACAGCCAGTGCTGCCAGGCAAGGACAGACTTCAATACTGATAGACTGTCTGATGAGCTCAGTGTCCTTTACACAAAGACTATCTATCTATCTATCTATCTATCTATCTATCTATCTATCTATCTATCTATCTATCTATCAATCTATCTATCTATCTATCTATCCAGCCATGCACAACTACCACCTCTCGTAAGTAATCTGGGCGTCTGTCTGAGTGGTGAGGTCATCTCTCTCTCTCTCTCGCTCTCTCTCTCTCTCTCTCTCTCTCTCTCTCTCTCTCTCTCTCTCTCACACACACACACACACACACACACACACAGACACACAGACACAGACACACACTAAGCTAATTCACTGCCAGGAGCATAACACTCTGTCAACTCAATCAGAGGGAAAAACACAGGCAGCATCCTTGGGAAACGAGCAAAGAGGATAATCATCCCTTGGTTGAAAGGAATCCCTCCTCGGTCTTGGTCAGACCAGAAAGCAAAGCATATCGTTATTTTTCTATAAATTAAAAATATAAACGCTTCTCCACTTTCCATCTTAGGTTCCCAGACATCTAATTAAAACACTGGGAGAGAAACAACTGATCCACAGAGGAAGAGGTTAGAAACCCAGGGAAAGATAATGGTTTTTAGAGCAAGAGATGTGATCCAGTACAAACACTTTCTGGTGCACCGGCCTGAGAAAAGAGAAAAGTGTGATATTTGTGTGTGTGTGTATGTGTGTGTGTGCATGTGTGTACCTGGGTGCATTGTTTGTCTCTTCTTTGTTTCTGCTCTTTGTTTCTTTTTTGACACCGTCGTCTCACATAGTTTGTCTCACACAGAAATGTGAGTTTCAGGTTTTGGACAAAATGTGTGGATCAACAGCAGCAGCCCTGCTATCAGACTCCTCTGGTGGAACATTACACCCGTCTTACCTCACTGTCCACAATAAAAACAAGTGGATCATGTTACCGCAGCACAGCGGCGACCACAGCTCAGATTACACCGTCCCTAAGCCAGGCACAATCACCCATCATCCCCTTGTTTGAGAATCATAATGGTAGTACGCAGATTGAACCCTCTAATCACAGAGTTTCACAGTCGTTGGAACTGGTAGTTTTGAGAGAGTGAACAGAGCGGAACAAAACGATACGGCGGTGGGCTGACTAACTCCTTAGTCTGGAAATTCCTGCCGGATTGTTTATGTTCTGGAGGAGCGGCGGGGAAAGGGGACAACAGCGATGTTGTAATGATGGTGACAATAGCAGTTCTGTGTCTGTAAAACGCTGGTGCACGACCGGCTAGGGAGAGAGCCAAGACTCTTTTGATTTGTGCGTTGTCATCCGGATGATCCTGAACGGCCTTCCAAACAAGCATCTCCAGGCAGAACGAGGGATGATGACCCCTCCACCCCCCTTACTCCCCCCCCCCCCCTGTCCATGTCTGAATAAACGAGTGACCCATGTTGGGTCTGTGAGAGGTCACTGCACAGCGGAGTTATGGAGATGGACGGAGGCGAGGGCAGACAGACAGTGGGCCTCAGAGAGACAGATAGAGAGACAGAAAGAAGAGAGAGTGAAAGGGAGGGAGGGAGGGAGAGAGAGAGAGAGAGAGAGATGGACCGTGTGTGTTTGTTTCTCCCCGTGGCCTCTGCTGCCCTAATGGACCCTGGCAGCCAGAGGCCAGCCACGGGGCGACTTGGGGTTCTCCTGTTTTGACTATATAAAGATTGATAGCTCCCCTCAGACCCCAGATCAGCTCTATGGATAGTAATGTGTCCCGGGTGACCGTGTCTCCAGTCACACACGTCTATACGTTTGTTAAATGGCTGCTGACCTCCACCTTTTTTTTTGGCATGCATCTGTCTTGTTAGGCGTTGAGTAAGCTATCTGATCCAAAGGACAGCTCATATGGCTTTCCTGTTTACCATTCTGTGACACTATTCAGAGTGGATCCTCGGTAGCGTGGGATGTAATAACAGCAACAGACGAGAGGAGTCTGGTGTCGATCCGTCCTGACCTGGGATCAGGCTGAAGCACCTGTCTAGACATCAGCTCCACTTAATGCCAGGATCCCACAGCCCCAGACCGCTCTCTTTCATTTTCTGTCTCTGTTTCTTTCACGCTTTCTCTCTCTCTTTCAGTTTCACAACTCAGCTCTCACAGTTTTTTGACCTCCGCAGCTCCCTTTCATTTTTGTTCTCTCTGACTCCCCAGTCTACCTCAGCTCTCTCTCTCTCTCTCTCTCTGTGAGTCAGGCTCAGGCGTGCTGCTGGTGATGATGGCGGTGAGAGGAGGATTCGGTAAAAAGGCTGAACTAGCGCTGACCCAGCGAAGGAAAAAGCAGACAACTCCTAAGGAATGTGTCTCACCGACGCGCCAAAGACAACTTTCTCTCTACCCATTTATTCACTATCTACCAGTGCGAGTGAAGGTTTGTCAGTCAGTGCATAATAGCGAGGTTGCATGCGGGAGGAGCCTGTGTGTATTTAGTGGCTCAGTAATTGTGACAGGGTCACAAGACCAAGCCACGTCATGCTGCCCCTGATTATATTGCAATTACGTTCTTGATTCTGAAACAAAAGTACACAACAATGGTTTGATAAGAATAATGCTCTTGTTTAATGAGACTTTGCTGTAACTCCTGTGTTCATTCAATTAGTAAACAGGTCTTCCATTCAGGCCCGGGCACCCCATCCCTCATTTTCCCAAATCCGACACACCCCCGCCCCTCACTGCCCCCCCTGCCCCCCCTGCCCCCTCCACCCTCAGCCTTCAGCGTCCCACATCGGGCCCCGGCATCCCCCTAAACATTCAGGACACACAGACTCCTCCCCCAACCCCCTTGGACTGCACCCCGCTCGCCACCCCCCTCCCCCCTCCCCCCAGCGCACACACCCATTTGATTGTGATTGACAGCGTCTTTGTCCCATTGTGCGGAGCTGTCGCCTCTGATGAAGACACATACACAGAGCTGAGGCACTGCGCTCATTGTACATTGCACAGAAACTACAGGTCTGCAACCAGTTGCACTGCACTCTGATGATTAGCCCCACACAGCCAGAGCTTGGTGAGCGTAGCCAGGCTGGGCAGGGCAGGGCAGGGCAGGATGGGACAGGACCAGACAGGGTGTGTGCAGACGGGACAAACCCTGGGCAGGCTATCCAGGCCAGACCTCGGCCCTCTCTCTCTCTCTGTGGACCAGGGGGTCCCGGCCCGAGGGGCTGAGGGGGACAGCTGGAGAGGGAGGCTCCGGGGTGCGCGATGTGTCTGAGGAGGCCGTCATTAACGGGGCTCACCCCTCCTCAGGGATGGGAACCAGGTCACATTCTCTCACACGGCACAAAGCAGGGTGTGTGTGTGAGAGGGGTGGGGGTCCAAGGGAGGGGGCTGGATGGGGAGCAGGCCATGACCTCTTTATATCCATCAACAGATCACTAACTTGGCCCACAGACACGCACACGCAACATATTCACACACATACACATGCATGCATGCAAACACAAACACGTGAGCATGCGTGTGTGCGCGCACTTACACACACACACACATAAGCAAACGCAAACATGCACAAACAAACACACACACACACGTACACATCCACACATACCAATAGGCCTTATCTGTGTGAGTCTGAGGTCCTGACGTTTACATTTCCATAAGACTCAATATCCAAAAGTCTCTATCTTAACTAAGACACTTTCATCACACAAGCCAGAACTCTTCTTATGCGTACTGCTGAGGACTGTCTAGCATTCCAAAATTAGCTTTCAAAGTCATCCATATGAAATTAATGTTGGCTATTGTATTACTACAACAGAATAGACACACATTTTTAGATCATGAAAAAAAAAAAAAATCAAAATGAACAGCAGAAATGTGAAGCGAAACTCGTAATCTAAAGACTTTAAGACTTCTATTGCACTCTTCTTTCTCATGTCACAGAGGACAAATTCCTTTACACTTGTAGCTCATGGTCTTCTGGAGTCCACAGGTTGGCTCCTGGGGAAGAAACAGTGAACTACTGCCCCCTTCTGGGGCCCAAGGAGTCTCGCAGACAGACAGAGAAAACCTTGCAGAGATTGTAGCATGCATGAGCTTGTACTAGTCCAAAAACCTCGCCTTTTGTTAGTGATCTCTTAAGAAAACAATAAATATCTCTCAGATGAAATCAGGATGCTGTTTATTTCTAAATCAAGTTGTTACATTAAAATGAAATATCTGACCTACCCCTTCACAAATTTTAAAAACCAAACACATTCAGTTTATCAAAAGATTCAGAAATATGATTCAACAGCAGTTATGACCATGAGAACAACACTAAATTAAGACAAACATGAAATCAAGGGAACAACACAATAAAGGCAGATATATTCTTTTTGACTCATTTGTCATACATGTTATAATGCCTGTGAGCCTGAGTCTTTAGTTGAATATGAGCTATAGCATTATTATTTCTCTATGATTCTATTCTGTTACTCTTTGTAACTGAGTTTGTTTGTTTTTGTGCTTTGTTGTCTGTCCATGGGACTCATAACCCGTCCTCTGTGTGTACGCTCTCTCTAAAGACAAAGAGACATTTAGCCACTCACAGTATATTTGTTCAGTTCCACCCATATAGGAATGACTGAGGCATGGCCTTCTTTTTAAAATATTTATGCAAAATAATATAAGGTGTATGTGTTTCATGTATTTTTGTGTGTATGTGTGTTTCTGTGCGTGTGTGTGTGTGTATGTGTGTGTTTGCTTGTGTGTGCATGAGGTCATCCTGCGTACCACATGTCTCTGACAAACGTGTGCAATTGTGCGTGTTGTCTGGCAAAGCTTATCATGGTAGTGTCTCTGAACTAAGAGGCCCCTCCTCTCTCCAGGGTTACCGGTTCTAGTCTACCTGGTTAGCCCACAACCCCCGGGACAGAAGTGGGGGTTTGGGGGATCAGCACACAGCTAGGCAGGAGGGGGGAGGGGTGGGGTGGAGGGGGACTGGACACGCCAACCCCCTCCCCCCCTTCAGTTGGGTGAGATGGTGCGTCTGCGCAGGCAGCTGCATGTCAGGCACTTGAGGATGCTCATGGTGATGTGCATGAGCGGGCCGAAATTGAAGAGCAGGTTGTAGAAGGTGTTGACCGACAGGCCGCCCGTCTCGTCTGCGTACTTCAAGGCCACGATGGGTGTGTACAGGCTGTTGGTCAGGTTCCTGAAGCGAGGGCTACTGGACTCGATCACCTTCTTAGTGCACTGGAGGGACGAGGAGAAAAAGGTTATTAATGTAAGACAGTTTTGATAATGTTGGTTTCGTCACTATGTACACTACCAGTCAAAAGTTTGGACACACCTGATTGAATGTACTATGTTTTTCATTATCTTAAAGCCATTTTGATCTAAAGGCTTATGCTTAAATGCTTGACATTTGTTTCTTAGACAAACACTTTTTTGGTCACTGCATAATTGCACTGCATTTGTGTTATTTCATAGTTTTGATGTCTTTACTATTACAAATGTGGAAAATTATCAGACAAAATGTTGATTCATCACTGTGTCCTGAAATGGATATGGTAAAATGTCCGTTGGGATCATGCTCCCTCACCTTGGCTATATCTTCTGGCGTCTGGCCCATGGCTTCAAATATGTCTATGGAGGATGGCAGGTAAACGTCTTTAAAATAACGAATGGTGTCGGCATCTACACCTGGATACTCCATCTTAGCCACATCCTCCATCATCTTTGTCTCAAACTCCGTGTGCACCGGGCCAGGCTCAATCATGGACAACCTGAGGGGAGTGAGGTAAGTGGTAAGGGCTGTGAGGGTGACGATTAACTGAGGAAAGAAGTAAAGAAAGATGTGAAGGTA
This sequence comes from Centroberyx gerrardi, assembly GCF_048128805.1. Lineage (NCBI taxonomy): Eukaryota > Metazoa > Chordata > Actinopteri > Beryciformes > Berycidae > Centroberyx > Centroberyx gerrardi. The sequence continues at coordinate 21,497,737 of NC_136003.1, forward strand.
AGAAAATAAAAGAGGAAGGAGAGCATACCGGATATTGAACTTCATCAGTTGCACGGCCATGCTCTCGCAGAATCCTTCCATGGCAAACTTAGAGGCAGTGTAGACATCATTAAACACCACTCCTAAACCAGGAAGAGAAACAGGGAGACAAGGAAAACATGGCTGCATTATGTTATCAAACGCCAGTCAGCAGCAAACATGGGTCAAATATTATTTACAATGTTTATTTTAGCTGCCTGAATCAGCCTACTAAGGTGTCAGATGGATGGAATTTATCACACAGGACAATACAAGCTCCAGGAAGTATTTGAAAGTTAATTTAGTTTACCTTTCTGTGATTGACAGCTTATCAGATACTCTTTAAATTGTTCTAGTAAACCCCACCCATCCGGTACTTCAAGCAAGTTAAAACAAACACTAAGAATTCTTTGCAACTGCCTGCTATTTGACCCAGGTCAGGTCAGCAGACCTTTACTTGCACAGTATGGCAGAGACTGATACCTCTCTAAATATAGTGATAAAGTGATTTTCAGCTTTGGTCTGTCACATAGTGCTGAAAAAACATTCTGATATGTAATTTAACCAAAAACTGCTCGTTAGCATTTTTACCACTCCTGATTTCTGACTTGATTAATTTCACACATCCTAAAAGTAACTGCATTGCAGATTATCCTTGGTATCAACAATTACTTTAGCGCTCCCTACACACACACACACACACACACTCACCCACCAGTCCTATCTGTACATTGTGTCACACCAGCACCATTTATTTTATTTATTTAGCCTTTATCTTACCCTGTAGGCCCATGACACTGCTCATGACCACGATGTGTCCTGATCGCCTCTTCTTCATGTCCGGCATCACCTCCTTGATCATGCGAACCACACCGAAGAAGTTGGTCTCGAACACTCTCTTCATCTCCTCTATGCTGATGCTCTCCACTGGTCCAAGCAAGCCCACGCCCGCGTTGTTGACTGACAAGACACACACAGACAGAGATGCCGCACATTTCCTTATTATTGAATGGTTAAGACTTTGTGGACTGAATTTCCCAAAGCGCGTTCGGCTTTTCTACATGAAAAGACCCACACTGATAGATTACAGACGGCATTACTTGATGCTGCCACCAGATGTCAGTGTGTGACTGAGACAGAGAGGTGTGAACTGCCTCCAATCCATGGCAAAGGGCTGCTGGGTCTTGAGTAATTAGGTGAAGGGGGATGTAAGGTTGGAGTGGGGGTAATGGGGGTGGGGGTGGGGGATGGGGGTGGGTGAGCGGGGGTGTAGAAGGTCTATAAATAGAATCTTTATCCAGATTTAAGGTTTAAACATAAGAGCCTATTCATGTGTTATTAAAGGGGCAATACGTAAAACTTTGATTGCCCCATAGTACAAAATGACCATAAAATGGCTTTGATAGGGTTGTTGATCAATACCAATTACTCAACGATTACTTTACCAAGGTGCTGAGATTTCTGGCGTTCACAACTCACTTTCCGGCCCGTAACTGCCCACCGGGATTTCAAGACTCTCCCAATCTCCTCCAACACCTACTGCCGTTTTCAACCACTAAAATTTCCGGCATCTCAAGACATTTTTGCTACGAAGGCTAAAAAGCCTCGTTCTCAAGCCAAAAAAACAAATTATAAATCAGTATTACTATAACAGTACTTTGCATTGTGATATATGTTTCCTACATTTCTGTTGGATCTCCCCTCTAATTAAATGTGACTTACTGTTTGTCAGTTACAGGCCGTTACTCAAGGCGACGGGGGCTGTACCAGAGACGTGTGTAAGAGGAGATAAGCTCTATCAACATTGATACAGTTCCTTCTGATAGCCGATAGAGGTCGATAAATATCATAGATTACTTTACTGCCCCTTTAAGAATAGGTCATATAGCAAAAAACAGACACTCTCTTTCCACCCTCTTACCGCCACGCATACATACACACAGTCCAAACATTTACAAGACACTGGCATGCAAACACACACACACACACACACACACACACACACACACACACACACACACACACACACACACACACACACACACACTGGATAGGTCAAAGAGGCTATCTAGCTCAAGGCTAGGGAAGGGGTCACGGGCAGACGGAGCTGCAGCAGGCTTATAGTTTCAGCTGTCTCTTCCAGCCCACTCACTCAGGATATCAATGTGGCGGTCCTTAACATTGTTGATGCACTGCTTGACCGACTCGTCACTGCACACGTCCAGCGGGAGCAGCATCAGGGTCTTCCCGTACGTGTCCCCCGCTGCCTCCACCAGCTTGTCCTTCTTCTTCAGGTCCCGCATGGTGGCGATGACTGGTAGAAACAGAGAGAGGCAAAAAAAAGACACACTGAGGTTCTGACACACATCTGACTTGACATGTACGATGCAGCTGCACTCCTAGCAAAAAAGGGTTCTACACAGTACCAGAAAATGGTTCTTTAGAGTTGTACCATAACAGAATCTTTTTTTGGGCTGTTGAGAACTGTTTAAGAATGCAAGAAACGCTCCAAACCCGCAGTATTCAAAGAACTTTTTACGAACCACACTGGGTCCTTTATTATTTTTTTTTTTACAACAGAGGGTTCTTTCAGTCGTTATGGTTATACAGAGAACCACTAAAGAACCGCTGAAGAACCCTGCTTTTTCTGTGTGTAGTTTTGACCCACTGTCTCACTGATGAATGAGGAAAATGTGCAAAAGTCACACTTTCTCTTCCTCTCTCACACACACACACACAAACACGCACACACACGGGGTGGTGACAGAATCAGACTTGCAGGTCAGAGTTCCTGTAAAATTACCATGCCTGTCAGTTTACAGAGCACAGAATTGATTTCCTTTGAACTTTGCACGCTGGGCAACATTAACCTACATACAGTACAGGGATCTATCATCTCCAGCAACAATGGTAATCAGCACGTTGTTGACTTGGCTTTCATGCTCTCTCCACGTAGGGAGTCCTGCTCACTTTGCTGACTGATGTTATCTAGCAGAGGACAGAGAGAGAGAGTGCTATTGCACAATGGCAATCGGTGGGTGTAAACAACAACTTAATCACACATTTACAGTCAACACACATTAACAACCTGTTGTCCCTGACAGATGAAGTCAATATCTTATCTGTAAATAGGACACAAAACACAGACACTTAGATGTGAACTTAAACCCCAGTAGAAGTGCGTTAGAAAATCTGTGTTAGAAATAAGCAACATTAAATGAGAGCGAGTGCTGTGCTGTGGGGTTTGCTGTGTATGTTGTGTAGTGATAAAAGGTGAGCCTCTGCTTTGAGAGTGCTGCTGTGAACGTGTCATGCAACTTGTCTTAGCAAGCCGGTGCAGACGAGTCAAATACGCACTGTGCATTAATGAGGACTTAATGATTAGAGAACTGGGTGTCCGTGAAGCAACAAGGAGATTTACGTATTGGGGGAGAAGTGAACAAGAGGTCCATTGTTCTTCTGGCTCCTGCAGGAATTATTCTTGGGCAGCTTAAACATTCTTGAATGAACCACACTGCATTGCACACACAGGGATTTTTTGGACTTCTCTGAATTTGGTGCATGTTCCTGCTACTAATTATTACTCTCTGCACAATGCAATGTTTAATCTCTGTTGGATTTCCTGAAGGCCTCTGGAATAGAGCAGATCCTCTACGTTGCTTTGAGTTGGTCTTTCTTGGAAGCAGGTCACAGTTCATTCCGCCAAAATTATTCAACTCAAACCAGTGTTAAGGGAACAGTTAATCGTTTTTGTTTCGCTCAACTATTTCACGGTAATGAATCCCCCCAGACCGCCGTGGCCCCCAAAGAAAGAGACAAATTAAACGCAACCCTTGCACAGTGGCTCCCAAAGTGGGGATAGGGGACCACCAGGGGTCCTTGAGAGGGTTCAAGAGGTCCCCAGAAACATGAGGAATAATTAAATTTCACTATTATTTCACTCGCTAGAAATTAGCCTAATAGGAAAATGCAAGATGGCTGGTTTCACTGTCCTCACTTACCTCCTTCTCACCATTATATCACCTCACTTGTGTAGACAATTATGTAATTCTGTACTAAGTCATACCTAACACCCAAGTATTCTCAAATGGGGGTCTTTGGGACAACCTCAACGGGGTGGGGTGGGTAGGGGGAGTGAGGCTTGGTCTAATGCGGATCTATTTGGGAGTCCATGACTAAAAGTTTGGGAACCCCAGACCCTAGAGTGACATTAATGACGGCTGGGAAGTTGGGGAGGAGACGTAAACCCACAATGTCAGACTGGGAGACCCTAACTCCGCTGAACACCGATGAAGACTTCAAACAAGGCCCTTGCTTTAGAGTGAACCCTCGCTTGTACAGGTCTCAAACTTTGTCCCCCTTTCAACACTCGCTCCAGTGAGGGAACTATAGGCACATTAGACACGGCACTAAACCGGAGCAGGCGGTCTACAATTCAGGGCGATAAAAGGGGGCTTTGTGCTGGAGAAGTCACTTGAAAGAGAACTGGCAAGCCTCCTTTTATGATCCCGCCTGGCAAGCGGCATCCTTGCAGAGCCCTACCCTGGAAACTGCGCTTTCAGATGATAATAGTTGAACCAAGGGGGAGACTGATTCCCAGTCCTCACAAAAGGATATGGATCCGATATCTCTAGGGCTTGCTACTTCAATGGACGGTAGACTAAAACACATATTTGCGGTGAGGCAGACTTGCGCACCAAACTCCGCAGACTTTGCGCGTAAAGTGAGTTTGGTGCAACAGTGGAGCTTTGCAGAGAAAATCAACACGGATTAGGTTTTAAAGCGAACCACAGACTAGAATAGGCTTGCTGCTAATAGGTCCGATCAAAGAAACAATGTAAAAGAAAGCGCATTTACCATGGTAACGCTTCTTTTCATCTTTGGCCAGCGTGACGGCGATTCGTAACCCGATGCCGGAGGAGCAGCCGGTGATCAGCACAACTTTCTGCCCGCTGTTCGCCATGATTTGTCCGGGTAGGCGCTGTGTTTTTCAGCGGTCCTCTGCTCCGGATGGTCGCTGCCGAGGGAGCTACCGATCACCGGACTTTAAAAAACTAAAGCGGATCATGCAGCCACAGCAGCCATGTGAGCTTCTAATTCAGTCACATGTCCTATAAAATCAGTAACCGAAAAAAGACGTGGCATCTCGCAAACACCCATTGCCGGCAAGATTTTAAACCTGATAAGTTCCGCCTGCCCTGAAAATTAAGTTAATTCCAGGAAAAAAAATGTGTGCGTACATGCGTGTGTGCGTGTGCGTGCGCATGTGTGACAGAGAGGGGCAGTGCGTTGTCTGTGAGATGCGCGTGACCCTTACGAAAAATCACTGTAATGGTCCTATAATTTTTCTATAGGGGCTTTTATCTTTGTTCCTCAGTAAGTTTATAGTGACTTTTCGTACTTCATGGTATTTTCATTCATCTCATATGGTCTAACTACAAAATCCCTATAATATTCACAGAGGGACTCCTAATACTTATCATAAGATTACTTTAGTTGTGTTTCTTAAAAGGTTTATTTGTAGCCTACGTGTGTTTATGTTCATGGTGGGAAGATGCAGCAGCTAAGTCCCACCTATTCTACAATGTAACTGTAGGTAGAGGCTGATTTTATTTCTTCTGTTACCATAGTTAATATAAAGTATAAATTGCAAGAAGAGTTACTTTAATTTTCAAATGAGTAATATTTGGGCCAATGACATGCTCTCAGCCAAAAAATACCAAATTATATTATTATTATTATTATTATTATTATTATTATTATTATTATTATTATCATCATCATCATCATCATCATCATCATCATCATCACCATCATCATCATTGTTGTTGTTGTTGTTGCCAGAGATAATAAGTCTGATATATGTGTATTTGGCTGATTCATTTCTAAATTAAAGTCAACCTCAATTTTGGGACCTTAATTATTGCCTAATGCACTGGATTCTACTGCCATCTGGTGGAAGGCCAAAGGTTGCACACCTAGGCTACTACAGTATGAGAGGAACTCATACATATTGGCTAACACCATATATAGAGCCATTTAAACGCATAGTACCTCATATAAAATAGTTATACATTCAGAACTATATGACAATATTATGAGCAATGCTAATTACACTAACTAAGAACTGAAGACAATGATCTGGGTTTGTACGTCAGCTCTGTGTGGATTTGGTTTAAAGACTTGAACAAGGGAGTGTTGGAAGGCCTCATTTTTGACAGATGTGGTAAGGTATCAAAGTGCCTCTGATAAGATCTCAAACCAGACTTGTTTCTCTGGCTCTGATGAAAGGCCACGGTGCAAGAGTCAAAGCCAGCCATGTTAGGGCCTGTTGGTAAATATGTTGCAATCACATGCAAACTATAGAAGGTATGAGAGACAGCATATAAGTCTATCTATCACCCTAATGTATTTTTTTTTTATACTGATCTTCATAACCTGGAAGCAGTGATGAGTGGATTACTCCAAAAAGTCATCTGGAGTGATTAGTGAATGCCTATTGATTGATCTGATTAATCAATGCCTATTGATTAATCAGTTCTAGGGGAACCTGTGGTGAGAGTGTGAAGTTCCTATCATAACAAAGCGTCTACACACACAGATAGACACACACAGACAGACAATCAATGCCTATTGATTAATCAGTTGATTAATCAGTTACTATTTACTGGCATCCAGTTACTTCCAGTTTCATTAACTGGCTTTAAATGTTTGTGCATTTACATGCCAAAAGTTTATAGTTTAGAAACTGAGTTTGGTAATCTTTAGCTAAACACCAAAATGTGTCTATTATGCTACTTGCCAATAATGTAGTTCTGCCCTTGGGAGAGAAACATTCAACATACACACAGCACAAACAAAGGAGCTGCACCATTCTCTTATATTTATGGGGATTGTATTTAGTTGTAAGAAATGGCAGAGGAACCAAAACAGGTCAAATGGCTAGTTTTCCCTTGGTGGTTAATCACACCTCCTTAAACTCTCAAAAGGTGTTCAACTGATGGCTAATAGGCATTTTTGTGCTGAAGGAAAGGGGTTGGAGAGGGCAGATGAGTTTCAATAATTTTTATGTTGTGTCACCATGGTACACATGTAAGACATTAGGTCGTAATGGTGTCTGTCTGTCTGTCTGTCTGTCTGTGTGTCTATCTCTGTGTGTGTAGATGCATTCTTATGATAGGAACTTCATACTCTCACCACAGGTTCCCCCTATAGACTCAATGATCTGAAGATTTTGGAGCTCCTTGCTGCACAAATTTGCATGAGGAAAAACTGATATTTTAAAAACTAGTATAACTCCTTAATGTTTTAAGATACAGAGTTCATATTAATACCACCCATATGAAGACAAGTATGTTGACACAGAAATATTTGCCAATAAGTGCATTAATTTGCTCAATTAATTACCTCAGTTGCATAACTGGTTAAGTTTTAATATATCATGATGATTATGGCGGGACATTTGGCAGCTCAAGTTCCTCTTTATTTCCCTTTGGAAGAGTTGAGGAGGCTGAGTCAATATTTTCTTATCACATTTTCATTAATTTAACATCAAAATATTAAATCTAATATAATGAGTAGTCTGACATGTAGCTGTAATACCAGTGGAAGTGACTCTAATCAGATTATACAGGTCTGGGTTGTATTCTCTGTCGATTGCGGTTACTTATTTTACCCCCTGCATGTCGGTCACCAGCGTTCTCTGAGACAAAAACAATTCTGCCCTTTATAAAACATACAAATCCAGTTGTGAACACAGGTGCAAAATGGTGAATACACTGCAAACCCGCTTTAAGCCTCCCCTCCTGGTAAACCCCTTTCCCATGCTGACATGTTAACCTAATGTGAGGCACCGAGGTCAGCATGCTGACAAGACTAGATAAGAATAGGTGAAAGGAGAGGACACACACAGACACAGCAGTGGGCACAGAGCGAGAGGACAGACCCGGGTCCCCAGGTTCTGCAGCCCGTACGTGTGTCTCTTCTGAGGGTAAACTGAGGTTATTTATGGACGGGCCTCCGCCGCCAAGAGGTGCTTTCTGAAGCGGTTATTCATTTCCGTCATAACTTTGAAAGGATAGATTCTCCCCGAGGGAAGGCATATTTCAACAATGAGTGGAATCCTGGAATGATCCGCCAAGGGTCAGCCAGTCAACGCCAGGCTGATGGAGTGGACACAAGTTTAGCCTTGCTGTGAAAAATTCTACCACAAGCACGTGATACATGCAAAACATATGGGAGAAACAGAGAATAGGTAGGGGGAAATATATCAGTGTTTCGTGAGCTTCTTTTCATCATTTCTCGTGATAAACGATCTATTATGCTGACAACACAGAGCCGACTCTGTCAGCTTAAAAAGAGTTCAGGCTCAATTTCCGCTTGCTGTCTCGCAAAGCTGATGTCTGCTTATTTAGAACATCCCTAAGCCATGACCCATTTCTCACACCAGAAAGCATAGGTTTTGCAATGAGATCATGAAGGATAATTTGCATTGTCAGATTAAATTGAGAGAAAGCGCACTTTAATTTAAATCCAAACTGACAGTGCAAAACATGCACTGCTATGACATTTTGGTTTTTGAATGTACCTTAGGCGTTTGGCTGACGCTCTTATCTAGAGCGACCGACACTGAGTGCAAACGTAGAAGAAACTCCTAGATCAGACAAAAACTACAAACAGCCAAAACTATTCTGGTGACCGCAGAATGATCTTGTAAGAGAATTTGGGTGTGTATTGTTTTAGTGTGTATTGCTAATACATGTGTTTATTTTTGCATCGTTTATGATGGGTCAGCAGGGTGTCCAGAGCGATGGTCTGGGCAGCTGTTACGGTGCTTCAAGGGGCCGGAGTAAGGGCAGGGACGTTCCTGGCGTGCCTTCCCCTCGGGAGAAAGTGGACAGGTGTGTATTGGGATGAGGCGGGGGGCGCTGGGCAGCCGATGATGTCTAACAGCCTCCTAGCTATTGCTGTGGAATTTCAAAAGAGTGAAGCACAAAGACACAGAGGGAGCGAGACGGAGAAGAGGGGGATGATACAAGCCCGAACACGCTTCTCCAACGCCACGTGCTTTTTTAAAGCCTTGTGTAAATCCTCCTCCCTCTTTCACTTTACACTTTCTCCACTCCACTTTCTCCACACCTTCCTACCCGGATCGTCTTCCTTGCATCCGTCCGTTCTAGTGCTTCCTCCCCTATAACTTTCAACTTTTTTCCTCTGACCTCTCAGCGTACCCCAGCTGTGCCCTGAGCCCCGGTCATACTGTAACCTCTCTATGAAAGTCGAGGCCATAGAATATGCTGCTCTCCAACACACACACACACACACACACACACACACACACACACACACACACACACAGCCTTTTACAGCCTTGCAGTCAATTTCCTGTGTACTGACTTTAAGGATACATGAGCAGATGCTGGTGGAACCTTCACTGGTATTCCAGCTGACAGTCAATGTCTGTTTTCACTCATCCTCATTAAAGATGGAGATTACGATTACTGAGATTGTATGAGGCTTATTGAATCATTCTGGCTTATTTACCACAATGAATGAAAGGAATCGGTTTTAATGCATTTTTGCCCCACATTTCTGATTATCTTGAAATGCATGAAATTTTATGTATGCTCGTTCATGTTGATTTTAGTAATAAATTCTATAATAATATCATATAGCACTGAATGCGTCAGATTTACTATCCCATGTGTTGGCCCTCCTTCTAGTGCCGTCTCCATGCAGTAGCATTGGACGGGACACAGGCTCCGGCGAGCGCTGCTGGAGGGACGAAGGGCTCCGGCTGTGTGAAAGACTGGAATGTTTGCTGCAGGTCAGGAGTGGCGCTTTCTGCTCTTTTGTGTGCAGTCTGCTGAGGAGGTGTGGAATGCAAACTTCATGAGAATAGAAGTGGAGAAAGAAAAGAAGGGAAAGAGTGGCTGGGGTGGGGTGCGGTGGGGTGCAGAGGGGTGTGGGGGGTGGGGGGGGAGACTTAAAAACAGAGAGAGAGGATCCAAAGAGTGAGAAAGGAGAGAGCTGGGCAAGAGAGTTACGAGCGTTCAGAGGCAGAAAGAGAGAGCGAGAGAGAGAGAGAGAAAGAGAGAGAGAGAGAGCGAGAGAACAGTGTTAATTGAGAGAAAGTGCTCTGAAGCCCAGTGGCCGGCGAGCTGCCGCCAAGTGAAGTGAGCTGAAACTGTTATAGAGCTGCTGCTAACAGACCACACAGACGCTCCACAGAGAGAGCTTTGAGAGGCATAAATGACGCACTGAACACCGTAATGTGGCATTGATGAACACCAGTGAATTAAATGCTTTGAAACCATCCATAGTGTTGCTCTCTAGTTACAGTGTATGATGCACATTATCAGACACGGCACTAGTCTTTTGAAAGGCCGCACCCTTAGGGCAATTTTGATGTTCCAAGCTGTGAACTGTGGATTGGAACCCAAAAACTTTCAATTTTCAAGGGGATACTTCAACCTTGAAGCCAATGATTTGGTTCAATTCTTGACATTTCAAGTAAGCAATACATTTCTTCATGGGAACAAGACCGAAACAGAAAGAACATTACTGCTTCTCGTTAGACATATAGCTCATTTGAAGGATTTCAGATAGGGCAGTGAAAATGATGTAACAGCACAGTGCCAGCTAAATTTGATCTCAGGCAAACAAAGTACACAGATGGTTTCCCAGGGGGGGCTTGTCCACTCTGCCACTGTGGCACCTCGTTGTGGAACCTCTTCTGCTCAAATCATTTCCTTATTCCTCTCTGAAGTCGGCCACTTAAAGAATAAAACTCACATTATCATTTGAATAAAACTATCCTGATTCAGTTTTAAAAAGTCAGAGTTTGATTTTCTGGAGAACTAGAACCAAAAACCAGATGTTCTCCCACGCATGTTCAGAGTTTGAGAGAAGTAGAATGCTGTTTTGAATCAGATTTGGCGTCAGCAGCCTTGCGTTTGGGTTTACCTTAAGTCCCCCTGCAAATACCAGTTCTCAGCTTAATTGTGCTGCTGCTTTGAGATCAAAACACAATCATGGTGTTTTAAACTGTACTCTAACGGTAAAGAGGAGGGTACAGAGTAGGATAAAGTCTGAGTGTGGTTGTGGGGTGAGTTTATTTAGTTTATTTGTTTGAGCAGCTCATTTAACAGAAATGGTCCTTAGATGTTAATTAGCTTAGTCTCCCCTCTTCTCTAATTATTATAATTATCACCAGACTGGCAGTTCCCCTTACTGGCCCAGCGTAGAAGGGAAATTTTCCACCCACCTTGGTCACAACCCCAGTTTGGCAATTGAATTGCAGCAGGGTTTAGCAGTTGAGAGTGTGGAGTAATATGTCTGATAACACAGGTCTTCATCCAATCCCTGCGCAGCTTTCCTCCTGACTTTGACCCTGCTCTTTTACAACCAGGCTGAAAAACTAAAGGTCTAATAGGGAGACACAGCTCTGTTCATAATGTTTGTCAGAGATCCAATAGATTCACCTCCAAGTACCATCCTTTCTTAAAGTAAGCTAAAGGTGTGTGTGTGCGTGTGTGTGTGTGTGTGTGAGAGAGAGAGAGAGAGAGACAGAGAGAGAGAGAGACACACACACATGCACACAATCACACACACACACACACACACACACACACACCCATACACAGTGATACATGGGAGGGGATGGGATTCATTTTCTGAGATGTTGGTTAATTGATGATTAATTTCTTGTTACATGCTGTTTTGGCAATATTGTTTGTTTTTAAACTGTCATGCCAATAAAGCACATTGAATTGATTTAAAGAGAGAGGGGGGGAGAGGGAGATAGAGAGAGATAGAGAGAGAGGGAGAGAGAGAGAGTTCATGAGAGATGGTGAAAGTAAGCGTGAGATAGAATTAAAAAGATGATTAAAAGCGTGTGTGTTTGTGTGTGTGTGTGTCTGAGAAAGAGATCAAAAGACAGAGAGAGAGAGAGAGAGAGAGAGAGAGAGAGAGAGAGAGAGTGAGGTAATGATGAAATACCAAGCTGCTGCTCATGTGCTCATTCTGCCCCCTGGTTCTTCAGGTAAACCCAGAATACCTCTGATGGGATGGATTTGTGTGGAAGGTGTGGTGTGGAGACGGTTCTTATGTAAAACAAATATATGGAGCCGATATCGTCAGCAGGCAGTGGGTGGCACAATCATGTTTCTTGGTGTGTGTGTATGTGTAGGTGTGTGTAGGTGTGTGTGTGTGAGGGAGGTCATTTAGAGGTTTTACCAACCTCTGACAGATTAACCTACATTTTCCCCCCACAAGCAAAAGAATGCATTTGCTCACAGCCTCTATTATTTTTTTTCCTGTATAGTTATACCCTTGATCCGTTATGGATGGCAGACTTTTAACTGTTTTTTTTTTTTTTTGTCTTGGAGTCATTGACAACACCCACATTTACACCACATTTTTTTTCCTTCACCACCAGAATTCAGACCACATAGCTTTTCTACCATGTGCCATCTATTGCAGCCAGATGTTGGCTGTTTGCTAAAATCTGGGTGGAGAAAAAAAAACAAAAAACTGTAGTTCTCATCTTCATTCATAATCCAATTTACATGGTAATATGATGTGGTAATGCATCAACCAATATGTTCCACCACACAAACAATGACTTAAGATACACAGTCACAATGCACAGTAATCTTTACCATACCATACACAACCCATGCTATATCTCACTATTGTGACAGCAGATAATAACAAAGTGATATACAACCAAATTACATCACGCCTATTAAAGAAGCCCCTAGGAAGCAGTGATGTAAGATGTCAGGTGATTTGTAAGATGGTTATCTCCCGATGGTTATATGGAAGAAAGACAAAAAACAAAGCTTTGAAAGCATTTTCCCTTTAAACATACATAAATCAATTTTTGGCAAGCTCAAAGAGTCAGTTGCCTCTTCCTCCTGAAACTTCAGATGCATATTTTCCCTGGCAGCCGGCCTGTTGTCCTGTTCTGGCATGTTCTTCCAACCCAGGGAGCAGACCGGAGGCAGACTCGATTTAAAGCCCATCTTAGGGTCTGTAATCCTCAACGCTCTCCAGCTCCTCTTGAGGATTAATATGACAGATAAGGTTTCACTATATCACACAGGGCCAACAATAAAGTGATGACAGATTACACCTCCACACCTTCCACCCTCTCAATGATTAAACGATAACAAATCTCCCTCATCACTTACTTACACACAGTGGGAGAGAGAGGGAGAGAGGGAGAGAGGGAGAGCGAGAGATGAGCTATCCACTCGTACTTTGTAACACTATATCAGTGTGTCTGGGAGAAACTTCAAAAATATGATTTGTGTCAGTCTGAGAAAGAGAGAAAGCAGGGAATGGAAAAAAGAGGGAGGCAAGAGAGTGAGAAATAGGGAGAAAATAGAGAAAAACAGAGAGAGAGAGAGATTGAAAGAGAGAAAGACTCCCCAGCATTACACATCCTTGTGTTTGTTTCCTTCAGCAAAGTCTGGGAGAGATTCATCCATTGCCAACCTTCATCTGTGATTTTTTTTTTCTCTTCTGCCCGCTAATCCAGAAATACACACCAAAACACAGATGGAATATAATGTAGTATCTTGGTGTTCCACATGCTTTGTAAATGTTACCAGTGTGTACAGAAGAAAGATGCTCTGTCAGTTTCTGGTAATTTATTATCGGGGATGATGAGACCGCCACATAAAACATGAACTATCTGGCTTCGCTCTCCATGCCGAGCACTTTTTTTAGCAGCGTTTATGCGTTCACTTCAACGTGAAAATGAAATTCTGTTTATCTTATATTAATCATTATCGGCCTGCGTTATGAACCCCTCTTGGTTAATTAAAGTTGACAAACCACTGGCATGAGACAAATGGAGCGACTTTGCTTTTAATTGGAATTTTCCTATGCGTCACGGTCCCTTTGCGGGTAATAATGTAAATGTATGTGCTCGTGTCTCAGGCTTGATCAATGCCTGTATGGTGCCAGTCATGTGTGAAGCCCAAGTCTGGATGTAGTTAACGTCAAGGTTTAGCTCTTGATAGAGAGCCAGAACACGCAACATTAAAACTGTGAGACGACCGCAGCTTTTTTTTGTTTGTTTGTTTGTTTGTGTTTTGAAGATGAATGAAATCCTTACTGTGCACAGGTCCAGTGGTTGGATGTAGGTACATAGCACATGCTCTAGAAGTATTTCTCACCCAGAGCTCAGACTACCCACTGGACTCTTAGTAACTATCTGCTAAAAGCTGCTAGGAATGTGGCCCTGACTCAGTGTGGCTAAGCCGGTACTGAGAAGTGAGAGGGTGGGAGGTCAGGGGGGTCCCTTGTTTACCTAGGGGATCAACCTTAATCTGTCCAGTTATCTGGGTGTTTCTGCAGAACTGCTTTCTATCTCTCACTCCCATGGCTTTCTCCATCCCTTCTTATCGCTCTCCTTCATGTGCTCCTATAGTTTACAGTTGTTGAGGTTAGTGAAATGCAGCCCATTTATCCTCTCTTAGGCCTAGAGGATGCCCTAAATCAGGATATTAACTTTCTCCAGTGTCGCTGAATAAAAGCATATCTGATGGTTCCCCATAAGGCAACACAACATGTTGTGGTGGGTTCACAGCATAATTTTCTCTGGGGCAAGGATGTTGATTTTCAATCATTTCTGGTTCAGTATTGGGTTCTGGCGAGAGATGATGAGGAGCAGCATCAGTGGATAAAGGAGAGGATTGTGATTTTTGGAGGGCCGTGTTTCTCCCTCTCTCTGTGGTTTGAAAGCACTCTTCTTTCTCGAGAAATAGGGTTTGGCTCATTCTCTCCAAATGTACGCTGGGGTTTCAACTCCCCCTGGCCTCTGTACAAAGGCCTGTCATGGCCTGGACTCTATTAATGTTATCTTTGTTAATTTTCCAATTAGATAAGGTCTTCACAAGCGTCATCTCAGAGCATGTCTCAACTGAATCCCACAGTCATCCTGGAATTGATTTCTGGGTTTCTGGCATGACTGTTGCATTTTTTTCAACCTATATGATCTAGAGTATATAGGTCTAGGTTTAGGGAGAGATGGCGTGACAGAGGTCCTGCTCAGTATTAGGACGTAGGTGAATTTTCACGACCTAATTATTTCTGCTTATTTCTGTCAGCAGTGTGTCCCCCTTAAAGCTGAAATCAAACCTATGCCCCTCATATTGTCTCCTAACAGGGTCTCCGTTGTTTGCCTATGTGAATACAAAGCATACATCAGTATCCATGCGAAAACATGTTCCTTACGAAATGGAGAAACTTTATGTGGAATATATCTTCTCAATATTTTTCCAAGGGTAGATAGGTATAAAATGGATGTTTCTCTATTTTGTGGAAAATGAAATCTTCTTAAGCCTGGTGGATTTAGTCTAGCTGACCATTAGAGGGCTTTACAAGGTGGGATGACCACTAAACCCCATTTATGGTTCTGTGTGATGATAAATCTTCTGGTTTTAAATAGTGGTTGTGGAGACTTAAGCAGATGGGCCTGGCCCTGAACCAACTCAAGCTGATCAGTCCTGAACTGTCAGCAGTCATCGACCTCTGACCTGGGGTTACTCAGCCCCCGACCTCAGAGGGGTCAAGCTGCTGCCTGAACAAGTGTTGGAGAAATGCTGCTGCACTGCTGGCCTGAGATCACACTGATGGTGGAGATAACCTGCCCTGGTCTACAGTCCACCAGGGACCTTACTCCTTGAACTGGCCAGGGGTGCTGTAATGATAGGGTGCATTTATCGCTGTGAAGTTCAAAGCTTGGATACATCCTCCAGCGGCAAATAACTTTGATTAACTCTGATCTTCACTGTCAAGTGAAAGTTATGAGGTGATGTGTGGGCAAAATACTAAGCTGTTAAATACTGAGATAT
Organism: Centroberyx gerrardi; assembly: GCF_048128805.1. NCBI lineage: Eukaryota > Metazoa > Chordata > Actinopteri > Beryciformes > Berycidae > Centroberyx > Centroberyx gerrardi. The sequence continues at coordinate 21,513,624 of NC_136003.1, forward strand.
GTGTAATTTTGCACCACCTGCATCATCAGCCTCACATCATCATAATCATCATCATGATCATTGTCATCGTCCTAATCACCAAATCACATATGCTCAAACTTTTTCCACCATCCTTTATATCCTGTTCTTGTATCCTATTCTTATACCTCTTGTTGCTGGATCGTTTTATTCAGTAGCCTGCCTAGTTCTGTAACACAAATTAGAAAACTGACAGGTTACCAGGTAAACGTGTGGTGCTCCACATACTTGAGTGGGTAATAACCACCGCTAAGATGTGAGACCTAACAAATTATCACGAGTAATAAACGTGATTTATGATGGAGTCTTCTGGAGGCGCACCACTCATCCATGCGTCCCAGGACACCGTCCTGTGGGAGGGAGGAGAAGAGGAGGAGGAGGAGAACAGAGGGAGGGAGGGATGGTGAGAGGGAGAAATTGAATGAGAGGGACAGAGCGAAGCTGAGAGGAGCCTCCACAAAAAAACTTCTCCAACAATCAAGCAAGTGGAACTACAGACCGGTTTCTCTCCTTTTCTCCCCGCATGGCTGCTTAGCTCCTGAAAACTTAACTGTTGCAGTATAAAGTTCTGGTGGCGGAGGCAGAGGGGGGTCTCCGCTTGCAAAGATGGACCATTTAATAAGGACCAGGGCGCGCAGGAGAATACCGCTATTTCTTATTATCCTACTACACGCAACGACGACACGAGCTGGTAAAGTATCTGGCTGAACACCTGCTGAGAAATAATAAAGTTTTCCATAGGCTATGAACGCGAGAATGTATATGTAAAATGCTGATAAAAGTCCCGTACTGCACTTTGTAAATGATGCACTTTCCCCCCTTATCCCAGTTTCCATGAATTTTGCAGACAGCTCCATTCATCACTTGGCCCCCAGCAAACATGAAGCTATTAGCGCGAAAACATATTTTCTAGTTTCTCTCTTTTGGGCTTTAATTCAGGTCCTGTTGTTTTAGCCTATCGCTGCTTCGGATCTGAGTGAATATTTGGTGATGCTGCTGGTTTGTACTTGCCCCACAGAGTCGCTTCAGGCCGGGATTAAAACCGTCAGCAGGCTCAAATGACGTTTGGACTCCTTTAAAATACCGAAAGCCACTGAAGTTGTCGGAACTCGTCTCAGAACTGAGCAAATGATTCTTAATGTAGGCTATAATTTTTATATGCACACAGATTAATTATGCGCGTGATTGCGCATGGAGCGCATTTTGATTGCTTCCGCTTCTCCAGCTTCACTTTGCATATCAATTCATATTTTCAGCGTTTGAATTTTAATGTCCCACTCTGTCCTTCCTGCGTCAGGTGTGCTATAAGACTTGCATAGGCCTCATGAGATGTATGATGTCATGTTTGAGTTTGCTTGTGACCGCTGGCGGTTTACTGTGAAAAGGTTTAACGTTGGCTTGAGAAAGAGGTGAATGGCTGAACACTGACCGGACTGAGTAGATTAAAATTCCTGTCATGGATCTGTTTAATTTGCCCACTGCTCACACAGGGCCTTAAGAGAAGGCGCTTAGCACTAACACTCTTACTGCCTTAGTTATGATTATTCTGGCACACACATTTGTACATATTTTATTCCAGGCTACTACAAAAGTATCTCAGGTCATATTTTAGGCAGTTGTTAGTGAGCCAACAATATTATGTCTTGTGCTCACTTTAAGTCTATAGGAGTGGACATTAGTGACACATTTCCTCAATTATCCACCTGCAGGACAAGGAGCTGGCCTCTGTCAAACAGCTGTGGCTGTCTGTCACAGTGTCCTGGTGTGTGGGTTGCCACATTTGCTGCCTTTTGGGCTTGTTCAGCAAGTGCTGTAGCCATTTTCAGACTCCCCAATTCCCAAGATAGCCATTAACAACTATGTGCACACATATGTATCATTTAGCCCAGTGCTATCTGCCACCCACACTAGACCTGTGTATTTAAGACCTGAGATCAGAGTGATAGGCCTGTATGCCCTGTGGCTGTATCCTGAGTGTCTGTAATCCGCAGCAGACTATTGCCTTGCAGGTGCTGCAGTTTAGAGACTGCCTGGTAGAGGGACATGCCTCGACAGCAGTTAACCCTCTGGTCACCACAAGTGCTTAAAGATGTCTCATTTTCACCGGTGACTTTCCAGATGCACCTCTTTACGGCTGGCAGGATTATTTGGTGGAATTCATTGGCTGAAATAAAGTAATGGCAGAGGGAAGTAAGCTGGTACTGACTAAATTACAGACAACTGACACAGCGGCTGCGGGGTCTACTGCTCTCTAATGAATGCTAGTGAAGTGAGAGACTGAGATGGTCTTAAAGTGGGACATATGGTGGTGCTGATATGGCAGTCCTGGATATGTGTGGTTGTTAGTGTTGCTGATACTGTGTGTGTCTGTGTCTGTGCATGCTGGTGTGCATGTGTGAGTGTGTGTTACAGTGCAAGAATGTTTTCCCATATGCTTTTTCTGTGTGTTTGGGAGAGATGAGAGAGCACTTTGTAGTCATGTTTGATGACAGGAAGTGAGACATTCTTGCACACGTCCACAGTTTGTGAATCCTCTGTTCCTTTGCCTCGTCACATTTTTTTAAGTTTTCCTTTCCTTGATTTCTTTTTTTCTGTGCCATTCAAAGGCTGGGATAGGAGAGGGTTTGTTTTTATTTCATATGCCGTATCTCTTCATTTACATCTACCCCCCCCTCCTCCCCCCTATGCCCCGCCTTGGCCCTGGCTGGTTCTGTGACAGAGGGTAAATCACGCATGCAGCCCCCTCTCTGTGTCCCGTTTGATGAAGCCGCCTTGTCGATCCTGCACCAGACTCCCACTGGAGGATGGAAAGCCTTGTTCCCCTTTGATCCAGCGGCAAATTAGTGGCAAATGTAAACAAATGAAAAAGGCGCCTGAATTTAGCAGCAAAGAGAAGAGCAAAAGAGGAAGCTGACGCCTGTTACAGCTCCAGTGTCTGCTGCTGTTATATGAGTTTGTTTCTCTAATGGAATCATTAAGCACCAGAGGTGACAGAGATGCTGACATGTGTCCCCTAGCTGCTGATGCTGCTTGTGTATCATCTGGCTGCTTCCCAGCCTTTGTGGAGGCAAACTTGTTGGGATTTCCCCCAGCGTCTAAATGATGCTTAAACACCTCGTGGTGCCGGTCTCCCATCTATAGTGTGCAACAAACATCTGGCCTCCAGAAACCCAACAACCCCCTTCCCCTCAGGCTTCTAGGGCTCTGTGTTGCTGAACTCTGGATGCTTCAAGCAGCTTTCTGTGGGACTAGGTGGAGACGTTTCCTGTAGAATAGTAAGCAGCAGCCATCACAGGAGCTGACCTCTTTGCGGTGTCCCCTTACCGACCATGTCATCTGCCCCTTTATCCCAGGTTACGAGCCACAGAAAAGCTTTATCATAGTCGTACATCACATGCACAGACCTCTTTAGAAGTCACAGTAGCTAGCTTCCTTACCAAAGGCTTCAACTCTTGAAAACACTATATTAGCCTCAGTGACACTGGTGACCTCGCTCCTTTTTCAACTTCTCTGATCCGCCCAGTGTCCTTTAGCACAGACAGCAGGTTGTTAACATTTAGAAGGCAATGGTCTTGGTTTCAAAGCTACATATAGGCCCACAGCTTGTTGGGAACTGCTTTAAAGTTTCCTTCAAAAACATGAAGGAGCAGAACCTCTAAAAGAGCGTGTGTGTATGTGTGCAGCATAGAGTGTTATGCTTTGATTCTGGCGGCTCTGGTGCACACCACAATAGCTGCCTCAGTGTTATGATGTCTGACAGAGTGAGTGATGGCTTGGGGTTGACCTGAAAAGTTGTATGTGCTCGGTCATGTGTGTGCATGCACATTTGTATGTAGCTACTCCTTTGTGCCCCAGGTTGGTATGCATGTGTTCATGAGGAATTTGTGTGTATGTATTTGTATTTCTATCCTTATGAGGATATTTCATAAGGATAAAAATATGAGAGGATAAAAGGAGGCTAGAGGATAAAAGAAAATCCTCCACAGTGAAGACATTGTGCTGCTTCTCACTTCATTAAGGGGTTAGTTTAGTGTTAGGGTTTGGGTTTAGGGAATAAATGTAGTCTATGAAGGTCCTCGTAAGTATACTAATACAAGTGTGTGTGTGTGTGTGTGTGTGTGTGTGTGTGTGTAGCGCCTGGACAGAGAAAGGCCTTGAGGGGCAGGTGTTTTCTCTGTGGGCCAAGCAGCTTTTGGCCCATCAGCCCGTCATGCTGTGAGCAAACACGAGCAGAACAAACTGTGGAGATTGAAGAATGTGGCGCTGATGTGAACTGGAGGGAAATCTCACCAGATTTCTGCAGACAAGATTCAACTTCAATCCCCAAACCACAGCTCACAATGACCATAAGCCTTAGCAACAGGACTTAGCCACTGACCCATATTCAGCACTCTCAACACGCTAATCACAGTTGCAAGTCCATGAGTTGTGATGTGGTGGGGTGTGTTGTAAGGCCAGCTGAGACATACCAAGTGCATGCATGTGTACAACAGAGGAGGCATTTGGCTTGACGTGACAAAAACGACCCAAATTCACCCTTGTCCGTGCCCCGCTGATCTTGACAGTCGGAGTGGATCTGCCAGTGGATTCCCAGCGGTCTCCCCACACAACCGCTGATTTGACTGGCTTCCAAACTCTCAGAGATAACTGAAAGCAGACCCAGCCCCAAAGCCCAATCAACATGATAAATATCAGTGCCTCCCAGTTTGCATTCTTCCAGAGCAACAAACTCTTCCGTCCCCATGTTAACCTTACCCGACTTCGCGGTAGACATTTCTGATACGCTCTCCCCCCCTATTTTCTTAACCTCTGTTTACAAGTAAGAGAGTGGAGTGTTTGACAAACTGCTGACAGACAGAAAGAATACAGTGATGCAGGGGGAAAAGTAGACAAGGGCAGAGGTGGAAAGTGCTGTTTTTTTTTTTGTTCCGAGCACGTTATTATCGAGCTATGTCCTGTATATGTGTGTGGGTTGCTTGGTCATAATAGTGTGTCTGTGGGTCTGTGTGTATAGTCAGAGTTTCCGTCTTGTTTGGTTGTTCATGAAGTTGTGTTTTCAGTGTGTGTGCAGGTGTGAGAGAGAACCGGCATACATATGAGTGTTTATGTGTGTGTATCACTGCTACTCGCCTCATTGCCTTTCCTGTCCACACACAGCGCTGACCCAGACAAAGGGTCACACCCATGGCTAATTAGATTAAGGCTATTCTTTGTGGAGCCTTGATCGTGTCTGGCTTTATTCAGCCACTTCCACTGAATCTGTCATCAACTTCTCATTATTAATCAGGCCTCTCCTTTTCTGCTTATCCTCTGCTCATCATAAGTGAAAACGTATTTTTAAGAAATGTCTTCTCACCAGTAGTTTTAATGGGCAGTGGCATTTCAGAAAACATTAAAGATTTGTGAAGGATTAGATACTGTCTATATGTGTCTGCTTGATGTACACATGGCCAGTATGTGCTGATATATTATCATCTTATGTATTATAAGATGCAGATATGCATATCTCCAAACAGTAGGTTCAAATGTCAATTTTTTCTCTCCACTCATCTCAGGGTGTGGTCTCAAATACGATGGGAACTTCTCTTTGCCCAGATTCATTTTGGCCTCATTGCTTGTTAAAAATTCCCCATTTCCCAGGCGCAATCGTTTTTGACAGTGTAGTATTGTATGTGTGTGTGTGTGAGTGGTATTTTCAGGCTGAAATGGGAGTGTAGGTGGTGTGAGTCATAAAGAATGTCTTCAGAGACATTTGCTGCAGAAACACAGAGAACACATTATGTCCATGTATGACTGAAGTGGTGCTGGGCTGTATGACTGCGGGACATGGAGAGACAGTGTCACACAGCCAGAGAGGACACACAGATGTAGACTGTTTGGTGGCATTTCCATTGGACAGAGCATGTTCTGTGGGGTGGAGTGGGTGCTGTTGAGGCCTTTTCTGTCAGGAAGACTGTGGACAGAACTGCAACTGGGCAGACACGGTTGCCTCACAGGGAAAGTGCTGGAATGAGAAAGAGCAAGCAAGAGAAATGTCATATGTGGAGTGAGTGTGTTTGTTTAAGTGGATTATACATGCAACTACTAATGATCTTCCCAGGAGCTTTTTTGTGCTATTGGAAAACACTCATCAGCTGATGATGCAGGGCCTTGTGAGTCACACTACTGAATCAGTCTAAAGAGAAGAATCCCAAGATGCTGTTTCAAACAGGTTGAGTCATATCATCATCTTCATTGGCTAAGGTCAACTGTAGCATGTATTTTTGCCAGTTTAATATCCGATATGCCCTCTGGCAGGGTAGCCTAGTGCTCAGAGAGACCAGAACCAGAAGGTCCCAGGTTTTGTCCATCAATAGCCATGCCGAAGTGTCCTTGAGCAAGTCGAAACTCCTTCCTGCTCACTCATTGTAAGTTGCTCCGGATGACAGTGTCAGCTAAATTCCTTAAAGTGTACATTATGTCGACAGGTGAGGTAAGGTGAAGACATGTAGCTTAATGAGATGCAGGTAATGCTTGCTCAGACAGTCAGCACTGCAGGACAGGTAGAAAGGCTGCAGGAATTGGCAGAGCTCCATGTGACAGAAATGGATCCAAGGCGGTGAATAGATAGCTCTCTTTTATTGATCTCTGCATGGATCCAGACTTCACATGGCATCCTGCCACCTGCCTGGGGCTTGTTTATGACGCTAGAGTCTGGGGTGGTGGTGCTGGGATGATGAAATAGAGGACATTCCCCAGGACTGCATAATGACCCCGTCGACCTGCCTGGCTGGCTGGTATGCTGAGTGGGAAGAGACTGTGGCACCAGAGGGTAGAAGACGGAGAAAAGCTCCTGCCATCGTACCTCATCGGGGTCATCGCTGTATCTGACTAGCCTCCGATGTTGTCGCATCAACTATCAGGGTTGCAGCCTTTTAGCCCAACGTGGATTTTTCCCTCTTCCTCTGTGTCAGCTTGCAAACCCTTATCCCTCAACAGTTTGTATGTGGAGTTGGTTTTGTGCACGTGGCCTATTGCCTATGCCTATTATTCCCCAGCACTTCTGCACTTTTTAACTGACAGTTCATTGTGAAAGCAGTTTCTCTTTCTGGAGGAATTTCTGCCGCTCCTCTCAGTTTTCTCCCTGTGGCATTGTTGCACATTTCGACTGCTCTCTGTTGTCTCGAGAGGGTCGAGAGGTCAACAGTCTTCTGTCAGCCCATAGCTTCAACATGTTGAGAATTGGGTAACAGTTTTTTTTTTTTTTTTTTTTAAGTCATGCTGTGGTGGGTGGAAATCTAGCATTTTACAACACCATACCATTACAACAAAACAATTAGCTAATCAAATGGCCCTGCTGTTTCTGTGGTCCATGAGGTGCATTGATATGTCTTCTCTTTGGACTGCTTGGAATAAAACAATTCCAAGAGGATTGAAAAGTTCGTGCTGAAAAGTTAATTGAGTTAGTTTGTTTTGAGGCCATTTTGTCAGGTGCTCTTCCTGATGGGCTGACAGAAATCCAAGGATCCCAAATAATTAGACCCATGCTGCTTCAAATTAGAACATTATTCAGGCTGTTCCAAACATCAGCGCCTTATGACCTCTCTTCCTCCCTGTGTGTGCGTATGCATGAGAGCATGAGAAACAGAGAGAGCGACAGCCTGTGTGTGTGTGTGAGAGAGAGAGAGAGAGAGAGAGAGAGAGACTGAGGATGTACTTAAATGGACACTAATCTCTGAAAAGATAAATTATTCATTGACATTTAGTTCTTGGTTCGTTTTCATGACAGGTAATTAGAGTAGATTTGAAAAGCGCCATAAATGACTGTGTGTGGGTGAATGTTTATCGGTGCCACTTGTACATATATCAGCCTGAGGTTTCTGTTTGTTAGGAGCCAGTAAGTCCTGTAATTATTTAATTTACACGGCTTGTTTATGACTGTATCAAATTCTAAAATTAAGCCCTGCGGTCTTAAATACCTTTAGATCTGTACCTAATGTTTTCCATTGTTGGAGCCTGGCTGTAATTCACAGCTTAACCTATTTACAGGCCCGTTGCCATGCTAGGGGACCCAGCGGGTGAGCTCAAAGCTGCTCGGAATAAACGGCCTCTGCTATGCAAATAAATAATGCCATAAAATGTAACATGGTGTTTTTCTGCAAGCAAGGTCTGGGCAACGGTAAACTCTCTCCACATGTTTAATTAACGAGGAGAATAAAAAGCGAGCCTTGGTACGAGTGGGTAAAGCTACAGGAGGCAATTTGAATTTAGGATCCTCATTTCAGATGCCTGGAATGCTAAGTGCTGAGTTGCCCTGAACAGGCTCCCTTTGGCAGCTGGTGGGAGACTGGCTTCACACAAAGCTCTGATCCTGGCTAATGCTCATGGCAGCACTTTATCAACAGAACATCTAATAACATGACTAGCCGACTGCAAATAAAGCAAAGGCTCATTGTAATGAGATGTAGACCTACCACCGGGAGAATCCTTATATCTTCAGAGGCAACGGTTTTTGTGCTCATGACTAATAAGCATAGTTTGCTGTGTGAATATATGAATCACTGATGTGCTTTATTCATGCCAGCAAAGTGTTCAGAATGAGATAAATGCGAAGCGGACGTTGTTGCTCGCTGGTGCAGGGGCGAGCTGCGTGCAGGTGTCAGCTGTCAGGTGTGCCGCAGTAGGATTATGGGCTAGGCTGTGTAGTACCTCTATCCTATAATAACAGCCACAGAAGGCTGGCCACCTGCAGCCACTTCTCAGAGGAGCTGTCTCCTCTGACTCCTCGAAACAGGAAGCTTCCACGCTTTAACAGCAGTTTCCAGCCCCACTAAACCCTGCTCTTCAGCTCAGTAACAACTAGCACTTAACTGAGTCAGACAACAAAGTACTGTCACGCCGGCAGAATTGAACTGTTAAGACTGACATGGCTAAAAGCATGCTGCTACCATCTGCCACAAGATCCACCCTATCATAGTATGGTTCTTCACACAAAGTTCGAAACCGGGACATCTTGCTTATTAATGAAATTATATATCTTATTTAAAGATACAGCATTGGCTACAGTGTATAAGTATGACTGCATCTGTTCTATCTGTTCTATGACTGTGTGCGGACTGTTCATTTTTCTCTTTCTTTCTGCTCCCAGTTGATGCCCTTGATGTGCTGCGGGTGCTGGAGCTGTCGGAGGACATGGAGGGGGTGACCATGGAGGCTGGCCTCTGTACCAGCAGGAAAGGCATGGAGGAGACGGACCTGGCCTACAGGATAGACAAAAAGATCCAGCTCAGTGCACCCACCAAACAGCTCTTCCCTGGTACTGGCCATAGCCTCCACTACTATGTAGCAATGAAATATTTGATTTGATTTCTAAAATGTCAAAACGTACTCCAATGTGGCATTTTTGTGAGGGTTTTTGTGAGGGATTCTTCACTCACTGGGACTTTATGAGATCTGACTTTGAACTCCCTTTATGCCTCCTCAGCAGTGCTTACTGCTTTCATGGGCAATATTTCTCATCATTATTATCTTTACTCAAGTCTGGGATTGTCAGCAGGTGGTGCCTGCATGTTATAAAAAAAAGTCTGCTACCTGCTGTGCTCCCTCTAGTGTGACTAAAATATATCTCCTCTCCTCTCCTCTCCTCTCCTCTCCTCTCCTCTCCTCTCCTCTCCTCCTCTTCCAGATTCCCCATTCCCTGAGGATTTCTCCCTGATGGCCACAGTGCGAGCTAAGAAGGGCACCCAGTTCTTTTTGCTTTCAGTGTATGATGAGCAGGGGGTGCAGCAGCTGGGGCTGGAGGTTGGCCGCTCGCCTGTCTTCCTGTATGAGGACCACCAGGGGCAGCCCACTCCGCAACTGTACCCCATCTTCAAGAAGATCAACCTGGCTGACGGAAAGTGGGTAGCCCCCTCAACCTCTCCATTTGACCCGCTATTACTAACAAATCTGCCATTTTAAGCCCCTCTGTCAATTTTACTGTTTCTACAGCAGATCTAATGTGCATGTCAAATGGATGAGATTCACCAGCACTGTGTAATATATATCAATTGCGCACATATGACTTTCCTTAACGCTGAAATCAGAGGAGGGCCTCACATAGCCACACTCGAGTCTGACTCATACCGCTCACTCCCTGTGCTTGACCTTGAGTGAACCTGAAGGGAATAAGATTCTTGCAGAGCCTCTGATGCAACGAGGGGTCAACGACTTGACTCGATCAAAGGACTGAAGGAAATCCATCCTTCACAGTCTGGTGCTCAAAAGCGCTGCTTGTTTGCTTTGCTCACAAGAATCATGCATTATCTATGAATCATCTCCTTGCATTGCTGATTTTGTTGGGCACAGTTTTATCTTCAGACACAAAGCATACTTCTTACTGCTGCCTTTTCACAATACATCCCTGCAGTGTTGAACTGTCCGTTCACTCTCAGCTGACCGCCTCTCCCTCTCTCTTTGTTCTTTCAGATGGCACAGGATAGCCTACAGTGTGCAGGGCAAGACTGTGACCCTCTACTTGGACTGTCAGAAGGTAGAGACGCTGGATCTGCTGCGAGGGGACAGCGCTGTAGTCAGCACAGAGGGCGTCACTGTGTTTGGGACGCGGCTGCTGGACGAAGAAGTATTTGAGGTAGGACAACTCCCAAGTGGGGGCATCTTTGGAAATGGATGATCTGTTTTCATTGGGTTTTACACACTTGGATGTTCCTTGTATTGGATGTTCCAAATTGGCCAATCAGAACATGCTCAGGTTGTTACGTAGAAGGCTGACTTTTACTGGAATTGACTAACTTACTTTTCAGGCAGGGGTAGGGGGCGGACCCTATTGCACCGCCAACCAATCAGAGCAGTGTCTCTTTCTAGCTGTTTGAAAACATCCTGGAGCTCTTTAGGTGGAGGAATCCCCCATCAGCACCAGGGATAAAAGATGCTGATGTTGTTGAAGCTTGTTACATTTAAACTAATTTGGGATATCTAAATGTTTTACCAAAGAAATTAGTATTTTATAACTTTACACACAGGAGTACTAGTAGTGGAATAGTTCACTGACAGAAAGTGAGTGCTTTTTGTGGATGTCTCTTATGAAAAAGGCACAAGAGGTGATTACGAGAGTCAGTACTATGATGTGAACTTTGTGTTATTAAGTATGTATGTGAAAGCAGAGCAGAATTATTCACTAGAGTAATCTATAATGCATATTAGCTGAATCTTCTGACAGGACGCCGTAGGGGGAGGTCCTGATAACCTTGTTTTTTTTCATTTGGATGACTTTCTGTCTTTATAACTTTATTCCACAGCCCAACAAATTAGAATATCTCGCATATCTCCACATTCAGCCTAATTCAGTATGCTTTATCAGTGTGCTGAATGCTGTTACAGATCACTGTGCTGTTGATTTGAACATTTTCAGGCTTAGGAACAGTGTGTAGATCAGAGGAGATAAGCGGTGGCAGGGGTCTGCTGTCAATCCGAATGCTGCTGAAGGACTGACAAAGCAGTCTGGGGGAAAGGAGATTGGGGGGGTGGGGTTGTTCAGACATGCCCCAGCCTCATCGTTTCCATTGCAATACCTAGAAATGACACGTTCACTTTGCTGTTTGGATTTGTCAGTATAGATCTGTTGGCTCTAGATGTGTTGACATATGTCTGAATGGACATTTGTGTGGTTGGACGTTATTGAGTGTGTGCTTGAGTGTGAATTAGCGTCAGTGAATGTGTGCAGTTTGGTCATGTCTGGTGATGGTCAGGACTCAACATCTCGAAGGAAGAATTCCTGCTGCTGCTTTTCCTAGTGTTGTTCCCCGCGGCGGCACACACTCGGGCTTTCATCCTTATTACCCCTGAGTGGGGCAGGACAGGCGTCACAGAGACAATTACTCCTTAAGTCATTCCAGCTTCATCTAATTGTGTGTTTACCCGAAAGCGGTCGTTTTGAACCTTTGAAGTTGAAGTGGATTTCCACAGTTTAGAGCATTTGAATAGGTGTTCGCATGTGTGAATGTATCTGTATGCAGGGAAAGAAAGAGCAAGAAGACTGAAACTAAACTCCGGGAGAGGTTCCAATTCCTCTGTTTTCAGTTCACTGACCTTTATTGTCATAAGTCATTCTCTGTGCTTCCCATGACAATATGCAACCCCTGCTCCATTGTCATTCCCAATGAGGCTCCACTCTAAATCACTCGCCCACAGCATGAAATAGAGATCAGCTTAAGCCCTTTCTCCTGCCATATCCTCAGGCGCCGTGTCTGCTCAGCACTGGAGCAAGAGAGAAAAGGAAGGAGAGACAGAGGTAGAGGCGAGTTCAGAGAATAAACCGTCTTCCCTTCTCTCAGCCCCTCAGGGTCCCAAATGTGCCTTGCATGCCTTGCCCCCCCCCAAAATGAACATGGTTTAAACTTTGAAAAAGTACAGAGGGAGTGTTATTATCAGTCCCTTTTGGCTTAATGGACGCACACCTCTGCCTGCTCTGCTTTCACCAGGCGAAAACCAGATGTCCTTTCTGCTGACAGGTGGACACCCACTGCCTTTGGGTTTGCTTACATAGTCAATAACTGCCTCCTTAACTACGTCCACACAATAACCTCCCCTCCCTAAATTCCGCCCATGTCCTAACTTTACCTCAATTGCCCCTCCCATGCCATAAATCAGTCTCCATTTCCCCACCCACTCATCCCTCTCAGATTATGACAGGCAATGCAGTATTTATTTATCTCACTCCAATTAAGCAAATGTGTCTCCTTATGGTCCCTATAAATTTCCCTCTTTAGTAGCAGGGAAGACCATTCCTCACCACATTCACTCTTTGCCCTTCCACCAAAAAAACATCACTCCCATCCACTATTTATCATCCTATGAGTAAAGTGATGATGATATTTATGGTGATGACTAATATGTTTCAGACTGTCTCTGTTGATTAGATCCATCCTTCTGTCCCATGCATTTTTTGTGGTGAATGAGTGCGTGCGTGTTTGCATGTGCATGCACGTATGTGTGCATACTGAAAAAAAATTAAATCTTAGCAAGTCATTTGGTCTAGTATAGAGTATTGAAATTTCCTTGGGTTTTCCTTGGGACAAGTGAAAAAAAATCTGCCAATAGGGAGAGAAGGTTTCACTTGTTTCCAAAGCTGGTTCACCTGCTTTGAGAATTTTTCTTGATACATGTAACAATATCTTGAAACAAGGTGGATCATGCTACTGGTATCAAGATATTCTTAATTGATTTAAGAAAATTATTGAAACACATTGATTTGCATCAGAAATAAATGAAATGATCTCATCCCATTAGCAGATTTTTTTCCCTTGTTTGAAGAAAAATATGATTTTAAGACTCAACACTAGATTTAATGACTTGTTAAAATAGCCGTTTTTGTATGTATGTATGTATGTAGTGTATGACTCGGGTGAGGCTGGTACCAGGGGAAGAGAGGTCAAGCAGTGGAGCGGCCCATTCTCAGGCCAGGCCTCTGGGCCTCTGTTCCCAGGCCCTGGTTCTGTGGGAGGAGGCCAGTGTTCCGGCCCAGTTCTCCCAGCGTGGGAGCTCAGCGTGGGAGCCTGGGGACTGTGGTCAGCAGCTAATGTCTCTATTGCTTCCAGATTGCCTACAAATGACTACAGAACTTGAGTGTTCAAACCCAACGCTGCGCTTGCATTTGCACTAAAGCAAACATGAAACATGTCCACAGTCTGGTTGTGCTCCTTCTTGGCCGCTGTGTGCCCTGTTTATGTGCCTCCAACACGCTGACTGCCTAGATATGATCCAGCCCAGTGTTTATTTGTTAGGAAATTCAGCCCCCTTCCTGTCTGGATTAGAACTGGGGAAACAGAAAAGTTGTTGGCAAACTGACATAGGCATGTTGAAACCTTGACTTGTCAAGCATGTCATTAAAGGGCAGCTTTATTTCAATCCTCAGATTCAAATCTAATCAAGAAACCCCACACAGATTGGAGAAGCACATTATGTTGGTCAAGGTCTGTTGTAGACATATTTTGCCTCTGAAATGACTTGCGTCTGATTGTGGTCAGATGTTTTTGGTTAGTCATGAGCATCTGTTGCACTTTAGGCAAGTTAAGAGCAACAAAGTGCTGTTTCTTTGTGGCGAGCAGTCTTCATTGTTTGTTGCAAATCTGGTCTCTCCTTCACCCACAGGGACACAAGACATGTGGTGACTCACTCTAGAGCCAGTTGTTTTTTATAGGGTGAGATCTCATTAAGAGAGGGGAAATGAGTGGACAGTGCCTCAGATAAGGTCTTAGGTAGTTGGGTAATTACGATGTGACTGGGTGGAGCAGTAAGTCTGTTGGCTAGCTGGCACCATACCTTCCTGCGGGCAGCATTAGACAGCAGGGCAAAGAGAAGAGGTCACTCTCTGAGAAACTATGTGCTTTTCATGGCTTTCAGTCAAACTTTGCCACCAGAGCCATGTGTGACCTAATGCGGTTCATCAGCTGAGATGACTTCCTTCCCAGCACCACAGCTATGTTCTCTTCTGATGTCCTTAACCATCCTAAATGAAGAAGGACGGGGCACACACGACTCCATGTGTTGGGCAGGGTCAGGCTAACCCGGCCCCTGCTAGGAGAGAAAAACAAGAGAAATTCTCATACAAGTGTTGCCTTTGATCTCAAACTGAGATTGGATTGGATTAGCTCTCTGTGCCCTTTCTCCCTCTCTCTCTCTCTCTCTCTCTCTCTCTCTCTCTCTCTCTCTCTCTCTCCCTAGAGTGCAATGTTTTCATTTGCTGGATACACTGGATATTGGCCAAAACTTGAAGAAACAAGGAGGGTCAGAGTCAGATGGATAGATGTGTTCCAGCACACATGATTGTCAGTCATGCCTGGGTTTGCCTTCTTTTGTGTACATTAATCAAGACTCAGGGTTTGTGTTTGCACATGCATTGCTGATAAGGCATGATTTGAGCTGTATTAGAAGATGTATGACCTGGTGGCGGGTGGTGGAGAAGAGACATGCGTTGATTTATTTCACCTCTGGCCGCTCAGCTTAATTAAAGAGATTACAATGGGACTATAATTACTACAACATCAAGCAGCTAATCTGACTTAATTTATCACAAATGGCTGCCCAGCTGTCCCTGGATAACATTTTACCCTGCAATCTGTTTGCAGTGGCCTGTCAGTTTCATAGATTCTTATCGCTGATTTAATCTAAATCTAGTCAAACGCTGCGCCATGGGGCTGTGTACATTTTGTTTATGTTGTATTACAAGTGAAATTCATGGCCCGTGTCTCAGAAGGGCCCAGACAAAGAATAATGTAATAACATGAGGGTTATGTAGACAAAAGACGAGAGTGATGTTGAGTGTGAGGCCACCAAAGCCAACAGAGGCTTTGGGCTCAGTCCTGCAGGGACCAGGAGTGCTGTCTCCGTGTGTGTTTATGTGTACACACTGGCTACGCCTCTGGGGCAGGATGGGAAGTGAAAGGTCCTGACAGAGGGGTGAGAGGGAGCTATTTGACTGTTTCGTGTACACAGCCAGGCCCCTGCTGGAGCCATGGGAACACAGAGGGGACAGAGAAGTGACGAGCAGAAGCAATAGCAGCAGTAGAAGCAGCTTCATAATGGGGTTTTTTTGCGATTTCACTTTGCTTTACATCTAGGTATGCAGACAATTGTGTTTGTTTTTCACCTATGTTTGTGATGCTGTATCGTTCTGGGAATGTTTTTTCTTTTTTCTGGTCCTCGCTTAATCTCCTCACTGTGGAGGAGCAGCTGTTGTATGATTCTGTCAGTGTTATAATGAGATGATTCTGCTGCTCCTGTATGTGTGGCTGTGTAATATAACACTTGTTTGCCTGTCTGTCTGCCTGACGATTTATTCCAGGGAGATATTCAGCAACTACTGATAGTGGAGGACCCCCAGGCTGCTGCCGACTACTGTGTCAACTATATACCAGACTGTGACTCTCCTCTGCCCTACAACAGCCAGGCCCTGGACACTCAGGAGGTCAGTACTGCCACCAGCAGGGGGTGACACCTACTGGCATACAAACACACACACACACACACACACACATACACACAGACAGACAGACACACACACACACACACACACACACAGACACACATCTTAATACTTACAAGATAGTTGGTCAGTAAACCACCGTGAAATGCAGAGACATGGCCCGTATTCACAGTTTTGTATTAAACCCAGATGCTCTGGCATAGTGATTTATTGTGGAAAGCAGAGGCCTGATTTGCCTTGCTCAATGCCTGGAACACTTTGGAGCTGAGCTTTACAGGGACATGATTGTGAGATCTCATTAGATAAGCTCTGTGCTTCAAATCAAGCCTAAGTAACATGAAGAGCTCAACGCTCCAGTATTCATGTTAAGACACTTGTCAGGTCCTTTTCAGCTGTGTCTGCTAAACTGGGCTTGCAGAAGCCTTTGTTTCACAGCCAACCAATGAAAGATAGTACAAGTATGCATATCAATAGAGCTGTGTGTCCCAGAGACATAACCAAACCCTTGATCACATGATTTACAAGCAGCCAATCCTCTCAGCCAAGAAGGGGTCTGAGCACAGTGCTAATGCATGAGTGTTGGGGAAAGGAGACTTGAGAGGTAGAGACCGAATAAGCCATCATTCAAAGTAGAAGTGTCTCCTTTGAAATGCTGCCAGCAGTGGAGCATCCTTAGGTCAGGTGTTCCTTTGGCAAGGGATACGCAGACACAGACACAGACACACACACACACACACACACACACACACACACACACACACACACACACACACACACACACACACACACACAGCCAGGGGCCTATAAATCAAACAGGATATCATAGCTCTTCCTCTCCTCTGGCTTGCATAGGCAATGGAATCAATCATGGATATGAATTACTGTATATTTCTTTGTGTGTGACAGAGAGAGAGAGAGAGAGAGAGAGAGAGAGAGAGAGGAAAGAAAAGACAGAGAAATAGAAGCAGAGAGATGTGTGTGTGTGTGTGTGTGTGTGTGTGTGTGTTTGTGTGTGTACGGCAGAGATAGAGAAAGAGAGAGAGAGGAAAAGACAGTGAAATCAAAGCAGAGACATATGTGTGTGTGTGTCTGCGTATGGGTGTGCCATGCACATGCGTGCAGTGTGCATGTCCAGTCCCCAATGAAGAGATGGTCCGTTAGCGGTTATGTGAGGCCATTCAGATACTCAGCCAGTTGGCCTTTATAGCACTACAGCTGAGCAGTGAGCTCCATATCCAGACCTTGTCAACATCTGTCACCCCACTGACCTACTTCCCATCATTCTCTCCCACACACTGACCTTGTTTACAAATGGATCTAAATCACGTCATTGATATCTTTCACAGACTGGGCCTTCAGCAACATTCTCAGGCCGAGGCCATTCATATCACTGACAACCAGTGGACATCACTCTGAGGGTTGACACAACACATATTTGCTCACTTGACTGAGTACACTAAGAATTAGCACCTCTGTAGGATCATAGACACAGTGACCCCTGACCTCACGAGCAAATATGTCCTCTCCTTTGACTAAGAGGAATCAACAGTGACTGCTCTGCAACTGTGTGTCCCTCCTCATTTCATGTTTGCTCTAGGTTTTTACCAGCTCAGTGGGAATCACAGCAGGTGACCGACCCTATCAGGGTGTTGCAGTGTTCTCCTTTCCTGTTCCTGGCTATTCCCTATACTGTATTTTTTATTCACATTTTGTTTTTCTTTTCCATCCTCCATCTCTACCCTCACCTATACATTCCCCATTTTCACAAAAGAATTCCCAACTTCAGTCTGATCCCTCGATGCAAAGTGACCAGCCAGATGAACCAAAGCGCTCCAAAAAAGACAGGAAAGGCAAAAAGAACAAAAAGAAGAGGGACAGGGGCTCCAAAGGCAAAGGAAAAGGCAAAGGCAAGGGCAAGAAGGGGTCGAGGAAGAAGAAACACGAGGAGGAGGCTCTTGAGGATGGCTTCCTCAACGTGTCCACCACACTGCCTGAGTATCTGTCCCAAGAGCCCTTCCAGCCCACAGAGTTTCCCGAAATCAAGAACACCCCAGAAGTTGTCGCTGCTACCGAAGCCTTCGACAAGACCTTCATGGAGATGCCAACACATGAACCTGACTCCACAACTGAGGCCCCCACTGTGGTGCCCAGTGCGCTGCCTGAATCCGAGGTTACTGAGGAGGTAGACCAGTTCCCCTCTAGATGCCCCGCCCCCCCCCTCACCCCCCCCCCCCCCCCCCTCAGCTCCACTCCTAACCGAACACTCCCCTACTACCTCCTAACCATAGAGAGCACCTCTTCCCTCTCCAGCTGCTTGTACCACCATCACTAACCAGCACCATCCTAATCATCACCTCCACCAAACCCCTTACGGAAAATACGGAGAATGCATCCTAACCGAGAAACCTTAGATGATCTCAAAATATGACTTACGGCCGTCTTTTGCAGAACATGCAGTAGTACATGCATCCCACACATCTGAAAGTGTGGCATGTATGGTATCTCTCTAAGTGTTTTCCAGCGTGCGGAAATGCTGCAATTCATTCAAGGTGGATATCACGCTTGGATATCCTCTTGATGTTCTGAGACACTGACGTTTCAAATCATCCATATCACTATCCAACGGCAACAAACACGGGTTGTTTCTGTATTTCCCCCTCGAGGTTATCATTTTCTAATTTGCAAAGTCAACTCATTTTTTGTGCTGTAGCTGTCACAGTCGCTGCCACGCTGCCATATGGCTTTGATGTATTCCATCAGCTAATTACACTCCGGCATTATGATTAACTGCACACCTGACAACCTGTATCATGTATAACCAACACATTCCCATAACATCCACCTGTTTTGCTAACATTCATATCATGCAGTACAATGTGAGCCTTGACCTGCAAGCGCTGTGCGCTGATGGGAGGCGCTCAGTGTCTCCTGGTTGAGTTTTGACATGACTGATGTGAGACCGTGTGTTGGCGTGCAGGAGGACAAACCAGTGAAGAATCCAGTGGTGGAGGAGTACGGCGATGACTTCTTCAGTGACCTCTATGACGATCTTTCAGTTTCCACGGTAACAGCGGGCCCCAATGTTACTGAATATGAGGTAGGTTACTGTAAATGCAGGTAGATGTCTTCACCTCAGCAGCTTTGAGTTTCTTTTTTCCTCATTCGGCACAGCTGTTGCTGATGTAGCTTTACATCCATCAACAGATTCTTGAATACGAGGACTACAAGAATGAGACAGAGTCGGAGTACGAAGAGTATGAGGTATACGAGGACGGCTACGGCTTTGCAGAGCGGGAGGGAGCAGAGACGTGGGATGGGGAGGTAAACTGCTCGGCCCTCTGATCTCAAAGTGAACTCACACATCAAGCGAGCTGTGTCTTCAATTGCCTATGTGATTACTTACAATCCAAAGCTTTCATCTGTCTTTCCTCCTCAGGCAAGCCTCAGAGCAGAGAAAGGCCAGAAGGGAGAGCCGGCTATTATTGAACCGGTGAGCTCTTAGTGACATGTAATGAATACAACCTTTAGTTCTTAACGTGGGAATGAGTTGATGCTCTGCTAGTGTGCATCTCATTGTATCTGTGCTTATTCCCAGGGTACGTTAGTGGAAGGACCCCCAGGCCTGCCAGGACCACAGGTAAGCCTAATGATCTCTGCTTCATTAAAGTCACTTTAGATGGTGTATTGCTTCTGTAATTTGACATATTTCTGGCTGAAGCAGGATGTTGGGGCAGGACATAACGTGGGGAGGGACTGTTCAGAAGGGTTCAAAGGTTCAAAAATGCTTTGCACGTGATCTTGAGCTGTCACAAATTCCAGATTCCAGATTCCCAGAAATACACCAGTGTACCATATTGCCACTCATGTCACTTTGAAAGATGTGAAGTTGCAGGTTTTATATGATGGGAGGGGCAGATTGTTGCAATTTTTTGTATGCCTTCTGGCACGCCAAGTAACTACTAAAGATATACTGTTTTCCAGGAAGTAAAAGTAATGGGATTTTGATATAAAACTACAAAACAGGTTTCATTGTGACTTCATGCTACAATGCAGCGGTGTTCATTAATGCTTCTGAGTGCTAACTCTGTGTGTTTCCTCCGCAGGGCCTCTCTGGCCCATCTGGACCAACGGGCCCTCCTGGACCCAGGGGAGACCCCGGTGAATTGGTGAGTGTCCTCCCCTGTGGCTTAGCAACTGGACTTATTGGCCGTGACCTCAGATTGAAATGGGTCCATGGAAACACAATGACCTGGCTCACTGAACTGAACTCTCTGGGCTTCAGGGACAGAGGATGACTCACACGTGTTTGACCTAATTCTATTATTTTCCGTGTGTGAGGGTGTGCATGTGACTGTGTTTGTGCTGTTGTTTGCATTTGTCGCTTCACAGCGGTGGAGTAACTCACTCCCACACACACACTCACACTCTGACAGATGCTCAGTCATTTTCCATGTTGTAGATGTTTTTTATGATGTTGCTCCGCAAAGATGTTGATGGCAGTTTATTACCTTGTAGTGCTCCACTGCTTTGAAACACATCAAATTCAATTACTGTACAAGCTTTCCAGCAATTCAATAGCCATTAACAGCTGAGGTTCAGCCCACACAAATAAAAAACTTTTACAGTACAGTACAGTACAATACAGTACAGTACAGTAGGGGCGGACCAATGGAAGAGTTTTGGATCTGATACTGATATCAGCAACTGAGGAGGAAAATGAACAAATGGAATATATCTACCAATAAAGATTTTCTTTAGTGATTGCATAAAAAATAGATGTCGCCAGAAAAAGTAATTGAGACAAAGGATTACACTGTAGTTTATTTGAATACTAAGATGTATTGTGCCTTCTATCACCCCAGTTGCATACATTTTTGTGTAGGATATATATATTTTTTTAACAATCTAGTGTTCATATAAAGTTTAATTGCAAGTTATGATGTGAAAATTCGATCTGTGAATTACTGTTTTAATATGCTAATACCTCTACACAGCATCACTGAAAGGCACCAGTATCTATCAGGTCCTGTGACTGGTATTGTCAGTTTTATGTGCGGTAGATTCAGAAATAGGCTTTCTGCTGACAGGGAGCTCTGCCTTTGTTCTTGCTGCAGCATGAGACTGTTAAACAGACTAATGTTTGTTTTACCAGTGATTGACACGTAGGAATTAGCTCATGTCTTTAATGCTTTATGTAATGCTTATGGGGACATTACTGTAGGCATATAATGGATTGGGTAGAAAACCATAGGCATGCTGCGTGCACTGCAAAAAATGTCCATCTTAACAATTCATTTAGTCTTGTGTTCAGTCTTATAACAATTACTTTTTTGTAAAACAGATGAACATTTCTACCAACGGGGTGAGATAATTCCACTTGTTTCCAGAGCACCTTCAGTTCTAGAAACAAGTGTCTAATGCTTGATACAAGGCAGAAAAAGGCAGATCACTCCACTAGTAACAAGAAAATTACACTTCAACTTCAATCAAAAGTTGATTTGTATTGGGAAGAAGATAAATTGAGAGAAATCTGACTTTATGACTCAGTGCTGCCTTTAAATGACTTGTTAAGGTGGATATTTTTTGCAGTGCGTAACCAGAATACAAGGTAGAGTGGGAGTGACATGCCCTGTGGAAACAGAGCAAAGGTTGTTTTTACAGTGATTGGATTGCAGGGATGTTTTTCTCTCTGTTTAGACTCACGCACGCACACACACACAATATGTAGCTTATGCTTACCCCCCTCCCCTTTTCTTTTTTCTCAGGGTCCCCCAGGACGTCCTGGTCTAGCTGGGGCTGATGGGATTCCAGGTCCTCCAGGCACCATGTTGATGTTACCAGTACGAATTTAAAACACACACAAACACGCACGCACGCACACACACACACACGCACACACACACACACACGCACACGCACACGCACACGTACACGCACACGCACACGCACAGTATAATCTTCCCCTATCATCTTGTGCTGTTTTGCGTTCTGTCCCAGTGTGGTGCAGTAGCAGCTCCACAAGGGGGAGCTGTGTGATTGAACTTCATTTAAATTTGCTGAGCAATGGGGAATCCTGCAGTGTGAACTGACTCCTCCTTTTTATTTTCACTGCCTCCAGTTCCAGTTTGGGGGTGATGCCCAGAAGGGGCCTGTGGTGTCTGCCCAGGAGGCCCAAGCACAAGCTATCCTGCAACAGACCAAGGTACAGTTCACACAAACTCATACTATGGCGTAATCACACCATTGTGTAGGAACATGTGTGATCAGAGGATGTGGCTAGCTACTGGTATCATCTTCTGTAATGAACAATTCATTGCATGTTGAAAGTCAAAGGCTATCTTCTGCAGTATACACTCACCATCCAGTATTTTTTTCTTCCAGCTGTCATTGAAGGGACCTCCAGGTCCGTTGGGTCTGACAGGGCGACCAGGCCCACTGGTAAGACGCTCCTCTGACCTTAGCCAATTTTGGATCACACCTCAAGGGTTCTTGCAACCTTTAACCTTCCCTTCACAGTCTATCTGAGCAAGCACAAGCTCTGCCTTCTCCTGCTCCCCACGACCTGATCAGTATGCATGCTCGCTATATTCAAATCTCCACTGTTAAATCTGCTCTCAGCATTTATGAATCAAGAATTGAGTTGCAAAGATGAAAAGATATTTAACATGATTTGCTCTTAAGTCATTTTTAACTTGTTTGTTTGGTGTTGAATTTGAGTGAAGGGTTGAGTTGCTCCTGTAAAGCGTGTCATGCTTGGTTTACCTCTTGTCTTTGCGTTGCAGGGTCTTACTGGCCCCACTGGGCTCAAAGGAGACAGCGGAGAGAGCGGTCCTTCTGTAAGACCAGACATTATTTTCACCTCACTACTGTTATCAGCTTCCATCATACCACTCTTTGTCTTTGTCACTCTATTGATTTTCTTTTGTCCCCTTGGCTTCCTTTTTGCACCCCCCCCTCTCTTTTTCTCTCTCTCTCTCTCTCTCTCTCTCTCTCTTTCTCTCTCTCTCTCTCTCTGTCTCTCTCTCTCTCTCTCTCTTCCTCTAACAGGGGCCACGTGGATTACCAGGCCCTGCAGGACACAATGGAAGGGCAGGAAAGAGGGTGAGACATCTTGAGGATTGTGGTTGAACATATTATATATCTAACATTCCACTGGTTTCTACATTGGCAGTGTGTGTATCTTCTTTTAAGAGCATAGAGTGTGTGTGATGCACTGTAAAGCAGAGTCAGTGTTTTGACTTGATGAGTGTGTCCCAGGGGCGGGCAGGAGCAGATGGAGGTCGCGGAGCTCCAGGTGAAACCGGCTCCAAGGTAAGCTCCCTGAGATCTCAATGCACTGCATTGCAGTAGTGATAATCTCATTTAATTGAGCTGCACCAAAAAGCCTTCCAATGAGTTTGTGTGCCAGCTAAATATTCACTGCCTCGCTGCATATTTGGATATTAGTCGGTGCTCATATTTGTGTTAAGGCTACATTTCAAGTTGTTTGGCCGCATTACTGATGTTTGTTGAGATTCCTTGAATTCAGCTTCCTGTCTCCTTCACCACAACAATATCACACAGGAAGTTGTACGATGGCAAACAATCTTAACTTGCAAGTGTAAGCCTTTAGGTATCTAGCAGCCCGCAGCTTATTACATGTATTGACAACGAGGCAACTCAATACCTAACAGCTGCAGGAAGAGCTTAGTAAATAAATCAGCCTCCCCTGATACTGGGTCTGACAGAACAGCAGAGTCTTTATCAGTCCAAGCAGTGTTTTAGCAGACCTACAGCTAATCTGAGAACTCCCTCTCCCTGACAGCAGATGGGAGGCTCCGCCAGGAGAGACTCACAATTCTGCTAATGTTTACACATTACCGTGTGTGTGTGTGTGTGTGATTGTGTGCATGTATATGCGTAGGTGAGTGTTAGCGCCTGTGTGTGTTTGTGTGTGCATTTCAGTGCCTAATGCACTTGCTTCTCTATCTCTTCTCAGGGTGACAGGGGCTTTGACGGCCTGCCAGGTCTCCCGGGAAACAAGGGACACAGAGTGAGTTCGATTTGGTAACTTGACATTGAGAATATGTGTTTATTTACCTCTTCAGACAGTAACATGGCATGCGTGAATGCCTTTACAGATCACATGGCAGATGTGAATTTGCATATTATGATAATGATGATTGTTATGATTTATATGATGACGGTGTACGCTGAAAGGCATCTGCTATAAGCTCATCTGCTGTAAACAGGACAGCCTTTACTATCTGTAGGCTTATGTCTCATGCTTTTTCTCCTAGGGGGACAGAGGAAAGCCTGGTCTTCACGGGCCTGTTGGAGAGCCAGGAGAAAAGGTGAGTGCACAACGCCTTCCAAAATTAACCTGTAATATGGACTACTATGTACTGTACAACCCAGCTGAATAACCATAGCCACCTCACAAATGTCTGGAAAATGCAGATCTTCTGCAGCCGTGCTTCATTTTTCCATGATTTTTCCATGAGGAAAGGTTAAAAGAGAAATCCTATCCATATCAATGGATCTATTCTACAACCATTTACATGGTAAAGTGCCACAGATCAAAGCAGGCTATATTGAAATGCAGTCGTAAACGCCTGAATTTTTAATCCCGCTCTCTATGCTGGCCTGACTTAATTCAGCATCAAGCTATGCAAAAGCTCTGAAAGCTATACAATACATCAGTGACATAGACTTGGAGATATGAAAGATATTTGATAGATGCTCCCTCAAGATGGTATCAATCCATACAGGCAGGCGGGTGAAGTTTGAAAGAGCAGGCTGTGAGTCTTTGCTTGAAGATAATTGAGCCATATCTGTCAAGCAGTTTATTTCTTTAATGAGCTATTTTCATAGATTACATCTGTGGAGATAAAAATGTATCCATGCCTGAGGTTGACTTGGAGAGGTGCAGGAGATTGTGTGCTGTTAGTGTGTTGAATCTGTTGCCTTCTTTTTTATTTCAGGGTTCTGATGGACCTGTGGGGCCAAGAGGGCAGTCGGGCGAACCTGTGAGTAACCACATCTCTCTCTCTCTCTCTCTCTCCCTCTCTCTCTCACACACACACACACACACTCTCTCTCTCTCTCTCTCTTACACACACACGCACACACACACACCACAGTACAGCTCTACATGTTGTGTTCTCAGGGAGGCATCGATGGCGAAGCCTCTTGGTGGAAACTGCTCAGTGGTGTTCTGGAGGAAACTTTTCTTTGTGCAGCTTCACAGAAACAAGAGATTTCCCTGACAAACCCTTGGGGATTCTTAAATCACTGGATTTTTGCTCCAACTAAAGTTGGAGCCAAAAACTTGTAGAAATACTTACAGAAGTGCTAAATTCTAGTGCACTTACACACACTTAACACATGCATATTTTACACAAGTACAGTACAAAAAAACAGGAATTGTCTGAGGTAAAAGGGCGATCAGATCTAATCAGTGCAATACCGCCACAATGATCACTGAATATATAAATAGAGAAAGGGTTGCTGGGAAAAAAAAATGTGTGTAGCTAAAATATAAAGATATGCACTTGCAAAGCATGTTAGCACATATCCAAATTCTATCTTGCAGATTGTTACTGGAGCTTGCCTCTGGATCTTTGAGAGACCACATGGGTCTGAAAAGCACCTTTGAAGAATCTCTCATTTTTACAGTGTTTGTCTGTGGTGAGCACTGGCTGATTGGCTATGACTCACATTCTATCTTTCTCCCAGCAGGTGAGGATGAGACTCAGTGGGGTTCTGTCCCTCTAAATGGATCACCCAGTGCAGGGAGAAATAGAGTGCTATATAAGACACGTTAGGAGGGCTGTGTTAAACTACAAAGACACAGGCAAGGAGAGGAGTTGGCTGTTTTGATGAGAGAGAGAGAGAGAGGGAGCGACGGGAAAAGCGAGACAGAGAGGGAGAAAGACAAACGTGAGAGAAATTTGGTCGGTGGTGAAAGAGATAAGAGAGATGGAGAGAGCGAAGAGAGAGACGGCGAGGGTTGAGATAAAATCCTGGCCTGAATGATTATATTTCCATATCAATCACTTCCCAGGAGATCACAGATGTGGCTTTGGAACAGGTGGCTTGGCCAGCCTACAAAGAGGGAGGCTGACAAAAACAGAACACACAAACACACTCTCACAAGCACAGGCTAGCACAGTCTCCCTGGCTATCACACACAAACACACACCAAAATTCTCTCTCGCTCTCTCTCTCTCTCCCTCTCTAGTTCTGATTTGTTTTTTAGTATTCCACGCTCGCTCCTCCTCATCATGAATGCAGGTTAGCTGTTGACTGTTTGCTGTGTTTTGTCTCCAGGGTGCGCGGGGTCTTGTTGGGCCGAGGGGGCCGCCTGGCCCACCTGGCCAAGCGGTAAGTCAACATCGTCCCGATTAAAGGATAAGTGCCATTCAGTCTATTCAGCTCTATAAAAGGCTCTCTAGTCTATGGGATGATTAACATGCCCGCGATGATAAACAACCAGTTTCTCTTTTTTCATTTCATCAGATTTCTGCATTGAATTGATGTTTTCTTGTGTGTGTGTGCCTTCCTCTCAGGGTATTCGTGGAATTGATGGAGTTCAAGGGTCAAAGGGCAACCTGGTCAGTCCTGTTACCTTCATTATCCCATTATCTCATTACCATAACTACCATTACATAACACTGATGACTACAATGTGTGGGCAACATATGTTAAAAGGGATATGGACATGTGAAATTAGAGTGGATTGTAATTGCTTAAAAGTGAACCCAGCTGTCTCACGAACCTGTTCACCAGTCGTGGGATGAGGCCTGTATGACCAGGGTCATGTGACATGGCATGCGACATGAGGCAGAGTGTGTGACAATCGGTGTTTCTTTTTCCTAGGGTCCACCCGGAGAGATCGGGCCCCCGGGTCAACAAGGAAATCCAGGAGTACAGGTACACTACTGACACAACATATACTGTCCATGTGACACTTAATCCATAGGGTACACATTCTGTACACACACACACACACACACACACACACACACACACACACACACTATCTCTCTCTCTCTCTCTCTCTCTCTCTCTCTCTCTCTCAATGATTTAAAGCAGAGTTAAGTCAAGTCAAGTTTATTTATACAGCCCTTTATCACAAGCATGTCTCAAAGGGCTTTACATACCATATCATATACATGCTATATATCATACTACAGTTAATCATATTTCCAGTATGTCAGCATTCCCTCTAACCCCCAAACCCACACAAACACATCCGTACACACATCGATTCTTACATACATACCTACTGTACCTACACATACACACAGGCTCCGGTAAGCCTGTTCTCCAGCTCTGTGATACTTAACCTGATTGATGTTTTGTTCTGGTCCAGGGCTTGTCTGGTCCTCAGGGTCCCATCGGATTACCAGGAGAGAAGGTAGGTAGCGCGTCTCTCACTTAATTTCAGAATTAAAGCTGCGACCTCGTGACCCCTGTCATCACATCCCCGGGGGAGGCCGGCTGAGCAGAACAGCGTGACCCAGCCACTTCTGGCTCCCGTTCAGACGAGACGGGGCTAGACAGGAAATCAATACCCAAGAAACACACACTGGAACATAGCAGGCACTAGGGAACGGACTGGGCCGGTCCGCGTCATGAGGCTAGACTGATAAAGGAAATAAAAACTGAACACGGTCATGAATATGTTCAGTGTAGGCACAGCAAAGTAGGAAATGCGGTCTCTTAGGGATGAGATGAGGCGTTATTCTGGATCTGAAGCTCGGTCCTCTGTGAGATTCCAGTATTGATGCCTCTGTCTGTCCAACGCAGGGTCCCCAGGGGAAAACTGGCATGCAGGGACTACCTGGCATTGACGGCCCTCCTGTAAGTACACACACACACATACACTGTACGCATACACATACGTGAGCACACACACACACACACACGCACATACATATCCGTACACATACTCATACACATAGATAGACATTCACATACACTTACACTGATACATACACATATCTGTATGTATACTGTACACATATACACACACTCACATACACACACACATACTGTACACATGCACATATGGTACACATACACATACTGTATACACACACACACACACACACACACACATACACGCATACTGTATATATGCAAGAAACCAAGTAGTTAGTTAATCAATAGTAATAGTCAAGAGAATTATCTTTGCCAGCCTGCACCTCCTCTTGTTGACCAGTAGGGGGAAACAGGAGGCATTTCTGGAAGTGATCCAATGCAGTATGTCATTTAGAGAAGAATGAGAAATCTTCTTACAATGAGTCTCCTCTGATCCCCAAGGCTTAATCTTAGATTGCAGTCAGACACGTTTGAATGACTTCTACTTTATGCTGCTGGTATTGTCCTGCAAGGCTTTGTGATACACAATAATGTTTTCACGCTGCTTTGTTCTCAATGCCGCTGGGTTTCCCCCCTGTTTTCATTGTTTGACTGCATTTAGATATTTCCCTCTAGGAGTCATGTGATAATGATGTATGTATAGCGGTGCTAAGTCAGTCTAATGCCTCTTTTTTCTGCACCAGGGTCACCCAGGAAGAGAGGGCCCCGCGGGAGAGAAAGGCCTCCAAGTGAGTAACTGTACTTAGGCTTTTGTATCGCAGTGTTCATGATGTGTCACATCACTCCCCTTTTTGTCATATTCAATTATTAAAATTGTAATATCATCCTGTTTCTAGTCATCTCCATCCTAAGATACCATTCATGCAGACTATTGTCATTGTGCAGTCACTCACATTAAGCAACAATTATGCTCACTCACATCATTATCATCATCATTGTATTCCTACGATGTCATCATCCTCATTGTACAAGAGCATTAGCCCATTAGAGTCAGCGGCATGCGCTCATCAGCATCATCCGCTTTGTCTGTTTGAGGACGCTTACCCACAATAAAGGACAGGACACATTAAATAAACACAATGCTTATTCATATCTGCTCAGAGCAATGCGTTTTCACAGGCTGCTGCTTGCTCAGACTGAGGAATACTGTCGTTCTGTCTTTTTTTCCCACGCAGGGTCAAGCTGGCGCCCAGGGGCCTGTTGGGTACCCAGGAACCCGCGGAGTCAAGGTGAGACATAAACACTATTGTGATCACGGGTCTAATGTCCACTCAGATCCTTATTCCCTCAGACGTTTCGGTCTCTGCGTCTGTCTACCTGTGATGGACAAGCTGTTTGAGTCTATGACTGACAGGTGACAGGTGGAGGGAAAACACCTTGGTTCTCGAGGGGACCGTTAACAGCAGAGTGAGGAACATTTGACGGACAGGGGAAATGTCGGTGTCAGATGAGAGCAGAGCTGTGTGTGAGTGTGTGTGTGTGTGTGTGTGTGTGTGTGTGTGTGTGTGTGGTGAAATCCATTTTGGCTGAATTCATTTTTGACATTGGGGAATATTTTGTGTGTTTGGTCACATTCACACGGCTGGTCCTCTGCCTGGCAGTCTGGCTCAACGCCTTCGAGGGAAAGCCTGATTTTGTTGGCAATCATTAGTATGAAATGCATGTAAGGTCAATAACTGCTCAATAGCTGAGCAATGTCAGGTCAAGAGTAAATCAATACACACTTATAAATCATTCTCAGTGTTTTAGGTTCAGGTATTTCTTGAAATAGAGACAAGCAGTGATTTTTTTATGTGATATCCAGGGTCTTGGTTTTCCTGAGAGGAGGCCTATCAATGCTGTTGGATTCTCACTAAATGAACTGTTTTCTCCTCCTTTTTGCAGGGAGCAGATGGAGTTAGAGGCCTAAAGGGGAGCAAAGGAGAGAAGGTGAGTAAAATAGATTTTGTATAATGCTTGAAGAATAGCATCAATTTATTCTATTGCTTGTTGTCACATTGCTGATAATGTATTTTAGGTTATTTGCATAGTAATGGCATAGTCGGATAGACAGATAGGACACTTGGCAGATGGTAATATAATGATGGAATGAATCGGAGAAGAGCTGCCATTAGACATCTCATCACCCGCTCGTCTCTGCATCACAGGGTGAAGATGGCTTCCCCGGGTTCAAAGGTGACATGGGCCTCAAGGGAGACAGGGTGAGAGTTCATTCAGATCACAACAATGGCCTCCTAACCATTTTCTCTCACTCAATCTCTATAAGAAATATGTTGACCAGGGGTAATATTGTGATTTCCCTTCCGCTCTCGCTCCTGTCTGTAGGGTGACAACGGAGCTACAGGTTCCCGTGGAGAGGATGGACCAGAGGGGCCGAAGGGCCAGGGAGGACCCCTGGGAGATCTTGGAGCTGCTGGCACAGCTGGCGAGAAGGTACAGTACACTAATACTAGACTACATTACAAGACTGGGTTGGGACACAAAGGTGGAGGAGCCAGGAGGATCAAAATAAGCCTCCAAATTATGAGAAAATTGGTATCTAAAGCTACTACAGTATGTTGCTAAAGCCTTGCCAAGTCCTCGCAATGTGAGTTAGGCTACAAAACGGGTTCATTTTGTCAAATTAGTTTTGGGTTGCAGGAAAATTGCTTTCTTCTAAAATTTGGGTCCCCAGAAAGAAAGTTTGAAAACCACTGCAATACTGAGCGTATTGCAATTTGAGGCTCTTACAGTTTCATCTAAGCATTTAGCTGATGCTCTTATTCACACTGCAAAAAAATCCCCATCTTAACAAGTCATTTAGTCTATTATTGAGTCCTAAAATTGTAATTTTCTTAAAACAAGTGAAAAAATCTGCCAACAGGGTTTGATAATTTCACTTGTTTCCAATGCAAATCAACTGGCTTCAAGAATTTTGTAGAATCAAGTTTCATTTTCTTGATAGTAGTGCAGAGATCTTCCTTATTCTGACTTTCAAGCTATTGACACTCATTTCTAGAAAATTCCTGAAACAAGTGAAACTGCATTGGAAAGTTAGTGGAGTTACAGTATCTCACCTCACTGACAGAATTTTCTCTTGATTTAAGAAAAATAAGATTTGAAGACTGAATATGAGACTAAATGACATGTTAAGATAGATGTTTCTTGCAGTGCAACGAGTGAGCAGATAGGGGTTCAGTGTCTTGCTCAAGGACACTTCAGCAGGAGGCACATTGGCTGTTGCAAGGATTGAACCTGCAACATTCTAGTTTCGGCCCACTCTAACACCTAGGACACACTGCCACCCAACCAGCGGTTATGTTTATGCATTTACTCTTTCTGTTGTCTCTGTATGCATTCGTTTTAGAGATCTCCTGCTGCTGATACATGATGAAAATCTTACATGCACTTCATGCTCATTCTTCATTCTTCTTTAGTTCATTTCTTCTCCTTCTCTTCACCTGTCTCTCTGTAGGGTAAACTTGGTGTACCAGGGTTGCCAGGATACCCAGGAAGACAAGGGCCTAAGGTGATTAACATTGATGAGCTATTACGATCTGCTAATGTGTCCTCTGGTTCCTTTATCAGAGCTTTAAACAGAAAGATGTGTGTCTTTGGCTGGGCTGTTTCCTGTCTGATTAAAAATAAAGGATGATAAATGTCTGATTAAAAAAAGGCTATTTTATTAATAGTTCATTAGTGACATCAATTCATTAAGTGTTGATGAATGGTGTATTTAAGGCTGTGTTGGGCTCGTGGATTAGATTTGCTTTAATTCGATACAGTGGTTAATTATACGTTAATGAGACATTGGGGTTGATGTGTGATGAATTGAAGGCTGTGGCTGATTAACCTCTGCGTCCGTCTCCAGGGATCACTTGGCTTCCCTGGTGCGGCCGGGGTCTCAGGAGAGAAAGGACGAAGGGTGAGGACCAATTTGACATTTCCATCTACATTATATTGCGACTACTTCAGAATGTGGGAACTGTGCTGTACAATATGAACTAATGTACAACGCATACGTGATAATTGAGCAATAAATAACTGTGAACCTTTACATTGCAGGGCCCAGCCGGTCAGTCGGGGCCTGGGGGCCAGAGAGGTCCTAATGTGAGTATAGACGCCATATTTGTGCTTACTGTATAAACCTCTACTGTCTCTCAGCTTTTGCTTAATTAGACACCATCAGTTTCCCACAAGTTGTGGGAGTGTGGCACGGTGTTACATCATTTGCAGCGTTCTCTCATCACCTGTCGTCTATCTTCCACCTCCAGATGAGTTATGTATGTGCTAATCAGCCTGTTGTTTGTTTTCCAATAGGGAGCCCGAGGGGGGAGAGGGGCGAGGGGGCCCACTGGAAAGCCCGGAGACAAGGTGAGCTTAGGCTAGTGCACACACACACACACACACACACACACACAGACACACACACAGACATAGACAAAGACACACAGACACAGGTACACACACGTATACAGACGCACATAAACACACACATACACCTACACACCTGGCTGTCTCATAAAGTATGGATGAACGCACCGACCGAGTTGGAACTGGTTGCCGTTCACTTCTAGATGACAGGCCATCTGGTGCAGTGAGAAGCTTCTGTCTGGCAGGGGATGCTACAGTTTACATTCTCTACTTCAAAGACCATCTTGGGAAAGCTAAAGATTTGTTGGCGAGGAGAAAACTAAAAATGGATGAGTGGCCTAGGTTCTGATACAGTAACTGTGTTTTTATTCCTCAATTTTCTCTGCTGCCTGGTCCACCTGTCAGGGCTCTGCTGGACACGACGGCCCTTCAGGAACCCCCGGAGAACAGGTAAACGTCTGTTTGATGTCCAGCACAGCACAGTGTCTAAACAGGAGCATAACTCTAAAAACTGATGCTTAGACAAAAAATATATATATATATCTTGCCGTCCCAGATACAATCTCATAAGATAGTATTGGACAAGCACTGGAAAATACGATTTCGGGTTTCAGTTTTGACAATCTGTGTTATTACTTTCCAGGGCCCCCAAGGGCCACAGGGAAGGAATGGCGAAACAGGACCTAAAGGGCCTAATGTAAGTGGGTTAAAATGTGTGGTGTCCACTCTGTAATTTAACCATACTCATTTCTACTACATCCCACATTTTATGCTCACCTTTGGTCTTTGTTACATTGATGTGAGACAATGCTTCCATTTTCAGGGCCCCGCAGGAAAAGACGGATTACCAGGTCATCCAGGCCAGAGAGGGGAACCAGTGAGTCACATTTAAACTCAATAGAGCCATATAAAAGAGTATATAACATTTGTTCTTTCTTTCTCTTCATCATCCAAATATAAGGCGCGACACACACCACAGCAAAAGTCAACATGGCCTGTATATATCACCAAAGCAAACCAGTCAGGCGCTGTGGCTTCAGTGTTGAATTATTGAAGTACCAGGCAGAGTGCAAGCTGAGAGGCCAATACCAAATTCAATAAAAAAAGAAACTTGCCTGCTGTACACAGATAACAGCCTCTGTGTTTCTTACTGGCTCCGGCTCAACTCTTAGCTGTGGGTCACGAACTCACTTGTCTTTTTTTATTCCTCAGGGCTTCCAAGGCAAGACCGGCCCCCCCGGACCCACGGGTGTTGTTGGACCACAGGTTAGAGCATCAGCCAATAATATAGTGATTAGTTGGTTCATAAACACACAATTATGGTTATTTCAGGCAGCATGTATTTCACATTATTGTTATTTAATATAGGGAGTAATTGATGTTCTGACCGTGCTGTGTTCTTTGGTGGGTGTTAGGGTAAATCTGGTGAGACGGGGCCAACTGGAGATAGAGGCCATCCAGGGTCGCCGGGACCACCTGGGGAGCAGGGTTTACCCGGAGCCGCTGGAAAGGAGGGAACCAAGGTGCGCGGTTTTCATCAGAGTGTCAGAATCATAATCACTTATCAGCATTGCCTTATTATTGTTGTATTAGATAAGACCCAAAGACTCTCTCAGCTGTGCCTGAATATCTTATCTTATCTCCTGGGTCTCATCCTCTCCCCTAATTTGCTAATAAATAACAGAGGAAACCTCGCGGTGCTGAGTGTATTATGGCTCATAAAAGATGAATGTTCCCTCTTGGTGTGACTTGCTGGTCGGTGTGATTTATGACTGCATAAAGGCCTGCTGTCTGCTGGCTACTTGCCTCATATCTAATCGTATGCGCATGTGTGTCTGTGTATGTGTGTCTGTATGCGTGTGTGTGTATGTATGTGTGTGACTTCTAGGGAGACCCAGGTCCGTCGGGAGTCTCAGGGAAGAGTGGCCCCGCTGGGCTCCGAGGCTTCAGAGGGAGCAGAGGCACCCCTGGGGCCATGGTAACACAAAGCTCCATACGTCCCACCTCCTCGCCTTCACCCTCTGTCCACTTCAAATCCTCCTGAAATGTGTAGCTTCCATTAGCATAGCATTGAGACTGGAAAGCAGTAAGAGTCGCTGTGCTAATGAATCCATGTATGATGAATGTATGTTGTTGCTGTGTCTCTCCAGGGTCCTGCAGGTCTGAAGGGAGGTGAGGGCCCAACCGGTGTTGCAGGAGCACTTGTAAGTCTAATTTTGTCGAATTGCATTATTTATTTTTTTTCCAGCCTTCCTTCTGCCTCTATGTCATATAGGATACTAGGACATATAGAGTGGGGAGGCTGTTTCCATGGTGATCATCGTGACCACTGCACTAAATCAAAGAGTGAATCATGTGACGTGCTCACCTCTTTTCTCTGTTTCCTCTTGTTTCCAGGGAGCCACTGGAGAGCGGGGCCCTGCTGGGCCAGCTGGCGCTATTGGCCAGCCTGGACGGCCCGGCGGCGTGGGTCCTGCTGGGCCGATGGGAGAGAAAGGCGAACCAGTAAGATTTGGAACATTGCTAATTTAGTTTCTTAGGCAACACTGTCCACTTATAGACACATGCTGTACCATCACCTCCCATCACTTGGTAATAAACAGCATGTGCTCTCGCTTCGGTATGCGTCATTATGAGACAGAGAGCAGGAGAGAGAGAGAGAGAGAGAGAGAGAGAGAGAATGTGATCAAGCTTGCTCTCTTGGGTGTTAGTTTCCTTCCTGGTATTATACATTAATCAATGTGTCATGTTGCTATATGAGGATAATAAGTATTGTGGCAGTTGCTAGATGTGTGCTGTTTTCACATCTGTCCCCCAGGGAGAGAAGGGCCCCGTAGGGCCTGCTGGACATGACGGGGAACAGGGACCTGTAGGGCTGCCAGGGGCCGCAGGACCTCCAGGGCCTCCAGGAGAGGACGGAGACAAGGTAGTTACACTGGAGAGCTAGCATGGACTGCACACACTGCTGTAAAGTGCTAGGTGTTTGGACT
This sequence comes from Centroberyx gerrardi, assembly GCF_048128805.1. NCBI lineage: Eukaryota > Metazoa > Chordata > Actinopteri > Beryciformes > Berycidae > Centroberyx > Centroberyx gerrardi. The sequence goes on from NC_136003.1 coordinate 21,548,814, forward strand.
CATTTGTCTATCTGTGGTTTTATGATGTCTGTGTGTGTGTGTGTGTGTGTGTGTGTGTGTGTGTGTGTCCATAGGGAGAAACAGGAGGACCAGGCCAGAAGGGCAGCAAGGGAGACAAAGGAGAAGCTGTGAGTTTCAATTTTATGTGATTAATCCTAACATCACATCATTACCTTGCATCACCAGGAGGTAGAGGACAAATTGGCTTATAATTGGTTCAGGATAATTCAGAGTAATAACTGTTTGTGTGCACAGTACGCCTGCTGGTGTAATGAGCTGATGGCACGAGGCAAGTCGTTCCTCCGGTGAATGAGTTAACGTGTATTGAGCTGTTCCTCTGCTCCTGCAGGGCCCCCCAGGATCCCACGGAAGTCAAGGACCTGTGGGCCAGCCAGGACCAACAGTAGGTTAACTCAGAGTGTATCACCTGCAAATGGTGACAAGTCAGTTTGGTTTGAGCATATTGCAGTGTGTATCGTGCTGACCTGTCTGTGTGTGTGTGTGTGTGTGTGTGTGTGTTTCAGGGTGTAGATGGAGAGTCTGGGCCTCGCGGGCAGCAGGGCATGTACGGGGCCAAAGGAGATGAAGGAGCCAGGGGCTTCAAGGGGGCCACCGGGCCTGCTGGACTACAGGTAAGAATTCCCCTTGCCTTCCTAAGATTGACTGTATCTCCACAGCCCATCTCTAATCTTACATACACATATATAATTTAGTGTATATCTCTCCTCCTGTCTATGCCTGAACCTAACCGTATCTGGATTTGCAGGGAATGCCAGGCCCACCAGGGGAGAAGGGAGAGAGTGGACATGTTGGTCTGATGGTGAGTACTGGCCAGCATTCTCAGTACATTCAGCACTCATCTTGAGTCCAGCGTCGGTCTCAAGTCTGCTCTCGAGTCCAATTTTCTGACATCTTGGACTTGACTCGGACTTGTCTTGGTCTCCACTACTATTGGATATCGACATGACTTTTTCCTGCTTATCTAAAAGTGTTCAAAGATTCATTTTTCTCCACCTGGTCCACCTTTGTTATTTTCCCCCCAGCACTACAAAAAATTCAAGGGATTATACCTCTGCATCGCATGTAACGATCCTCAAACATCTATGCATTGATTAGTCAAAATCCTATATGCGTTATTTAGTTGGATGTTGAGGGTTACGGTACAGAGTTCCTGAAGATAGATCTACATCTCTGTTCATCCTTAGGAAACTCCTTAAGCATTATTTCACATTTGGAAAGACATATACACTGTTTATTGCCTATTTTGGCCGAGGTTTTGAATAGGACTTGATTTGCTCTGGTCTCGGTCTTCACTTGGTCTCGACCCCCTTTGGACCTGGTCCTAATTGACTTGGACTCGACTAAGGTGGTCTTGACTGCAGTCCTGCACTTGCTATCACTCTGCTCGCTGTACATTAAGGTCTGCCTATTGGAGTGTTTTCGACCCAAGTACCTCGGTGCATCTATTCATTGCGTGACGGACGGACCCAAGTATTTCTCCAAGGCTGAGCGGCGATCGCTTTACAAAATAGACCATGACTTGATGAGCAAGAGAGGGGAGGCCGGAGTATGAAGAGGTCCTGTACGAAAAAAAAAAAAAGGAAGGAAAAGAGAAAAAGAGGGAGAGTGACAGAAAGGAGGCAGCGGAGCGATGGAGTGCAAGGAAGAGGCGGGGCGCTGATTGTGAGCAGGAAGACGGTGTGACAGCTGCTAATCAGATTAGCCCCAGCCTTGGCTGTCTAATGAGCATCCTCCTTTGTGACAGTCATCTCACAACGCTGTCAACCATGAACACACGCTCAACAAGATTCTCTGTAGCCCCTCTTCTCCACAGCCAGATTAGGGAGGGAACGCATCAAAACGGAACCAAAACAAAAGAGAGAGAGAGAGAGCGAGCAGGAGAGAGAGAGAAAGAGAGAGAGCGAGAGATGCTGAGAACTCTGTGGGGAAGCTTCATTCATGTGCGAGTGTGTGAGTGTTGCGGATCACAGAATTCTCTCCTCTAATGCGTGAGTATCTCTCCGCCAGAAGGATATGTGTTTCCTCTAGTTCCTTGCTGTCTCTCTCTCTCTCTCTCTCTCTCTCTCTCTCTCTCTCTCTCTCTCTCTGGGCAGATTGTCTGTCTTTCTGTCTCGGTGTCTTTACAACACAAGGCTCTCTCCGAGACTTCAGAGCGTTTCCGAGCTCAACATCTGCTCGGCTCAGACTGGAGTCGAGCACAGTTAGGATTAATTGCTCGGCGTTCTCTCGAGGTGCACAGAAGAGTCAAATCACGCTTCAGTGTTCTCGTTTTCACTGTGGCTGAGAGAATATGGTCTTACAACTCACAGGCTAGAGGTTCCTTATTGAGGCTAGAGAGAGAATAAGTGAGAGAGAGAGAGAGAGAGAGAGAGGGGAGGAGGGGAGCGACAGGAAATCAGAGGCTGTGTCATATTGAGGGTAATGACCTGTCTGGACGTCTTCATCATCTCACTATGATAATGATACTGGGGCCATTGCATGAGCTATCCACCATGGACTGCTTTATAACTCACATTTAATTTACGAGGCACCAGCCAACCTTTAGCTCACATTGTGTGTGTATTTGTGTGTGTGTGTGTGTGTGTGTGTGTGTGTGTGTGCGTGTTTATGAGGTCCTAATGAAAACATTTCATTTCTCTCTCCACAGGGTCCTCCAGGGCAGCACGGCCCACGAGGCCCGCAGGGGCCCATCGGTGGAGAGGTAGAGTGCAGCATGGCTCCATAGCTTATTTTACTATTTCTTTATCACGCATTTGGAATGAGAGATGGGCATCCTTATAGTAATAACACACCCACACACTGGGCAGCAGGAGGGTGTGGTGGGGAGGGGGACCAGCCTTCAGTCAGAGTGCTCAGGTTCAGTCCCTCTGATCACACATCTACTCTAATTTCCTCACATTACAAACTATAGGCTACAATGATTATAGTCACCTATGGAAGAAAAGAAAACAACAACACAAAAATGGCAGCTATGGTTGTAATGTGCCAAGTTTATTGGTACTGTAGTATTGCGGTAATGCAGAAGATTTTTAAGTTTTTTCTTTATAGTTTTGCTTTAGAAAAAAGTGTCACGGAGGCTGAACTAATTTTCCATATCCCTTCTGTCAGAAGAAAACCTTGTACAGTATCTCCAAAAAATGTCAGGAATTAAGAAAGATAATCTGATTTACACCCATGGAATTTTGAAATTATGATGAATTTTGAGAAGATGATGTAAATGGTCAATTAGAGTAGACCTACACTCCCCCAGAAGCACCAATAATGGAGTTACAATGTTTTCACATGACAGCAGCAGCATGCCTTTTCATATCAATGTTATAATGAAAATATCATAGTGTGTCAGCATCATGGCAGTTGCATTGCTATGCCTGCCTCATTTTGGACTGAAGAACACTGCCACGCAATACACAATATTGTGTGAAACTGAACCACAGCTCGTCTTTACACACCACTGATGCATTGTATTTTCCAGCCCCTCTTCGCTACACGCACAGTCTCTTGGTTTGAAACCAAACCAACTTCCTGCTTCAGACCCTCTGCTGCTTTTGAAACTTGAATTATTAAATAGTATTAGGATATAATCCCAGGGAGAGAGTTATATTTACCGCTCTATGAATCATTAAGGAGTATTAGACTATCATCCCGGAGAGGCGGTTATATTTACCTCTAGTAATGGCCGTCTCTCCGCAGCCTCTCACACCGGTCAATTATTCAGCAGTGAGACACACCGGTGCTCCGCCAGAGGAAGCGTGGAGACACAGGGGTGCAGAGATGGTGGGATCCATAAATGGATTGATACAGGAATAGAGGGAGAGCGAGAAGTGTGGTGGGATGGCATGAGAGGAGAGCAGCTGACAGCAGGGAGTTCAGTAATAGTGCTCCGCTGTACTCGGCTCTCATATTTGTGCACTCTACCGAAGACATGCTTTTACTGGGTTTGTCTCAAGATGCGCGGCACAATATACTGACATGCATGCATGCACACACGCACACACACACACACACACGCACAAACAAACAAACAAACAGTGAAAGAGAGAAAGAGAGGCGAAATAGCATACACCCCCACTGTGCGATACTATCCACGTAGCAAACCTGACACTCAATATTTTCTCCTTGTGTTGTGATAATTCTGTTCCAGTTTCAGCTCTCTGTGAGCAGAACTGCTGACAAACAAAAAAAAAAAATAAATACTGCACCGAGAACTGGATTTTCAAAAAATCAAATGAATATTTCAAGCCTGCCTGTGTTTTATGATATTTCGGTTCAAGCTGTTCTCTCTCTCTCCTCGTGCCACAGGGCCCACCTGGAATGACTGGCGGAGTCGGTCAGCCCGGACTTGTTGGAGAGAAGGTCAGCATTTGCCATTAGAAATAGTATGCTGGTGTGTGTCGGGAGTGTGTGTGTGTTTTGCTGTCTTACCCGGTGTGTCTTCTCTCGCAGGGTGAGGACGGAGAAGCTGGAGACCCGGGGCAAGTCGGAGAAACCGGCGCCGCTGTGAGTCGCATTTCCTCTCTCTCTCTCTCTTTCCTGTCTCGATCGACTTCTCCCTTTCCCAGTTTTCTCTCTTCCCCCTTCCAACCGCGGTCTTGTCTTTTGCTGTGGCCCCAGGGTGGTAAAGGCGAGTTGGGGGAGAAGGGCGACTCCGGCCCTCCGGGTGCCGCTGGGCCTCCAGGAGCCAGAGGAACACCAGGGGAGGACGGACCCAAAGGCAACCCTGTGAGTCTCCCTCTATCTGGGCCACTTCCAGGTCCAGGTCCTTGGCCTGGTTGTCAGGTCGGTCGGTGTGTCAATGTGATGCTGCACATGAACCTGGTCTCTAACTAGCTCCTGTTACCTATAGGGCCCCATTGGATTCCCTGGAGATTCAGGACCCACTGGGGAAGCTGGCATCAACGTGAGTTGTGTTTTCTAGTAACTGATATATAATTTTATTTATAATCGTTCATGTACAATTTTGATTTGTTCATGTACAATGCCTCCTGTTAATTATTTTTCCACATTCCATGTTTTGTCCAGGGAGTGGATGGTGGACCAGGGGCTAAAGGAGACAACGGAGAAACTGGCAAAGCAGTGAGCAGTAATTTTTTACATCGGCTCATATGTAAAAACAGCAGTATCTCTTGTATGCTTAGCTGAAGTCTTTGTTCTCTGTCACATAGTGAGAGCTTTTACTTATTCATCATCATGGCTAGGCTTTGTGCTCAGTGTCTCACTGACTGGGAATGTGTTTCTCTTTCAACTTTAACCCTTTGTTCGGTTCTCTGCAGGGACCCCCAGGAGCCTCTGGAGAGCCAGGCCCTTCAGGCCCCCCAGGGCGGAGGGTGAGTATGCTTATCTATGTGTGTTTGCATTTGTGTGCGTGCGTGTGCATGCATATGCAGATTAATAAGGCTCATTTTAAAGCATCTTATCCATGAGCTCTAAACCTCTTTCCTACACCCAGGGTCACCTAGGAGCCGCAGGAAAAGAAGGGAAGCAAGGAATGAAGGGAGCCAAGGTAAAGATGAGGAATCGCACTGAGCTTACAAGTGTCTGTGGAGCCTCTCAACCAAACCTAGCTGTACTATTTGGTTCCTAACACCTTGCTGTCTGTCTCGCTCCCTCTGTTCTGCAGGGGGGGACAGGCACAGAAGGTCTGGTGGGGAAGACAGGCCCAGTGGGACCCCAAGGACACCCAGGGAACCCTGGTCCAGAAGGGCTCAGAGGCATCCCAGGTCCAGCGGTCAGTACACACTCCAACACACTCTCTCACCATGGATCTGTGCATAGTCTGAAGCTGGGTATGGGTCTACAGCTGAACCTAGAACCTGGTCTAGAACCTGTGTTAAAGGAACCCCAGACAAGGTTCAACATTTTGACAATATTAGGTTGTGTTTGTGGCTCTGCACCTTTCACTCAGTCTAACATACTGTGAGCAGATCTCAGATTCATTCGCTTTGTTTATTCTCCAGGGTGAGCAAGGGTTAAATGGGCCACCAGGACAGACCGGACCCCCAGGACCACTAGTAAGACCTTTATGTTTGACTGATAATGAAGCCTAACAAATGAGAGGAAGCGTGTTTTAGCTCCAATGTTATATTTCAGGACCCAAACCCAACCCTATGAAACCATATTTTTCATACAGCATCTGCCTCATTGATGTGACCCACTAATGCAGTTACTGTAACACTGTTGACAGGGACCATCAGGACTCCCAGGATTGAAAGGAGACCATGGAAATAAGGGAGAAAAAGTGAGTGTCACATCGGTTCAGCCCTTGACGGATACTGAGAGTACCAACTGTAATAGTCCACAGCGTGGGAAACGATGGTGATGAAGCGTGTTTCTCTCCGCAGGGTCATGGTGGGTTGATCGGCCTGATCGGCCCCCCGGGAGAACACGGAGAGAAGGGAGACAGAGGCCTGCCAGGGAACCAGGGCACACAAGGATCTAAAGGAGATGGGGTACATGTGACTGCATCATTATAATGCATCTGATATACAGTTATGCACATCAGACAGAGAGTGGTTTGTTTGTATAATAACAAGGCGTGCTTGTCCTCATTCTGTAGGGTGTGGTTGGCTCTCCTGGTCCCACCGGTCCACCAGGACCACCTGGACTGTCCGTAAGTGACTCCCATGCTTTTCTGCTTACATATACATACAGCATTCATTTGGTTACCATATTGCGTTCGGGTCCTTCGATATCTCCGACTGAGAAAGGTGTTTTCGTAGGCCAACCTACCGTTTGCCTCATCTAAATACGCCGATACAGAAAAGCAAGACTTTCTTTTAAATTCAGGAAACAAACGCTGAAACGAAAGCTAATATCACACTCATGAATGGCACTAAGTGACGCTGCAGCTTTCATGACTGATGCTTTTACTTTTATTATCCCATTTACTTTAGCTTGTTCATTTCATGATCGCTAAGAAATTAATTGGCCTACCATGAGTAGCTAGGCTGCTTATGCAGATCACATAAGAGGCAAATTGAAGCCAAGTTTCATTTGAATATGAAAACATGGCTTAATAGGTAGGTTATGATAAAGCTTTTAAGCTGAATGGCCCCAGCATTGAGCGATGCTCAAATGAATAAGAAATGGATGAATAGACTATTTCGTGCAGCTTGGATGAAAAAACACAACTCAACTGACGTCTCCATACACTTTGAGAGTTAACTGTTTAATTGCCTTTTCGGGGATCTAGGTCTGGAATCCAGCATATCTAGGAGCTGTATATCAAAATCCCTAACAATCTAAACCAGATAATGGTTTTATTCTGCAACCAATTTTTAAATGATAGTGTAGTGCAAATGATAGATCTAAACATTCTTCACAGGGCCTGAACGTATGAAGCTTGTAGGACCTGATGTTGGACCTTAATCCTTAAAGATAGATGTTACTTACTGCAGTACAAGTAAATCTTTTCAACTACACTATATTCATTCCTGAAGGACAAGGATCCTGCAGGTATACAACATACTGCAGCAAAACACATATTAAGTGCATCTTGGCAAGAGATAGAGGCAAGAAAGGAAAGAAGGCTTTGAGACTTGCTGTGGACTTTTTTTTTTTTATGTGGCAAACGGTTGAACTGCTAACCTTCAAATGTGTCAATCAAAGTTTGACAACAATCAGAAGGCAAAATATGTCATTCTGGAGGGATCAAAGGTACTTTTGAACTACCAAACACATGGTAGCTGTTGAGGAAAAAGTTCTGGAGTCAGAGGTTCGTCTTACTTGAGTATATATTTATTAAAAGGGGTCTCATGAGAGGAAGAGATGTACACAGCACATAGGCTACATACACTTCTTCAAAGGAGAATAGATTTGAGCTGGTCTTTATGTATCTTCCAAGGACGCACAGAATGTGCTGACATGGGAACAGGTCACAGAAAAGGGTTACAGCATCATATGTTATGTCTTAGTTTAGAGAATCTACAGATAGTCTGGGACATCCAGGAGCCACTTGTGACAAGAGACCTCTGGCCTAGTAAGTTATGGCCCAAAGGTTACAGTGAGGTAACCATTCATCATGAAACAGTGCATTCCCCGATGGAGACCAGTTAAGCTGTTACATGTATGTTAAATTTTCTTCCACAGTAGCCAAACACAAAAACTGATTTGATTGATCGATTACATTTGATGAATACTTAAAAGAATATTTAAAGGATTTAGATCTTAGGGTTACTAGTCATTGCTACCCACTACTGAAAGTGATAATATTGGCCATAACCTGTCCTGTACCGAAGTGGAAGCATGGTTTTACAATGATTAACTGATTATCCTTTTGCAATATTTACTGTAGTAAACACACAGTAATGTCAACTCTACGCTGTAAAATTTGACCATTTATCTAGATTTGTTTTTATAGCTTTTATGCTTTTTATCGCTCACTCTCCTCCTCTCTTCTCTCAGGGCGCAGTCGGTGAGAAAGGATCGAAGGGAGACGAGGTGAGTCCAGTAATCTTTCTTATTTCTACATTGCCATTCCTGTACACACGCTCCAGCCTCGCTAGCAGCTGTGAGGAACATATGCTGGCGAAAAGAGAGAGAGTGTGTGTGTGTTGTCTTAAATGTACCATGCTTCATAATCATAATGCTCTACTGTGTTTACCGCATGTCTTTGGGAGTAAAAGCTTGCTGTACAGCCACGCTTGCCTTGTGTGTGATTTTTCCAGTGGGCCCTTTTAATAGGATTTGGTTCTGGTGTGTGTGATGTTATAAAAACCACTATAGTGTGTCTTGAGAGCCAGGGCTTTGACCACAGAGTGCTGATGCACATAGCTGGATAATCCTATAAAGCAGCAACCATATCTGCCTGGATAAAGCAGGGATTTAGCCAACTGGTGTGAGAGAGGCTCCAGGTGAGAGGATGATTGACACAGAGTTTTGTCCTCTCCTATTCTCCAGGGTGCCACTGGTCTCCAAGGAGATACAGGCCCTGCTGGCCCCCCTGGATCCCCGGTAAGTACCTCCCGATTATCCACGTCATGGTCTTCTCTGTGCCAGTTTCATCCTCTTCCTTCCCATCTCACATCCTGCTCACCTGTCCCTGCCACCTCCACCTCCAGGGCCCCCCTGCGACGATGGTCCAGCCGCTGCCTATCCGGGAGGGCAGGAGGAAGAGGAGAAGGCACTCGGATCGGGCGGGAGGATCGGCCCCACCCAGAGAGGAGGACATGGAGCTAGAGATGGAGGAGTTCCTCCAGGGAGACCAGCCTCTGGAGGACGCCGAGGGCATGGAGGAGGTCTTTGCCTCCCTTACTTCCATGAAAACCGAGGTGGAGCTGATGAGGAGGCCCCTGGGTACCTTTGAGAGCCCCGCCCGCACCTGCAAGGAGCTCATGATGGTCCAGCCTGACTACAAAGACGGTCAGCAAAGAGATTGCTTCATGATGGATCTGTATTACTCCCTTTTTAAAGTCAGATCTTATCCAAGAAATAATTTTCCAATGTACAAACTCATGAAGTCAAAATACAGTTTATCTTTTCACCCATGTTGTCATCATGTTATCCTAGATGTGTCCATCATGCTTTCCTCTGGTGCTTGATTGATGTGTTCTCTCTTTGTAGGCGACTACTGGATAGATCCTAACCAAGGCTGTAACCGTGACTCCATCAAGGTCTACTGTAACTTCACGGCCGACGGAGAGACCTGTCTCTACCCTGACAAGAGGATTGAGATGGTAAGTCTCCAATCTCCCGCTGTCAGCCCTTACAAAGCTGACCTCGTCATATTACAGCAGAGCCCAAATCACAGGCTATATCCCTTGAGCCTAAAATTCTACTTAACATCATCCCTCTCTCCTTCTGTGTGTCTAGGTGAAATTAGCAGCATGGAACAAAGAGAAGCCAGGAAGCTGGTACAGCCAATACAGGAAAGGCAAGCAGGTAGAAAAAAAATCAACCCTTACCTCCTACCATTAATCTCAGCAGCATCCAAATGTCAGGCAGTCTTTTTCAGCTAAATTACTCATCCTAATTGAGAGCATTTGAATGATATTCATGCATATGATTGAGCTGAGAGCGCGGACGGGAGTGTGCTCATGTGAGTGTGCTTGTCAGCGTGTGAGCATGCATGTGTGTATGTCCATCCATGTGCACATGCGTGCATGTGAATGTTTGTATGTATTTGAAATTCTGCTCACTGTATAATTAAGCATTAACCTATGAGACCATGTGCAATGAGAGAGTGCTGGCTTGATATTGCCAGCAGTTGCTTTCAGCAGTCAGGATGACTCACACAAAGCCATTGGCAGCTGTGTCTCACTGACTAGCATTCAGAGCAGCAGGCTCAGAGCACTGGCCTTTCATGTGTACCTGATCAGAGGTCTCATAACCCACTCAGATAATCACAGAGCTGCCAGCACAATTGCAATTCACTGACTCTCTCACAACGGGTCCGTGAGTTTGCTTGGACATTTTTTCTTTCCTTCTTATTCTCTCTCGCTTTACTTTCCCTGTTGGAACTGCTGTTCCAAATCTACAGGAAACTTGTCTTAACCTTTTCAACCCTCGCTTACCTAAATTCATTCGTGAACATGAGCCGGGAGATTTGCAATTGAGAGACAAGGTCGACGGAAATAGAATCGGAACTCTTATTTATCTGATGCACGGATTGTAGGCTCAGACCTGTTTTTCTGCCACTGTGCAGCTTTTTCTCTTCGACAAAGATTGTGTCTAGGGGTCATGATGTTTGGCATTATCTTTGTTCTGGTGTGATGTGACACGTGACTGCAGAATTAATAATGACTCTCTGCCCATGTTGTACCCTGATACCCATATGTCTGTGTCATCCAGTTCACCTATAGTGACAGGGATGGGAACCCGGTACATGTGGTCCAGCTGACCTTCCTGAAACTACTGAGTGCCACGGCCAAGCAGAGCTTCACCTACACCTGCCAGAACTCCGCAGGCTGGTTTGACAGCGCCTCCCGCTCCTACCAGCATGCCCTGCGCTTCCGGGGCAGCAATGATGAGGAGCTGACCCAAGCCAAGAGCCCCTTCATCCACCCCCTGCATGATGGATGCCAGGTCAGTGCTAGGACGTGCCAGAGAGAGGGACTAGCTGGCCAAATAGGAATTAGTCTTAATGAAGCTAATGTGTTTATCAATTGTGTTGCTGCTGTCAGCCGGTGCTTGATTCAATAAGGTTTTACAGATGGTAGCCATCAGATCATTGGCTCATGTGCACACAGGGATTTAGGCCAGAGCTAGTTATCTAGATGAGGCAGAGCAGATTCTAACAATGGTTTTAATTTTTCTCTTGCAGTTCCGGAAAGGTCAGGAAAGGACTGTTCTAGAGATTGACTCCCCCTCAGCAGAGCTGCTCCCTCTCATAGATGTGGCTCCTGCAGACTTTGGCAACAGCAACCAAAAGTTTGGCTTCCAAGTTGGACCAGTATGCTTCAACGGTTAACATCTTACCGACCACACAAAAAATGACCTTCACAGCAAGTTTTCAATGAAAGAAACTGGACTTTACCGCTACCCAAAGCAATATTTATTATATATGTTCATATATGTGGTGGGTTTGTGGTATATTTTTTAAGACTCTTCAACAGCTAGTGCCAACGCTAGATTCCCTGGCTCTACAACGATAAGAAGAATGGCAAGTACAGGACGAGCAACAGCAGGAACAAAGCACATATACCAAAGGGAAATGTTTCAGTTAGATATATTTAATTTTAAGTGTTTTTGTTTTCTTTTTTTCTCTCACTGTTTGAGTGTGCTGTAATTGGACCCTCTAGAGTTACGAGGACTGCACCACTTGACAATGACCACTTTAAAACGACAGATGGATCCCTCCGATTGAGGAAAGGAATAGTCTGTCATTCTGTGGTACGGGTCAGTTGAGTGGGACTTTAAAGGCCTTGGATGCAAATTAGTTGCTACCTAACGGATTACCATGACTGGGACAGAATAAGCCGGAGACACTGTCATAATCATTTGCATGCTCCGATTTCACAATAATGACAGTTGCTTAGCTGTTGTGAACTAGTCTAGCATATTAATTCCACACAGGCACCATAATTAATTTCCCTGTGTGCAGGAATGATAAATTGTCCCTTTTACCCTTCAACTGCAGTTTGCTCAGTGAATGACCTTGATTAGTATTCAATAGGCGTCGCTAGTTATTGAACCCGACACTTACTTGAACGGATAAGGTTGTTTCCTTTATTGAACTGCTTCCCTCCATCGGCTTGATAATAAGCATTTTGAGCCCTCCATGTTTCCACAGACTGCAGTACTGTATGTGTCAGCCTTACACCCCTTCTACTGTGGTATATACTTGCTATGACAGACCTCAACGGCTAGGTTGGGGATATTTCAGGGCGAGAATGAGATTAAGAACATGCTGATTTAGCACAGCGCTCTCTAGTCTTCACTGTATTCCTTTGTATCAAGAGACATTTCACGCATCTCTTGAAAGCATTTTGTACCCTAGTCCGCCCCAGTCGAAGCAATGTTTTTTGTTTTTTATTTTGTTCATATGATGAAATCTGGACCGTATATTTTGCTGTTCGTTTTGACATGTTATGCTCTTCTGTGGTGCTAAAGATGATTCCGTTATTTTGGTGTCACCGTGTTTGTGTGTCTCTGTGGGCAGGATCACAGGACTAGGGAGGGGGGAGAGTTATTGGTCCTTCAACAGCAGTACTTGCCGGGTAAGAAACGCCCTAATAGACAGGGGAGTTAGTCTACTGTGTTTTTTGCACATCTTCTCCGGCTGATTGTGCCAATTTCACATGGCCAGTGAAAGGAGGCTTAGGGACAGTTCATTTTTAGAGCAATGCGGCTGATCGTAGCTTTAACAAATGGAACACCTTAACGCTCTGCCTACCTTCTCCAACCTAAACAGTAGACTATATCCAGAGTGTGTAATTTAGCAATTCACTCCTGCTGCTTCTTAGTATTTAAACATTCCAGTAATTAACTCCTCTCCTCCAGCCCCATCCTGCCCGGCCCCTCCTGTGTATAGTGTTCGTTGTACTAATTTTATATACTGTACAGTTATTCTAAGGACTTGAGTATGAGTAATAACCTGTTGCCTGAATGAAAAACAAATGTACTTGTGGAAAATTGAGACGTGAGAATAAAACAAAGAAGAAAGCGCGCTGTTTTTTCTCCCCAGAATCTACCGGTGGGGTAGAGTAAAGTCTATGCGCACGTGGCTCGTCTGCAGTGTCCACTCAGAGTGTAATAGACAAACAAGGCTCTTCATTACCGACCAGTTTTGCAACATTCACTCAACAAGCCTGCAATCAACATCCCCACACAGCAGATGTAATCAACTCTGATTCGCTCCCCAGTTCATTTATTTCAATTAGCTTATGTTTCATTCCTCAAGAGGGAAGTAGAGAGGAGACAGAGGCAAAGGGAAGGATGGAGGGATGGATGGAGAGAGCGAGGGAGGCGGGCGCTAATGAAATGGCTGAGGATAAGGAACACAGCCGTGGAGATTTGGTCTGTTCACTGGAGATAGCAAGAGCTGTGTGGATGTGTGTATTTGTCTGTATGTGTGTGTGTGTGTGTGTGTGTGTGTGTGTGTGTGTGTGTGTGAGAGAGAGAGAGAGAGAGAGAGAGAGATGGAAAGACAGAGAAAGTCAGACAGAAAGAGAGAGACAGAGAGAAATGGTATACACACCCTCCATTGCAATGTCTTATGACTATCTTGTTCTCAGCCAATCTCTGGCTTTGTGTCTAAAACAAGCAATTCTATCTGTCCCCTTCACATAAACTCTCTCTCTCTCTCTCTCTCTCTCTCTCTCTCTGTCTCTTTCTCTCTCTCTCTCTCTCTCATGCACTCTCTTTCTCTCTCTCTCTCCCTACCTATCTCTCTATCTCTTTTGCTAACACAAACACACACACAATAATTGCTTTTTGTCCTATTCAATGCACACGCGCGTGCGCACACACACTCACACATGCACGCACAAAGGCCTATTCTCTCTCACACATCAAAGTACAAGGCGCTCATCCCCTTTGGGGCCTATTGTTCAAGGTTAGCGTCAATGGCAGAATAAAGGTTACCGTGTATTTTTTTCTCCTTTCTGCTCTCTTCCACTCAATTGAATTTTAACCACAGTAAGCTCTTGACCAGGAAAGGTCATCCGTTGCCACTGCCTCAGAATAATGATCAAGCAAAAGAGCATCATGACCGTCAATAGAGTATTCCCACAGTAGTGTGCCCTTTTCTCTTCCTCACATTCTGCCCTCTAGTACCCATCGCTACTATTGTGACTTTGCATCTCCAAGGTCCTGTATTCTGTATTTTCTCCGTTTAGGTCTGAATCTACACAACATAGCATCACTGTAGTACTATGTACAATTAGTCTCTCTGTTGAGAGCTGAATATCTTTATGATAGAATTAGACCAATATCCAAGAATAAACGCTCATGAATGAATCATCAAACATGGAAATCATTTGAAAACTATCAATGCACAGAGCTCTCACTGCACAGAAATAAAATGCCTTGAGTCGAGCAATGAGAAGAGTTAGCCAACTAATTCTAGGGCTCAACTCAGTGAAGCCCACAAAGCCTCAGGACAGCCACCAGTTAATCTGGCCAAACCAAATTATAACCAAACAACAAGAAAAATATTAATCACTTTGGAGACGAGTAACAAATCCCCAGAGTCTAAGAATGTTTTGGACCCTAAACAGACAGCAAACAAAGCCAGATTATCTGAAAAACAAGAAAAAAAAGAGAAAATCCATGCCAAAATACAGTCTGCTCCCTTGGAATTGCACTTGAGAAAATTAGTATTTCATGTTCACAAATATAAACATAAATATTCAACAATACTGAAAAATGGAAACACATTATCAATAAAAAAACAAAATCCTAAAAATTATTTAATAAATTGTTTTATGATTGTTTAATTCAGGGGTTCCTTAACTCTCTCTCACTCTCTCACTCTTTCACTCTCCAGTGAGATATGATACCCTTATATTATATTATTATGATGATATTATAAAAAAATATTTTGCCTCTTTGGGCACCCATAAACCTAAACCATATGAGTTGTTCTGAATTTTTTTATCAAGGTCCCAGCCGATCTGATGTCAGAGCAGCAATTTCAGCCTAAAAAAAGGCTGAGATCTGATTAGACTTAGTCTCATAGAACCTGTAATCTGTATACCTGCTGACTATATGACAAATAATCAGGGAATAGATTTTTCAGTGTGTTTTCAGCATTTGCAGGTTTGACCCCCACTTCTTCCCCTTATTATTTCATGCTCTTTTGGTAATGTCCTTGTCATATATGTGAATGTTGAGAATGCATGAATGAGAAGAAATGACGATTATTAGAAGACATGTTTCACTATAAAGCATTATCACCACGATTCTATTTTTGCAATAGAAATTAGGCTGATACATTGAGTGAATGATTGCTTAGTTACACTTACTTACTGATAGACTACTTTATTATTTAAACTTTTACTATACCATTATTGCTGTTATTCAGTTTTAAAACGAACCATTGTCAGAATTGTTTGTGTGTATTGTTGTGACTTTTGCATTTTATACTAGCAAAGCCTATTTGAATTTTGAATTTTTCAACTGAACTCAAAACATTGCTGTGTTCTGTATTATCTTCATTGAGAGCAGGTTCTCTGCAAGACATCATTGCTGTAATACTCTGTATTGTCTTTAATGCGAGCTGGGATAGGATTGTTGTACTATCTTTGTAGTATCTGCTGTATCTTGTATCTCCCTTGCTGCATCTATAGGGTGACATACTGTATCTGACCCACTCTGATCTGCGAAAGTTATCTGTACCTTCTGATGTAGAATATCTGTGCCCACCTCTACCGTACAGATCTACAGATCTCTGTTGCTGTGATCTTTGGGTTTACTGTTAGGCTGATGCTGTGTTCTGTGCTGCGCTGCTGCACATTGCTGTGGCATCACAGATGTGAGCAGAGTTGTGGGTCTGCCTTGATGAGCGAGTTTCTCCTCTCTTAGGCCCAGGAGTACTTTAGTGTGCCCCATAGGCAGTGAGATCCTTAGTCGCTGCATAGTGGTAACGAGATCGTCTCTCTCACTCCCTCGCTCTCTCTCTGTTCTCTCTTATCTCTCTCTCTCTTGCTCTCTCTCTGTCTCTTCTCACATCTCTGTCTCATTACTCTGGAGCTGAAAATGTTAGAGATGTTCCTCTCTCGTTTGTCGGACTGTCTGTCTCTCTCCCTCTGCTCTCTCTCTCTCTCTTTCTAGTTTTCCCTGCCCCCAGCTTTCCCCTCTACGAGGTGACATTGATTCTAACTAAGCTGAACGTGTCACCAAGTCACAGTGAGAAATGAACAAATTAAACAGACGTTCAGATTAATGAGAGAGAGTCGACGGGAATATCTACATTTCCGGGTGAACAGGGACACTCCCTTGGTCTCTCCCCGTCCTACCAGATCTGGATGTTGTGTCACAGCGGATAACAGCAAACATTATTTTCCACACCAGTGTGTGTGTGAGTGTGTGTGTGTGAGTGTGTGTGCTTGAGTGCGGTTTAGCGTCTTGTACTGTAGAAGTGGCAGGGAATAACTTCATGTCTAGTGCGTGTGCATATGCGCGCTCCTTTATGTGTGGGCGTGTACTTGTGTGTGTGTGTATGTGAATGCATGAGCAGTTGTGGCTGAGCCGATGCACACTTATTAGTGTGCATGTGAGCGCCTCTCCTGCCAGGTCCCATCCACAGCTCCTTTATCTCAGGAAGGGGGTGGGGGACGCATTTTCGCAGATGCCTTTTCCATCAAAAGCGGTTATCGACAAAGCTAACATTAGTAAAGCAGTTCGAAAAAATGAGTTGAAGGCGAGGCAGAGCAATAGAATTCCCTGGGCGAGTGGACAAAGAGCCCAAGGCCCTGTGTGTCTGAGAGGGTGTCAGATGATTATCTGGCAGACAGAGCCCAGATTCAAACGCACAGCTTGAGACACACACACACACCCCTCCCACACACACACACACACACACACACATACACCCACACACCCTTCTTCTAATCTGCCGTCTGCTGCAACTCTCAGTGTCCGCCACTGCCACTGCCACTGGCGTGTCATCCTCACTTAATTTAGTCCTCGGTAAAAGGAGGACTCAGTCGTCTCCCAGCTCCCTTAGAGAGCTGAGGTAATCAGCAGTGTCTTATTAACTAAAAAGGGTGAGAGACAGAGAGAGAGACAGAATGAGAGAGAGAGAGAGAGAGAGAGAGAGAGAGAGAGAGACAGAGAGAGTGTGTGTCATTCATTACATTGGCTTGTGTTGTATGAATCACTCAGGCCAATTTTAACATGCACACAGCTGTTCATAAATCCAAGGCAGACAGCGCTAATGAACAAACCGACCCCCGATCAGGAGCTCAAACAAATCAGGAGGAATAGTCGCAGGGGATCTCTGTGTGTGGGGTGTTTGTGTCTGTGTGTGTGATTCTGTAAATTTGTGTGTGAGAGAGAGAGACAGAGAGGGAGAGAGAGACAAGAGAGAGAGAGCAAGAGAGAAAGAGAGAACTACATGACCCCATCGCTCAATAGAGATGATTTTTCCCATAAATCAGAGGAGGCAGGGAGGGGGGTGAGAGAGAAAGAGAGAGAGAGAGAGACAGAGACTGAGTGATTCAGCTATGGTAGTACACTGGCTCAGATCTCAGTTGAAAAGTCAGGGAAACTAATCGTTTCCATTCACCTCTATATGAGTCTGGCTGCTCTCCTCTGTGGTCCTGAATACAAAGAAAGTCTCCCTCTGTCACCCCTTCCACACACCCCCACCCCCCTCCTCCGCCCCCTCTCTGGATGATCAATGCACCCCGTCCTGTATCAGTTCCTGTACCAGCGCCGACAGGGTTGTTATTCTATCACAGGGAATCAGACGTGGCAGCATTTCATGGGCACCTGGACACTTTTCATAAATCTTGCAACACAGAGCTGAACTGCAGCGGAGGCAGAGCTCTTTGTGTGACAGAGCAGGAAAGAATCGGTGCTTGAGAGCCTCATTTAGTCTGAAGAGAGATACAGACAAAATATCGTGTTTGAGATGTGAAGGTGCTGAAGCTCGTATAACGGCAGTCTCAGATAGGAATATGTTTTCTGTCACTTGAACAAAATTGCCAATGTAGCGTAATCTCTGTACTTATACCAACAAAATGGATAAGGCGTAGTAATCAATAACCTCACTGGTATGGGATGAAGTGCATGCTTTTCTCTCCACTGTCTTGTCAGCGCAACTCACACCGTTTGAATTATGCTTTCATATGTTTCACAGTAATGGGTACAATTGGGTCTGACTCTGCTGCTCTTCAATAATTCAGTGCCAACCTGAGACATGAAGCAATATTCTGAATCTGCAATCGGGAATTATTCCTGCAGCCACTCGTTTTTTCTGTCTGTCTTTCTCTCTGACTCTCTCTCTCTCTCTCTCTCTCTCTCTCTCTCTCTCTCTCTCTCTCTCTCTCACTAGTTCTCTTTATTTTATACTGTTATTGGACAGAGCAGTTTGAAACATCTTTCTCTCTCTCTGTCTCTCTCTCTCTCACTAGTTTTCTCTTTATTTTGTACTGTATATGATTAGACATAGCAGCCTGAAACACCCATGCCCTCTCTCTCTCTCTCTCTCTCTCTCTCTCTCTCTTTCGCAGACACACACACACACACACACACGCACACACACACACACACACACACACACACACACACACACACACACACACAGGGTATAGTCAAACTAAATCAAACAGCAGAAAACACCAACCTTAAATTCCCACTGCAGTAAAATGTTCTGGTGGCTCTGTCTCTTGGTGGAGGGTGAGCTTCCTGGCAAACTCTGAGAGAGTTAGGCAGGCTCCATCACTAATAATCTATCACATTAATCTATCACCACTACTATGTTTCCATAGCCATTACGAGAGGTCACTTTCATTCTGCGATGAATTCCTTTCTTGATGGAAGCAGTGTCTCCCAGGATAATTCCTCAATCAACGAGACACCACGGGTTTGAAGAGTATGTCCATGCTAGCTATCTGCCAAGGCCTTCTCAAAAAGATTATCATCCCTAATCACTATAGGAGATGGTGTATCAATGGTGTATTATGCAGTGTAATGACAGGACCAAGAAGATCACTTAAAACTATCATGCTCGTACTAATAAGCTCTGATCCATTCCTCTAGGATGGACCAATAACATGGCAGAAAAAACAGGCCTATATTAGTATAAAGCCTCCATCACTGAGAAGAGTTTTGATGCTGGTGTGTTTCTTTTTCTTTGACTATCTTCCATGCTGTGCAGCACAAACAGAGGTCTTTAGTTAAAACCCCAGTTCTCTACCCATTTCCTCTAGGACACATCACACGACCATTTCTAGTCAAGTCCCATATGCATGACTGTTTATCCATCAGATGAAAGTGCTGGGATGCACTGATCTACCGCTTTGCTGGCTGAATAAACCAGAACCTAGTGTTTTATGTCTCTGTTAAAACCGCTAGGCTTCAATTTGAATTCTATTGAAGATGCAGGCTCCACCGAGGCTCTGCGTGTGTTTTAAACATCTGCGCATGCACACGTGTGTAGCTTCATGTTCACGTCGTAAATGTATATGTCCGTGCGGCTACGTGCGTTTGTGTGTGTGTGTGTGTGTGTGTGTGTGAGAGAGAGAGAGAGAGTGTGAGTGTGTGTGTGTTGATATGTGTGCCTATGCTGCTGTAGAGCTAATGAGAGACTAGGGGTTTCAGGGTTTCAGGTGCTGGTGCTTTGAGAAAGGAGGTGAGTGACAGGGCTCATGAATAGTGATGGCCGACAGCTGCTCATTAACCAAGAGACTGTCTGTCAGCCAGCAGACTGGAACGGCAGCCCTGCCCCTATGTGTACACACGCACACACACACACACACATACTTGCACATACGCACACAGGCATGGGGATCACACACACACAAGCCCATGCAGTTGCGCCCACAACCATGTACGCACACACACACACACACACAGATCATATCCCCTTCATCTGGTTCCCCTGTGCCCACTCTGAAGCGAGGGCCAATCTTGCCGTTCCCCCTGGCGGCATGAGCAGAGTGTCACCTGTGCGCTCGCAGCACTCCCACTAGGGCAGGACCCTCGCTGAATATGGAAAGACCTGCCAGATGTAAATTCTGAATGAAGCTCACAGTGCAAAAGGTACAAAAGGCGAAGGCTAGCTCAGCGCCCACAGCTAAAGCGATATCCGCTGTTTAAGCGCTCACATCCTCTCGTGTTTAAGGAACGTCTGACACCTTTATTGGCTGCCTGCCTTTCATTTTGACAACGTGAAAAGAAAAGTTATACTTCTGACGCAAGGTGACCCAGATATGTTTGTGTGCGTATGTGTGTGTGTGTGTGTGTGTGTGTGTGTGTGTTTCTGTAGATTTGTGTTGTTTCATGTTGCACTTCAAAAAATAGTTTTTTTCCTGTTTGAAATTGCATAAATAGTCTGCAAGCCAATGTAGTGATGGATTCCAGGAACAGCTAATGTCAAAGGACAACAGTTGATGTAGTCAGATTCTTGTTAAAGGGGTATTCAGTAATCTATGACCTCTATGAGTGACCAGTAGGAACTGCAACACAGGCAGAACTTGTGTCCTCCTACATAAGTCTCTGCTACAGCCCCCACCCCCATCCTGTCCCCTTGAGCTACAGTAGCCTGTGCATGACACAAACAATAAATGGTCACATTTTCACATTATAGATGAGTAAAGTAGCTACAGAGCAGGGCTCCAACAGAAATGTCTAGTGAAGAGGTAATAATAATAATACTTTATCATTTGCTTTTTTGGCTTGAGAACAAGGCTTTTTAGCCTTCATAGCTGAAATGTCTTGCTTACTTGTCCTTCAGTGCTGAGCGGTTGACAATGTGTGGAAAAAGGAATTCATGGAGAGTAGAAGAGGAGATTAGGAGTGTCTTAGGACCACAGTGGAGTTTTTGTTCCAAAACAGAAAGGTCTGAGTTTTGAAGCCAGAAATCTCAGCACCTGAGATTTGAAATAATTGTTGAGTCATTCCTACTCATCAACAACTCTCAAAAACTCTCAACCCTCCACAGATATATTATAGTCATTTTGTACTATTGGACAGCAAACAAACTGACTGTTTAAACAGGTACAGATTCTGTAAAGTTTTACAGCACATTTGTGGTGATGATAGACCTAATCACCAACTTATTAGGCGCTCGGAAGGAGCACCTCTATAAGAGCTCTGTGTGTTAGTTCGTTTGTGCATTCATGTATAACACTTTTTGCGCTGGTCACTGCTCAGGGGAATTATGGTATGCACAGAACCCTAACAGACAAGCCACACTGCAAGCATTTTTTCTAGATGCCACACCGCCTCCATTCATTTTCATTGAGAAGCTGCTAACTGCTTGTGCAGAGCATGATGGGGTAGCTGACAGCGCAGCAAGCGGGCGGTGTGGTGGGAAAAGTTGAACTTGAACCGCGAGTCGGGAGAAAAACGTGGCGCAGTAACCAATCAGATTTCAGCTTAAGATCCACAGTGTAAATTTCCCCCATTTGTGGTATCTCAATAGATAAACCGCTGCAGCAACAGCAACAATTTATTTTTAACCATGGCAGAGAACAACAAAAAATACTCTTACCTTCATTTTATATTTAATGCTATCCCATCAAAAATCAAGTGAAAGTGCATGTGATATGCCCTGCCACTTTTTTGTCTATCTCGGCCATCAGAGCCCTGGATTAAGGGAAATAGAGCGAGCGCTTCTACACAGGTGGAAGTCAAACAAGCATCAACCCACTGGAGGCTGGTGTGCAGAATATCCACATACCAGGAAGTAGCTCATGGTTTTGTAACTGTAAGTCAATGCATGAATTAATTACACCAACACTGTGCTACCGCAGCACTTTGGTGTTAACAAGTGGAGTTTTTAAAGTCAACGCAGTTTCACTCAGTCTGATCATGCCGCCCCCACCCCTCCACCCCTCCACCCGAGCACCTAGAAAGCGCTAGCACACTTGTTTGAATGTGATTTCAGCTCTCTGGCTCCCTAGTTGATCAGCTGCCTTCATCTTCTCTATGGAGAATACAGTAATATTAGGCTACTTGGCTTGCTAGTTAATGTTAGCAACTGAACCATTACAGTTTATACTGTAGCAGATTACATACATACATAGAAACACTGCTTATATAACAATGTGCTTTATTATAATTTACATTAGGGCCTATGTGTTGTCTTAATATGATCATAAAAAGATTTAACTGTATCGCTATATACATAACTATAGCAGCAGTCCATATAAACTATTAGAAAACAGAAATAGGTTCTCCTGTCATTTGACTTCACCAAAACTCATTTGCCTGCAAAGAGGATTATGGGAGATTGCAGCTAAGGTGCGAAGATTTATTGTTTGAGTTAAATTTTCACAATAATACAACTTTTACTTCATTTTATTAATTATATCCTGCTAAATAAAGAACAAATTAGATTTGTACAAAATTACTTTTACCATACCATGATGAAGTTTTATAGCATCCAGGTATAGAAAAATTAAGTCTTTCTTCTACTCTCTGATGCCAACTTGATATTTGATGTTAGTTTCAGAGACTTTTCAGACCTCGCCGCTGTTTTTATTTCCAAACGGTGACTAGCCCTAAGTCCAAAACCTAACCTAACCCTAACCCTAACCCTACACCTAAAACTAAACCCCTTAACAACCTAACCCTAACCCTAACCCCTCTTTGCTGCCACATGGGGCTTTGCGTGGACGGCTGCGTCTGATGACATGCGTCCATGCCTTGTCGGTGGCTCTCAACTCCTGCCCTGTATCAATCAGAGGTGGCGGAGAGCCATGGAATAGCTTTTCCCAATCCTAAACCTAACCCTAAACCTAATCTAGCGATTTTGCTGACAATTGGAAAAAATGTTAACATGTTTACTCCTAAGGTATTTGGCAGCACATTAGTACAGCTGATGCTGATTTGCACTACTTGCTTGTCTAATCCAATGAGGTCTGATGATGACAGCAGTTATTACACACAGCATAGCCCCGCCCCCCCCACCCCAGAGCGAGGGGCTGTAGGAAATATATTCATATGCAAATTCATTTATGACATCATCTGGTGACTTCTATAGACTTTTTGAGCAGCCGATAGCTGCTTTCCTTGAAAGAGAATTGGCAACACTGCTTCCAGTTGCCCTGGATGAATTTGACTCCTGAAGACCACAGTGCCTTTATTTTAAACCATAATAAATTATCACTTTAATGAAAAACATCCAGTTGGTTGTGGAATATCTTGTTTTAAAATGTGTCACCTACTGTACTTAAAGCAAACTCCAATTTTTTTTCAAAGCAAGGACCAGTGAGCAGTGAGCTACAGAGGACAATGCATGCAGCAGCACCTCCTCTTAACAGCCTCTGATGGAATGCTCCTTTTGTTTGTAATCGATCGAGAAGGAAAGGCATCCACCATGTAATTATAGCCTCATTTGATCTCAAATAAACCATGCTGTCCTATACCCAAGGGAGGGAACAAGGCAAGGATAAGCTGGAAACACCTTCATTACACACAACACACTCCAGCACACAAGCTTCCTTGGCCTAACTCATGCATGCACACAGAGGCACACACTCATTTAACACATTTGCACTCTCCTTTCGAATTATATCACCCTCCCTCGGCCGGTCTGTGTTTTTCTCCACTCTCTCTGTCTTGTCTCCAATCATACACGACAAAAAGACGTACACACATGCACACAGGGTACACACACACACACACACACACACACACACAGTCATTCACTCTGCCTGCCTATCTTGGAATGAGCCTGGGATTGATTCTAGTCACACTAGAGCTGGGCGAGCCAGTCACTCTGAATAGGCCAAGCCGTCAAATAATACAGATATGAACGTCGGAGGAATAATTGAAGAAAGTGTTTTATATGTAAAAGACAGAGGAGGATGGAGTGGAATTGAATCTCAGAGAAAATGAGGAGCGGGTTTGGTCCCAGGGGAGCGACTCACAAAGCCTCAGCCATGTTTGAAGAAAATAGAGGATAATTAGAGTGGTCAGTGGCTTCCACAGGCCCCGACGCTGCTCACTCTCTCTCTTCCTCTGTCCTTCATTCTCCATCTCTCTCTCTCTCTCTGTTTGTCACCCTCTCCTTTGCCTCTCTCTCTCTTTCATTGTCAGCCTCTGTCACTCTGCCCCTCCTTCCCTCTCTGTTTCTCTTTTGCTCATTCTTACTTTCATTCTATCCATTGCTTCTCTATTTTCACTCGGTGTGTCTCTCTTTTTATCATTCTCTCTCAGTCCCACCCCCATCCTCTTTCCCTCCCTCCCTCCCTCCATCTCTCCATCCCTCCCTCCCTCCCCCAGCAGGCGCAGAGCTACATCAGTGGAGTTGATCAGATATTCCAGGCACATATGGAAAGCACTGACGGGCATAAATCATGAGTATTTTGAAGTGCCCATGTAGGGTTCTTCAGACTGCTAGTAGTGAGCAGGAAAAGCTCTGTGGAACCAATGCATGAAATCCCTCTCTTCTACCTCCAGTTTCATGCCAAATCTCTTTCTCTTACTTTCCCTTATGAAGTGTCAACCTCTGACTCCGCAGACTTTCCCACTCGCTTTCTCGATCTCCCTCTGCCTTTCATCCTGAGCCAACCCAATATCTGCTAATGCTAACGCTTCTCCCGGCCCCTCCGTCTCGACCGAACGCTGGTTCAGGCACGAGAAGAGAGGTGACTGATTTTCAAAGGAACCGAAACCCCACCACTCCACTGAGTGAACAGAAAAGTTGTGAGCATCTCTGTCATTTGAGCCTCTCCTCTCTTCCCTCTTATTTTTTTTATTTTTTTTTTTTACATTACATTCTGGCTAGCTTGTCGGCATGACAACAACAGATCTCCATGGCAACGGGCTAGCCAGTGGCTAGATTCCTGGGTGTTTGGTCATGTAGTGTTGCTTCAAGCGTTCCCAGGTCCCCGGCTGTCAGGACAGCAGATGACAATCAATATTTCCCTCTGGACCAGCAGAGGTCAAAAGCAACTCTTCCCCCTTTCACAGACATGATCCGCAATCAGTGCTGCACTACATGGAGTACCAGGCACAGCATGCTGCAGGCCTGCAATTACTACGCGTATAACGTCACAAGGAGTATCGTCTTGTAACACAGAATAAGAAATAAAATTCCCAATAACTGCAAACCTTTCTTTGCTTTGTTTTCCAATTCCAATCAGCTGTAAGTGCCATCGTAAACTGAGATTACTCCTACTAATATATGGCCGGTCAATATCTTACAAAGATGAAAATCATTACAAAATCAATTGACGTGCTCCATAATCACAGAGGAGATTCCTGAAGCTTCCCATAACCATCTGTCTCCCTGTGTGTGGCCACAAACCGACAGGCAACACAAATAAATCCCCACGCTCTGCTCTGTCCTTGCGCTCTCTCCCTCTCCCTCTCTCCAGATGACTTGTCCTCCATCTCCCTCTCTCGCTCCAAGTCCCTGGCTATTGATTGGGACTCTACTGGAGGGAGCAGCTAGATAAGATAAATAAGGAGTCTGTGGCCATGAACAGCTCTCTCACTCACCCTGACATGAAGGGAAGGATAATCATCTGCCAGGCCTGAGAAAGTGGCCCTGTATTCCTCAGTCACCAGTATAATATAGCTGACCTCACCTAGGCTTAGTCATATGGATTCTCCACTCTGAACCACAAAAATGCCTTCAAATGCGTTGGAATTGGTAACATTTGACTATTTCAGCTGGAAACATTATCATGTCCATATTTACATCGAATGGCTTATAGATGTTGAATGAAGCCATCTGTAAAACATATCATCATAGGTGAAATCGGTCTAGAATGAAGTGCAGCTACAAACATTATAGGTACTTAACTGATGCCTGGTGCACGGTGCCTCCTCCACTGTGCCGGCTAAAAGCTTAGCAACATTTAAACAGGTGCCTGTCTGTTTCCAATCTGCACCGGATAATTACCTGCAAGTGTCGGTACAGAGTTAAGACGGGTCAACAGGTCCTTCTGGATGGGACCACAACACGCCGCGTCAGACTCAGCACTCAGCCCCTATGAAACACGCCATGGCTCACTCAAATGCAATAAGGAACAAAACTGATTGTTGTCACACACCACGGTGTACAGCAAAACACTGCTATCTGCACACAAATACATAGCACACAGGCATGGGTAGCGTCATCTGCAAACACGAGCACACACAGTGGGGTAAATAACTGTCGGTATCTCTTGCAGCGTCGGGAGCAGTGGCGCGAGGCTTCCCCTCAGATTTTGAAAGCCCTATCTGTATCAGGAACAGCAAACCGAAAAAGCAATTTGCTTTGTCACACAGAGACATGCTTGACTACACTGAATAATTGCACTGCAGCTCTGGAAAGAGCTGTTTTCCTTTTATCTAATGAAGGCCTTCAGGGGAGGGAGCAAGGGTGTGTGTGTGTGTGTGTGTGTGTTTTGTGGCTGTATGTGTGTTTTGTCTGTGCGTGCATGCGTGTGTTTGTGTTTCTACGTGTGCACATTCCTGTGTTTGCGAGAGCATGTGTACGTCATGTGTATGTGTGTGTATGTAATGTGTGTTTTTATGTATTTGTGTGTGTGTTTGTGTATGTGTGTTTATCTGTGTGCACATGAGTGTGTATGTGAATGCATGCGCGTCCCAGTATATCTGTATGTATGTGTCAACGTATAGAAGTGTGCAAAGAAAAGATAAGCAGTCAGGAGGGGAAAGGAAGATTCATTGCACTGTCTCTATCTGTTCCAATCGCGCTAATGTCCCTTTGCTCCTCGCCTTGCCTTCACACTGTGCCACTGCAATATATTGATTCATCAAATCTGCATGTTGCCTCTCGGCTGTGTCCAGCTCCAGGTTTAAGGCAGACCCTGATTCAATAATGCAGAAGCAGGCTGGAGAATAAAAGCCCCGGTGCTTGGCCTCAGACACTAACTCCTGAGAAGTGCTGAGTCCGCACTTTGCTGCCTGCCTGCCTGCCTCTGTGGAGCTTGGCAGAGAGGCATGGAGGCTGGGAGGCACAGTGGAGCTACGTAGGGACAACCCCTTCATAACTAACAGTATAGAGGTGTGGAACAGGCAGGGCCCCTAGTGAGAATGTGAACAGAGGGGTTAAAGACTATCGGTGAGTGGTGGAAATAAAAAAAAAGTGGGTCTCTCTCCCTTTCTCTCCCCCTTTTCTCACTTTGTCTCCCTCCCATCTTAATCCAAACTTCTCCCTCTTTCCCTCTCTCTCTCTTCCTCCTGCTCTCTGTATTATTGGCCACAGTAGTATCCAGAGGCAGATGAGAGTGCGGCGTTTGATCATTAGGGGCAGAAGGGAAGGGCATGGAGATGAGCGAAGAGGGGAAGGAAGACAAAAGGGAAAGCAAACAGGAAGGGGGGGAAGAAAGGGGAAGAAAGCCGTCTTCTCTGGTGACTCTGTGTGTGCAGGAGCAGGTTTGTGGATTGCGGTAATGGCTCTAAAGCATTTGTTCCACTGTGGAACTGTAATTAAGCCGTCAGTGACAGTTTGGAGTCTTTAACTTCATAATGAGGCTGAATGTGCGCAGTTCAGTGCTCTGTGGATAAGCTGCTGTAATCGCTTCTATCTGCTTAATTATGCAAAACTATTCTTTTATCCTACTAGTGTCTCTCTCTTCTCTCTTTTTCTCTCTCTGTCGCTCTCTCGCTCTGTCACGGTCATGGTCTTTTGGATATAACTGGTACCACAAAGCACGGGGATACAGCAGGAAGGAGCACTAGGCACACGAGCTGGAAGATATCAACCTGAGAGGCAGCTGTGGTGGGAATTGTCAGTCCAAATGACTGCTGGGAGATAATGTACTGAGAGAAATGAGTGTTAACAGAGGGCACTATGTAAGGGAAGAAGGATTTTAGCCGTAGCTGCTCTCAGAAGAAGCACAAAGCACTCAAGACTCTGCAGAGCTTTTTATTACCCCTCTCTCTGCCCTCCCCAGCATTGGTCAAAGGGACATTGCAGGTTAGACCGTGGCATTGTATATGGCATCTTCCCCCCTCTCTCTCTCTCTCTCTCTCTCTCTCTCTCTCTCTCTCCCCTTCCCCCTCCCATCCGCTTTCTCTCTTTCTTCGCCAAACACAGACAAGTTCATTTTAGATCTTAAGATCACAACTTCACTTGCACATGTTTCCTGAATTACAATAGGACTATTATTATCACCAGGCTATTATGGTTCTGCTCCAGTTTGAGGGAAGTGAAGATGTGTGGAGGGTGCTGCAGGTTATTTGCGATGGAAGTAAACACCATCTATCTCCATGTCCCTAATGGAGACAACCTGGATGTACTCTTCTTTAGATAGACCTACATCAAAGCTCTCGTTCTACTTCAGAGATCACTACACCGCTACATGCTGCACGCGGACTCATGCACACACACACTCACCCTTGAGAGCATGTTATTGGAGAGTGAAATCTTGCAATGCTCAGGAACTTTACACCACAGAGAGGCTGCTATGGGGAAAAAAATGCCTCAAATGCATGAAAAACATGGGAGCTGCCGCTGTTTCAATGGAGCAGAAAAAACAGCAGAGAAAAATGTCAACAACAAATAGCTGCTGGTTTCTGTTGCCGCGGGCGACATGGACTTTGGTTCCCTCATGTTTCTTTCCTCCCGCATTATGCATCATCTTTTCATCCAATTAAACACAAACACAGGCTACAGAGCACAACTCAGGGAGCATCTTAGTACTGCATGTTCTGGGAGAAACAGAAAGAGGAGGGAAAGAGAGGGAGACGTGTGAGAGGGAGAGAGGGAGGATACAAGACGGAGCAATGGGCAGATGTGGTTTTGTGTGTGTGTGTGTGTGTGTGTGTGTGTGTGTGTGTGGGGGGGGGGTTTAAGTGGGTGTGCTCGCACGTGCATGCCTGCGTCTGGGTGGCTTCACTTAAAAGATGGACTTTTTGGCAGACCGTCTCTGTGTATCTGCCAGTCTGTGTCTCCCCTCATTTCTTCATGTTTCTGAGAGTCTGTGGAGGGCAGCGCTTTGCTATTGTTTTGTTTTGATACAGTGGCATGAGCAGAATGCCGTGCAGCTCATCTAAATGAAGATTGATGATGTTTGCTGAATCCTGCCTAGGCACAGACATGAAGCATGGCAGGGCCACTCCACAACAACCCCCACTGAACCTGAGTCGTCCTTGCCCCGGTTGCCTTGGTTACGCGCAGGTAGTAAAGCGAGACAGCCCAAGAGAGGGTGTGAAAAGCCATGTTTAATTCCATCTTCAGGCAGCCGTTGAGCCATTGAGGGTTTCACACCTTTCCCTCCAGGCACTCGGGTGAGCATTGCTATAGCAACTGAGCACTCTTAACCTCTTGACCCTGTGGCTGGTAGAGCTTTGCTGCCACTGACTTGATGTGCATTATTCCAGATGCGTTGATGAAAATACACAGGGCTTTCCGTCATTTGTATGAGAACAGAGAGAAGAGATGTAGTGACTCTTTTCTTTTCGTCTTAATACTGATCTGACATGCACGTGGTATAAAAATGGACATTGGAAGAATAATAGCTTTCGATAAAGCCTCCCATGACCGGAGGGAAACGTTGACCCTGTTCAGTCAGGTTCCTGCCTGGAGTGCTGGAATTCTGTTTAAACTATTTATTTAAACCTCAGTGATTAGATTTGCATTGAGACACATTGAGACCACATGTTTCCACTAGTGGGGCGAAAGAGAAGCACAGTAGGTGGGGGAGAGTGTGAGCTGTGGCCGTCCATTTGGCAGCACAATGACATTGTTCTTTCGGGAGTACAGAATGGAGTGTATCATGCTGCTTCCACAGATGAGAGTTGATTAGGCATTCATTATGAAGCATGCACTCTGTCAAATGTGAGAGTCATATTGTCACAATGTTTGCACAAGCCTTTAGTGTTGGCTCCAATGCCTGTGTTATATTTGCAGTAGCGTCAGGGTTAACACTTGTCCATCTGTGTGTTTAGGGACGTGTTGATGTTGTAGTGAAGCGTGTGTGTGCCTGTGTGTCTGTGTGTGTGTCTGTGTTTGCATATGTATTATTGTAGAGTAATCAGTGGGCCTTAAATCCAAGCCAAAGATTGAGAGCTCCATCAGCTTAACTTTATCCTGTGTGCCCATTGGACTACCTAATGTAGATTCAACATTCTGGAAACTCTCAGGAAGCATATGGTCTTTCACTCCTATTGCATAATAACTCAGCGGCACCGGCAGCAGCAGCAACATTACGAAGATCAATAACAACCACAAGCTCTGTTATAGGACAGACTCCAATGTTCGCTAGATGGATGGAGCATCACCATGCACTCCAACTTCGCGAAATCCAATTAGAGTGTCTGTGTATGTCTGAGTGATGATGTACAGTCTAGTCACTCACCGGGCCAGTCCACCTGTCTAATCTTCCCTATAACTATGAACAAAACACTAAGCTGCTCTTTCTCCAGCTCAACTCTCTCACAGTTCATTCTCAGAGAGTGTTTAAAATTCTCCTCGCTTTCCAATTATTTGGAGAGAATCAACTCCTGGAAATTGAAAATCTATATAATGATAGGCTTGGCAACGGTGGCTCAATACAAATAGTCCCATCTGGACAGCTGAGTTTTAATGCTTAAGAACCGTGCTTTTTGACAAGCAGAGTGCCGGTAGGCAGACACATGTAGTCAAATACACAGCTGTGTGTGCATGTGTGTGTGGACATGCACACACACAGAGACACACAGAGACACTGCAGACACGCACGCACACACACACACACACACACACACACACTCTCTCTCTCTCTCTCTCTCTCTCTCGCGCACACATACACACACACACACATACACACAGGCTACAATTCAAATATAAAAGCATGAACTACAATCAAACAACCATAGGTCAATAAGTCCTCTCAACAAACCCATAAACATTAACCCCGAGGGGCAACATGAAAACGAGATGAGCAGAGAGAGAGAGAGAGAGAGAGAGAAATACAGGAATAAGATGGGCGAAAAAAGCAAAAATGGGCAGGATGGGAAATATTTAAAAAATGCTGATTTTAGTTCCACATCTGCCTTACAGAGTGCAGTCACATGTGAGGAGACAGAGAGAGAGAGAGAGAGCGAGAGAGAGAGAGAGAGAGAGAGAGATGGGAGGAGAGTGAGAGACAATGTCTGCCTGAGAGGACATGCAGTAGCACCGAAGGTTTATTTTTCTCCTTCCTCTTTGCCGTGCCTGGACTGGCTGGAGGATAAACAGAGAAACGGGCTGCATCTTTGACAAATGGGTCATGCCTTGTTTCCATTTACCTCAGAAATATCCCCCGGCCCCCCCAGGTCTCTAAATTGCAACAGGGGACTGCAGCATGGAGATGGAGGAGAGCGACCAGGAGAAGGCAGGAGTCCGTTAGTACAGTGCATTTCCTCAGCATGGCCATTAAACACACTGGCACTCTGACCCCGTGCAATGACTCAACATCAGTTTTACTCACCCTGGCAGCCGTGGGCTTCTCTATTATTCTCAGCCTCACGTTATACTGTATGTATCTGGGCTGAGGCAGGATCCAGGACGGTACAGTAGAGTACAATAGCTGTCTGTGTACACTGTGATAAATACAGAAGCACAGAACGGCAGGAATAATTCATCCATGTACCTTTTTCAGCCTCCCCTCTGGGCTCAGGTTGGACCTTTGTATTCATCCCGCTAAATTCATCATTCTTTTCTGTTCTGTTTTTCTTTCTCTCTCTTTTTTCTTTCTTTCATTCTTTCTTTCTTTGACCCCTCCCTCCCTCTCTCCCTCCCTCTCAACGACTCATTTCACCTCCCCATGACTTGTCCTGCTGGGAAAATAGAGGGGTGTGCACCATGCTACTGAGGGCAGCAGCAGGGGTGAAGAATTTCAACCTTCTACTGAGCCATAAGGGGGCAGGAGCTGGAGGGAAGAAGCCATCACACTGGCTGATCTGAAATTCCCTTTGAGTGTGCTATGAACTAATCGTAATGTTTTCAGTTTAAGTTACAAGAAGTGAAGGAATAGTGTGTTTTTTTTTTATTCCATTTTTGTGGTTTCAGCTGATTACCTTCTGGGGTGATGAGTCATTCTATATATCTCAGTCACACTTAAGTCATTAACTCAGTCGTCAAAGGAAAGCAGCACAGACGAGAAATGTTGTGCATTTACCTTTTGAATGTATTTTTGAGTGAAGCTGAGTGCTATATTATTAAGGAGTGAGGGCAGAACGGGCAGCACAGGCTGTTATATTATTCATACCCAATTCAGGATCGCCAGAGGCCACAAACTCGGCCTGTCAAAGAAGCAGGGGAATCACAGGCCCACCAGCCGAGCCCTGGAACACAGAGCTCACATGGGTGCATGTTCACACAGAGAGAGACACACATGCACACACACACACACACACACGCACACACACACTTAGAACACTTATAAACAACACATGCCACTCCCCAACAGAAGCACACACACATAAACATAGACAAGCTGTGTGTGCACCCACCCAGACAGACACCTGGCCTGGAAAACACTTATTAGAATTCTTAACCACCGTTTCATTATCTCTGTTGGCTAATGACATTCATTATCTTCATCGTAATAAGGGGAAGAATAATCTTTATCATTTCCCTAAACCCCAGAGAATCCCTCCATTTTGGCACCTATTAATTGGACAAGCGTGAGTGTTGAGTTGATGGTATTAATGTTGTTTTGACAATCACTATCCAGATCTTTCACAAGGCACACGGTTATCAGCTCCAATCAGCACGTGCTGATAACCAGGAAGCCATTATCACAATGCTAAATGTCAACCCTTTCATGGGTCCTGTGTATATCTGTCACTGTAGCCCACTGGAAATCCATACTGTGAAACAAAACATATTGTCAGTGCAAGCATGACAATGCAAGCAGTCTCTCTCTCTCTCTCTCTATATATATATATATCTTTCGTGTCCATCTTTCATTCAGTGTAGCAAGACATTGCCAGTGCAACCAGGTTTCTCTGTCTGTCCGAGTGTCTGTCTGTCCACCCCCCCTCCCCACACACACACACACACACACACACACACACACACGCACGCACGCACGCACGCACGCACGCACGCACACGCGCACACGCACGGCTGAGCTCGGCTGCATCAAAGAGTGGTACTTCTTTGAATCGGCTCCCAGCACATAGATGTGCTGCTCCTAGCGTCGGCACCTCGCAAGCACAGCAGTCACCTTCCAACCTCTGCGACTCTCCTCCGCTCCTCTCGCTCAATCGCAGTTATTTTGCGAGGAGAGGACCGGCTGTCTGTTTCGCCCAGCCACAGCATTTTGGAGAGTTTCCCAGATTCGGCGATTCGAGATTTTGCGTTTCGCCGTCCACAAAAGAGTCTATGCTCCACAAAAGACACAAGGCTGGTCGTTTTACCGAGCCAAAAGAGGGCTGCCGTGCGTCCTGGTGATGAGGTTGGTGGCGCACAGCCGACAGAGCATTAAAGGAATCCCTCTATATCTGAAGAAACCGCCCCAGTAAGGGAACAGGAGAGGGGGGGAAGAGCTGCAGGAACTGGTGTCGGCTGGGACGCTGTCATTTCGACTAGGATGCATCTCTTCAGTGCCATGTTCCTACTTGTGATGTTAGCTGTCATGCCCTGTGAGGTAAGGACTCCAGCACAACCCCTATGAATAAGCATTGTGTAAAAGTTATTAAAGCAGCGCTGACCGTCTAGATATATATGAATTCTCAAATATGGAGAATTCAATTAGGAATCTATAAGATATTGAGAGCTCTAGTAAAGAGGAGAAAAACGTTGACCAGTAAGACTGTGTGCATGGTGCAGCATTAAACAGGCTATGAAACAAATTGCTATTGTTCTGAAGGTATCTTCGTATAAAGCCTAGTGTATTGTTGAGAGGCAAGGGCAGAGCAGGCAGAAAGTTCAGGGGAGATAATAAACAGTGAGTAGTGGAGGGTAAACCACCTAAACTCGGTTTCACCCACCTTTTTATGTCGGGAAATGAGCTGACACACGTTTTTAGTCTGACATGAATCTTGATGAGGTGAATTTATAGTATAATTCATGGTGAGTTGCATCAAAATATGAGGATAGCGTCTTTTAAAGAAAAATACACACATATATGGACTTTTTTCCCCCTGAAACTATAATATATTTCTGTTTATATTGATGGCTTTGATGCCTATATGATCCCCGCCTGGAGGTCATAGTTTACCCACCTTTTTATTTACCTCCGTATCAGTAACAGTAAGGCTCGGGGGCTCCCTCCCTCCCCGAGAAACACTGTATCTGATTTCGCTGATTAAGCTCGGAGAGAAACGAGCAATGAATGGCAACACTGACAGTTTGTTTGCAGGATCCATGTGTGATTTGTGGCTGTGAATACGAGCCAGAGTAATTAGTCGTGTACCAGACCAGCGCCTATAAATGGTTGTAGATATTTCCTGGAGATATGCATGTGTGTGTGGCTGTAGGCTATGAGACTCGAGAAAATCCACGTCCGTTTGCGTAAAATGACGAGCCTTGATGTGACACTTGTAAACTGAAGTGAAGGACGGTAAATTATTTGACCCAGAAAAGCTTTCCGAGCATTTGAACTTGCAGGGGTTCAGCTGGTCAGCACGGTTGATACAGTGTTGAGCATAGCCCATGCCACCCTATAAAGTATGACGCTTAAGGACTTCATGTAGGTTAGCTACAATTTGCCTATAATTTACGACTGCATAGAGCATTAGATAGCCAAGGATCTCCATCATGGACAGCGCCGTGTTGCACCTTGGGTTAAAAACAGCAGTCTGAGTGCATTCAGCACCACGGACAGCGCCTCGCCATACCTTAATGTTGTGCATCTCCATTTGGCCACTAGGCTACCAGACAGATCTCAGCCCCTTACAATAAAGAGCTGTAGTAATCTTAAATTACATTTTAGAGAAATACTAAACAAACTGCAAACTATATATAACACCCTATAGAAATAGTATAGTGATCCCATAGGAGATGAAAAAAAATACCATCAAGTATGATAAGGTTGCCAGTGTTGAGTACTACAGTCACACTATAGCTCCCTGCAGGGATATTATAGTGATTCTTCTTTAGGGATGGTTTGTATGCTTTGATACACATTTGAAAACAACTTCTAATACCTTTAGAGTTTTTGAATGAAACTTCTACTTTCTGATGGCTCATATTCACAACTCTTTGGTCATGTTGGCAAAATTTGTAGATATCTCAGTATAATAAAAAAAATAAATAAATAACCCTAATAGTCAAATAATTATGTGGCCCATATTGCTAATTTATCTGTCAGATTGATAAGTGGTTTGTGTTGTCTATTGGACTAGAGACAGAAACTGCTGCAACATATAGAAATACTAAAGACCAGTATGGTGTAGCAGTGTACAACAGCGTCTTACTGTATGTGCCATGTCTGCAGGCTGTGTAGAGACTGCAGCTGACCTTTAACAGAAGTGGAACCAGTGTGTTTTCAGTCTGGAGGATGTGCCCTCCATACAGTGAGAAAGGAACAAGTTGTACGCCTAGGTGTCGGAGTCAGGGTGTAACATATACTGCACAGATGGTATTACAGTAAAACCAATTCACTTTAATCTGAACGGCATGAGACAAACTCCTGGAATTATTCTTGGGTCATATGTTTAACAACCACAAAGAACATTTCCCTAATTGGCCAGCAACTACCATTGAAACCATGGAAACCTGTAGATCTGCCTCTTTGACCTCCTTTTCACTGAGGCGTAACACCACAACAGTAGCAGAATAGAGTTTTTTTTCTTATTTTTAACAAATTCTAATACTTGAAGTAGAATTGTAAATGACATAACTGGTCTGTATCTTCTACAAAGACACAGCACTCTCAGAATTCCGGATGCACTTATCAATAAATGAAATATTCCCCCAATACTAATCTTAATGTCAACTTTAAAACAGTTGCAGATGTGACAGTGAAAATGTAGCTGATGACTTACTATCATCTCTCTGTTGGTGGAACCATTTCCCTGCCTCAGAAGGTTAAATAATTGGCCTTGGGGGACAATTTGTTATAAGTGTTTACATTAAATATTTAAAGGACTGAGAGAAAATATGACGCCACCCATCTCCCCAACATTGCACTGCAAACATAAAGAATTGATGAATTCTGGCGTATCGCCTGCAATGAGGGTAACACTCCCCACCAGCAGAGTTGAGACATCCACATATTTTCACACACAGTCTCAGCACAGGCCTGTATGAAATATTCAGAGGGCTTTAATGAGACAGATGCACTCGCTCGTTCGCTGCATGTGTTTGTTAAGTACCCACAAAGCCCAGGGGTCCTGACTGCCACTGATACAGATGGGCACCTGCTTGACCTTGGCACAGATGCCTTGCTATGGTGTGCACATCAAGCCACGCATGACAGGACACACCAGTGTTCACTATACAAGCGTACATATGTGTCTGTGTGTGTGCCTGACTGCGCAAGAGTGTGTGAGTGTGTGAGTGTGTGCATGTGCGTGTGCAAAACATTTTCATATACTGCCTGCATGCTAGGCCTTGTTGGCATCCACTTAGACAGGGTAAGGAGAGAGGTGTATTGCTGCAAATCCGAGGCTAAAGCAACATCGAGAATTCATTTCCAAAATATTTTAAATCCATTTTGAAAAAATGGTTCTAGTTTTGAGCTATGAGTCATTTTGCATGGTGTCAATCTGATTCAAATATATCTCATTTTAGAACAAAACTTTTCAAATGCACCATGTGCTGTGGGAGAAAACTACACGATAATGACTGTCATCAGGGTGGTGAGAAACAATACTACATTGGGGATAATGAGGATTCCTTAGAGTTTTCTGTGGTGAAACTCAGCTGCTTCTTCTGAACGGTCTGGTTGTTATTGTTCTGTTTAGTATATTTATTGTTCAGAATGTGAATTTATTGTAACAGCAGACATTTTGATGTGCAACTGAATTTATCTTGTGGCAGATGCTGCCTTTATGTAGGACTAGGTATCTAATGTGATTAAAGAAATTCATTTGAACTATGAGACAGTTAGATATTTTAGAGCTCTTTAACACCAACAAATAAAGGCCTCAAGGAAGCAACATTCAAACACATAATAGATGCCAACAGTCCTGCCAGCATAGGAAAAAAGCACCGCAACATTTTCTTAGGAAAAATTCAGTCTTAGTGAAATATCACTTTTATCACAAATGAGGTAATTTGAGATTTTCTTGGTGAGAGCTGACCCGAATCTTCATGAATAAATATGGCTCCCTTGTTCAAAAAATGAGACTTTAGATAATATCAAAGTCAAATTCTCAAGTGGGTATGTATTTAGCAAAATGTTGGCAGATCACAAAGATCAGTGTTCCACTAATACCACCTTCAAACTGAGTTAAAAAAGCATGCTGGAGCAAGACTGAGGGGTGAGGTAATATTGTTCAAGGGGACAAAAGATTTCTCTGTCTTGTTTTCTTTAGCAGCTGAAACTGTGCTTAAGTTTTTGGGTTTTCATGTACATGAAAGATTCACATTCAGGTTTGGAGGCAGGGAGCGTTGTTGTGGTCCCACCAGAGCGAGGGAGTGCCAGGGGAATGTAGTTATTGGTTTAAGATGTCTGGCCTCGAAGACTCCCACCGCTAGTTTGGTTGAGAGTGATGGAAATGAACACTTGCTTTGGTGTTTTTCTGTTCAAACACCAAATGCAATGGGAGGGAAAACATAATTTCTTGTCATTCTCAAAGAGGAAGACAAAACCCTGAGTAAGCAATTGAAAGGCTGCATTTTTCAGTAATTTAGTTGATCCCCCTCTCACCCGGGAGCATGATAAGCAATCAGTTCAAATAGACTACCATTTAGGGCTCTTTAAATTTTGCTTCCTCATTCTAGATTGGCGTGATGATTGCACCAGAAACTCACCCAGCCGGGGTCGATTTATTGTTAACAGGCAAGCAAAGGAGGGAGTAGTTGTAAATGTATGTTGCTGTTTAAAATCCAATTTAGCACAAACATTTAACTTATTTACATTGAGCTGATTATACAGTACTTCAGAGTGCTCTAATTTAAGTGTTACTGAATGGAGATGGCTTTATCGAAGCAAGTGAAACAGTAGTTATGATAATAAGAGGACTGCCTCTGCTGTGTCAGGCTCAAGGTTATTAGCAAACCTGGCATATTTTAGATCTGAATCCACATACAGACAGCTACAGTGACATAGAGCAGTTAGCTGACCTAATGTTAGAACTATCTACAGTATCTCCACATGAGAGGACAACTAGGACAGACCCCAGCTCAATCAGAGCCAGGCAGGACAAACAGCTGGCTTGGCTGTTGTCCAATCCAGACAGCTTTAAACAGTCCACTGACCTGGCAGTGAGACCCTTTGGCCGAAAATCTCTTTTCCTGGTGCCACTCCAATGAGAGTAAAGCAGCATGATCACAATTAAACCCCTCCCTGGACGCAAGGATGATCGAGCCACTTGGGATAAATTCCTGTCCTTGTCTCCATGCCAAGCGCAGATTGCACAGCAATCTTACCAAACCAAGGAAGCTTGTCAAAACTTGTTAAAAAAAAATAACTTTTTAGATTTCCGCTATGAAAGTGGTTTACTATCAGTGAGCCTACCTGTTAAAAGTCCTATAAATCCTGAGGAATGTGACTGTGCAGTTGGACGGCAGTCAAAGAGGAGCGGAGCTGCGTCTATGAGTCGTCTATCCTTCCCGGGACGAAGGACACTAGGAAGCAGGCTGGACAGAGTGTGCTCTGCCAAGCAGCAGCCTAACTTCCACCTAGGGAATTAAACAAATGAAAAGCTGCAGGAGCAGGGGTGTAAATCTGCCAGTGAGCGGCAAGGACACACACAACAGTTAACCTCACCTTGCCCTGCTAGGGCCAGTCCAGTGCTCCTCTGGACCTCCTTGGGGCGTTAGATGACCCCCACGGTGTCCTTATGGCTCCTGGACCAGAGCCATAAGGAAGAAGAAGGTCAAGCTGAGGCACACAGATGCAAGTATCTAATATAAGATTATATGCAGCTCACATAATGTTCATTTTCTCAACTGTAAAATGTAAAAATGTTGCAGACAATTTCTGAAATACACTACAGCTACAATATCAATCACACTTTCCTAACTATTCTAGCTAAATGGCAATAACATCTAAACTTCTTGTAATATTCAGGTGTTTCTTGTCCTATTTAGACATAAATAAGACAGCCCACCTAACCTAATTTCTACGTTGTGCCTGTCAGTCAGACACAATCATGTTTAGCAGCATGTGGGTGAGTGAGTGAGCAGGCAGAGCTAGATTAGCCTTACGCCTGCATCCACCTTGATGCGCTCCCCATTAATATACAAAGGTGCTGCTTCACAATCAGCCACAGATAATGAGGTTGCATTATGTTTGATTCATCGCTGCTTGAAGAGATTGAATAGTATGTGCTCGTGTCACGGCTGATTAGTGCAGAGCTTGAATCAGTGCCAGATAATGAAACCGTATTGTGTGACTCAGAATCTCACCAGTGTAAAGTGATCTGTTTCATAAAAGAGATACTGCTTAAGGAAGGGGGGTAGGAGGAGAGAGAGAGCTATTGAGCCTTTGTGCTGCCCGCTATTCACTCCCTCATCTTAATGTTTGATGTGCTTTCATGTAGCCTGCTGCTTCCCCATCAGAGAGAATATATGTGTGTGTGTGGTGATGGAAGGGGGTGGGGTGGCGTTCAGCGTGTGTTTTTAAATGGACAGGCGTGTTTTTTGTGCCTGTGTGTGTGTAGCACGGTTTGTATGGATGCACCTGTTTCCGGGTCAGTTTTCTAAATGCGGTGTGGTCAGCATGACTCACAGAGGGGTGATATTAGGGTGCGGCGGGGCGGAGGCGATGGCAGTGAGTTTTCTGCGGTGCAGCCCGGGGTGAAATGGGTGAACGATTTTACTACTGCAGTGCCTCGGATGTGGCACGGAGGCAGGCAGCGATCTGCGTGGTAATTGGCTAACAGATGGAATGCTGGGTAGAGGAGCGTGTGAGGTCAGCGGCCCGACTCTCAGAGCAACACTGTGTCCCTGTCAGGGTTGATCCCCCGAGGTAGAGAGGGTGTGTCAGCATGCCCTTACCTTTCCGTCTTGATTGCCCTTTGTTCCCAACCCGTGTCATAAATTGACCGACTATGCTGTTGTGCGTCAACGCTTGTATTTGCTCCATGTTTTAAATGACCACTTAGTCATTCTGAGCAACAGACTGACCACTACTTATCCCCAGGGCTCTGTGTGCTCTGAACGACCTCTGTTGCTGTTTTCTGTCTTGTTGGAAAACCCAGAGGCCTGTTGTCCTAAAATGACTATTAGCATTCCCATGGCTGTCTCTAGGGCTGCTCATAATCATCATTAGAAAGGTCTGTAAGGACTGTGTGCTAAACACGGCTGTTAGAGCTTTCTCATTCACACAGACGCAGTTAACATGGCAGCTAACCAGCAGTCATTAATTTTGAGACTGACCACTTTCATGCGAGGAGAAGAAAAGCAGACCTACATGTGTAATCTTTTGAGCTTTACTGACTCCCGCTCTTAATATCAGCAATGTCACAGTGATTGACTGATTTCACAAATAATTTCTCAAAATGCTGTTTGTACTCGGATACCGTATAGGATGTTATATCTGTATACTTGCTGTTGACAGTGTATGGGCGGATCAGCTTGACTGGTGGGATGAATATCATCCCTATATCGCATTCTCTCCCCCACTTTCTCTCTTTCCTTCTGTGTGAGTGTGCTGGAGGGTGCAGGACTCCCAGAGGTTTATGTCTGTGACTCTAAGCCAGAGTGACATTTCTCTGACAACACCCAGAACCAGGCACGCACGCACACATACACGCAGACACACACACACGCACGCACTCTCTCTCTGTCTCTCTCTCTTTCCCCTCTGCTCCTCTAGTTCACAAACATGTCAGCGATGGGTTCCACCAGAGACAAAGACCCAAACAACCAGTGGAATTGATACAAACAAACATGGCTGAGGCTGTCGTGGGGTGTAGTGTGAGTGACAGATGCCAATTAAAGCACAGACGTGCGTGATCGTCCAGTCGACACTGGACACACTGCCACCGGTCACCGGGGTAACAACAGAGACAACCCTCCTAACTGCCGACATGGGGATCACCCAGCCTTTTTGCGTCCATCTGGTCTTTTTTTTGCGTTGCAGTAGGCACCTCCTGACCAGCTTTCTGTACGACCTTGCTTTCCCCTGCTCGATGAATCTTTTATGAGCCTGGCGATGTGGGTTTCTGTGTAGAAGATTGGAATATAAATATGGCTGTTGCGCCTAGAGCTCCTCTTCCCTCTCTGATACAAAAGCTTTCATAAGCAGAGACTGAGCAGATTGGGCAAGCTGCTACCTGAACGGCGCTCCTCACATCGCTTTCGCTTTTATCGCAAGACACGCATCCCGTATCAGAGAGCCGTATGCATTCCCAATCACTAGGCATACAGGCTGGCTCCGATTGCTAGATGTCACATCACTGGACAACATATTAGACTCCCGGGAAATCTTGTTTCCCTTGACATGGGTTGGATTTCATGTCAAATTCCTCTTTGACATAGATTTTATATAGCTACACGGCATAGCTTGCTCTGTCAGAGAGAGGCTAGATGATTACATACAGGCTATACACGTTCATGTCACCCGGAGTTGAGAGTACTATCAGCGTTTCACATTGAATGAGAGGAGATAAAAAGAGGATGCCAAGGTGATAGAGTAAATCTTAGTTGAACTCTGCTCAATGTAGTCTGTCTTGTTCTCTCTCTCTCTCTCTCTCTTTCTTTTCCTTTCTTTCCTTTATCTCTTATTCTCTCTACACCCCCTTCACCCTCCCACACATACACACACACACACTATTTATTCCACATGATTCTTGCTACCTTTATCCAAGAGAATCCTCTGTTCACCGCCATGTGCGGGTGTGACAGCGTTGCCTCCCATGTTGAAAGCTAACTCAATCGCTGGGGCTTTCATTTTGGGAATGAGGGATGAGAGCTGTGTGGCGCGGCAGAGGCGGGTGGCGAGAGGAACCTTTTAATCGATGTGTTTTCCGCGTGGCACTGTCACAGCCACTCAGAGGGGCCATTGATGAGGGAGGCTCTCTCTGACTGCGCCAAGGCTTAAAGGCTCCAGTCAGGGAGGCGTGGGAGCCCAGCAGCCACCAGACACTGCT
This sequence comes from Centroberyx gerrardi, assembly GCF_048128805.1. Classification (NCBI taxonomy): domain Eukaryota; kingdom Metazoa; phylum Chordata; class Actinopteri; order Beryciformes; family Berycidae; genus Centroberyx; species Centroberyx gerrardi. The sequence goes on from NC_136003.1 coordinate 21,591,024, forward strand.
GCATATCAAGCAGGCTGGCAGAGCTGCTCTCTGCAGCCCCACGGTGGGGAAGGTAGAGAGGTCCTTTGATAGAGACACTACATGTAGGAGAGAGGAGATAACAAGATGCTCCAGTGGAAGGAACACTAGCTTACATTACATTATGCCGCCTGCTTCTAAACCACTGGGACTCCCCGAAGTCTACAAATACACACAGACACAGAGGTGTGTAAATAAATATTGGCCACGCACACCACATCTGGAAGCAGTAGTCTCAGCTAGAGATTGTCAAATGTATATATGCTGCTAAGGAGCTGGCAACCGATTCATTAAAAATGTTCTTTGATTTTATACCAGTATGAATCATTTCAAAGAATAAAGTAAAATGCATAAATAGAAATAATATCTAATGGCTTTCATGGCGTGAATAATAAAAGGAACATGTTAAAAGCTTTGATGTATTACAGAAAAGTGGAGAAAACTGATGTAACACACTGACTTTGACATACATTTTTCATAAATCAGAACTTTGGCATGGATTTGGTCATAAGCATAAAATTTGACAGCATTTTAGAAGTGAGGACCATGGATCTGTCAGCGCAATGAATACATTGCTTATTATGTCCTTTTGATTATTTACTGAGTATACAAACAAAACATGCTTTTGGCAACACTGGCCTTGAGCTTGCCCTGACATCTCACTCGCAACACTTTCCACCTCCTTTTTTCAATAATCTGCAGCCTCAGAGGCACAAGGACAGCCCAGTTCAAAAAACAAATAGTGAATCTTCTGTACTTTAAAGGGGGCATCATTTTTGCTCCACTAGGCCCTAAGTAATACCCTTGGCAATAAGCATGCATCTGTGCACCTGAATACTGTATAAGCTATTGTGTGTAGTGGTGTGCGGTCTGGAAGGCACTGGTATTCATTTGGCTTCCTCTTCCATGACAATAAACACACATACAGCACACAAACACACACTAGCAAACATATGCAGATACACATTTATACACACACACACGCACACGCACACACACACACACACACACACACTCATACACACACACTCATACACACATTGACGAATGCTGTGGGTTGAAGATGCTGTGGTGATCGGTGGTGGTGGGCAGGGTGAGGCGGTGTCAGAGAACAAAGTGGGAGGATGTGCAATGGGTTTGAATTAGTGCCCAGTGGAGTAGCTGAGAGACAGTAGCTGAGCAGGGTTGCGTGGCTGGGAAGTGAGAGGGAGGGAGGGAGGGAGAGAGCGAGAGAGAGAGAGAGAGAGAGAGAAAAGAGACAGTGGAGTTGGTGGAAATGGAAATTGGAGGAGATTGCGGACAGGGATAGAGGGAGAAAGAGAGAGAGAGGGTGCCTGCCGACTGTGCCTGCAGGGTTATTATCTCTCCCATCCTAATGAAGAAGAGAAGAATAATTAGAGGCCTATCGCTCCGTCACCGTGATTTTATTCCCCTCACTGCCACTGACACTCCTTGCAGATTGTCTTTAATTAGCTCCACATCGCTAAATCAATATGGCCACGACCACGACTAAACAATGGCATGTGAATCCTGTCGTTCGGGTGAGAGAGGCGCACGCGGCCAGGAAACAGCGCGGGGAAAAGGAGGAAGTGTTGACAGACAGGATGAGAGGAGAAAGTGATGAAGACTGACGTTTCTGTGAGAGGGAAAAAGAAACGTCATGCTCTCATAGCACTTGCTTTATGTGCGACAGTATGTATCATTGTACTCCGCCTCCTTTTGTGCACGTCTGCGTTTGAGGCATATTAAATGTCGGTAACTTGCCGCATCACAAGCTGAGGAGGGTTAACGTGAACTCATTCCACATCACATGTATAGCAGACACAGGCTGATTTGACTTTCTTTGCTAGTCCTGACTTGGATCAACTGTAGGACAGGCAAGGCTGACGGTCCTATCATGTCAGGATGCTATGGGATCCGATGCAATTATTCCCATCTTGCTTCTGAGCTGCAGAGTTGAGTGCTTCAACCACATTAATAGTGATGTGATGAATAGGTATTCAAGAGAGTCTTCTCTTTAAGACTTAGTGCCTCGGGCTACTGGCCCTCTCAGGCCCAGCTCTCATCTCTTGCACTCCTCTTGGTGAGAGTAGCAGCATGCAGGCAGCTGGCACTGGGATCTCCAGAAGAGGACGAGTACTTCTCACTTGTCAGACACATTTTTCTACTTGGTACGTTCTGGATCGATAGCTGCAGCGGCCATGCCTAAATCTGTGTTGATCTTACCCAAACAGCCCCGAACAAGACTAACAAAAATGAACAGTGAGTTTCAGCTGATGAGGGGGGCTTGTGTGCTCACTGTGTGTGCTGCTGAAACTGTTTTCTACCTACAGCGTAATGTCAAATGTGTTTTGTCGCAGGTACACTGTGAAACAAGTGTTTGGGGGCGATCTGTTGATTCAGTTAAGCGCCGCTAAACGCAGGACAATAATGTAGGAAATGTAAGAATTGTCATTTTGTCATGGACTGCAAGGGGATTGAGTGAAGAGTCCTCCTTATGCATAAGCCTTTGCTTTGCAAATTAACATGAACACACAATTGTTGTTTTGCTGAGATGGGCCCTTGCATGGGTGTCATTAAAATTTAAATTGGTGATGGGTGGCAGAACTATCCCCAGAATGTGCCACCCTCTCATGCTCATTATTAAAGGGCTTTCTATCATTGCAATCTCCCATGCTTAGAGGTTGGAGCTTATTTTGAATGCATGCTTGCCTATTTTAACCCTAGGCAATCAAGCTATAATCAACAATGATATGTCCCAGGAGGGGTAAACAGCAGTGCCGCAGACTGCCATGTCTTAAGGAGCGAAAATGGAAATATTTATGTTAACGATTAGCAAAGGAAGCGCCTCCTTAAGGGAAAAATCATTTCCCATTCCCTCCTTCTGCCTGAATGGAATATTAATGCAAGAGATGGCCTTTCTGATATCATATCTCCTAGGCTCTACTCACAAATATCATCATTAAGCACCATAGATATGTGGCGTGCTCAGACTGGGAAACAGATAGACACTGCACAATATCCTGCATCGATTATATTCCTGCAGACACAGACACAGACACATATAGAAATACACACCGCTGCCGTTTGCACTGTGCATACCCACTCACTGCACGCACACACACTCACTGCACGCACTCTCATTCACGCACACACACACACCCCACAGTAAAATATAACACATTTTTTTGGGGGGAAAAGCTGAATTGTGACAATACTGCACAAGGACGTGTCATAATATTCGCCAAAGTGTTTCCTGTCTGGTACCTACTAAGTACTGCATCTGTAACTGAGGGAGCATTGTGTGCCCTTTAGCAAACAAAGCAACTCCCTGCAGTGTTGTTGAAGGACTAAACTCTAAGGCTATTCTCTGCCACCAGGGCCTTCCTCTCCACCTCGCTCCCACCAACACCCCCCACCCATGACACTTCTCATCTCACACTTGGCTAACTCCGCACAATATTACCCCCCTTATTATATTCAATGTACAGCCCTCTCATTTCTGCTCTGTATACTCATTTTCTCCAGTTTGTTGTTTTTTTTTTTTTTCATTTGTTTGTGTAATCACTGAACGGATCGGTGGCTCCTCATTCTGACAATGCAGCCAAGAAGTGGCAGATTATAAAGCTGGAACCATTGGCAGGCTGTTGGGGGAGGGTACAAGGAGCACCGGTTTATACTAGACTGTTTATTTATACTAATAATCCTTCCTAGTCTGTCCATCGGCAAGGAAGAACTCCATAAAAACACACAATGACAAGCTAATTTGTTTATCTACAAGCTTCTCCTAACCATTTTTTCCTATAACTCCAAGTGGCTATACAGTAAATGTAATATTCCGTTAGGGGCTGTTTTGGGATTTCTCTCCACTGCACAATGTGCCTGTGTTGTACTAATAATGTCTCCCTAATTAAATGTTACAGCTTCCCTGAACACTAATGACCTGAAGACAGAGGATGCGAGTGGAGGTTTCAGTGTGAGCTCTGACAAAGAAGCTGGACACAAGACTGCAGGCTGTCTCTGTCCCTTTATTACTAATATACAGTACATAGCTGATGGGCTCTGGTCATTGTTTTGTCTGAGTACAGGGCATGAGGCTTTTTCTTTTTTTTGCAATTGGCTGCAACCTCACAGTCAACCACAAACTGGTTAATTGGCAGGATCTCACCACTCCTCTCTATTCCTGTTAGTTCTGCTGTTGCAGACGTGGCAGAAAACAGACAGGATGTAAATTCATCACTTCAGGGAGCTTCAAATACATCACCCACCCTTCTCTCTCTCTCTTTCTCTCTCTCTCTCTCTCTCTCTCTCTCTCTCTCTCTCTCCCCTCAACACAGCGCTCTCTCTTTTACAACCTTTTTGTCACTCTTTTCACCCACTCTTGTCTTATTCTTTGGCTTATCCTCCCCTGGTGTAACCTCCCATAGTGATTAGCTAATCACTCTAATACCTTGACTCTGTGACTGGATGACATGTGTAAACATTGACTCAGGCGGAGAGCGAATGAGCTAACTCAGACACTTTGTCCACTGGCTGTCTCCTTAGACATCTGACAAAGTACAAGGCATCTGAGATTAGCTCTCAGCTCTTCTTCAGATACAGATCAAAACGTCATTAATGAAGCAAAGCACTTTTGCCAGTACATTAATAAGACAATGGAATGGCACTCTACTCCAGCAGTGCAGAGGCACATTGAAAAACACTTTCAGCGGCAATAGCATTATATACTGTAGGTGCCTAATAGAGATCTATAAACATTAGCATGCCAAAACAGATGCACTTCACAGGCCGCTGCTGTCTAACATTCAGCTGCTATTTGAGAAGAAAATGAGGCTGCCAGCACTCAGAACAAGACAAGTTACCATTTGACTGGAAAAAACCCAATTATTCTGGGAGATAGTGACAAGGCCAACACCACAAGTTCAGTGAAGGGCGTTTTGATGAGGCGAGTGGCCATGGGGGGCAGTCTCAATTATCAGGCTTTCTTTGAGCCCCAGCTACCTTTCTGTCAGGCTGAAGACTCCCAATTTGCTGTCAGTAATTACTCCATTTACAGGAATAGCTTTCCCTACGCAACAGAGCGAATGTTTGATTAGCTGGATGGGAGAAAAGGTCAGGATGTGGCAGTGGCTTTCTGCTGCTTGGACCCAGAGAAGAGAGGGTTTTATGGCACATTGGTAATCAGGTCATGGAGGTTGGATGAGCCAGGAAGTGATCATAGTAATTGTGTGTGAGAGTGTGTGTCTGTGTGCATATGTGTGTGTGTGTGTGTGTGTGTGTGTGTGGGTGTGTGTGTGTGGGTGTGTGTGTGCATGTGGTGAATTCAGCCGAGGACATTTGCCACAGGAAGTGCTGCACTGAGCACTTATTCAGCTGCTACTATTGGCATGGGTAGGTGCAGAACAGTGGGCAGAGTCATGCCGTGCTGCAGAATGCATGGCAGCTGATTGCCACATGTATTTCTTGTCTATTGCTTTGATCAAGGCTTTTCTTTAGCAAGCCTGAAGCACAGTCTGGCTGACATCAGTTCCCTGCTTGTCCCTGATTGAGCTAATATTCAACCAGATACAATTCTGTAAAACCCTACAAGTAATAATGTGTCATAAGCCCCGAAGGGGTCGGTGGGATTGTAATCAAGGGACAAATCAGTGGCACTCAATCCTGCTATGGAGAAAATGCGAGTGCGTGTTCTAGCAACATATTCATGAAGCTTCTAAGAACAAGAGTACTGATGTGGGATCACACTGGTCACAGCAAACATGGCAATGCAAGCATTACTGCGGCTTAAGAGGTTTGTTGGTCTCAGATCTGCAGTCTTGTCTTGTGATATTTTCTGAATATGGCCCCTTGTCTTCAGTCTGGGTTGATTGGATGGGCTGTAAGAGCTGTACTGTAAAGATGGATGGACTCACCGCAGGCTGTTGTAGGTGTGTTACAGTCAATACAGTGAGGCAGACACACTCACTGTATTGATTTCCTTCCTCACGCATTCCCATTGGAAGGACAGATTCTCACCTGTTAACAGCCAATATCACTGTAGTTAAGCACTATTGGGCCGAGCCTTGGGCCCTAGCACTGTTTTGTTGCTTACTTCAGTTTCTTACCATAGTGACTGACGTATGGCAGTATGGCACACATGCATGTCACAGCTCAACCAGCTCTCTCACACACCACTGTGGCAGCCACCATTATAGGGTATAGTGCACATTTCACAGCTCAATGGAGAGAAAGGGCTCTGCATGCAAGCACACACAAGTACAGACAGAGCATTGAAACACACAAACAAATATATGCAGCTGTACATAAATACATACACACAGAAATCCGCACACATGCACAGACATAAGCACAACACACAAAAACACACACAGGTCTCATGCACAAATACACACACGTCGGCCTCAGTGTTATCTTTGGGAAATCCTAGTCCCTCATCGGTGTGCAGGCCTTGTAAAGCTGTGCTGATGCAAGCTGAACATGCAAGGTTAACGACTCCCATGTAAGGTCTGCATGCAAGCCATATATATCATGTCATATGGTATAATTCATATGCTGTCAATGGTTTCTGTGGTCAGAGTGGGACAAAGGTCCTACTTCATTTGTGGTGCATGCTCTCTGCTTGCGTTATTGACCACGTTCAATCCAATATGATACGGTCTCTGTGCTTTACGCATGCAGGGGTCGATGTGTGTGTATAGTCCTCCTGTGGTTTTGGTCTCTACTGTAAAATGTGAAAGCCCAGATGGGTTTCCTTCATTAAAGGCCCATAGGAGCAGTTAATAGATCAAACACTCCTTGTTGAAAGCACACCAGTGTGTCTCCTGCCTGGACCCTGGGGTAGAGCCTATTTATGCCATTTAAGCAGTTGCCACGGTAATGAGGTCACGCTTTGTTTAAGCTGATTTTGATCTTGATATTTTCAGAAGGCAGTGGGCCTCCATGTCCGTCATCTAATTAATGAATTATGACTCAGAAAACTAGCCAGTATTCTTAGAACCAGATGACTCCAGCATCTTTCGGAGCTCAGGCGACGGCGGCGTCTGTGTGTGTGGCCTCGCCGCCTCAGCCGGAATGGCTCAGCGTCAGTATGAAGGGGCTCTGTTTGGCTAGCTGAGGTGTAATCTGGTATTTTGCTCGCGTCTGACACAGAAAGAATCTGTAACTGGCTGCGTGTTCACGCTCTGTGAGACTGTGGCTAGTGCTTGGTGCTTTCTGCTCCCCAGTATTGTTATCTCACCCAGAGCTCGTCCCTGTAGCCCGGGGCTCTGTAGCGCTCTGCTGCCATCCATGGGTGTGCACAAACGTTGCCGTTTCTGCAGTTGGTGGGCATTTTCACCATTTGAACTGATTAAAAATGCCCTTTATAGAGCATGCCCACAGGCTAGGAGCACAACAGATTTTTTTTCCTTAGATGTTTATCATAAAGTGCAATGCCACGCTGGCTTGAGTATGAATGAGTGGCAAAAAGCTGCACAACGTTTGTGCATGTAGATGTTATGTTTTGAGTTTAGGTACGTGTGCAAATGTGAGTCCAAGCGTGTGGTAAGATAGCTAAGATCACCAATGAGAATGTATAAGCTCAGAACAGAAATAGTAGATGTGAAGATGCATGCAGGGTAAAGGAGAAACACAGTGATATGATTTCTCCCCATTGCCGGAGGGCCAAGAGAGGGGACAGGAGAGAGAGAGAGAGAGAGAGAGAGAGAGAGAGAGAGAGAGAGAGAGAGAAGGAGAGAGAGAGAAGGAGAGAGAGAGAGAGAGGAGATGTTAAAGGCAAAATAAAATTCACAGAGAAACAGAACAAAAGAGAGATACAGAGAATTGGAGATAATGACACAGCAGAGTAGCAGAGAGAAAATGAGGCTGGCCAATTATTAGAATGGAAATTATGAGAAATGGCTGTGAAAATTAATCAAAACGGATTAAATTAATACAGGTTAAATGGCTGACTTCTTCTCTAGCTAATATTTAATGAAAGCTTGTTCTGCCAACAGACTCTCTGATTAGACAGTTGATTGGCAGAGCTTGGATTCCTTTGAGGTATGGCAGATTGTCCTCATCTTTCTCATTATTTCCATCCTGTATTTGGTCCATCACTTTGCAATAGATGACATCTGACCTGTACTCTGTGAAGGGAATTTTAAATTTGAAGCAGTTCAGGATCACTCCTGTCTATAGAGCTAAAGCAAATACATGAGTTATCAATGATGGACCCAGATCAAAAGACACCTTGAAGTGGAAGATCAAGGTGCAAAGGTGAAAACCTCTGGGAGGAGCTATGATGTGGGATTTTCTTAATGACGGCAGCTTCCTTAGTTTGTATCATTCACTCCTTCCAGCCCATTCTGTAGTGCAGCGTGCATCTAGCGTTTCCTTACATTCAGAGAAAAGTGATGGTATCAAACTAGAGGGAGAATAGAGGGAGCAGCAACATGCAATCACATTACAAAATCAAAATGTACGCATATTCTAGTGCTGGAGATAAATTGATACAGTATAATGCTTTCCACCAAGATGTTGTTTTGATATGTTGACGCCAAGTATGAGTATTTTGATTTGCATGTCAATAGCCATTACAAGAATACCTGAAAGTCTGAAAGGTCTTGAATTTCATTTGGTAAATAATTCATTGTTTTTACTCATAAGCATAATTGATTTTGAAAATGTATTGCCAGTTAGGATATTAAGCCAACTTTACTGCAGGCAAATGATGGAAAAACAGAGAGCAGAGTAGGGAACCATATCAAGTAGTAGCAATGATGTATCACAAAACTTTTAAAAATTATTGTACTGTGAATAGTATTATAGTTGCAATGATATGTTGTGAGCTCTCTGCCCCCACCACACACACACACACACACACACACACACACACACACACACACACACACACACACACACACACGCACACATCTAAGTTCTACAGCTGCTCTCTCTCTTTATCTCTCTCACTCTTTTTTCGCCTCTGCTCCTCTAGTTCACAAACATCAAACATGTCAGCAGACGTGTGTGTGTGTGTGTGTGTGTGTGTGTGTGTGTGTGAGTGAGTGATTGCGTGTCTGTGCTATCCCAGTGTTGCATAATGCATTAGCGAGCAGTTACCACAGTGGGGAGTCAAACTGTAAAATGTGGAGCCAGGAGATGGAAATGTATGGGCGGTTTATGGCCAGTAGCCTTCAATTTCTTGTTCTGCTCTCAGTGCGTTACTCAGCTTACCTCCGGCTCACTGGTCACAGCCATGCATGGAGTGGTTGGTCTCTTTAAATGCTGCATTGATAAGCACCGGCCCACTCCCACTTCGGCACCAGGCTCCTCTTGAACAGGCTGAGTGGGGGAGCCAGGGAAAAATATAGATACAAGGTATAGAGGTGCTTGTACATCAATGTTTAAATCTCTGCTGCCACCCTGTGTATATGACGATTACTGCATCCCCTCTGGATCCCCTCTCCATTCTAGGAAGCCTACAGCATGGAAAACCACAAAATTCAGTATTCTGGCACCTACAAAAACCTCGCCAGCAATAACTTTATGGTTACTTCAGTTCTTTTATATTAAAATTCAACACTACTTCATTCACACAAATGTGTATTTTTTATTATAAATGATTACATACACATTAGACCGATTGATTGATTAATAGAAATACATACATTAAATACATATACTTTTTTCCCTCTAGACCTAAACTATAGCGAGACCCATGACTTGATGAATATCTGATCGCTTCTGTCAAATATAATGAGATGAGGTAAGTGACTCAGCGTCACTCTCAGGTTTGGCACCTGGTCAATTCCTAGATATCCCATCATGCTCTTTGGCCCTGCAGCTGTGTGTGTGTGTGTGTGTGTGTGTGTGTGTGTGTGTGTGTGTGTGTGTGTCTGTGTGTGCGTGCGTGTGTGCTTGCGTGTGCATTTGCGCACCACGTTGCACAGAACCATTTTTTGCCTCAGTAGAAACTCTCAGTCAGACACAGAGCGCAGTGTGACTCTAAACGGTGATGCCACATGCCCCCTCACATCTCCATAACGCCCTCACAAAAAGTGACAACTACCTGTCACCAGACTCAGTCTTCCATAGCAACAACGACAGGCACTAGCTCCCCGTCTCTATGTGACCAACTACTCGGTGGATGTAATTCCACTGGTCGCCACATGGGGACAGTCTTGCTGCAAAAATAGCAGAGCTGACGGAGGCAAGACTAATGTGGGAGCCAGCAGGTGAGGTGAGGAGGGCTGACATTTTTTGGATGGGGCTCAGAAAGCTGTCTCCTCTCATATCACATCACAGAACACCCCACACAGCGAAGCCCATATCACTCACCCTGCGTGACTGGATGGGGAGGGGAGCCCAACCGTGGCTGACAAAATGAATAAGTCAGCAGACCAGGAAGCAGGCAAGAAAGGGAGATGACCTGGCCATTTTGTCTGAGCAGGCCATTCTGTCATCATTATGCATGGCTGTTTAGGGTGTAAAATGACACTGAGGCGTAGTCCCTAAGGTGAAATGACACCAAGCTAGGCAGCGCAGCAAATGGCAGGTCTGAAATCTGACTCCGGCTTACCTGCTGTGATTGTGCTGAAAACTCAAGGCACTGGAATTATAGCAATACAGCAACGATAAAAACAGCTGAAAAAAAACCCACATTCCATTCCACTAATGGGAGGAATGCACACCGCAGTAGCCATTTCATGGCAAATCCAAAGTTTTATTCATCAATTCAACATCCAAAGTGTATTGATAGCTCTAATCTCCTACAAACTATCATGTCAGCAACTCCCACAATACAATCACCATGGAAATCTGCCCTCCTGGGTGCTAGTTTGAGAGCATCAGTGACACATGGTAAGTGGTGAGTGCCAAGAAGACAATGTAACTGTGTATGGTGATATGAAACGGCTCGGGCAGGGTGGAGTAGGTGGTGCAAGATACTGTAGGAGTGCATGTTACAGGCTGAGGTGTCAAGAAGCAGAATGATAGATGAGCTGTCAGGAGGAGCCGTGGGCTGGAACGCCTCGCCCTCTTCCACATTAATATCTTGCTGAACCACCTGCCCGTGTGTCCCCTCCTCATCCGCCCCCGGCCATGCCTTCAACTGTCCATCTATCCCTGAATACCCTCCATCCTCCATCCAGCAGAGACGAGGAGGAGGCCAATGCTGCTGGACAGTCCGCAGACCACTGTGCTTAGGATGAACTGGGCACACAGTGTTATGTCACTTAACACAGAACACAGATCTCCCTTCTGATATCAGTTTCCCCCCCAAAAAAGAAAAAAAAAGTGTGTGCGCACACACCAAGATGTGAGTCATAAAAGAACAGGCAAATGTCAGAGAAAGAGAGAGGGAAGGAAAAGAATGGATGCATGCATGCAAAACAGGGTTGGCAAGAGGCAAGAGGAGAGCAGAGGCTGATTGGGAGGGGATGAGACAGAGAGGCAGCCAATGCGCAGCTCTGCATCTTGAGAAAGAGAGAGGGAGAGAGAGAGAGAAGGGGAGAGCGAGGGAGTGAGAGAGATGGAAAAAGAGAGGGAGGGAGGGAGGGAGGGGGTGAGTCTGAGGCAGTCACTCTGAGAGGGAAGATTCCAGCGTGATGCTGTTGGATGTGAGCTGCTCTCCTCCTCTACCCGGTCTTTCCCTTTGACTAAGCCTGTGGTGTGTGAGTCTGCTCCTGTGCTTTACCAGCTCTGTGTCTGTGCTGCTGCTCCGGCTGAGGCAGAGGCTGACTGACCGCTTCCCTACCTCGCCTGTCTGATCCCAGTGCCGGCAGAGCAGAGTGGGCTTGACTGGATAGGGCAGAACAGGGAGGGCTGGCTGTAGGGCCGTTTGCGGCGGGGCCCGGCAGGCAGGAAACATGAGCGTTCCCATGCTGAAGATCGGGGCGGTGCTCAGCACCATGGCCATGGTGACCAACTGGATGTCCCAGACTCTGCCCTCTCTGGTGGGACTCAACGGGACCACCATCTCCAGAGGGGGCACCTCCGAGAGGATTGTCAGCGTGCGTAGCTCCTTTTGCTTTATTGCAAGTGTGTGTGCGCTGTATTTGTATGTGCACACTCTCTGTGTGCATGAAAGAGAGCAAGAGAGAATGTGACAGAGGAAAGAGAGTGACACAGCAGAGAGACAGAAAGAGAGAGAGGGTGACACAGGAGAAATTAGGGGGGTTAGAGACATGTGAGCATGTGTGTGGTTTTATATTGCATTAATGAGAGAGAGATGATGGAGGGAGGCATGCATGTGAGAGCAATGTTCCAACCAAGCGTGAATGATGCACATGTTGTTGTGAAAGTCGCATTAAGTATAATGATGTTGATTTGTGAGCCTGGGACTGTGAGTGATGGTGAGAGGTGAAGGATGCGGTGCGGACGGCCATGGTAAATCATATGTTTTTGCTGGGGTGATAGGGGGTGGAGAACAGCTCTGAGTGATGCTCAGGCTGATCCCATCTGTCAGTCACCTCCAGGGTGGGAAGGGTGGTGTTCAGATTCAGAGGTGATGGGGGAGATGGGGAAGTTGAGACTCTGTTACAGTTACAAGTTGCCTATGTCTTATTTCCCCCTCGCTGCATTTGTCTCTAAATCCTCTCAATCCTCCTCTGCCCAAAAGGTGCACTGGCTTGATGAAGGTGGCATAAGGAGGTCCTAAAGGTGTAGAAAGGGGGATTTGTAAATATTTAGTAGTTAAATGCCAATGGTGTGTGTACTGATGATGTCAATTGTTCTTTGATTGGTGTTTCACTGTAGTTTCACCTTAGGTTTTACACCTTGAGCAATATTTGGTACCATAGAATCTTCTTTTTTGTGTCGTACAAACACATACGGACGCGCGCGCACACACACACACACACACACACACACGCAAACATGCAGGTTCTATGTTGCACATGTCAGCCTCAGATAAGATAGACAATGAGAAATGTCAAGCAGAGGAACGAATTTGACACTGTCTGGATCATTAGCAGTGAATGATTGCATTTGCCTCTATCTTGAGTGTGTTTTCATGGCACCTTACCCATTAATAAATGCCTTGGTCTGTTGAAATGATTGAACGTCGCGGGAGATCGACATCGGTCCATCTGGATGTGTGTGCGTGTGTGTGTGTGCGTGTGTGTGTGTGTGTGTGTGTGTGTGTGTGTGTGTTTGTGGTGTGTATATCTATGTGCGTGCATGTGTTTATGAATGTATGTAAGTGTGAGTGTGTTTAGGCGTATTACTCTCAGGAGTGTAGGTCCATCTGTTTAAAGAGGACTCTATCAGTAAGTTCTATAATTTATAGCTGCTCATTAAAACATCTCTTCCCCATGTTATGTCTGCTTTATGTTGCAGTGAAGTGCCGAGTTAAAACCTCCTTAGAGAAAACATCTGAGCAGAGTCTTACCTTTATAAAAATGTTGACCTTGTTGGCAGGTCAGGCAACACACGTAGCTACAATCATAGGCTCCAAAATGTTTTTGTTTCCTTTTATCTTTTCTACAACTTAACTTTAGACAGAAATCAGCGAGTGACTTCAAGCACAACATCAAAATAAAGATCAAATCTCTGTAGCAATATCAAAGCGTAAGGCATGCTTGAATTATTTACAGCGCTAAACTCTATAATTGAACAGTGGTAGAGATAAAATGACATCTGCAGGTGCGGTCTTACTGGACTTCCCCCCTGGAGGTTATGGCTTGGATAAGCATTTTCTTCAACTGGATGCAGTCTGGAAAGAAAAAATAATAGCAAAGAAAAGGAAAAAAAACAATTTTAAAATAATTTGTTGGCAAGTTGCTTTGCGGTGAACTCATTCAAATCAAGACTCGTGGCTGGAAACCTCATCATTTCCATTTCAAAAGACAGAGATACAATAAAATACTATAGTTGTGATTAGATAACGTCTCTGCGGCAGCCCTCATTCACAACCGATGCCGCTATTGAAGTTCATCTCAAAGTTTCATCAAAACAGATGAGCCAGTTTTATGGCACCAGGAAACATTAAATCAGGCTGTTGTGATGGGAAATGTCTTCGCTTTGAGACAGGAATATTCTCCTCTCATAAACAATGGCAGGGAATGAAACATTAATGTAAAACCTCGCCTCCAAGTCCCATCACTATTAATGAGACATTTGCCTATGACAATCTTAGAAGCAGTCGTGACTCACATAATGTTTAGAGCTCTAATCAAAGACAATCTAGCTTCGGTCTTGTGACATTGTGGTACTAGTATGCCAATGGCCATGCGTGGCTGCTCCCCACCGCAGCATCTCCCATGCATGCTGCGTCCCATATTCTCCCAGCTCAGAGCTACAATCAAAGTCTGCTTCACTTGCTTTCTGCCCCTGTCTTCCAACCAGCTGATCCAAGAACACAGCTGACAGAGTTTATATGGGCCTTTCTGCGACGGCACTGAGCACAACACTGCCTGGATGCTTGTGCACATCTGGATAGTGCGAAACCATGTTCCTTAATGAGCGAATGAGTGACCCTGTAACTCTCACACTCATATGGTGCCAGTATGGCTATATAGTCCAGCCAAGTTAAGCTGACTTTCCATACATACGGTATCTAATTTGTAGCTGTGTGTGTGCGTGTGTGTGTGTGTGTGTCTGTGGTGTGGCTGGTGTCAGTGGGAAGTTGGTCACACACAAAGGGCTGTCCCTTTGATTTCTACAATAATAAGAAAGCTGTGAGGCAGAAGAGTGAAGAAAATATTCCCTGCCATCACAGGAGAGCATGGAACAAACAATGGCAGCGCACAAAGAGCCGGGGCTCAGACTCTGATTGGGGTCACCCAGCCTCCGTCTGCCAGAGCGTGTGACTGTAAACTTTATCACATCCACAGTGCAATCTAATAAAGCGGATTGTTAAGATCGATTCTTGGCTATGGATAAAAGATTAAACACTGCTGCAGATTTTTATGTGTGAGCACTATGCTTTTATGTTTATCGTGCCGCCTCTACCCGGGTTTATTTGAGTTCAGACCCTGGCAGGTGTCCTCTACTGGCTGTTAAATGTAAAGTGGTGTGGAGAGCTGGCAATTGGAACTTCAATGGAGGCCATCCTTGTAATATGTTTCTGAAACTTTTTGGTACAACAACTAATAACATGACAGCTTGTGCCCAAGGCAGGATTTGAACCCGGTCTCTGCAGTTGGAGTAATGATTGGGCTTTTGACGTCTTGCATTTGCCAATGTGTGTGTGCAACTCCAACCAAGCGATCCCGCGCCTGAATCATTGCTTTGCCCTTCAGAAGCATTTGGATGATCTCACCATTCACACGCTACCGCAATCCTTATTTTCCTTCCACTGCAAAACTGACAGTGTTACAACAGTTTACACAGTGTTTTCTCACACTAGCCACGCCGCCGCTCTCGCCTCCCTCTTCTCTTTAGCGCCAGACTCGTGATAGAGCTATCTCCTACCCGTCTGACAGAGGAGTCCACGCCAACTGCTTTTCACCAGGTCGCTCAGCATGGCGCTAACAGCCTGCTCCCAAAAGCATGCAGTTGTAGCAACACGTTTGTTAACCCTGGGCATTGGTCAGTGTTAGTTATTCTCCATCGCCTCTCCAAGAGGGCTCCAACTGAGCTTCCCTCTCCAACAACGCTCCGCAGATCTTCCCACCCCCCCACCCACTGCCATTCAACTGTGATGCAGATCGGAAGCGAGTGAGCCGCAGGTGAGAAGTGAACACAGGAGAGGAGAGGTGGAAGAGAGGCAGCGGAAGGGGGGGGGGGGGGGGGGGGGGGGGGCAGCGGGTGTGATGAGTTTATGAGTCATATTATTGAATGGCAAGCACGCTGCGCTGATTGTGGTAATCTGTTTTCCTCGGGAGCAGTGGAGACCAGGGACTTCACTGGGACTCTTCATTGAGTTTTATTTTAAAGACCAGCAGCTGTGTACTGAGGGTTGAGCAATCGTTCATTTTAAGTGTGTGTTCGCATATGTTTGTGTATGTGTGTGTGTGTGTGTGTTTATGTGGCCCATTCCAGCTCTAGCACGGCAGGCCAAAAAATTTGAGAAATGGGATCGGATCTTTTGGCCGTAGTATAGATACAATGGAACTCTGTGTTTCTTAACCAAGCAGGGACAGATGTTCCTACTTTGCTGCTGGCGGTGCCAGAGAACCAGCATCCAAAGATGGTAACGCCTGGCAGGACACATCACTCTGCAGAGAGAGAGAGAGAGAGAGAGAGAGAGAGAGAGAGAGAAAGCCAGAAATAGAGAGAGAGAGAGAGAGAGAGAGAGAAAGAGAGAGAGAGCAGCTGTAGAACTTAGATAAACAAACTTGGTGCTGTAGTTAGGGGATGGGAATGGAAGAGAAGAGATAGAGATTAGGTCTGTGGTGCCTCTTGCTTTCTTATCCTCTCTCTCAGGCCATCTCACCTTGACCCCTCCTAGCCTCTCCAGCTGCTGCTCCCTTTCTCTCTCAACAACCTTTATTAGATCTCAGTCCTCTCGTTGGTGCGCTCTCTGTCCTCTCCACAGTGCCTCGGTTCGTGATGGAGAGCTCAGTTCACAGCGTGGCGGTCAGCTCTCTGCCATATCACAGGGCCTGCTCCTGCCTCTGCCTGTTTGCCCCTTCTGCGCGCTGCTTATGAAAGTTGTAATAGACTTCCCGTCACGCTCATAAAGTAGGGAGCTGTAGATTTATGATCTCATTTAGCTCCGGCTTTACAGCAGCCAGCTCCAGGGTCGGTCTAATGAAACGCCGGAGGAAGTCTATCCTGCAAGGCTCGACACTGACACCGCCGGCCCTAACACCTAATTGGCTAATCCCACTGAAGTTTGTTAATCGTTGCTCTTAACGACGCAGCGCTGCTGAGCTTGTTTGCGCTGCAGCAGAGAGCTCAGGTAATGTCAATGTCAGGTTTCATGATTGCCCCTTAAACTAGGATTAATAAATGTATTTGCTGTGACTGATCATACATGATCGTACATCCGGTTATTATGGGACATCCACTTTGATCATTTGTTGTGCATTTGGGGAATTGGTTCCCTTTAGTCTGCAGTGTATCGGAGACAGAGGAGACATTTTGGAAAAGGTCTTTGGTTATTGACATTCTGTACCCATATATTTTTTAGCTTAGTAATGACCACACCCTCTCCTCCCCTCTCATCTTGTCTCCTCTTCCCCTTTCTCAGCAGACAGGATGATGAAGTTGTCGTTCAGCACTGTGTCTGGCCACATCTTGGACCATTTGAACTAAGCTAAAGGAAATTGCCTCACTCTGACTGAAATTAGAGCCGTTCCTATCCTCCCAGTCAGCCTTTCTAAAACCACAACTTCTCTACCGCCTATCTGTCTATCAGCAGCTCTTTTTATCAGTTTGCTTATAGGAGGTTGTGGTTATAGGAGTGATATGCCGGCGGCTGTTTGCGAGGCTTCATAGGGCCAAGCTGTCAGAGATGCCATGGGAATAGAGGGAACCCTGGGGTGATGCATGTGGAGGGGCAAGTCAGAAATCTTAAGAGTAATTTTCATTTTAGTGACTAAACCCAATTGATTTTTAATCCCCCCACCCTCCCTAGCTCCTGTTGTTTTTATTGCCGCTGTCATCTTCTTAATGGGCTTTAGCATGGCAGCCATGAGTGTGACAGCTTCAAGTCTGGCACTTACATATTCTATTTCATCCTTCACATCTAATGGAAGCATTTCTGGGACAGCGAGCTGAACGCCTCCACTCTCCTGAAACCACTGTCTGTGTCTGGGAGAAGAGGATTATCCCCCAAACCTGAAGTCCAAGCGAGCCGCCACTACTATAGCATGATGTTCGTGTATCTCATTATCAGGACTCAGACGTAACACTCTCAGCCCCGACCTCCCTTCAACTTTGTGTATATTTCTCATTCTCCATTCCACTCTGCAGACCCTGCATATAATTCAGGATAACATTATTAGATATTGAGGTGGTTGTTGTTGCCACACTAATGAGATATCTGCTGGGCTGCATGGTGTGAACAATATGTTAGATGAACCAGTGTCAACGAGCCATTCTTCTCTGCAGAGTGGGAACTTAATAACAATCATATTTACATAAATAAGCCAGTGTTGCGAAACATATCTACGTTTACTACTGCTGCACCGAGAGATTGGTTGCTTATGAGGGCTGATATATAAATACGCTGCAAGAAGGTACTGGGCAAAGCAACAAAGTACATTTGCATTTCAGAATTACCTCTGAACCCCTCCACCCCCCCCTCTGCTCTCCAAACTGCCATTGTGATGAGAAGGAGGGAGTTAGTGCAGAATGGATAGGTGGGTGGTAATGAAATTGGAACTGATTCAAATAAGCTCTTAATTTCAACCCGGCATTTATGAAACATTAATGAAGAGGCAAGGCAAGGCAAGGCAAGGCAAACTTTATTTATATAGCACATTTCATACACAAGGCAAATTCAATGTGCTTCACATAAAACAGAAAAAATACATAAAATGACATTAAAAACGAAAGAAAGAAACATATTGAGCAGTCACTCTCACACTGGTGACACCTCTGGTCAGCCAGTATAACTTCTCTGAGAGTGACTCCCTCAATTTCTCCTCTCAAAAGGAAATCAATTTAGATGAGATCTTGAAGGATTCTTCGAAGGATTCTTCGAAGGAGCCTAGAGTTTTTCCAGTGGTCTTACCCCACCCTATAGGCAGGCCCCACAGCCCCTATAGGACTTGTAAATGTTCCTTTAGAACAATACACAGATCATCTAAACAATTACAATTATAAACTTCAAGAAATACTTCAATTCTCAATTCTCAATAGAGAGAAGAGAGGAGAGGATGTGTTGCTGTGAAAACTCCCAGGCTTGGAAATGTACATAAAGAGCACAGCGTGGGTTTAAACATGAGGGGGATGAAGAAAGTATGTATGATAATGGAGCTGACATACTTCTAATATCACGCTTTTGAATTTTGAACTTACCTCATATTACTGTCCTTGCCCACTGTGAATCAGTAATAAAGCCAGTGTGACTCCAGCTATGGCTGACATTCAAGCTGAAAGGAATATGAAATATTGATGTGCATTTCTGCATCCATTCGCAAGAATGTTTCTTAACCAAAAGTGAATATCTGGTGCGTGGGCAGAAATCCCCCACGTGTTGATATGAGGTACCGTTGTTGAAGGCAGGAGGCTGCGTATGCCGTCAGAGTGAGTATCTAAAGTGGAGTTTGCAGTAACCTCCACCTGTTAACACTGCAGGATAACAACTGTAATGAGAAGCTGGTGTGCCCTGCTGTGCCCTCGCAATCCTCACACACACACATATGCACAATACAGTGGCAGCCATTGTAGAAGTCCTCCCGCATCCCCGCATAAATCTTGCATTAGTACTGCAGTGTTTTCCAAACATATCCTCTTGGGAGTAGATCAGCAGTGTAGCTGCAGTGTAAAAAGCCATGTCAAAACATGTGATGTTTAAATCTGTAAGCATTCATGCAAATACATACACGCATACACGTACAGTACATACACTGGTTCTTGCATGCATACAAGCAGACATTTACAGATAAACACAGGCATGCACACAAAAACACACGACTCAGACACAGACGGGCACACACACACACACACACACACACACACACACACACGCTACAATAAATGAGAAGTCCTGACAGTGAGTGAGAGGCAGGCAGAGAAGCAGACAGAGGAAAAGAATCTCCCCCTCAGGCAATGGCAGAATAAAATAGACAGTCAGATGCGGTGGAGAGAAATTGGAAAAGGTTCTGCTTTGGAGACTTCCTCTTTTGTCTTGTCTTCACTCCAACCAGCTCACACGAGCTCTGGCCTCTGTAGACCTCTGTCATCTTTCCACCTAACAGCCTTCTGATGCTGGATTGCCTTAAAGAAGGAAGACTGATGATAAGAAAGGCGCTGACTGACAGGGTAAATTGCTCAAGTCACTGTAGAGACTGGCAGCACGGTGACTCACAAATACCCTTAAATATTAAAAATAATGGAATGATAATTTAGCCAGACTACCAATAAGTTCCACCAGAAGTCATTCATGTGCACAGCAGATATTCAGTCATGCTGAGATACGGAAAAAGAAGGAACAGATAATGGAAATGGAATATTACTCCCTAGTTGGATTAAATTTGGATGTATCATTATGTCATTGTATGAACCTGCTTAATACAGCTTGAACATTATGAGATAAAGATGTAAAATGTGAAGAGACTGTGGTGTAACCAATGTTATTGTCACACTTGACATTACAGCATATATTTCAGAGTCGCTCTCTGGCATGAGAGCTCACGTAACTATAGTCTATTGTTTGCCACAATTCATTTAGGGTGAGTCTGGCAGGCCGATTTAAAATTCACTCATACTGAGAGAGAGAGAGAGAAAGGGAGAAAGGCAGCAAGAGCATGAGAGGAGAGGTAGAGAGGGGGGTTGGAGTGGCAAGGGATTGGCAGGAGTGACAAGATGTGACAGTGAGCACATTGGCTCGCAGGGTGGTTGCTACTTTACACTCCAATCACATAGTCCTCCTGTCCCCCAAGACATTTTAATCTGATCCCCCGACCCAAGGAGACGAGAGCACAGCACAACACTGCTCACGGCTCAGAGGAGAGCAGAGGGGAGGAGAGCGGAGTGGAACGGAGTCTTTCCCTCCACTTATGTGGATGGCTCTTTAATTTCATCACTGCGATGGCTGCTCCCTCTCTCATTACATTTCGCTTTATATTCTCGGTGTGCGTGTGTATTTGTGTAGACGCAATGTGAATGAACGGATTGTCCCGCACGGGTGTGTGTACATGTGTGTGCGCGTGGACGTGTGTGTGTGTGTGTGTGTGTGTGTGTGTGTGTGTGTGTGTGTGCCTGCACGCACGCAGCACTACTTTTGATTGGATTAGTCAGAGAGAGACATCCATCCTTTCAGCCTCGCCCCTCCTCCACTGGTAAAGAGCTGCGTTATCGATCCCAAACAGCTCCATTTCCTCTCCGTGTCCAAACTTATTAGATGCTCTGCTTTCACACAGGCTCACCGATCCCTCCTTCTCTCCCTTCTCTCTTTTTTCGTAACACCCCCTTCTCCCTCCAATTTTTCTTTGTCTTTCTTCATCCTCCATCTACCTCTTACTCCATCTCTGTCATGCCGTTTGTGTTTTTTCATTCCTTCACTCCTTTATGCTTTCCCAACAGTGTTCTTGTCTTTATTCCCTTTGACTCTTCTGTCCTTCCATCTCTCTCTCATCCTCCCCTCCCAACTGCTCTGACCACCACCCCTCTCACTCTCTGACTTCTCAGTCTGTCCCTCTCTCTCTCCCTCTCTCTCTCTCTTTTGCTCTCTTGTTGATGCTAAAATTAGACTGAGAGAGATTTTGAGTAGTGGAGAGATCAATTGCCATTCATTGCCTATGGGGAAGAGTAACTTTTGGCAGAGTTGCAAGAGAGAATGCCAGTGAGAAATTATGACTCTGCAACTAACTGGTGGTGACAGAATGGGCACGACCAATCAGGAAATGGAATGTGTTAAACCAAATTTATTTTTGCTACAACACTTTCAAGTAATAGATAAATGAATTAGTTTTAAAATGTTTTATACGTGTACTTACTGGTGATACACGCTGGCACAGTAAAATGTTGTCTTGTCTGCCTGCCTGCCACCAACCTGGATAAACAACAGCAGACAGAAGCAACCGGTCCCTTCGCTCGGTCTAAACTATATGTGTCTCCCTGTCTCTGCAGGCGCTGTACCCGAGCCCAGAGGAGGGCTGGCAGATCTACAGCTCGGCGCAGGACGCAGATGGGAAGTGTATCTGTACTGTGGTCGCACCGGCCCAGAACATGTGTAACCGCGACCCACGCAGCAGGCAGCTTCGCCAGCTCATGGAGAAGGTGACAGCTGTCAATAACACTCACACACACACATACACACACACACAGACACACACACACTGTCACACTGTACCGCGCTCATGTCTGGCGCCGTCTGTCACGTACAGGCTGCCGAAGTGAACAGTCCTCACTTTCTTTATACGACAATCGATCAGTCGTGCAGATGAACACTCCCGTTGTGAATCAGAGGATTGTTCTGATTGTTCATTAGGCTGTTCGCTTTTGAGCAAAAGAGTCGCTGAAAGTGAATGAAGCGCGAGTCAACTCAAAAGGAGGAAATGTCCTAAATTTACCCATGAAATTGGACTCATTGAGCCTTTTCAATTGAATTCATTAGATTAAAATTAAGAAAATGAAAGTGTTCCACAAATAAGTGAAGAGAGCAAAAGCCCTGTTTGCACAGTAATGCTGAATATTCACTCACTCCTCTCACTCTGTCACTCTCATAGTGACCCATGTTAAGCTAACAAGTATTTTTTGTGCATACACATGACATGCATAACAAGTAAATAAATATAATGTGGTCAAACGTAACCAGAAGTTAAAACACACACACATACTCACACAAAAAGCTCAAGCGTGCCACACTCTTACAGCTACCAGACAATAAACCAATGTGCTTTACTCACATAGATGAGTCAGAACTATCATTGACCTAAAGAGTTGGTTTAGAGTGCGGCATATGCAAATGTAATTTCATGCTAGTCTCCAGTGCACCAGACTCTCTCCCCCCCCCCTCTCTCTCTCTCTGTCTCTCTCTCTCTCACACACACACACACACACACACACACACACACACACACACGTACAGATCAGGGGTGAGAGAGAGCAGGCAGGAGAGAAGAGCTACTCATGAGCGAGCCACGGGTGCTTGTTGACTCTCCTGATCTGCAGCTGCATCGATCGGCGGTTTGCAAGCAGAATGGCGGTGTGGAGGAGTGTGTCATGATAAACGGCAGAGCCTTTTGCCATGTAGCCCTGAGCCTCTGCCTGTCTCTCTCCATCCCTACCCACTTGTCTCTCTCTCCCAGAGAATATACAGCATTCAGCATTCGTCTGATGGGCTCTGGTGTGCCTGGCCGCCAAGCTGCTATTCTCCTCTCTGCAGCTCAGTCGCAGCAGGCTGTTCTCCGTGGACACTTAGAGCTTTCTCCACAGCAGGACCACTGTGCCTGTCGATATGCAGTAATGCAAGGGATTGAAGCGGGAGGGTGGGCTGCAGGGGCAGAGTAGGTGGGGACAAGGGGATGAGTGAATGAGAGAGCGGATCCACAGAGAGAGAGGAAAATACTGGGAGCAAGGAGGGAGAGGGAAGTGGGTAAAGGAAGGAGGGGCTGACATTGATGTGGTCTTGTGAAGGGAGGTGGAGGTAAATTGAGATGCTGAATAGGCTGTGAGGCCATGATGGATCAATGAGACACCTGAATTCACATATTGCATTCATTCTCACTGAAGTTGGCCTTTTCCCCTGATGGTCTCTGTCTGCTGCTGTTTCAAACACACCTTCACACACACGTCATTCTCACACACACATTTCAAAGGAGGCATATTCTAACACAGAAGTAAAGGCAAACCTGAGTAAAGCTATTCAGAGAAAGTGTGTTGCGTTCACATATTTCTATGTGTGTGTGCACTGTGCATGCATATATATACGTGTTGCATGTTTTTATGTGTGTGCACTTATATATACAGTACATGGGATTGTGTGTTTAATGAATGTGTGTTTGTGTGTGTGTGTGGTCCTGCACTGTCCAAAAAAGGTACAGAATTAAAGGTACAACCCCAAACAAATGGTACAACTATACCTTTCTTTCCTGAGACTGTGTAGCTCAGTGAGTTCGTAGTTTGATTACAGGTTTCCCACTGGCGCCACACATGCTAAAAAATGTATGGACTCATGGTACTGTAATGTATATGGGTGTGTGATACTGAAGAATGTATTTGTCCGTGTGTGTGTATGTGTGTGTGCTAGGGATGTAAAGAATTATCCGGGCCCTCAGTTTGCCGTTTGAAATGTAAAACTTGGATAATGCAAATCAATAGCAAATAGCTAATTTCCATAAAAGTATTATTCCCATCTGTCAGAAAAAAAGGGACATTACACCTCCTGAATGCATGAGGGAAATATTAAACAAGTAAACTCAGCCAGCAAAGCTTGGCTACTGTCGTGTCTACCATTGGTGTCTACATTAGCTTGTGGTTTGTTAACCATGCACACGAGAAGAGAAACCAACGCAGTCAATCATGGAGTTATTTCACACAGTCCAACAACACTGTGAAGTGCAAATTAATGCGGTATTAAAATACACAAGTGGAACAAGTAGTATGCGTAACCACCTAAAAGCACAGAAGCGTCACCTCAGCCATCAGTGCTCTCATTCACTCAGACTAAACCCCCAGACACCAGAAAAAAAGAGCAATCGAATACTGCTAAGTTAGAGAAAACGAGTATTCGGCTACTAAGTTACTCGTTATTTGCATCCCTAGTGTGTGTCTATCCGCACTTCTGTTCACAGTTGCATACTGTACATGCACACACCTTTTGAGTTTGTAAGACGCCAGTTGTCAGGGTTAAGCGCTCCTATCCAATAAAGTCCAGTCTAATGAGGACACCTGGGGTCAGTGGCTCTGAGTGAAAGGAGTATGCGTGTATTTGTGTGTGTGTGTGTGTGTAGGTGTGTGTGTGTGTGTGTGCGCCCATAATAGCACCATCCCCACTAAGACATCCTCATTTAAACCCAGAACTATGATGATAATATTTGAGCAGATCCACAAAGGCTCTCCCTGACACAGAAAGCCAAGGATACGCTAACAATGTCAAAACTACCCTCCACACAGAGAATGTAAAGTAGCCTGGTGCCGAAGCCCCTATTCAGCCCTCTGTAAAGCCGGACAAAATACCATCAAAAGCAGAGCTGACCCCGAAGGACAGTGGTGTGAGAACACTGGCGGCTCAGACATTTGAACACCTCATCTCCCTCTGACCTCTCTCTCTGAGCGACTGAGATGAAATGAGATGAGATGAGATGGGATGAGATAGGATGGGATGGGGGGAGGACACTCGCATGCACGCGCGCACACACACGCATGCACACAAACACACTCGGACACAGGATGTGGTACAGAGTGAGTCATAATGTTGGACGTGAGGCAGACGCAGCAGACAGATTGGAGTCTGGGTAGTGTGTTATTCAGCCAGAAGAGAGCGTGAACTGAGTGGTGGCTCAGACACTGTCTGTGTGTGTGTGTGTGTGTGTGTGTGTGTGTGTGTGTGTGCGTGTGTGTATGTGTATCAGTTATCACAGCTCAGAGGATGGAACTATCCCAGCTGCCAACAGGGAGAATGGTGTCACTGCATTGGTTGAGGCTCCAGGCTGGGGGAACACACACTCTATTCCATCTATAGCCTACTGGTGTCAGAAAAGTATTAACTGTTGGAAGAAAAGAGGTTCTGACCAGATCATCTCTGGCCAGTTCACGAAGCATGTGGGCGATGAGTGGGTTGTTTGGTGTAGGCTGGACATGGAGTAACAGCGTGGGCCGTCAAAGAGTGGGCATTTGGTGAAAAACAGACTTAATGCCAAAGTCTGACCTTTGAGAGTTGAGATTGTTTGTTTTTTTCTTAGGAGTGATATGAATAAATATCCACAGTATGCTTGCTGCTCCATAAACATGAGCTTCATTGTGCATGTGTGTGTGTGTGTGTGTGTGTGTGTGTGTGTGTGTGTGTGAGTGGGCGGGTGGGCAGATGTGCATGTCAGGGATAGGGCCATTCATGAATTGAATTGAGAATACATGGAGTTGGAATTGGAATGTCACCCGGCTCTAAGGGAACAGAATTGGAACTGAATTGGAATGACAGGAAACAGAATTCAATTCCATGAAATTCCATGAAATTCCACTTCTAAGAGATTTTGTCTTGACTTGCTAAACATTATAAATAAAACATGAATCAAATAAAAGACAGTTAAACAAATCAAATACATTCAATCATAACGTATGGATTACAATTACATGTCATGCATCAAACACCACCTGAAAGGTACCTTTAACACTTTATGATATTCTGTATTGATGATATGTATATCATTAAATGTATGTGATAAGAAAAAAACGGGAAAAAACATGGAATTTCATTGAATTAAATTAAACTTCCTGAAATTCTAACTCAATTCCAATTCTGTTTACTGTAATTTTTCTCAAATTCCAATTCCAATTCCAGTTCCTCAGTTGAATTGGAATTATTGAGTTCATTCATGAATTGACCCCGACCCTGGCGCATGTGAACCCCCTGAACATGCTTATCTCTCTATAAAGATTCTAAAACATTTCTCAATGTTCAGATGATTCCTGGCCAGAGCAGTAAAGTGTGTGGGAGATGGGTGAGTGTATGAAACAGTAGGCTGTATACGCAGCAACAGAGTGGGCGAGCAAGGTATTTAGGAAAAATCGATCTGAGCCCTTTGAGAGTCCAGATTGTGTGGTTGTTATGGGTAGTCACTGGAATAAACATCAACAGTATATGCCTCATACTCCACAAGCTTCATTTTGTATGTTGGCGTGTGGGTGTGTGTGTGTGTGTGTGTGTGTCTGACAGGTTCAGAACATCAGCCAATCCATGGAGGTACTGGACTTGCGGACATACAGGGATCTGCAGTATGTGAGGAACACTGAGAGTCTGATGAAAGCGGTGGATGGAAGGCTGAAGACGGCCTCCGAAAACCCCCGCAGTCTCAATCCAAAGAGCTTTCAGGTAATTGGTTGCCTGTCACCTGCAGTACAGTAGTGTGCGTGTGTATTATTATCAGCTGAATGTAGATGCCATTAGTTGTGGCAGTGCACTCCATGTGCACAACAAACTTTGCCATATTTAATGCGTTGCAATCTCCCTCCCTCTTCACAGGCCATAAAACTTACTATGGCTCTCCATAGAGTGCCATATACTGTAAACATAGGTACGCACATTCAATTTCCAGAACTATCTCTGAGTCATTGAGTCATGCACAGAGGCAATTTGAGCAAATTCACTTGTGCCTAAATTATTAAACTCCTGGACCTAGAGGAAGAGTGTTTTTATCTGTTTTCCTCCCTTTACATCCTCCCCTCTCTCCCTTCCCTCTGCATCTCTTCCAACTCTATATACTTAACATTCTGGTGTCTGCTCATAGATAACAGCCACATATATTCCCATTTATCTCTACCTTATCTCTCTACAAGCTAAGGCTCAGCTGCCATTATCAGTGAGCCTTTTTGTCTTCCTGTCAGCGGGCTGTCTTGCCTGGCCTTTCTCCACATTTCTCACACTCTTACAGATATTAGATGGACCATAAAATAGTTTGATTAAAAGATGCCTTGATAAATGCTAAGTGTGCTTTACCGCTGGGAGCCTGCCACAGCACCGGGACGAGCATGAACGGCTGTGTTTTGCTCACAGTGTGTTTTATTAAAGTCATCCCAAAGGAGTTAATGAAGATGTTTATGAAATAAGCCCATTCATCAATAAAGCCTGAGATTACTAAAATATACAGAAAGGTATGCATTATATGCCAGCAGATGTCTGAATGTAAATCCACAATCCAATAAAGAGAGAAAAAGACCACAAGTCTAAAAAAGCAGGATTTGACCGGAGTAGGATGGCTGATGAATGCGTGCAGCTCAAAGTCGCCGATGGCAGAGCGTGGGAGATTAACGAGAGCGAATTTTCGCGGCTCGAAAGGGGGAAAATGAGATTTATGATGTGGCGCCGCAGGGCTGAGAGCTGCTCCATCACCAGATTTACGATAAACCTTAACAAGGAGGAAACAGCCCCTCCTGTGGCGGCCACACTTTATTGATACACCTACCGCTCCTGGGCCTTATTGATATACCTTCCAACAGCAGGCGGCCTGGCTCTCCTGCTGCTCCCTGCTCTCCTGTCTGAGGACACATCTTTCCTTCCACTTCAAAACACATGATGAGTCACACACCCCCCTTTACGTTCAGCAATAACATGCATCCTAGGTGAAAATCCAGGAGTAAGTGGATCCAGGACACACTTAAGATCTGATCACCCAACCCAGCTCCAGAGGTGTTCAGCCACGCATTTGGCTACATTAACAACAAAGTCTAAATTCAATGCCTCTCTGATCCACATACAGCAGATATGGAAATTAAAATGTATGCACAGATCGAACCGAGAAGCGTACACAAATCAAACAGGTGGCAGGCAGCTTGGATACTTGTCAAAAAACAAGCAAAGAAATGAGACAAGATGTTTACTGTTATTTTTAAAGGGCATATATATTAGGAGAAGTAATCTATGACTTGGCAAAGGAAAGAGAAATCCAATTTCAGTGTTTATGTTGGAGATGCATTTTAATATCAGGTTTAAGTGTAATCCTGCTAAATCATATCTTGACACATTTTGGATACGAGCGTAAAGGGGCCCACAGATGGGACAGATGAACCAGCTCCCACCTATGATGAGTGAGTCTGAGTGAGGGATGAGCCCTGAACTAAAAGCAGCAGTTGAAGATTGGATGTCTAGCTCCTGCACACATAATCCCCTGTATTGACGAGCGTAGTCGACCTCATCTCTGTGTCCTCTTTACACCCCTGGGGTTTAATCTCTTCCGTCCCCTTTGCTCTTTCATGTCTCTTTCTCTGTGGTGGATATCTCAGGAGTTGAAGGACAAGGTGACCCAGCTGCTCCCCCTGCTGCCAGTGCTGGAACAGTATAAGACCGATGCCAAGATGATCCTGCGTCTTCGGGAGGAGGTGAGGAACCTGTCCTTGGTGCTGATGGCCATCCAGGAAGAAATGGGAGCCTACGACTATGAGGAGCTGCGCCAGAGAGTCCTGCTGCTGGAGACCAGGCTGCACTCCTGCATGCAGAAACTAGGTACGACATATAAGCAAATGTGTGTGTGTGTGTGTGTGTGTGTGTGTGTGTGTGTGTACTGTCGTTGAATGTATAATTTGAAATTCATTAACAGATATCTTTATAGCACTTCGCAATTACAGCTTGGACAGACAGCTAAGATAGAAAACAGGCCTCCTATGTTGAAGGCAAATCAATGATGTAAAAAGGAAATATGGATTAAACTGAGGTTGTTAATGGTCAAAATTCTGGTGTACGTGGTCAACATCCTTATTTTATTTATTTATTTATTTATGTATTTATTTATTTATTTACCAGGGACAGTGCACATTAATCAACATTTCAACATCAACGTTTCCATATCAATGTAAATGTGCCAGAGTTAGCTAATGAGCTAACTGTCTGTGCTCTGTGCTTGAATTACCTGCATAAATTCAGCAAAACTGGCCTAGAGAAACTGAATGAATAAGTGATCTTGTTCTCATGTAATGTATTAGCTTAATCTGATGATTTTACAAAAATCCTACATATATAATCTGATGACTTAACAGAAAAAGACTTAACAGAAAAAGACTGCAGTTTGAGGTCATTACTATTTTGCTATTGGTTTCTTAGGCTTTAAACTTCCGCATAAATGGCTTCACACAGAGAGATAATAATAATAAATAATAGTAATAATAATAATACTAAATTTCACAGTATTTATATAGCACTTTTCCAAACAATCGTTACAAAGTGCTTTACAAAACAGGATAAATAAATAGTGAGAAAGTGGATACAAGGAAACAAAGACAATGAAGATAAAGATACAATAGATAGGAAACAGAAACATTTGGAACATCGATAAAACAGGACATACAAGAACATTATAAAAATGCTTTGAGTGATTTAAAAGATGCTACTGGTCTGGCTAGCCTAGGCTCCTCTGGCAGGGCGTTCCACAGCCTGGGAGCTCTGACAGCAAAGGCTCAGTCACTGTGCCTTAAAACTTATCAGTAAGATCTTAAAATCGATTCTAAAACTAACAGCCAACCAGTGTAGTGCTGCTAAAATGGGGGTGATATGGTCTCGTCTTCTTGATGTGGTTAAGCGCCTTGCTGAGAGAACTCTGACTTGAGCAGGAATAGAGGGAATCACAGAGGTCTAACAATGAGGAGATAAAGGCCTGGACAAATCTTTCAACGTCAGCAGCGGATAAACAAGACCTTATCTTGGAAATATTTTTTAACTGAAACAAGCAAGACTAAACAAACCTGATCATTAATGCAGAAATCTGAATCAAATACTACAGCCAAATTTTTGACTACAGGTTTGATGTTGTTGAATAAGTTATCAATATTGATCTGAATCTGGGTAATGGAGTTTGGCGGGCCAGATAGAGACTCATCTCAGACTTATTTTCATTGTGTTGGAGGAAATTAAGTGACCTCCAGCACTTAATATCTAAGAGGCAATCTTTGAGGCTATTGTGGGTGCTGGAATCTCTTGGTCTTAGGGGTGCGTCATCTGCATAACAGTGAAAATGAATAAGAGGAAGCATATAAATTGAGAATAATAGAGGTCCTAAGACTGGCCCTTGTGGAACACCAAATTTCAGATGAGCTGTAGAAGTGTTAGGGTTAGTGGAATTGCAGAGCACAAAAGAGAAGCTTATATTTAGCAAATAAGACTTAAACCAAATCAGAGCTGTGTCTGTGAGCCCAACCCAGTTTTCCAGGCAATTAG
Organism: Centroberyx gerrardi; assembly: GCF_048128805.1. Lineage (NCBI taxonomy): Eukaryota > Metazoa > Chordata > Actinopteri > Beryciformes > Berycidae > Centroberyx > Centroberyx gerrardi. The sequence goes on from NC_136003.1 coordinate 21,621,445, forward strand.
GCAATATATCATGGTCAACTGTATCAAAGGCTGTGCTAAAATATAGGAGAATCAAGATCAAACAGTCACCTTTTTCAGCAATTAGGTCATTGGTAACCCTCAGGAGAGCAGTCCCTGTTGCTGTGGAGGGCTCTAAAGCCTAAACCATCTCAGGAACAGCGTGTACCGTAGTTTTAAAAGCTATCATAGTCTATCTTATTCATATCTGGTACTGTATTTGTAGCTGTACTGTGAGTGTATGTGTGTGTGTACATTGTACAATGTACATAAGGTACATGTGTATGTCTATGTGCCTTACCATCTGTTTGACCTCCAGGCTGTGGAAAGCTCACTGGCGTCAGTAATCCCATCACTGTGCGTGCATCAGGATCAAGGTTCGGCTCCTGGATGACTGATACCATGATCCCCAGCTCAGACAATAGAGTGAGTCTCTCTCTTCCTATGCTGACCTCTGACCCCTTACCCTTTGACCTAGCACCCCCTTTTCAGCTCAACACACCCTTAGAGGATTAAGTGAAACCAGAGCCATTGATAAAAATAGGCCAAACTCTGAAAAATCTACAGCTTTGTGCAAAAAAAAAAAAAAGTCTCCCTCACAGCAACACTGTCATGATATTTCAGTGACTGATTGACTGTTTTGCCAGAGTGGGACTCCTCGTGAGCACTGGAGGAAGACAGATAGAGAGACAGAGAGAGATGGAGATAGAAAGCTGAGTCACTGATAGATAGCATCCCTCTCCCTCCTCCCTGTCCCCTCCTGTCACAGCTACTCCAGCTGATTAATCACTTCATCATCAGTGAAGAAATGAATGAGTTGTTTGGGCTAAAGTTTTCAAAATCACCTAGGTAATTACCAGGAGTGCTAGCGTGCTGAGATGCTCTGGGCTCAGATGATATAGTAATGGCTCCAGCTGATTAGAGATGACACAGAGTTTCACATGAGCTGGCACACGGTAAGAAGCAGGGGAGAGAGGGACGCAGATGATGAAGAGGAGGAGGAGGAGGAGGAGGAGGAGGAGGAGGAGGAGGAGGAGAATGAGGGCCCAGGGAATACGGGAGAGCGGGTGTGGAGGAGTGCAGTACTGGCCATCTGTAGGGGGGATGGAAGAGGAAAGATGAGGATGGCCTTTCTCATCCCAACCCTGGATCATACAGGCTAAATGGATATTGCCAACAGCAAAGGTCAATTTCTTTGATTGAATGCCCTGATCTCTGTGTTTAATAACCTTGCTTGCTGAGAACACATTAGTCTTTTCATATCAATCACTGATTACATTAATAGCCAGATACATCACCAATATCGCATTAACACCCGTATTAATCATGGTGATCACATTTGGGAAACACCATTGACTCTGGAGAGCCAGTAAACAGAAAAACAGACTAGAGAAAAAAAAAAAACTTGGTCTAAATGTGCTAGAGCTTCGCCCTGTCTCAGCTCCTGCCTCCCTGCTCAGCTCTGGGGACTCATTTAGCAGGCAGAGGAGAAACAATGCCTAATGCTCCATAATCTCTCCTTCTCCATAATTCAGCTGCTGTTGCACAGCACCCCCCGGCTCCTCCCCTCCCCTTCCTCTCCCCCCACTGGGATTCTTACTGAAAACAAGTGCATTTTCTATACCTGGGAAGGAGGCGAGAGCGGAAAAGAGAGAGAAAGGGGAGAGAACGGATGGGCAGAAGAGAGAAAGCTAAATCCTAGCAAAGCTCTCTGTGATATATTAAGAGCAAAATAAATATCTAAGCCGATTGCAGTTTAATTGAATCAATTAAAAGCTGAACTGTGTCTCGGCGGTAGCGTTGAGGGAATGACATGGGAGATGCAGCCAAAGAGGGGCCATGCTGTCAGTGGACCGATCCACTGAGAGTGCTTGAGGAAAAAGAGAGAGCTGCTAAATGGATTGATTTTCTGTAAATGTGGACTGGAAAGGGCAGGGAGCACAGGCAGTGGTTGACTGCAAAGCACAGGCAACATCTTCACTCCCACACGCAGAGGAGATCAATAGTACTGCACACACATACGGGTACGCACAAGTGCATGTAGGCATAAACTGGCAATGACACATACATACGCACAGGCTCAAACAGGCAGAGAATGTCCTCACACACACACGACACACACACTTTGCTCGGGGCATTGCCGCAGGTTATAATGAAACATGGGTCCCACTGCCATTCCCTCATACTATGCTTGCAGAAGAGGTTTGTCAAATGTAGCACGACAATGTCATCCTGCAACCTCTATATCTTCTCATTATCTCCTCCCAGTTCGTTGTCCTCTCTTCCACCTCTGACTCCTCTCTCTTCTCTCCACAGGTGTGGTCCATGGATGGATATTTCAAGGGTCGGCGTGTCTTGGAGTACCGCACCATGAACGACTTCATGAAGGGCCAGAACTTTGTGCAGCACTTGCTGCCCCACCCCTGGGCGGGCACCGGCCACGTGGTCTACAACGGCTCACTGTACTACAACAAGTACCAGAGCAACATCATCATCAAGTATCACTTCCGTTCCCGCAGTGTGCTGGTCCAGCGCAGCCTGAGCGGGGCCGGCTACAACAACACCTTCCCCTACTCCTGGGGCGGCTCCTCTGACATTGACCTGATGGCGGACGAGAACGGCCTCTGGGCCGTTTACACCACCATCCCCAACGCCGGGAACATCGTCATCAGCCGCCTGGAGCCCCAGAGTCTGGAAGTGCTGCAGACCTGGGACACCGGCTTCCCCAAGCGCAGTGCTGGAGAGTCCTTCATGATCTGCGGCACACTGTACGTCACCAACTCCCACCTTGCTGGCGCCAAGATCTACTTTGCCTACTACACCAACACGTCGAGCTACGAGTACACAGATATCCCCTTCCACAATCAGTACTCCCACATCTCCATGATGGACTACAACCCCAGGGAGAGGGTCCTGTACACCTGGAACAACGGACACCAGGTGCTCTACAACGTCACACTGTTCCAGGTCATTAAGACTTCTGGGGACTGAGGCCCCCAGACTGACCCACTCAACTAACGCTGTGATCATTGTCGGGGGAAGGACAAAGGAGCGGGTGGGGTGTGGGGTGGGTCGGGGGGCGTGGGGTTCAGTGTAGGGGCATAGGCTTGGATTTTTTTAAAGAATTTCAATCTTCATAGAGTGCTATTATTCACATTCTGAAAAAAACACACCCCGACAGCAAGGTCGGTAAAGATATAAGGACTGAGCGCTTCTCTTTTTTTTTCTTTCTGTGATGAGTAAGCATGGTTCTTTTTATTTGTGATGAGAAATAAATATCGACCTTTACCATTTATGACTTTGCATTTCATTGACCGTCTCATTTAATAATGACCATCACTCTCTTTTTGGAGAGGTGATCTGAGCAGCAAAGGGGAAAACTCTTCATGCTTGTTGTGTGGGCATGGCTTCAGACTTTCATTCTTCTGGACCATATGAAGTCCATTACCAAGATAATCACCACTCATCAGAGTTAAGTGTGTGTGGTTTCAATCAAACAGTGAAGTGACATGCAAGTATTGGCACATTTGTGTTGTTTCATTGGAATATAAATGAGGTATGCTGCATCAAAACGAAAAGCTGTAAATTTTGAAAATACACAGGAGTAATTAGAATCCCAAACTAATTTCCATCACATTTTAACTTTATCTTAGGTGGTTATTACTGGCATAGCCCAATCTCAAGATAATTAGCCGACAGCATCTGAATACTGACAAGGCTATATCTAGGGCTAAATTAAGCCATATCTTACAAACATTATTTCATCCAAAATTTTTCCATCTAAAAAAGCAACTGAATGGGGCTCTGTGTAGTCTGTGTCAAGGTAACAAGATAATTTATGGTGTAGAATAAGAATTCTTTCATATACCACAATAATTTTCACTGCAACTGTCACGGCTACCGTTTTATTTTTCCAAGGTGACATGAATGCGAAGGCGAAACATCTGAGTTGTACTGGTACAAGGAACAGGCGAGGTGAGAAGGGTTGAGAAGCAGAAATAGAGAAGGACAGACATACAGATGTAAAAGGAACTGTGACAGCATTTACATTCGGATAGAGAGAGATGAGGCTTCGGGCGCCAGTGATGCCCGCCGTCGCTTGTGCTTGTCAAGCTCCAATCTGCCTCCTATCTTTTTATTAGCGTGACTCTTCTCAAGTGCTTTCTGCAGAGGAATGTTCAGACACAGTGCACACAGCAGGACGCTGCTCACATGAAAGTCTGAATCTGCGGACCTTTCCGTTGCATCCTATTTATTCAGCGCTGGAGAGAATAAAGCCAGCAAAAATATTCCTGAAGCCCCATTGGCATTCATACTATCTCTGCTGCGTAGAGGGCACTTGTGTAGACGGCCCACTGTGCTGTCCACATTTTTATTCTTTTCATTTATGAGGCTCGTAGAGATACATCCATTCTTTCCACTGACAGTGGTGGACATAGACCACGTAAAATAAAATGGGAGATTCCGATTTTTTTCTTTTTCCTGCGTAACCATGGTGATCCTATTCATCCTGGATGACCTTTCTATCAATAAGGTGCTGTGCTGAAGAGGACCCTGATGAATTCATACACAGTAGTGGCTGACATTTAAAGATGAGTGCAGTACAGTGCACAACAATACACAGCTCTTCCCAGCGTGACCTCCAGAAGAAAACTCATATACCAGCAGACAGCACCTGCTAGAATTGAATGCAAGTCTATCATAATCTAAGTTGGAGCGTGATGTTACATGTAATGGGATTACAATAATTGTGTTTTTTGAAAGTTGTAGCTGTAATCAGTTACGTACTGAAAAGAAATCAGTAGCAAGTGACAAAACAAGTGATTACATGTTATTTTCTGATAATTCAGAAACAGGATTGAAGAGAAAAAGTATTTTCCATGGTGAAATTACAGAGATCAATACTGTTCATTATAACATTATTATTATTAGAGATCATTTTACACAATGGTTAACAATAGTTGGAGGTGATAGTAACCCCGGTCAGTAAACTGTAGTGAAATATAATTGTGTAGTTTTTTAGTTCATATATTTTTGAGGTAAAGTAATCCAAAAAGGTAATTCAAAGTAATCACATTACTGAGCTGGAGTAATTGCAGCCCTCGCTGTCCTGGGATCAGATCTCTCCTGTGTCTACCCTGCTCTGTCTCTCTACTTCCACACTGTCTAAACAGAAACTAAAAATGACAAAGGTGATTGGACTGCCCACTCACCTGCATAGAAAAAATAACAGCCTATACTGTTTGTACGGGCAATTTTAAAACAAGGCAGAAGCTTTCACAACTCATCTTTTAATAAAGACTGCGATGGAGCTGACAGTTTCACTAACGAGCACAGATATTTAATGTTAGACATGACTGGTTTCAAAAGACAAAAAAAAAAACAGGCCTACACTTTCCAGTTGTACAATAAGATTTTCCTGGGGGAAAAAATGGAAATGGAAAGAAATAATGACTGCACACAGATGCAATCTCTATGATCAAACAAACTGAAAAATAAAGTCCACAGACTGTAAAGATTCACTCATCTGAGAAATTTAAAAGGAAAGCAACCGTTTGTGTCTGAGTGATCACACGTATCCATTCATGTCCATATGCCACTTTCCATTCTTTTCATGCATAACCAGTGATTGGTCTTACCAGTAGGCAAAGATAGGCAAGTGTAGGGCCACACAAAAGACAAGAATAGAACTAATAGAAACGTATTTTTCATCAATCAGAAATTTTCTTATTGAAAAACATCCCTAGTATTGTTACAATAAAACACACATGAACACACACACACACACACACACACACACACACACACACACACACACACTCAGTTAGACTATAGTGGTAGTAGGTTATTCCACTTCACTTCTGGTACAATATTGACTCTTGACTTTAAGTTCATTTCCTTGCCACTGCACCAGTTGCAGTGAGTGAAGTAGAAGAATGAAACGAAGCTACCCAAGTGGCGCATAATAACAAAAAAGAAGAAAATATCAGTTTTATTGACAACTTTTTTTCCATCAAAGAATCAACTGCTGCTATCAAAGAATCTGCTGCAGCTAGCAAAGCCACTGCCTCCAAGCTCAGTGTGTTCTGTGGAGCAAACTTTGGCTCTACTGCCGGCACCAGCAGTAACAATGATGGTGAGTGCGCTGAGCCTCAGAGCCAAGAGCAAGTAAATATTAGAAATGGTGATAATAATGATGAAGATGAGGAGGAGGATGGCCAGCATCAAAACATGTGAGTATATCATTGTATATCAGGAGAGATCAGCTCCAGTGTTCCTGTCAGTGCACAACCCTTGCCAGGGAACACCAGCCCCTGAATACTTTAGCACGACAATGTCTTAGCCCCAACTTGAAGGTAATGTATAGAAAGGATGGATTGAAAAGGGTGAAAGGAAAAGGCTCTAATCTGTGGGTGCATATCATACAACTCTGCGAAGCTGTGCACGAGTGAAATTAGTTGCTCTTCCATTATGAAGATCGAGAGAAAAGACAAGGTCCACCTTCGCCGTCTCTGATAGGCTAAACCTTTTTCATATCAAGGACCCCTAATTTAGTCCACATTAGAGCCACGGACCTCCATTTGATGAGATTTTGTCTCTCAGAGCCAAATCTGAGAATATTTTTATTGTTACATATGATTTTGTTCAGAATTCCAAGATTATCTGTATTGTAGGTAGAGAGATAATAATGAAACTATGACTGAAATAGTCATTCGTCTGCATTCTCTAATTGTGTTAGCTTCTTGTAAATGAAATAATGCTGAAGTTTGACAATTCATCAATTTGCTGGGGACCCCCAGGAACCACCTGAAGGACTCCTGGTGGTCCCCGGACCCCACGTTGAGAACCACTGGGCTAGTGAAGAGTTAACAGCTAATTAAGTATACTGCAGTTTGAAAAAAAACTTTGGGCATATGAAAAAATATGGACAGCGTGCATAAAAAAAGGCAGACAGTTCTCTCTGTCATCCATCAATGTACCAGCCCCATAGAGAATACATTGGCTCAGTCTGTTTTTGACAGATACAAAATCCCTGTCTGGCCGTCCCTGTGAATAGCCACCTTATAAGACTACTGCTGTTTACAAGAGTGTAACACTATGGAAGCAAAAAATATTCCTAATCTCTCAGGACCTGGGTCTCTAAGTCATTCATTTCTTATTTAGTGTATGTCACTTCAACATCATGTGAGGAGAAGAACTCTCAGTAGCGTAGAATGACTGCTGGATATTCCAATACCAGATCACTGTTTCATGAAGAGGTCTAATTGTTAATCCATTTGTGAGAGAACGGAAGGGAAATGTATTGTCTGTGATGCAATAGAGAATATAATTATGCATGAAATGAGTTTGGGATCTGGAGACAGTTGGACACTCAAACACGCACACACACACACACACATACATTGTAAAATACATTACTTTGATAGGGCAATTAAAAATTCTGATCATGTGTAACCAAGTGCTGGTTGCCAAGACATCAGTATTGCCTTTATTCTGAGTTCCCTAGAATTGAAAACCATGGTGGAAATGTAATAAATATCTACACTTTGAAATAGCATTGGGAAACATAATGTAATGTATTGTATTGTGGAATAGTGCGGTGCAGTGTAGTGTTGACAGAGCTGCCTGTCCCCCCTGGTTAAAAGGGGCAGGAACTGCATCTGCAGTTACTTTGAATGACCTGTAGCTGTTTCTTCAGTTAACTTTTTCAGAGGTGGTTGGGGTCAGCAGTGACTTTGCCAGAATATTTCCTTATTATGAAGCTGTGATGGTCCTTAGCGGGGAAAACAAAGAGACCAACTTTGAAATGGAAGTTGCTCTGAATAATAAGTAACCAATACAGCATTTTTATTAGGAGGATGTATTAACCTAGAAAAATTCCCTCAGCGTGAGCAGCCTGAATTAATGCAGAGGAGCAATCCAAGAGGAGCAATGGAACACAGAGTGGCATAGGCGGCTTGATTCAGTCCGGAAGTGGCTATAAGCATGCCTTCTCACATGCACTTGATCTGACTGAGTGCCAGTATGGCAGCGATAGAGCCAGTTTGATAGAGTGCATATAGTGAGCTGCATAGGCAGGAACAGAGACCGAGACACCGACTCAGTCACACCCAGCTCCCCGATTAATCATGCAGCCATCGTCGGGAAGAAGAGATCCATTCTGATGAAAACACAATCGTCTCTGTGTTTGCAGCTGGTCCTGAGATGCTCCTGTTTGTTCAAAACATAGCCTGAGTGCAGACTACATCTGCTTTCTGTACCTGCAATTAATACATTAGTTATGATTGCCGCTGTCCTCCGGCAGCGGCGCCCACAAACACTGCAGCGCTTCCTCATCTGCCTGCTCGTGTTCATTCACCTGTTCGTTCGCTGTACCGTTCTTGATCAGCTCCCTCATTAATTGTATCCTCTGTCACGCTTGGAAACCCCACCTCCTCTTCTCCATATTCACAACCAACAAACTTTTCCTCAACTCCCTGCCCCTCGAGGTGACACAGGAGCACTCTGAACAGTGCTTTGAACACTTGTTTCCTCATGATTAAACATAACTTGCGCTAGGTTGCCTTATTTCTCCCACATTTTATATTCATGTTTGAACTAAAAAAAGGATGTAAAGGTGCAGAGGTGTGGAGATGGAGTAACGGGAGTGAGGGAGAGAGAAGGAAGTTTTACCCCACTTATTTCCTCAGAGAACCATGCTCTTTAATTGGCTCTTTAATTGTGTTTTTGAGCTTTCATTGATTCAGCACTCCCAACCCTAATCTCATTAGCTACTGTTTTGTGAAGGACAGTAAAGCTGAATTATTCTGGACTGCAACCATGGGTCATTTGGTTTTACAACCCTGATGTCCTGACATCGCACACCTCATTGAGGCAGTAAAGATTTACCATGGAACATGGTGCTAGAGAGGCTCCTGGATCCCCATTCTCTTTCTGTAATTAAGGTGCTGCTGGTGCACAGTGTTGTGTGGGTTGAGAAGAGGGGATCAGGATGTATAAATACAAACATCACATGGCATCACCCAAACCATTTTCCATTGTTTGCATCTTAGCCTACTTGCAAAGATGCTGTAGAGGAAAGCAGGATGCGCCATATTAACTCAGTCAAGGCAGTGGAGGTTATGTTTCCTTTTGAGGCCAAGTAGTAATGATGGAGACGAGAGAATGTGGTAAACCTCCTGCCAGTCAGCAAGCTCAATTAGTGGTGATGTAATTGCTACAATGCCATTATGAGAGCAACGCATCTTTTCAAGAAGGAGCAGTCGTAATCCTTTCAGCTTACATTCCCTTCACTCCTTCCTGCTCTTTTTACTCACATCCCTTTTCAAAGCAAATGCATTAATTTGTGAAAAGAGGATGTAAGATGTAAATGGGTATCAATCATAGAACACTTACTCCATTCCTGCCACTTACTGATTTGTCCTTTGTCTTTTCTCTCAGTACACTCTATTTTTTCTCTAAATGCAGCACCAAGTAGGAACACAGTGGATGTGTTCTTAAAAAACAGAGTGTCTGTTCTCAGGCAAGGTGTAGGTATATGTATGAATCTGAAACTTACCAACAAAGAGGAGATGCAGGGCAGCGTCATAGGTGCTGAGCAGCGGTGGAATATAACCAACTTCAAACGTTGCACTCTAAATTGGAAAGTTCAGGCAAGAGAAGCGAGGGGATGTGTACGAGGGAGACAGATGGAGTGACAGACAGAGCGAAGCCCAGGTTAGCTGAGAAGACTGTCAGATCACAGGCCCTGTCTACTGTACGTCAGCGAGACAAGATGCTATTCTCTCGCCCAGAAGATCAAAAGAGAGGAGGGGGCCTATCAGGAGAGAGAGAAGCGATTTCCTCCCCTGTTTCCCTCTCTGTCCCTTCTCTATTCCGTGACAAATGAGCAAGTTTTCTACGGGCAAATGAGCAAAGAGCGCTCTGTCAGAGGACCACAGGGGCAGTGGCCACGGGGACGGCGGCAGGAGAAAGCCCATTTCACAGACCTGAAGTGCTATGTGACTAAAACACAGAACTAATTGCAGCAAGATCAAAGGGCCAAGCCTCCAAGGACACCTCTCTCTCTCTCTCTCTCTCTCTCTCTCTCTCCCTGCCTACAATATGTGTTCAATTTTGCTCTAGGTTGAGACGTGTGTGAGTTCACTTTCCCCCCCATAAAGCTGTTGTATAATTCATGCCTATAGAATAGAATATGAATTCTGTTTTAAACGATGCATAAATCTTCATCATGCCCACGCGTTCATAAAATGATTTCACCATACTGCACACATGCACTAAAATATATTCAGACCTGACATCTAATAAGGGCTTAGATATTCATTTATGTGGGAATACACAAAGGTCTCAAACTGAAATCACTGAAGAAAGAAATCGATGAGGGCGGATTCGTATTTGTGTGGTTATTTTTATTCCGCTTGCATGAGGAAAAACATCCCACCACAATTCTTTCGGGTGGGCTGGGACTTACCTCTTGAACAAATACGCAGCAGAAGCATTAGAAAGTTTCCGCCGGGGAGATGTTGCCTTTGCTTGCCTCCACTGCGACGCAGCGGGGCCCCACCCCTGTCACCTCCACAGCAACACAAAGTAAGGGTAATTAAAAACAGTCGCCTCAGCCCCACCCGCCCATAAACATTGCAGGCTGTACGCACCATGCTACATTAATATGCAAATTGGGGCTAGGGCTGTGATCACGCTGCTTTACTGATCCAGTTATTAAATTAATTTCCCCAAAACGAGCGGCAGGAGTTGCTGAGGTAGTCGATGGGTTTTCCTTCTATCTGCGCATATTAATGAGCCTTTATCAATTTTACATTCATCACAGCAGGCAGACGGAGGGGGACTGTGAGCGCTGGCAGCACCATCCCGCTCTGTCAGGCGCAGGCCGCCTCGCTCTGCAGTCACAGCCACTCACGGGGTCGTCCATCACCCGAGCAACCCGGGGAGACAGAGGACCAGGATCTCCATCTCACCTCGCTGCCCCCCACCCCCTCCACCCCACCCCTCACGAGCCCCATCTCACCCACCAGGCTCCGGCCACACGCTGATACACACCGGGACAGCGTGATCAAGTTGTTGCAGTGACAGCAACAGGTGATGTCACACACCAGCCAAAATGCTGCAGTCTCAGAGGAACCGCTTTGTCAAACCACTGTACCCGCAGGTGAGATTAATAGATTGCAGTTCAGTGGGCATCACACACACACACACACACACACACACACGCACACACACACATACACACACACACAAGGAAAATATGTCCCAGTGGTAGGGCAGTGACTGTTTCCAAAAGAAAATGAAAAAGACAGGTTGGTGGCAATACTGCTATACTTTGCTCTTTCTTCTGCCACACACACACACACACACACACACACACACACACACACACACACACACACACACACACACAGACACACATACATACACACGCAAACAAAATGGTCTACCATGCATCAGACTAATTTTCCACAATGTAAAAATAAGCGACTTCCTACAGTCAAGTCAACAAAGAGGAGAGGAGAGCAGGTGGAATGCAGGTTTCCTCCTGAGTGCTCAGTGGAAACAATTGGATTGTTTGTTTTGCTTCCCTTCTTTTATTTGTATCTAGAGTGACCTTGGGCAAGGACTGGAGTAAGGGGACATCAGCAAACCAGTTAGCATCGTTACAGCAATTACTCGGGGGCCACAGGGAGCAATTATGTGCTTTGTGTTTACAATCCTCCACAGAGCAGAGCAGAGGGGGAAAAAGACTAAGAGGAGAGACGGCAAAAAAAAAAAATCGAGGTTTGAGCCAGTCGGAGAAAAGAGAGAGAGCAGGACGAGGAGAGGAGATGAAGAAAGAACAGGGTGGAGTATCAGCAGAGGCGGCAGATGAGGGGAGGTGGCACGGTG